>NC_064419.1:38853533-39517699 GCF_023375975.1 Astyanax mexicanus | reverse complement strand
CAACCACTTGTGATATCATTGCAACCACCTAGCAAGATAATAATAATCACAACACCATAGCAACCAGCTAGCAACAACATAGAAAACTACCTAGAATACCATGGCAACAACATAGCAACTGCCTGGAATTGAAAACCACTTTAACTGCGCAACCATTCTGCATTTCCTTCTTTATTATTAATGCAATCCTATAACTGGACATTTAGTGAAATGAGGGCCATAAAAAAGACTGGTGTTGGATTTGTAATAAATACTTGATCTGGTTTTTTACCACAGCAACCAACTGGCAACACCTCTCTTTTGGACACCATAGTAGCCATTTGGGATAAAATTGCAAAATACCGAGCAAACACCTTATAACCACTACAACCACCTGTGATAGCACTTACCGGTACTCTCCTAACACCTCTAACAAACTAACTAATTCTAACCTCATCTCCTTCTTCCTCTTCTCTACTCCTCTATCCCATTATTTCCCTCTGACCTCCTTAAGGCCCTATCTATAGATGCTTTATTTTTAACTTCTATTATTTTTGTACTTAACCTCTTCTATTATTTGCACTTCAATATTGTAAGTCGCTTTGGACAAAAGCGTCTGCCAAATGTAATGTAATGTAATGTAATGTAATGATACCATTGTAACCACCTAGAGAGATAATAATAATAATAATAATAATAATCACAACACCATAGCAACTAACTAGCAACAACATGAAACCACCTAGAATACCATAGCAACCATAGCAACTGCCTGGATTTCGGAACCACTTTAGCTGTGAAACCACTCTGCATTTCCTTTCTTGTTATTAAAGCAATCCTATAACTGAATATACCACTGGACATTTAGTGAAATTATGGTCGTAAAAAAAGACTGATGTTGTATTTGTAATAAATACTTGATCTGGTTTTGTACCACAGCAACCAACTGGCAACACCTGAGACACTCCCTCGGACACTATAGTAGCTTTTGGGATAAAATATCAAAAATACCAAGCGAATACCTTAAAACCACTAAGCAATATCAGGACAACCACCTGTGATACCATTGCAACCACCTAGAGAGATAATAATAATCACAACACCATAGCAGAAACCAGCTAGAAACAACATAGAAAACTACCTAGAATACCATAGCAACAACATAGCAACTGCCTGGAATTGATAACCACTTTAGCTGCACAACCATTCTGCATTTCCTTCCTTGTTATTAATGCAATCCTATAACTGAATGTATCACTGGACTGGCCGTAAAAACAAGACTGGTGTTGGATGTGTAATAAATACTTGATCTGGTTTTGTACCACAGCAACCACCTGGCAACACTTGAGACTCTCCCTTGGACACCATAGTAGCCATTTGGGATACAATTGCAAATACAGAGCAAACATCTTATAACCACTAAGTAATATCAGGACAACCACCTGTGATACCATTGCAACCACCTAGTGAGATATTAATAAAAATAATCATAACACCATAGCAACCAGCTAGCAACAACATAGAAAACTACCTAGAATACCATAGCAACAATATACCAACTGCCTGGATTTGGGAACCACTTTAGCTGTGCAACCACTCTGCATTTCCTTTCTTGTTATTAATGCAATCCTATAACTAAATATATCACTGGACATTTAGTGAAATGAGGGCCATTGTTGGATTTGTAATAAATACTGGATTAAATACTTGGTTTTGGGATGAAAAAGGTTAGATCAGTGTGTTCCTATAATTTATGGTTATAACTCTATCTACTCAATATATCTTGCCATAATATATTTCAGAGTGTCAAGTTTTGATCATTTTTATACTTACTTGAAAAAACAAGCCGCTTATTAATCTTGTGATGTGTGTTTAGCGTCTTTATTCGTAGCAGAGTTCCATAAATTTTCTTTTAGCATGTCAGCTGTAATCAGTGTCCAGCGTTGTCTCCGTCAAGTGATCTCATTTAGTTGTCGTTTGGATTTTTGTCATCTCCTGTCAGCCGAACGCCATTTTAAAACCGCCTCCTGCACAACCCCCCCATCCCACCTCACCTCACCACACGCACTGACCGCCACACCGTCCCGTCCACCCCCTGGCCTAGTGCCTCCTGGACCTTCGCTTTTCAATTATGGCTAAGCTCGATTGGAGCCCATCTATCGTCTCACCTGAAGGCCCCTGCAGGATTGATCTCCTTTCTGCATTTCATCTCCAGCAGGCCTCGCAGCTCCGAGCTAATGAGGGCTGGAGCAGGAGAGCTACGCCAAGATATCGACGTGCCCAGTACAGAGTCTCCAGCTCCGGAAATCTATAGCGCAGTCTTAAAGTCTTTAGGTAACAGAAAAGCTTGTAAAGTAGACTCTCCCCTCTTGTATTGCTTTCAGTGTTCTAAATGTGTCTATGGAATATTAGCACAGTGTACCAGCGCTAAGGTTGGTTGACATCTGCTAATGAATTCATAATCAATTCTGCAGAAAATCGAGGGTATTAACTCAGAGTTTGCATCCCCTTTTGGTGCAGGAACTGCAGCTAAAGCCTCTGCTCTCCTCTAAAGGCTTTATGCTGGGAAAAAAAAACATGCTGCTACAGTTTTCCTTCAATTACTAGTTACCTCACTAAAATTATACACAGAGGATATAACCTCTTCTCAAATATCCGAATCTCTAAACATGTTTTCTGCTTTCTTTTTAAAACGACACTTTTTAAATGCACTGAATACAGTTTTCTGCATAACACACAACAATGTGATATAAAGTCACTTGTTTCTCTGAAAAACTGTCATTCAAAATTACACAACACAAGATAATTGGCCAATATGTGAGCCATCCGGCTAAAGACACCTCAGTGAATAATTGTTTCACTTCAATCAGGAATTAAATGTTATATTAAAAACACCACACCATTTAAACTATGTCATTGCTGTCCAATGAAAAACACTTACCTCCATTTTTGTTGATTTTTAGTTTACTACATAACAGTGGCGGATGCTGGTCTTTCAAGGAGGGGAAGCTCAATTTCGGCCTACATCTTAACATATGTAGTTTTATTTATACGTAAATTCTACTCTCCCTGAAATTTTTTTTTGTAAACAAAAGGCATTATTTTCAAGTTTTCACTGTTAAACTGTAAATTTATTTCACACAGTTTTAATTTCCTTAAATAATCCCTTTATTAATTTAAATTATTTAAATTATTTTAATGATAACACAATACTTACTACTGGCCCCTGTTCATTTATGTCCTGAGATGGTTTCATCAAGAGGAATGGACAACAGTACAGAAGTCAGTCTCCAAACACAAGCAGCTACAGAAAAGCACCAGAAATAGAATCTGGATTTGGCGCTAGTAGTTTTTAATAAAGAAAATGCCGCTATAAGGATTAGGAAAGTCTCAGGTTCAACTCAGAACAGAATGAAAATGGTCCCAGCGCGCATGTTTACACCCAGAGATCGCTGATTCGCTCATTTCGCTGTCAATCAAAAATGGACTCCTCCTCAGACAGATCATCCAATCATCATGCAGAAGCTGAGCGTCTGGGCCGGCCGAGGCCAGCCCACTGCCCCATAGACCCCCATAGACGCTGAGCGTCCGATGGGCGGGACAAAGCCCAGCATTTATCCAATGACTCATCTCGTTTCGCCGCACGCTTTGCTCCGCTATTGAAGTCTGTGGAGGCTCAGCGTCCGCACTGTTTAAAGCAGCGCTGTGAAGCTGCGGGAATGAGTGAGAGGAAAGCCGCGGCGTTACCAGTGATAAGAAGCTGATTCTGAACTAAGTTCAATGCGGTGTAGCGCATATTTAATCAGTGACATGTACACACAATAGTATATATTTAATCACTTTTTTTTTTTTTTACATTTTAGGGGAAGCTGAGCTTCCCTTGCAGTCTTAGAGCAATCACCACTGCTACATACCTTGAACAGACAAACTGTCCCTTATACTGTGCCACAATTTCTTGATGAACGGACCAATAGAAACTCTTGAAAATGACCTGAAATAAACTCTTTTTACATTCACTTCCATTGAAAGTTAACAAGGTTTTTTCTCTATCCTGTAAAGTTGGTGTTTTGGAGATAAGTGTTTTTCATTGGACAGCGACAATATACAGTATTGTACAAATGTTTTAGGCACCTGTGGGAATTTCAGTAAAGAAAAAGCTTCTTATCTGTGCAGTAAGTGTTTATTAGCTCAGTAAAACACTGACTTAGCATTACAATAAATACAATAAACAGCTATTTTACAAAAAGCAAAGCTTTTACAGCCCTGTTTTCCTTAAAACATCTCCTAATCTCTCCTCATCTGAGTTTAATAGAGTTATTTCTAGTTCTCATCATATTAATCAACACCTGGTTTGGTAAATTGGTAAATTTGGTAAATCAGGTGAGCTGCTGACGGACCTGAACATGATATACACATGCTGGCTGAGGAGCATCCAGGAGAAATCTAGAACTAAACTTTGTTCTTCAGCTCTTATATTAACACTTATATTAACACTATTAATACTTATACTTAGTTAAAAATGAGAATTCCTTGTTTAGTTTTACTGTATTTATGTTTATTTGCATCTGTTCTAATCATATGTGGTGCTTTTTTCAGGTAAAAACACTCATATTGCTGAAATAAATGGATTAGTCTCATTTGCTTTGGTGCCTAAAACTTTTTCACAGTACTGTATATTTTTCTGCAAATGTTTTGTGTCGCAAAGTCAATGCAGTGTTTATTGGAAGACTTTGGCTCCTGTGTGACAACTCCAGAGACCAATTTACATTTAAGTAAATTAGAGAGACCTTTATCTAAAGTTAGAATTAGAATCAAGCTTACATGCTGATACATTCAATAGTCAGTATGAATACCTAGAGGATAAGTGCTAATTTGTGTTCTTTTTGAATGGATGGGTCTTTAGTCTTTTTGTGTTTGAAGACAGCAAGTGACTCTACTGTTAGTAAACTCAATAAAAGTTTGTTTTTACCACCTCGGTGTAGGACAGAGAGAAGTATGGATGAAGTATGGTCTTCTATGGGTCTTAAAAGAATAGTGGGCCAGTGTTGATCATTACCATCAAACATAGAGATGTAGGTCAGTTTTTGGTTTCGTAGGCCAGCGTCAGGCTTTTGAATCTAATGCAGGTGGTTACAAGAAGCCACTGAAAGAAATGCAGAAAATGTGTTTAAAAAATAGCTTGGGAACTTGGGAAGAACTAAATTCCATTGAGACTGTTGGGATTGTATATACCTGTATCAGCAATGCTATGTTCTCCAATTAGAAAGAGGGCGTGTCTGGACATATACTTTTGAATATATAGTCTCGGTTGATGGGAACATTTCATTCTGAGTGACTTTGATGAGCTATCACAGTGCATCAAAGGTATTGTGATGACTAGACGTGTCCAAGTGACAAGATGTGTCCAAAGATATCTTGTCAAAGCTGCCGTTGCACAAAGAAACAAAGGAGGACAGGTAGGCCTTTGTTCGAAGTTGCACGTCTCAACTTTATAATGAAGGTGGCATGGGGTGCTTTGGCATTTGTCCAAAAAATACTTAACCAATTAGTCCCAAGATCCCTGCAATTCTGCAATCCACAGCACACAGGTAACGCTAATGATGCAGACGTGAGCTGCGTGTAATCAAAGGCGAAACAGAAAGCACGCCGGGGTGAAAACAGGGACACGCTTTCAGATCTGCAGATAGAGAGAGCGTGGATTATTTTTCCAGGCGAGGCATTTCATATTTCATTCAGGTGCACGGCAGTGTAACAAGGAGGAGGAGGCAGGATGCAAGTGCAAGTCTTTTTTATTATCCATATATAAACTAACAAAGAAAGGAACACTAGGGAGTATAAAAAGAAAAGGTAACTAAAACAAAACACTATGAAACAGAGGATAAACTAAAATACTGAACCAAACAAGCAAACTAAGCAAACAAAGAAACAAACTAAATAAAGCAAACCTGAGACACTGAGGACAAACAACACAACAGGTCTGAGGCTAAACAAAACATTTAAACACGATCTGGAAAGATTAACTAACACGGACAAACAAAAAGCGCGACAGAGAACAATGGATCACATGAGGTATTTATACACAGGCACACACTAGGGACACCTGTGGAAGTAATGAGGGGGCGGAGTTACAAATGAGACACAAGGTGACAACACTAATGGCTTGGGCAGGGCTAGGGCGGGGCTAGGGCGGAGACAGAACAATAACAAAACAATGCCATGTGCTCAAAAAAGCACATGGCTGGAAACACAAGACAGGAAAACAGGGCAGGAGCACAGAAAACCAAAAGAGGGAAAAACACAGGACAGACACAGGCTAATATGTGACAGGCAGCATATTTAACTAGCGAGACGTGTTAGGAGGATCCTTTACTAAAAGTCCCGCAAGATGAAAGAAGAAGTTGTCAGATTCCTCTCTGTAGGCCTGCTCGTGTGCGGAAACGTTAAAAGAGTCTTCACCGGGGCTGTGTAGCAGAACCGCGCCGAACAAGCTGCCAGACAAGGAGCAGATGCATATTTAAACAGAAGTTATATTTTAGTAATGCGCTGCACCTGAGAGCAAAATAGCAACATGTCTGCAGGAGAGGTAGACACTTTCCCAGACTGGCGGCTCATCGTTCCTGAAGAACACACTTTCAGTGTGTGCGTGTGTGTGTTTGGCCCTCGGCTGTGTTACATTTAGACGCTAATGCAGAGTGACGGTGCGAGTGGACTTTGACACATGCCTGAAGTGCTCACACCTCTGTTTGCTTTTGCTGTTGTTTAGGTGTTTCCTACCATAAGAAAGAGCTGGTAACACACAGTGCCCAGCATTACAGTGTCTGCACTGATACTGTACAGGTTATTGCAAATAGCATTATTGATTTGGATTGGGTTGGCACTGAAGAGAAACGGTCTATGCAATATATTTTTTTTCTATAGGTGTATAAGGTTTTAAAATATGGTAATCGATTAATTATTAAAGCATTGGCGTGTGTTATTTTGCTAAGCACTTTAGTAGGAAGAACTGTACCTGTATTCATTCATGCAGTTATCTAGGATGACTATATTTGGGTTTTCAGTAACGAGGACACTAGAGGATGCACAGGCTTTCAGTGTGGTCAGTGTGGTCCCAAGTTGTTGGACTATGGCAGTGTATAGGTGTAAGCTCTGTGGGGAGTTCTTAAAATTGCTATTAAGAGACCTTGAGCGGTTTGCAAAGTAGTAGTAGTGATCCAAAATTCCAATTGAGAGGTGTGATATGCTTGTTGATGGTTATAGGAAGTGACTGATTTCAGTTATTTTTTCCAAAGGATGAGCAACCAGAATATTACACTGAGGGTGCCAATAATTTTATCTGGCCAATTTTTGGAGTTTGAAATTATACCTAGCAATTTTGTCTGTTTTTTTCTCAGTTTTTTGTGTTTATCCAATACTCATAATGCAAAAAAACAACATGTGTAATTGCAATAATTTTCAGGGAGAATTTTTCCGAAATACTGGACATTTTACATAATTTAGAAATCCCAGACTAAAAAGAGGACATGTCTTGGTAAAAAAGAGGTTTGGTCACCCTAAATTGTCTAATCAGTCAACCATGTGGCAGCAGTGCTGCACATAAAATCACGCTAGTACAGGCCAGCAGCCAGAAGCTGGAAAAATTTAGCCTGAACTGATGAATCTTTAATTCTTCTAAAGACACAGAAATGGAAAGGTCTGAATTTGCCATCGTCAGAATGAATTTATTGACTCTGCATTGTGTCAACAGTCAGTGCTGGAGGAGGCTATGCAAGGGTGTGAGAAATCACCCTCTCCTTGCTGACCATGTGCATTCCTTCAAGACCACAACAGACTTATGTTCTAATGACTTCCAGCATGATAATGCACCAAGACACAAAGCAAACGTCTTTAGCTGACAATGAGTTCAGTGTTTTTCAGTGGCTTCTCAGTCACTAAATCTGAATCCAAGGGAGCATATTTAGAAAATCTGTTAGAACAAGAATTTTCCTATATCTTGTGGAATCCAAACAAGCCCCCCCCCCCCCGCCCCCAGGTTAATACAGTGTTCCTAACAGTGCTCATTCAGTGTGTAGGAGTTTAATGTTGTATGTAAACAGGTTTACACATTTACTAATGATAGTGCCACTGCAGAGCAGAGAGCCTATCCACCTCTTCAGCCTACAGCTGTTTAGCCCCACCCACTCATTCTGAAGAGTGTTTCAGACCAGTGGGCTGGCAAAATAATGAGAAACAATGCGGGCCAGCCAGTCAGAGCCAAGTACATTCCAACATTTCTGTGCGAAAAATATGAGGTTTGAAAAAGGTCATATAATAATGGATTACAGTATAATGGATTACAGGCAGTAAGTCCATACAACAACGGTCATAAGTGAACCTGTCACTTTTAGATTAGCTGATCGTGTGCAGGACTGGAGCTGATTATATTAGTCTGAGACTGATAATCATCAGATATAAAATATCTCTAAAATATTTTTTATTAAATATGTCTAAAATCTAATGTTACCCCACTGTTATTCTTCTTAATATCATGCAGCCCCTTATAATTAAATATGATATATTTAACCCTTTAAAAACCTGAACCAGAAAATATTTGCCAGAAAATTCAAATTCCTTAAAACTGGAGTGTTTATATGAGACAATGCCTTTAGCTTAGCTTAGCATCGGACTAGGTCTCAGTTTCAGTCGTGAAGAGAAGAATTAGAGGTCTAACAGGTGAAGAAGTACAGTGATAAAGTCATTGCTAAGATGGGAATATAAAAACGCAACTTGTCTGGACCAAACAGCACCAACACTGGACTATTAAAAACGTTTGACTGGTCATGTATTCATTTTTTAAAGTCAAGTGTATCTATATTTATCATATTTATCCTATTTTTCGCAGTATAAGGCACACTTGAAATCCTTTAATTTTCCCAAAAATCCACAGTGCAACAAATAAGCCGATATGTCTTATAAAGGAGGTTCACAAGAGGCTGGAGCAGTATTAGCATTATCCGCTAACCGCTGGGCTAGCTCTTTAGCTGTTCAGAGGTGAGTATATCCGACTTTAGTCTGTGCGTTAACTGTGTTAAAATATCTACGCGGGACAAACCGCAAGCTGATAGAGCACTGGCTTACTGGAACCTCAGGGTTCCTCAGTGCAGTGTTGTCAGGCGGCATTCACTAGCACTAAGCGCTGCTAACTGCTGCTAGCACTGCTGCTAACTAGCGCTGCTGCTAACAGTGAAATCTAAGATTACTGTAAGTAAATGAAAGTGCTTTACTTAATCAGGTAATCAGTTTTCAGAAAAAGATCTGTGTAATCTGAGTAGATTAACATACAGCACTTTTTTGACTTTTAAGAAAATGTTTTTTTTTTAATGATAGTTTTGTTTACTTTAGCACTCACTCCACTTCCTCATTAGAAGGGAAACACTTCTTCTTTACTATTGTCACTTAAAATGCACCCTATAATGTGGTGCACCTTATAGTCTGAATAATACGGTAATACATATTTAATTTCATACAGTATGTAATGAATCCAAGTTGAGTGTCTCAAAATGAGAAAAGTAAGACTCATATAAAGCAAAAAACACTTATTTTCTGGCTTAAATTTGTACACAAGAATCAAAATAAATAATCCGACTGGTGACTTTTTGTGCTTATTTTAAATTCAATTACGTAAAATAGTAAGTGAGACTGTATAAATAGGAGTGTGCCATATCGTATCGTACGCGATAATATCTCCAAAATTTTGAATATCGTAAACGATATTATACCCTGAAATATCGTGACATATCACCCACCCCTAATTATCACATTAGGGTACTACTTTTTTGCCGTTTTTAGCAAAAGAAAAATTTACACTGTTCTCATTTCCTATTATATATCTACTAGAGACAGATTATATCTGTCCAGTATAATTTATTTTACTTTAATTCTGGATATATGGAGATATTTGGAGTGCATTACTAGTATCATGACATTCTAGATTATTGACTTCTGTTACAAATCTGATAAAATTAATATTTTTTAATATCTCAGTTAGCCATATCATATTGCATGCAATAATAAATTTTTAATTATTTTTTCTAATTCAGTGTTTTGTTATATCTCCAAAAGTATCGTTATATCGTGATATTGTTTAAGAGCCATATTGCCTACCCCTAGTATAAAGTCATTATTCCTAAAATAAGTAAAGCTATCTTATACTTACACAATGCTTAGTAAGACAAAAATCTCGTAAGAGAAAAAAATAGATTTATTGCTTTGAAATGAGACAATTTCACTTGCTCAGATTTAGTTATTTGCAGTGTGCTTTCTCTCAATGGAGGAATGAGCAGAAAACTGTGTGGTGTTGTGTAGAGTTCCCATTGCTGACCACTCCCACAGTGCTTATCACTGAAAGCTGAATCACCTTACCTAAGTCCTGCTCTTTGCTCTGCAGTGCCACTATCAGAAAGTGTACGCAGGTATGCGCGTGTGTGTGTGTGTGTGTGTGTGAATGAACGCATGTGGCGTTATGTAAGTGTATGAGATTGAATGCTTTGGTTTCAGGTGAGTGTGATCAGTGCGTGAGCAGAGTGCTGCTGTCTGTTTGTTCGTTTGTTTGTTCATTCATCTGTTCTTCATTAGCAGCTTCTTCCTACAGGACCGGCTGAGGGGAATAGAGGAGTGGGTGGGAGTGATGGGATGATGATGATGATGATCTAAGGATGATGCAGCCTTACTGTAAGTGTGTCTTGTTGGGGACAACAACAGAATGTGGGCAGCATGTGTGTGTGTGTGTGTGTTTGTGTCTGTGTGTGTTTGTGTGTGTGAGTTCCAAGTCCCAAAGCAGACAAATGCTACATGTTATTTGGCAGCTCACCATCATTGATTCTTGGCAATGTGTGTTTACCTTCATACGTAAACCAGTAGGAAACCCGTCCATCCACTCCACTCTGGAGGGAGAAATCCCATTAAAGATCAGGAGACCAATGGTTGACACCTGAAACAGGTTCATGCATTTTTAATGGTCTCAGAGAAATCGTGCTTGCAGACTCAGTCCCCCCCCCGCTGCGTTTCGACCATCTGTTTGCTTGTTTTGTTTCAATTTGGAGACTCTTATTATGTATTTAGCCTGGAGAATGCCGCAGGGACACAGAGCGCTGTGCTGTATGGATGCTGGAGATGTATGAGGAAGCTGCTTTCCCATTAAAATGCATTATAACAGATTCTTTATAGAAATAAACAATCTATAATACACAAATTCAATTCAATATTTGCTTAACATCTTTTATCTTTTATTAGTTATTCACACTCTGTTCAAGGTCAATACTCTACTCGTTTCTTTGTGTGCATTTCTTTCAAATTAGTATTGAGTATTAAGTAGCCCACATATTACTCTTTATCTTCGTCACAGAGATCAGATTCTGCAGAGAGGAAGAGCACAGGAATGTGTAATTTTTCATTCCATTTATTTTACATGTTAATAACACATAATACACCAATAAACATAAGAGCTGAATACATAAAACTGGAGCACTAAAGCAATTTTAAAAATAAAATAAAATAAATAGGATCTCCACATTTAGTAGTATACTAAAAAGTGTGTAACATTAGAATCAGGAGCAACACATCAGCTGTGGATGATTAGAACACGGTTAGAGAAGATTTTGGAGGAGCCTGTCTTTTTATTGCTCTTCTGAGGCCTTCAGGGAAAAATGTACATTTTAAAAAGATGATTCTGCTGCCCACAAAAAACATGCAAATACAAATGATCATGCAGTTATAGCAAATCCGTATAGAGCAGATCACAAGATATATAAAGAAGTCTCAAATAATTAAAAAAAGATTTAATTTATTAAAATGACAAGACAATACACTGTTTATGTGTCATGCGATTGTACAAGAAAATAAGTATATATATTGGAATGCATTATTTCTTTTTTTTTTCATCCTTTAAACTGCCCTTCCAAAAAACTAACCTTACAAATATATATTCTATTTATAAATAATAATTTTACATAAACAAATCAATTTTGTAATTTTTAAATAAATTTAAATAGGAGCGCTGCCATGACGCTTTGAGTACCTTTTCAAGTGTTTTGTTATTAACAAATAACATTGGGACAAAAATATTGATACTGCAATATATTGTATTGTTTTTGTAGTAATGTATAACTACATAACTAAATAATGTATTTAGTTTGATTTGTTTTGAAAAACAGTTTGAAAATATTTTATATGTGTTGTAGTTGTGTTTTACCTACCAGTAAATCCAAAGCATTTGAAATCGACCTCTGCCTTGGAGTGAGGTGGACTCAGAAGCTCTGTCTGAGATGAAATGTATTAGACACAATATATTGTTTAATGCAATGTCTGAAAAATAATAATTTAATTAAATATATGTTTATTAACAGATTTTATGTGTATTTTATAACAAATGGTATATAAGAAGTTACACACTTTTATTTCTGTTTTCTTCTTTTTGTTTTTATATGATAAAAAAAAATTCAAAGTTATAGTCACTCCCAATCTTGATTGTAGCTTTATTGAACGCAGTCCTGAGTAAAATCCAAATGTAAAATGACTTAAAATATGATATTTCTTTGTTGTGTAAATCCATCAGTCTGTGTGTGAAAGCATTATGAAGCTTTGGTTTTTGTAGATCAATGAATCTGACGGTGTTACCTTTCCCCCTCGGGACACTGAGCTGACAGTAGTGTAATATAATAATTCATGCTGACAGTCTCCAGTACGTAGTGTGTGTAACTGTAGACGTTGGATGTTGGTGTGTTTCCTCACACTCTGCCTTTTCTTTCTCTCCCTCAGCGCTGGCACCATGTCTAAAGCCACGGTGAAGAAGCTACACTGGCGCTCCAAAGTGCAAGAGAGCTTCGTCCCACTGGGCGGGGCTTCGGGGGAGCTGGGTGTGGCCATTGGGGGCGGGGCCGACTACGGCGAGTTCCCATTTGTCACTGCAGCCCCTGGAGGTGGAGCCACGGTGGGGGACATCATCCTGGAGATCGGTGGAACGCCTGTTCTCGGGATGACCCTTGGAGATGTCAGAGGTGTTCTGAACTCGTGTCCGCACCCGATCCGCATCAAAACTGTGTCACCAGGTACTAATGAGATTATTACGAGGAATTCAGTCAGCTGAATATGGTGCTGTGTTGTAGGGCTGCACGATTTGGGCAAAATATCTAATTGCGATTTTTTCACAGAATATTGCGATTGTAATTTCCCCAGTTAGAGGTGGGATGCTTACAGGGCTGGACGATATGGCCATAATATAATATCAAAATATATCTGGGTATTTTTGTGATGAATTTTTGCAATATTCGTGTTGAAATGACTTTTAAGAATTTACTACTGCAACCCAAAAACATAAGAAAATGTATAAAATGTATAAAAGCTTCAGTAATTCAGAAGAAACAAAAATAAATCTGAAAAAAAGGCATTTTGTATAAAATATAATCATAATAATATTAATAAAACAATATAAATATTGCAACAAAAATTATTATAAAGCTTGAATGCAAAAAGTGTAGTGCATTAATTTCACTGTAAATACATAACATTTTACAGAAATACCCAATAAGGCTTTACAATAAATAACAAAAGCAAAACAGCATATACTTTAGACTGCTTTTAAAATAGATTATCACTGTTATTGTTTAATAGTTTAAACAATTATAACAATATTATTGTACACAACATGCTATGTTATGGCACACCCTAGATATTGTCCTATTTTTGCACTAAAATGCTGACAGTTATTAAAACTTACTCAAATGTCAAAATGCTACTTTTTTTACATTAATTTAATTATTTTATTTAATCTGTCACCAAGATACATTGAAATCAGATACTGTTCTGACATGTTTTTATTTGCATTTGCGATTGTGATTTGAATTGTGATTATATAATTGTACAAACATAAATACAGTGTTTTCACTGTGCATTTTGCAGAGAAATAAATATTTGATCCCCTACCAAACATTAAGAGTTCTGGCACCTACAGACCAGTTAGATGCTCCTATCCTAATCAGCTCTGTCTTAAATAATCACCTGTACAGACTCAATTAATCTTTTAGACTCTAACCTACCCTTAAAATTATAGACTGTTCATGTCTTTGTCAGTGGGCAAACTTACAAAATCAGCAAGAGATCAAATAATTATTTCCTTTACTACCTTTCTACTACTACTTTCAGATTCAGTGTATTCAGTTATTGTTTTTTCCATTGTATTACTTAAAAATTGCCTAAAACTGGCCATTAGCTGAGTGTGGCCTTCGCTATTGAATAACAGCACCCTAACACATTTAAACCAGGTCTGCTCGTCTGCTTCACTGTACCATTTGTAGCTCAGACCTGCCTCCTCCTCTTCCCCTGTCTCCTTGCCTGACTGCCGTTAAGTGGATGTGATGGGCGACTCCATTACTTAACCTTTCTGGAGCTCCCCGCTCACGTCCAGCAGGATTGATCGCCATCAGCGGAGGAGAGGAGCCCCTCGCAGCACGCCGGAGCGGGACAGCCCATCCGGGCTCGGGCTCAGGGGCGAGAGCGAGGCCCTCATCAATATACAGGAGCCGGCCGTCACTGGAGGTCATAAAGCACTTTAAAAAATGAATAGATCAGAGGCTAATATTCCTTTGTCCAGGCTGTTCACGAGTCCTTGAAGCCTGGCTCCGCTGGCTGCTGTACTCGCCGTGTTGTGGATGGGGAGCAGGTACTGAGGGAATTAGTGCAGGAGAAGGTGGCAGTTTGGAAGTGGAGAAAATCGATGGAGGGAGGCTGTGGAGGTTTCCCTCGCTGGGTGGTTGAGTCAAACAGGGCTGCCACACGTTCACTGCTTTGTTCACACCATGTGCTGTTACGCTGTGTCATCAGGCTTTTCCAGCAGGTTCCGCCGCAGACTGGGAGAGCTTTTTCTACAGATTTACTCTCTGTCCCTAGCTGCCCCAGTTAGAGGTGGGATGTTTACAGGGCTGGGCGATATGGCCATATTATAATATCACAATATATCTGGGTATTTTTGTGATGAGTTTTTACAATATTCGTATTGAAATGACAAAACAGAATTTACTATTGCAGCACAAAAACATGTGAAAGTTGACCTTGTATAATAACATAAATAATTTAGAAGAAACAAAAAAAAAATCTGAAAAAAGCAACATTACTTAACAAAGCTCTTTTGTATAAAATAAAAACAATAATATAATATTAATATAACAAAATAAATATAATAACAAAAATGACCACAAAGCTTAAGCAAATATATAAAATGCAAATATATAAACAAATATATAAACATACAAACAAAACCCATACCCAATAAGGCTATACAGTAAAAAACAGAACATATAAAAAATAAATTGTAGACTGCTTCCGAAACAGAATACTGCTTTTATCACAATTAATTTTTTTTATCCTTTAAACAACATTATTGTGCACAATATGCTACAGTAAACCATGGCACACCCTAGATATTATCCTATTTGTTCTATTAACACTTACTCAAATACAAGTGTCAAAATGCTACTTTTATACATTAATTTAATTATTTTATTTAATCTGCCGCCAAGATACATTGAAATCCGATCCTGTTCAGACATGTTTTTTTTATTTGCATTTTTACCTCCAATTATTTACAATATTTAATATAAGATAACAAAAATACTTTAATCCAATCTTGAATCAGTGGTGGATTAGGTTTAGGTATACTCTGGACAGCTGGTCAGTTGTAACCAGATACCGCTGCTCACGATCATTATTGTCCATTGCGCTGTCTACAGTGGGTGGTAATGCATTCTGTGACATATTCCCAGCACACACATGACACTGTGGATTGAGGAATATTAAATTCCGTAACATTTTGACATCTGGCACCCACAGAGCAAAAACTGGAGAGTTTAAAATGTCAGGGTTAACCCAACTAAATAAATACTGTATAAAAATACGTCTTTCCTATTGACATCTGGCATCATTTTTTTGCATATTAGGTGTGTCTCTTTTCACTCACCATCACTACCTTCCCTTAATACCCAAGACGTCACTCAAAATTGATGACGATAATTATTAAGGTCGCCTTGCCATGAAAATGCTGACCAGGGTTTAGACTCACTCACAAGATAACACCTCACAACTTATACAGGTGTTGGCATACCCAAGCCATCACCTGTATTAAGACTTAATATTAAGATTTTTATTTAATGTTTTATTGGTTTCAAATTATTTGCAATATACAATCAAGCAAAAAACATTTGTTGGTAGCACAAAAAAATAATGTGCACCAGGGTTTTAAGCACTAAAAGATTCTTTGAAATGAATAAAGCAATAAAAACGAATAAGTATAAGAAATATTACACAGTACAAGTCAGTCAGATTTAAATATTTAACTGCCTTGTCCCACATTTCATAGTTTATATTGTAAAATCATTTTAGCTTCTACTTTGCCAGGTTTACATACAGACGTGTCACTGAAAATCATTAGTCTTGGAGAAAGTGCTGTATTAAGACTTTTTGATACTGTGTTAATGGTAAGTTTTTTTAAGTTTTTATTTTGGTTGATAAAATCACAACACTTCCAGCTCTCCTCTTTGTGTTTTTTGTTTTTAAGTGTAACAAATGCATGAATGCGTACAATGGTGCCTCGTTTGCATGAGGAATAAGCGTGAATAACACTAGTGAATTCCGTTGACCTTTGCAGAGATGCAAATGAAGGCCGTTGTGAGTGTGTGTGTTTTTTTTAACACATTAGTTAAACATTATCTCTGCAGTCGTTTTCAGGTGAGAGTGTGAGAGTGTGAAAGTGTTTCAGGTTCAGTGTAATTCAGTGTGATTACAGCAGTTACTCTTTAACTCTTTCAGGCTCCACTCTCTGTAAGGACCTGAGGTTATATCTGAGCAAGTGCTTCACACCTGGATCCATGGACAGCCAACTCCAGCAGGTCATCCGCGAGAACCTGTACCTGCGCGCAGTGCCCTGTGAGTAACACACACACACACACACACACACACACACACACACACACACACGTACATACAAACCCTGGAAAACACACAGAAACACAATAAAACTGTCAGAATTCATTAAAAGAAACCATGTGGCTACATTTCCTGTATACATAATGCATTAATAATGCAACTGTAATATATGATATTGTTGTATAATAACTCATAAGTACTTATACCTATATACCTGGCACATTATAACGTATGTCTCTTTAATAAGCACAGATTTCATAATGTCTTATATTTACAATGTTCTTATGAACAGATATTCCATAAAAAGAAGAAATTATAGAACCTCTCATTATATACCTTTACATACTTGTATTTCAACATGTTATGTACAGTGGGTTGCTGGTATTACATATAACACATTACACTTGCTTATGACAAATGTTATGAGGTATTATGTATGCCATATAATGCATTATAGCACCTTTCAGCTTGTTTAACAGTGTAAATTTGCTTCGCCCTCAAAATAACTCCACACAAAGCCAATAATATCTAAACCACTGGCAACACGAATCAGTACATCCCTAAATGAAAATGGGAAAATTGTGCCTAATTAGTCATTTTCCCTCCCCAGTGTCATGTGACTCGTTAGTGTCACAAGATCTCAGGTGTGAATGAAGAGCAGCTTTTAAATTTGGTGATTTAAGTACAATTTTCTCTTACTGGCCACTGGATATTCAACATGGCACCTCATGGCAAAGAACTCTCTGCGGATGTGAAAAACTGAATTTTTGCTCTCCGCAAACATGGCCTCAGCTCTATGAAGATTGCTAACAGCAGCTCCTAAAGCCATATAAAGTACAAGATAGAAGCTAAAATACATAAATAGTAATAGAAATATAAAATACATGTAATTAACATACATTTTTAGTGAGTTTGTGAAATAAATATGTCTTTAGCTGGTCTACAAACAGCCTAATCAACCTGACCAAGATAAATAGCTGTGGATAAGCAGCTTTTCATCCACATTGATCGTCAAAGACCATTTTTGACCATCTAATACCAACTACCAGCTAAGTCCAATCTTAAACTGTTTTTTAACAGGGTTGCTCAATAAAATAATACACTGCTGTATAATCTCACTACATTATTAAAAAAAAAAAAAAAGGTTCTCTTACCGCTGCTTTTCCTGTTTCCTGTATTTGAAGCAAATCTGCATTATGGGATCTGGAACAGTCAGTCAGTCCATAATGTATGAAGATGCTAATCCATTCAGTTCATTCATTCAGCGCTTTATAAACCCAGTAGCAGTGATGTAAATCTTCCCTAAAACAGACTGTAAGCTGGTATAATGATGCCAGAACTGGTGTGAAGTGTTCTCACTTCTCACAGTGTTGCTGTGGAGAAGTTGCAACTTACCACTTTTTTGGCAGCCTAGCAAACAGATCCAGTTTTTAGAGGACAAATTACCACACCAGTGCTAGACCACAGGATAAATATATAGGATAATACATATGTATAATCAAACCAAGCTGAACTACTTGATTTTTTGCACCAGGAGTGGCATAAAGTTATCTAAAAGCAGTGTGTAAGACTGGTGGAGGAGAACATGCCAAGATGCTTGAAAACTGTGAATAGAAAACAGGGTTATTCCACCAAATATTAATTATTTCTAAAACTTTATGAATATGAACTTTTTTTAAAAGTTCTGAAAGCTCTGCATCTTTTTCGTTATTTCAGCCATTTCTCATTTTCTGCGAATAAATGCTCTGAATGACAATATTTTTATTTGGAATTTGGGAGAAATTTTGTCTGTAAGTTTATAGAATAAACCAATAATGTTGATTTTACTTAAACATAAACCTATAAATAGCAAAATCAGAGAAACTGATTCAGAAACTGAAGTGATCTCTTAATTTTGTCCAGAGCTATATATATATATATATATATATATATATATGAATATATATGAAAAGCTGTACTATATGTACTATTAAAAACTATGAATACAACATTTCTTTTGTTCAGAAACACTGCATTAGATCCAGTTGATGGTGATAGTTACAGTATGTTTTTCATACATTTTTAATTATATATTTTCAAAGCAATGCAATGCATTACAGTAACAATATCACAACAATATAGTAAAATTGCTGTGTATAAACATCAGATACTTGTGATACTTTTTACCAACATCTGCTCTAACATCTGCTGAAATATTGCATAAGTCCTATATAACAAGCACATCTATAACTGTCAAGTTAACTACAGCTTTCTGTCAGCATTAGTTCATATATTTTGGTCAATTTTGATCAATCAGCAGTTCAGCTGTCACACTGCACTGTATGAAAGGCTGGTTTTGGGGGGGATGGGAAAAGAAAAACTAGAGAATCTGATTGATTAAGGGCAGTGGAGCTGAATTCCTGGTGGGCTCATGCACTAAATTGGCTCTGGGTAGATTACTTGATTACTAAAGTGATCAATATTGGCGATTCTAATAGACACACACCCTCAGACAAACCTATTTACACTTACTTTTGTTATACAACTTTACTCTCTCTCTGTCTTTTTGAAAAAAAAAAAAAAACACAATATATTAACTCTGTATCCAAATGTTGGTGGACACTGCTTCTCCTGGCAAGAACCTTTTCATATAATACATTTCACAATATGCCCTGTTACAATTAGATTATATTTTTAAATGTATATCAATACTTGGTAATATATTTGCGTTTTTTTTTTTTACATCAAATATTGGTAAAAATGTCATACTGTAAAAAAATCCCATCATATCGTTGCTGTCCATAATGTTTGCCGATTTCCACTGATTTTTACTACAATATTTGAACTCAGCAGCTGTTTTTTTTTTTTTGTGCCCACATGTTATGATAAATCGACCAATAGAAATGCTCCAAAATGACTTGGAATTAAAGTTTGAGTTGACCTCCATTAAAATATAAGAAGGAGTTATGCTTCTCCTGGAAAGTTGACGTTACAATTTTGGAAATACATATTTTTCTTTGGACAGTGAAAATATGCATAAAATCTAAGCAACATTAAAGTATATTTCTTGCGCAAACAGAATGGGTTTCTGAGATCTGAAGACATACAATAATTAAATATCAGTACTGTGTTTTAAAAAGTCGATAAAGGATTTAGCAAAACATAAAATTATTTAATATTTAATTTAATATTTCGATAAATAAAATATCAAATCTACAACTTTAAGTTAATATTAAGATTTGCCAATGCACACACATGCACATCTTATCTTGTCCCTGTAGCGAAATATTGCCAGTAGAATAGGACTGTCCCGAGCAAGCATGGCATGGGCTAGAGCAGGGTTGTGTTAAACTTAATCACATTAAGGGCCATGTGATGATGTCAGGGCCCTCAATACATCACCACCAACTCCAGAATCATTTTATCTGCAAAGACATTTTTACACAGACACAGTACTTACCTGGATCCTGTGGAAATGGCGGCGCACAAGCCACCCGGGTCCTTAAGGTCTGGGTAGAGACCAAGGGGTGTCCTGGGGCAGGGGAGCCTGGGGGTACCTGTGAAAAAGAGAACAGAGAAAATAATACATTAACATTGTAAAATTATCATCAATACTTACCTGGACGTCCAAATGTTTACATGCATGTCATTCTGTTTGTAAATATGTTAATATTGTACATATACAATCATGTATAGTTGTCTTACCCACCTGCCCTCAAGTTAATTACTTGTTGGTTTAGCCGGGGATGGGCTAAAGGTATTTAAAGGCAGGCGGGTACACTATTGGGGGGCTGGTTGAGCGTGGCTGGTATGCCGACGGGAGTTTATTGAGCTGAGTATTAGCATTTGTGGTGGTAGCTGCCAATCCACCGTTAACTCCTACCAGTGTAGCGTGTAAATAGTTTGTATATATATTGTAAATTTTGTTTTGTTTTCATTTTTGTTTTTGGGTTCGGATGCTTAATTTGTCACAATAAACACTTCAAAAGGGATTCTTACCTGGTTCCAGGCTGTTTTTGCGTCTCTGCCTCACCTCTCTCCGGTAACCTCCTGACCACTTGTCCTCACACTCCCACAGGCCATATAAAAAATCAACAATGTACTCTGTGCTTTTATTTAATTTTTAATTTAAATAAAAAAATGTTACATAAATAGAAGCATTGTTTATTGTCCATTGTTTATTTTTTAGCATAAGCCAAAAACTCTAAAAGCAATATGACATTAATGCTTAGTAAATTATACAAAATTATTTGAAGTGTATGTGTGGGCTGTATTGGAACAATAGGCTGTATTAACTACTGCTAAATTTTAAATGTTTTTTTTTTTTCCTTTTTTTTGCTTGAAGTAGATATCTGATATCTTTTCTTTACTGTAAAGCTGCCACTAGACTTTTGTTACTCACTTTTATGGAAATTACTCGCTAGAGGGGTTTAAAAACTGACTGAATCCAGCCACAAAATCGGTAAATTGGCTTCGTGGAGGGGTGTGAGAGCGCTTATTTATACTGCAGTGCATGCTGGGGATTGTAGTGCAGTGGATTAATATTAATAGAATATCAACATAATTTTGCAGGCTGGACGTGATTTTACCTTGTATTTGACACATGGGGGGCTATAAAGGGATTATAACCCCAACCCCCCCCGCATTAAGCTCTCTCAATCTGTCCCACACACAGTCATAAGTCTTCATGTGTGAAACACATTATTAACACAGACCTGACATCAAAGAACATCTTTACGCTTCTGAAGCCTGTAAGCATGAAACCCTTTAAATCCTCACTGAGACAAAAGTTCAGCCAATCTCTGGCAACCCTCAGCAAACCCCACCCACCCCGGTGTGCTCATGTGCCTCTGTGCTTCATATAACCAGCAAGTTTTTATTACCGTCCACTTTATTACCCAGCATCACCTGCTGTAAGATACCAGTACTGCATACTAATGAACACAGCAGCAAACCCACTACTGCTGTGTTCAGGGATTCATTCCATGCAGTTTAGCATGAAGTGCTGCATACATAAACCTGTACACGAGTTAATTTATCACTGCTGATTTCCCTGTGAATTAATGTCCAGCTCCTTATGAGTTTGACTGCTTGTATAGGCTCCTTCTGCACTGCATCAGATTGCATCACACACACACACACACTATAGCAGCTGCTTTGTTTTGCCTCAAATCACCTTCGATTGATTGGGTTAATCCTACACTAGGCATTGTGTTGTGTACACATGCTGTCTCCATTTAAAAGGAACTAGGGATTATTCTTAATTATTCACTGTTCTGTTCTTATTAGACCAAGCTAAACAACCAGTATATCCAAGCTTGACCCTGTGGGTCATGTGTCATGGTGATGCTGGTCATTCTGGACCACCAGCATGGTCAAGCTTGGTCATACTGGTTGTTTAACTTGGTCAGGTTGATTATATGTGATGACCATCTGAACCATCAAACTTAAACAATTACATACTCTATTCTAGACAAGAGCTGGCCAACCAACCAAATCAGATTAATAAACTTAACAGAGATTGTTATTCAGAGACTGAATAAAAATGTAAAATCTATCAAATCTATCTATCAGTAAAAATTACACATAAAAAAAAAACAGTAAAAATAACACATACGTTTTTTCTGCACTATAAGGCGCACATGAATATAAAGGGCAGTATCAGTAAACGTCTATTTTCTGGTCTATTTTCATACATAATGCGGACCGGATTGTAAGATGCATGATGTGACCCTAGTAAGGAGCAGGGGTTTAGCCATATTTTTGCCGCTGGGTGGCAAGACCTGTAATGCTAAGCTAAGTAAACAAAACTGTAAGTCAAACGAGTGCTGGACATTAATCTACACAAATTTCTCTCCTAAAACCTATTTATTTGGGTGAGGAAAGCACTTCCCTTTACTTACAATAAGCTTAGATTTCCAAATTTCCACTGAGGCTAGCCACAGTTAGCAGCTAATGCCACCTGACAGCACTACACTGAAGAACCCTGAGAGTTCTGGTAAGCCAGGGCGATATTAGCTGGCGGTTTGTCCCACGTAGCTTGTTTTTAACACTGTAAACACACAGACTAAAGTCCGAAAGAGCTAGTGCTTAGCACGGTTAGTGAGTTATGCTAATGCTTCTCCAGCAGTGCTAGCCAGGATTAGCAGCAGGCTACAGGCTGGTAATACTCACCTCTGAACGACGAAAGAGCTAGTGCTTAGTGTGGTTAGTGAGTAATGCTAATGCTTCTCCAGCAGTGCTAGCCAGGATTAGCAGCAGGCTACAGGCTGGTAATACTCACCTCTGACTGGCAAAAGAGCCAGCGCTTAGTGTGGTTAGCGGCTAATGCTAATACTGCTCCAGTCTCGAGTCTTGGTGCTGGAGAACTAAACTGAAACTCCTGTATAACACTGTACTTTAGTGGAGCGGCTTAACTGCACCCTACAACCTGACTGATAAAATGCATGCATAAGGCGCACCGGATTATAAGGCACACTGGCGATTTTGAGGAAAATTATAGGATTTTAAGTGCTTACTTATTATTATACTTTGAGTATAAATTATGTGTAATGATTTAAATATCCTAAAAAATATGTTTGTACATATGACCTTGTATATGTAACTAGCTACTACACATCTCTGGCAATCTTTTATAACTAACATATAACTGTTTAGATATATTGTCTGTATTAAGGTAAAATCATGACGGTCATATTGCGATTACAGTGATAACAGTCCTTGAAATATTAGACTGCTCTGTTGTATTCAGAGTAAGTAATAAACCCTTTATTTCTCATCTTCTGTAAAGGTGGCAGTACCTCTGGAGGGCACTGCAGATGAAGCCCGGCGTTACTCTGATGTGTTATTTACTTTCCATTTGGGCTTTGTTAAGATTATGTCAGCTGAAGCCGTGGAGAGCTGTGCTTTAGTAGTGTTGGTTCCACTGAGCTAGACGTCAGGTAGGATAATCTGCTTAACGGAAATCCTGTCTGCCCGCACAAACTTTCATTTGTGAATCAAACCTGTGGCAGAGTCTTGTAATCTCATCCCTGCCAGATTAAATCACAGTCTGATTGAACATCTGACGCTTGTGACATAATCAGCACTGGGTGAGGTGTGTTCTGCAATTACCGTTACTGAACAAATGTGACATCTGTATGTGGTGGGTCTATTTTTAGTTACTTGTAGGACTTAATATGGAAATCATACTTAGAGGAAAATATATTGTGTGATTATACAGTATGTGTACATTTCATAGGCATTTCATATCCCATGACTTTTGCCACTAATACACTGACATGTGGTATATGACAGTGGGATCTCCTGCATTGAATATGGATGTATTTCCAGCCAGATGCCACTGGTCTCTGTGCTGTCCACTAGGGGTGGTAATGCCTGGGGGTGGGGTATTCCTGGTACACAGGTGA
Source organism: Astyanax mexicanus (assembly GCF_023375975.1). Taxonomy (NCBI): domain Eukaryota; kingdom Metazoa; phylum Chordata; class Actinopteri; order Characiformes; family Acestrorhamphidae; genus Astyanax; species Astyanax mexicanus. The sequence goes on along the minus strand of NC_064419.1, from coordinate 39,493,382 downwards.
CACTATGGATTGAGGAATATCTCATATATCTCATACATCTGGTCCCTATCAATACCTGCTTGAGTATTAGCTCTTTAGAATTGGTAGTAAAGACATTTTTAAAAGCCTATGTTAACTTATCTGCCTATGCTAACTTATGCATATGATTTTAGTTAAACTGATTTGAGCTAGTTTTTGGTTTCTACATACCATATTTTTTGGACTATAAGGCACACTTAAAATCCTTAAATTTTCCCAAAAAATGACAGTCCGCCTTATATTGTGGTGTGCCTTATATATGTGAATTATTCCAGTAAGTTATTAAGGAGCAGTAAAGCCACTTAATACCTGCTGAAGTACAGCATTATAAGGGTGAGTTTTCAATAAAGTTTCTCCAGCACTAAGGCTGGGTGCAGCAGCATTAGCATTAGCCGCTAACCGCAGTGCTAGCTCTTTCTGTATTTGGAGGTGAGTATATTGGACTGTAGTCTGCGTGTTGTTGTGTTAAAACAAGCTACGTGTGACAAATCGCTAGCTGATAGCACACTGAGTTACCTTTACTAAGTCTAGCAATATCGGGCGGCATTTAAGTCCTGCTAGTGCTGCGGTTAGCAACTAATGGTAATGCTGCTGCCCCGAGCCTTAGTGCTGGAGAAACTGTAAATTAACAGAAGCGCTTTACCCACCCAAATAAACAGTTTTCAGGAGAGAAGTTTGTGTAGATTAACATCCAGCGCTCATTTGGCTTTTTTAAGGGTTTACAGTTTTGTTTACGTAGGCGCTTCCTTATATGTAGGCATCCTTATTAGTGTTGCTCAATACTCCTTATAATCCTATAAACCTTATAGTATGAAAATAGATCAGAAGTAGACGTTCATTGATAGTGCGCCTTATAATCCATTCTAATAAAAGTAAGGATGTGTAAAACCTATGTAAAAATAATGTACAGTTGTAAAGTTATCATCATTGCACAATATATACAGTACATATTTACACATCACAAGATATGCAATATGGTGAGGGTTTATATTAACAGTATTATCAGTGTTATACCTGGAGATGCATGAATAGTAATAAGTACAAACTAACCTCTATTTTTTACCTAAGCATACATTTATGTCTTAATTCTTGTTTGGGAAAAAAATGGTTATATAGTGTTACTCTCACCACAAAACTCAAAATTGACAAATACACTTGTTGCATTGCACTACTTTACACAAATAACTGCACTGTTACATAATGCTCCTGATTGCTTAACTCTAAGTAGGTACTGGCATAAATATATCAGCAAGTACAAGAAGACACATACTTGTACTCGTACTCAGTTAGAAACAATATGATATCTATGCATCCCTTGTTCTAACGTTAAGAAACGTGTTGTTATAATTGATTGTAATAAATTCTTTATGGAGTAGTTTTCTAGACATGGATTGAGCAATATATAGTCTGGAAAACTGCCCCTATAAATGGTACTGATATTCTGACTGTACAGACTATGCTTTGTTTGTTTGTGCCCAGGTACCACCAGGCAGCCGCGGGACGGGGAGATCTCGGGGGTGGACTACAACTTCGTCTCCATCGAGGAATTCTTCTCTCTGGAGGAGTCGGGGGCTCTGCTGGAGAGCGGCAAGTTCAAAGGTCAGGATTAGCATTCGTTTTCACCACTGTAGCTTTATTAAAGCGGTAAAGGCAGATTATACAAGAACATATGTTCAGACATTATTTAAATAACTCACTGTGGGAGATGCACATCTGATGCTTAAGCACTATTTATTTACGCACAGTGTGCTGAAATGCTATTTTTGTGCTGTTGTTGGAAGGTAGAATCCAAAATAGTCCACAATGCTTGCGTTTTACCCAGAGCAGTCTTTTTTTGCGATGCTCAGTGTTATTTGCAATTCTATTTGTGTGTGTGTGTCTGTGTGTATCTGTATGTGTGTGTGTGTGTGTGTGTGTGTGTGTGTGTCTGTCTGTGTGTATCTCTGTGTGTTGTGTTTGCACTGTGAGAAACTAGGGTGGTTGCCAGAGCTACAAACATGCTAGTCTACCACAGCTCCAAAAATGTCAGTTGCGTCACACAGAGTAGTGCTGTGCTCTAACATTATAAATGATAATCAGCCAAACCAGATCGAATAAACCCATAATAATTTATTCACTGGATTAAATTTATTTATGCATGTTTATTGTTGATGCTATGCTTTTGCTGTTTTTCACTTTTTGTTATGATGTGAATCTGTTTTTTATATGATAGGAACAATTCATGATGAATAGACCAATTCAAATTCTACAAAATCAGTTGCAGTAAAACCTTTTCATTTGATTTCCACTAAAAGTTCTTTTTTCCACCAATAAAGCAGTCCTTTTGAAAAAAAAAAAGGTTTTTGCATGATGCCAACAATATGCATATACAGTAGTGTGCAAACAAAATACTATTTATTTTACATTAATTACGTGTGAAAGCACTGATGTACTATTTTAATTACATTTTAGAGCAAACTAACACAAAAAATCAGAGCAAAATTGAATGTCAAAACGAGTTAATTCAATGAAAAAGCAAAGCAAAAATGCACACAAAAAAAGAAGAAATCAAAAGTTCAGTCGGCCGGCGACGTTGAAGCATTTATGTACTTTATAAACCTTTATAAATTCATAAAAAGGCTACAATAAAGGCGCAGATTGAAAGATTAATTACTAGGAGTTTGTAGGGTGAAGATAAGGGAGTAGTCAAGAACTACACAAATTTAGCCGTGGTGAACAGCACTAACTGTTTACTGTGTAAACTTTACTAAGCAAACTTTTGATCTAAATATGGTCCAGTATTTAAATTCTTTTAGTGTTTGCATCACAAATAAAGTTCTATTTATAGAGTCGTCTAGGATCTCTTTAAAATACTATCTGGTATGTGTGGATGGATGTCTCTTTTTTTTTTTTTTTGCCAATTCTAGGTGAATAAATCAAACATTGAACTATAAAAATGGATGTTGAGATGTGAAAGATATACAGTATTTATACAGCATCAGTTACTGACTGATGTTTATTACATAGCATTGCTGTCAGTTCACATTCAAGCTGAGCACAAAGGGCAGAACACCATAGGCGTGATGATGTGCACCACAGGCGGTTGCTTTTATACCTTTTTTACACTATGAGCGGGAGGTCGCAGGTTCGAACCCCCGCTCATGCAGCTTTGCCATCAAGCTGCCGGCGTTAGAGGGAGCAAAATTGGCCCTGCTCCCTCTGGGCAGGTAGATGGCGCTCTCTCCCCACATCACTCCTATGGTGATGTCTGCAACACAGGGCGTCTGTGAGCTGATGTACCGGAGCCGAGCCGCTGTGCTTTCCTCCAAGCGCGAAGGCTGCTCGGCAATGCTGCATCAGCAGCAGCTCGAAAAGAAGCGGTGGCTGGCTTCACATGTATCGGAGGAAGCATGTGTTAGTCTTCACCCTCCTGGTGTGTTGGGGCATCACTAGTGATAGGGGGAGTCCTAATAAGTGGGTTGGGTAATTGGCCGTGTAAATTGGGAGAAAAATTTGAAATAAAATTATAAAAAATATATATATATACCTTTTTTACTATTATATCGATAATGATATTATATCGCACTAAACTAAAAATTAAGAATGAAATTTTGGCCATATCTCACTGTATGTACAGTACTAGTATGTGTCCATTTCATAGTAGTTAGAATTTCAGAAGTGGAGAGATTTACAATTGGAGCGCTTCAGGGTTTTTTTGCCCTTTCATGGTTAAAACGACTGTGCTCTTGATCTTTGCACTGAACCCCGGGGTGCAGCAGCAGCATGACATTAGTGTTTACCTACCCGCGCACTGACTGCATACTGCCCCTGCGGTAAATAAATAAAGGTTAAACATGCTGCTGCTGCAGCTGCTGCTGATACACACAGTACAGTGTGTCGTGGGAGTCGCAGTTTCGCTTGTTGTTTTTTTTTTTTTTTCTCGTCCATCCGTATTTAAGGATAAGTTGTTAAAACTCAGCGTTTTTGTCTCTAGTCCAGCGCGAGGGTGGTAAACCAGTTCCCCTGGCAATGAAGTCCACAGTGAAAGGCTAAACTGCTCCTATTTTTTTATCACTCCACACAGGAGAAAAGAGGCTTTACTCTGTAATCCCTGTTTCAGTTCTCTATGCTCTCTCTCTCTCTCTCTCTCTCATGTGCTCTTTCGCTTTCTCTCTCTCTCTCTCTCCTTTTCACTGCTGTAAACAAGGCCACCATGCAGTTAAGTATCCCTCAGAAACAGGATGGCAGCAGAAGCTGGTAGTCAGGCCCGTTTTTTCTCCGCTTAAGGCAGAAAAGCTTGCCTCTGGTGGGCTTTACCACCTATAAGCCGTAATTAAAGCCCCCAGTTTAAGGAACATGCGGTCCTATAGCGTGCTGTGCGCCATGCTCTGCAGTGTCAGGGAGTTTATATGGTAAGTGGAGCTTTGCTCAGCTCATCTCTGGCACTTTTTTACTTTTTTCCATCTGATCTGAGTTGCCTTGAACATCGTATCATTTAATAGACTCATAAGCATACTGATTAACGTTTATAAAAATAGGTTTGAAGTAGGCCAGGGACAGAGAGAGCGAACAGAAAGAGCATAACGATGAGAGTTTTACTGCGAGAGAGTTTTACCTCATTTGACTGCGGAGAACATGGAGAAATAATCTTTACGATAATTTTATGATAAACATAAACATCTTTATCACTTTAAGTTGATGCCATCATTAATAGTTTAATATGATGTCTTATTTATCATTTTATTTTGACAAGAACTGTGGGATATACAGGGGTGGGACAATGAAACTGAAACACCTGTCATTTTAGTGTGGGAGGTTTCATGGCTAAATTGGAGCAGCCTGGTGGCCAATCTTCATTAATTGCACAATATTGCACCAGTAAGAGCAGAGTGTGAAGGTTTAATTAGCAGGGTAAGATCACAGTTCTGCTCTAAATATTGCAATGCACACAACATTATAGGTGACATACCAGAGTGCAAAAGAGGACAAATTGTTGGTGCACGTCTTGCTGGCGCATCTGTGACCAAGACAGCAAGTCTTTGTGATGTATCAAGAGCCACGGTATACAGGGTAATGTCAGTATACCACCAAGAAGCACAAACCACATCCAACAGGATTAACTGTGGACGCTGTAAGAGGAATCTGTCTGAAAGGGATGTTTGGGTGCTAGTATATTTACTGAATAAAACACAAAATACATGCATACAAGTATTTTTAAATGACTTTTATATGACTTAATGAGCCAATCAAAAATAAGCACGGAAATATCTTCACCTTGCACAGCAAAATGGGTTTTCGTGACTGGTTCAGACATTTTTTCAGAGATCATTTAAAAAATAGTCATTGCTCGCATTGTTTCTGGGGGGGCAAAAACTAAATTTGGGTGGGGCATTATATGTAGAGAGTACAGAGACTGATTTGTGAATGTATAGTAATGTACGTCTAATGCACACCTATTCCTGCAACTCGTCCACAGGGAACTACTACGGTACGCCACGGCCGGTCCACATTGGGCCCGATAGCCCACCCATCACTTACCAAGAGCATCGCAACCTGCTGAGGAACTTCCGCACACGCAGCAAGTCCCTCAGTAACCTGGAGAAAGCTGTAGAGGAGGGGGACAACAGTGAGGAAGACTCAGGTCTCTCAGGTACAGATCTTAAAGATTACATATCTGTATAATTATTAAATTAAGCAATCAGCAAAGAGATCAAACCTACACTACATGTTCCTCACCCAACACCCAAATAAAGTCACTTTTCAATTCTATTAAACTTTTTTGAGATGTGTTAAGATTTTATAACACACACACACAAAAATATTTTCTTTTTTTTAATAATTTTCTTGGGCTCTTGTGTATTTCGATTCTTGTAACTGACTATTTCTAGAGATAAAATTAAGTATACATTTCATACATGGTCAGAAATAACTATTAACTTAATGGAAAAAAGGTGTAAATGGTAAAAGTTCTGAAATAATAACTCATATCATGAAAAGCAAATTTGTCCGCACTTTAAAAAAAAAAAACTATTCACTTGTCATATTATATATTATTATATCTAATTAAAAACAGTATTTAAATATGTGAATATATGAAACAAATATTTATCTACTTTAAAAGTTAAAAAAGGTCTGTAATTTTCATCATAGGTACACTTTAAACTATGAGAGACAACATGAGAAAAAGAATCCAGGAAATCACACTGTAGGATTTTTAAAGAATTTATTTGTAAATTATGGTGACAAATAAGTATTTAGTCACCCACAAACAAGCGAGATTTCTGGCTGTCACAGACCTGTAACCTCTTCTTTAAAGAAGCTTTTCTGTCCTCTACACATTACCTGTATTAATGGCACCTGTTTGACCTCATTATCTGTATAAAAGACTGCTGTCTATGTTTGACCTCTGTCATTGCCAACAAAGGTTATGTTACAAAGTACTGAGTTGAACTTTTGTGATTGACCAAATACTTACTTTTTAACCAGAATTTACAACTAAATTCCTACAAAAAAATTTTTTTTTGCTTATTTTGTCTCTCATAGTTAAAATTACAGACCTCTCTCATCTTTCTAAGTAGGAGAACTTTCATTATCAGTGGCTGAATAAATACTTTTTTGCCCCACTTTATAGTATGATAAAAAAGTGCATTTGTAATGTGATGTTATACAAGAATGTCAGACTGAGTAATACTGTTGGAAAGGAGCTTTGGTTTTATCTGTGTTTTTAAGGGTAAAGTACCACTGGGTGACTTGACCTTTGACTGAAGGGATGTTGCATAAGACTGTCCTCGCGGGCGTGTCTGAAGCCCTGTTGTCTGGATGCTATTTCTTCTGCCCTTAGCGGGATCTGCCGGAGCGGGCAGTGCCCCACCCACCACCATCGTCTCCCCCAATCAGACGTGGGACTCGGGCGGGCCTCGGGATGGGGGCGTCACCCTGGAGAACGGTGCCCGCGGCGGAGCGCTGCCTGAAAACTGGGAGATGGCATTCAGTGACTCAGGAGAACCCTACTACATTGAGTGAGTGAAAGAGAGAGAGAGAGAAAGAGAGAGAGAAAGAGTTAGAGGCATGTTATTTCTCTTCCCCAACAGGAATGAGTCTTGGATATGACACACTTTTGACTGTGATATTTCGAGAGCACAGTCAACACTGTGTCACATGTGAATCATTGCCACTGGGAGCCATGAGTATAAGAGCCAAAGAGCCCTTTATATAACACTGTCTAGGTCTGTACAATATGGACAAAATACTGTATTACAGTTATACTCATAAATAGTACAGTCCTAACGTATCTCACTATGCAAACACCCTGTAAGAAATATAAGAAAAAAAATAATATAGCAAGATAATATCTTTTAGACATTAGAATGCAATAGAATATGGCAACGTAAGTGTTTTCTGATGTATTAATAATAAGTAAAGCTGCACTGACATGAAAGTTTTGGCCAAAACTAAAACCAGACAAAAAGGAACATTCGGCAAAAAAGGCGGAATCCAAGACACACTTTTCATGTTTTCATTTTTTCATTGTCACCACTATTGAAAAAATATGATTTAAAATAAACTAGTCATTGTTTGGTTTAAATTTGCAATTTTTGGCCAAGTATTTGTTATTTTTATTTTTCAGTTTTAGTAAAAATTATGCTGTGTGTCTATTAGCTATTATTGACTGATTTACAGCACTGCAACAGCTCACAGAGACCCAAAAGGATAGCCTAGCATATCATTTAGCACTGTAATAAGTGCATTTTTGTTTTTAATTATTTTGTAATTATTCCCAGATAGTGTTTTAACAGATTGCATTACTGTCCCCTCGTTGTCTCGCTGCTTGCTTCCATGGGTTTGACTTTCTCAAGGCTTAGAAGCTTGTAAGTGTGGTTAGCTTCAGTTTGGTTCAGTTTGTTTTCAAGGCCGTAAATGTTGGAGAGAAGACATGGTAAAAGCCACTCAGGTAGAGTTAGCTTTAAGCCTAGATAAGGATAACGTCTAACCTTTCTTCACTCTTTCATTTCATCACATGCTGAGATTTAGCTCGCCTTCTGTAGACTCTGGCACAGGAAAAGCCACAGTGGCGAGGCTAGGGGTGATGTGCTGCTCTCTAGTATCAACAACACCATATTTTTTAAGTGTCTGTTGCTTTTAAATCATCAAATATGTCATAAAAGGCATTACCACCTACAGTGAACAGTGTAGTGGATGGTAATGATGTGACTTGCAGTGTATGTGCAAAAAAATAAAAAATGCAGGAGATTCTACACACAAATCCTTTGGATGAATGAAATGCTCTTTAACTTCTTTAAATTGTGAGCAGAATTGTGATTTAGGAGCAGTGAAGCGAGAACTCATTTTTACTTGAGTAAAACACCCACCTTCCATCATGCATATTCATCATTATTATTATTCATTAGCTCAGAACAAGCTGATTTCTGCTGCTGTGCTGCTGTGGGAATTTGCATGATGTTATAAAAAACTATTATAATCAAGTAAGAAACAGTCGCAGGTGGGTGGCACATGGTGCAGCAGGTAGTGTGTGTGTGTGTGTGTGCTGCACAGCTTCAGGGGTCTGGTGTTTGGTGGGTTATAACCTCCACTCCAGTCCAATAGTGTCTTCCCACCTCCCAAAATCACATGCTATGCTAAATTGCCCCTAGGAGTGAGTGGGTGTCTGTAGAGCACTGAGGTGAACTGGTTCCCTGTCCAGTTTGCTCCTAATAAATCAGTGTAGGTTGCAGGTCCACCGTGACCCTGAGCAGGAAGATAAGAAGTGGATAAGAAGATAAGACAAATAAATGAATGTCTGCAGGCAAAACTAATAAGAACTGCTGGCACAATAATGCACTTTGTGTTGATTAAAAAAAGACAGATGCATTCAGACAACCTTAGAATTTAATCTAGTGACTGCTCAGGGTGCTTGCAGCCCAGAATTAACATATGAGTTAGCTGTAGTTATAGGGTGCTACCATACCTAACTGGTTTGATCCAAACCTTTTCAGTTTTTAGTCCGAACCAAAGTAGCAGGTGTGAAAGATGGCGTGAACCACAGTCCTGATCAAATCAGAATCAGAATCACTTTATTTCGCCAAGAGTTTTACACATACAAGGAATTTGGCTTGTTGAGAGCAACACATGCATGACTTTTACACAGACAGTTACACAGACTATTGACAAACATTACACTACAAAACTACACTACTATACAGAACAATACATAGAATAAAAATATAGTAATTATAATAGTTAAAAGAACTAAAAGAATGAAGAGCACTGAATAACATTAGGAGCTAAGAGATAAATAAAATCTATACTGTACACATATGAACATACTGTAATTGTTTCCAAATATGTTGAGGTATGTTTAGAATAAATAATGTTTATAGAAAGCTGCAGATGATGTTAAAATTAGAGAAGAATATCTGTACAGCTGTGCAAATAAGCATAGTGTGAGGGAGCAAAATGTAAAATCCATTCAGTACAGTTCTACGAGGCTGGTGTCCACTGTGGTTAAGGAGTACTACCGCTCTGGGAAAGAAGCTGTTAGCATGTTGTGTTGTGCTAGTTTTGATGGTCCGAAGCCTTCTGCCAGAGGGAAGAGTATGCCAGCACACTTCCTCACCCTGCTGGTATATATCTCCTGAAGTGTTGGCAGTGTTAACACCAAAGAACCAAAATCTGTTTTGACCAAAAGAGGAACTGTGGTCTGGATCATTTGCTTTGTGAAACATTTTTCAGAGGGTTTAGACTTTCAGATCACTTGCAAGCAGCTGAAACAGACTATTGTCACCCGTTATCTAATAAAAGAAGGAAAAGTACAAGTACAAGTACAGTGTTGTGCTGAAATCTGACACCCTTTATGTGAACATGCATCATGCAGCAATGCTACTCTAGGCTCGAAACATGGTTACTTGCCCTTAATTGCTCTAAATTTGGTGAAGCATAAAAGATAATGCTTGCAAAAACTGCGTAATGCCAGTCACATTTGTGTAAAATCCTTCTTACACTTCCAGTGATGGATCTGTATCTCTCAGCATGTCCAGAAATGCATGTGTAAAGCATGTTCTTTGTATCTCTCAGCATGTCCAGAAATGCATGTGTAAAGCATGTTCTTTAGTTGTAGCTTAAATTGCAAATTACACTTCCTGACTGTAGGGGGGGCCCAGGAGCAAGAAATGTCAATTTGCACATGATGCTGCTTTAAAGGAGAACCTCTTTTCTCCCGCAGCTTTCTAAGATGCAGTATTTTGTGCACTTTTCCCAAACAGGCTTTAGAATGAGTGAGATGGGGCATATTTTGCCCCTACAGATGAATCACTTTTTTCCACCATTATCCAGGCTCAGAGTAGCCCCACATTACATTGGTAGAATCCAGAGAGACCTGGAATTTAAAAATATGCATTTATAACTTTAAAACTGCACAAGAAGCTTATTAAAAAACATTGTTAACATCTAATGGTGTAGGTAAATCTCCGGGCACCGACGTCTTAAATTTAAGTTACAATAAGTCAAACTTTGAGCACCGATAGTAAAAGTTTTTGAGCAATGTTTATGTAAATTGTGGCTGGTTCTTTGCATTCTAATAATTCTTTTCACTTATGGATTAAGTTGATGAAGTTAGATATAGATCTGATATGACAGTGATGCACACAATAAATTAAAAAATCATTCTGATAACTAATTTACTCATTTACTGTGTGTAACTTTTTCAGTCATAACTCGAAGACGACGAGCTGGCTGGACCCTCGGACACACAGCAAGGAGATCGTCAGCAAGACTGAGTGTGAGTGTGAACCCCCTCCTCTACCTAATACATACTGCACGAGTGTGTTCTCTCTGAAACATTCTCACACCATCTATCTCCCTTTCTGGAATCCTCACAGTGTGATTAATGAATTTTCAGAGAACTGAGAATGCTCTCTCCATCTTATCCCTCGCTTTTTCTGCCATTCAAGCCACGCCCTTCCACTCTCTCTTCCTCTTCTTTCTTTCTTCAGTTTTTTTTTTTGAGCTCCAAAATCTCGTAAAAGCCTTACCTGGACAGTAGAAAACTGTTTTTAATACCCTTGATTTTATATGGAAAAAAATGAATGAGCAGCTGTCCTAGTACTCTTGCTCATATAGTGTACAATCATATGAAAAAGTTTGGGCACCCCTATTAATCTTAATCATTTTTAGTTCTAAATATTTGGGTGTTTGTAACAGCCATTTTAGTTTGATATATCTAATAACTGATGGACACAGTAATATTTCAGGATTGAAATGAGGTTTATTGTACTAACAGAAAATGTGCAATATGCATTAAACCCAAATTTGAACGGTGCAAAAGTATGGGCACCCTTATCATTTTATTGATTTGAATACTCCTAACTACTTTTTACTGCTTTTCCACACCTCAGGCGACTCTGTTTGTGGCGTGCTTGCAGAAATGGCTTCTTTCGCATCTCCCATACAGCTTCTCCTTGTGCAAAGTGCGCTGTATTGTTGACCGATGCACAGTGACACCATCTGCAGCAAGATGATGCTGCAGCTCTTTGGAGGTGGTCTGTGGATTGTCCTTGACTGTTCTCACCATTCTTCTTCTCTGCCTTTCTGATATTTTTCTTGGCCTGCCACTTCTGGGCTTAACAAGAACTGTCCCTGTGGTCTTCCATTTCCTTACTATGTTCCTCACAGTGGAAACTGACAGGTTAAATCTCTGAGACAACTTTTTCTATCCTTCCCCTGAACAACTATGTTGAACAATCTTTGTTTTTAGATCATTTGAGAGTTGTTTTGATGAGCCCATGATGCCACTCTTCAGAGGAGATTCAAATAGGAGAACAACTTGCAATTGGCCACCTTAAATACCTTTTCTCATGATTGGATACACCTGGCTAGGAAGTTCAAAGCTCAATTAGGTTACCAAACCAATTTTGTGCTTCAGTAAGTCAGTAAAAAGTAGTTAGGAGTATTAAAATCAATAAAATGATAAGGGTGTCCATACTTTTGCACCGGTCAAATTTTGGTTTAATGCATATTGCACATTTTCTGTTAGTACAATAAACCTCATTTCAATCCTGAAATATTACTGTGTCCATCAGTTATTAGATATATCAAACTGAAATGGCTGCTGCAAACACCCAAATATTTACAACTAAAATGATTATGAAATGAAGGAATTAATACCTTTTGTTTTAAGCAGAAGAAGGCATATTTTTGGCGTCTTTATGGTACCAAAGAAACACTGATATGCCCAAGATCAAGCTGCGCAGTGCATGGTTGAGGACTTGCCTATAACTTGATTAATTCTGACAGTAGAATAAGCGACAAACCTATAGGGTTGTCATTTATACAGTGCCTTGCAAAATTATTCGGCCCCCTTGAACTTTTTTAAACTTTTGCCACATTTCAGGCTTCAAACATAAAGTGAAGTGGAACGAAATTTATTAGATATTTTAAACTTGTAGTAGTAGAACATTTGTTTCTCAGTTGGAGGATACTAATATGTAGATGGCTGAGGTGAGCAAATTTCATTCAGAAAGAAGAAATGGTATCAGATTAATCAGAAAATAAAATACTCATGACTGATGTCTGTATATTAGACTGCAGTATATGTATCGATATTGGACATGGAAAAGATGTAGAAATCTCAGAGTCTGCAGGAAGACTGCTCTGCTGGAGAAGAGTTACCGGCATTGATCACTGCTGTTCAGTGCAGCACTAAACCCTCGTGTCCAGCAGAGGGCAGCACGGTGAAGCATTCCAGAGCTTTCACTGACAGCCCCCTCAAGACCAATCCAAGGCAATCAGCACAGACAGGGCAGCAGGTCTGCAGACATTAATATGAATCGCTGCATTAAGCATGCCATCTGCTGACATGACAGCTAACTGTATTTTTGGAATGTGTGTGTGTGTGTGTTTGTGTGTGTTTCTCAGTGCCTCCATTCACAGACCAGCCATCTGACCTGAAGGGCTATTCCATACACACACGGCTGTCCAAAGGGCCGCGGGGCTTCGGCTTCAACATCGTGGGGGGCAGCCGACCCAGGGAATTCCTGCAGGTGTACAGTGTCACACCTGGAGGACCACCTGCACTTAACACAGGTAATCCCCTGACTCTGACGCTGAACACACACTTCATTCTGCTTTAATAGGAATGTTGCTGATCTGAGTCTGTCAGTACTGAGTATTATATGTTATCTAGATAGATAACTCAGCTGCACCTTCCACACTAAATTCCATAACATGCTGAATAAGTAATGGTAGCTAATTTAGTTAATGCAATGTTATTTTACAACAGAATAAAACACAGTTATTTTATAATTATTTTTCATTATCATGATTTGTTTATGTAAAAAAAAGTGGTGTCAATCGAGTAAAAAATTCAGTAAAACAATTATCTTATTAACAACAATATTCTGTGATTATCTGCGATTAATCGCACTTGTTCTTCTTAGGACACAAGTTTTAATAGTGGATGTTTAAATAAAAGTAAAAGAATGAATGTAAAAAATGTAAAATGCAATATATATATATATATATCAGTGGCGTGCAGTGAATATAGAGGGTACCGCTTCTGCAACCACCCGCTCCGTTTTACCACTAACCAATGCACGTAGGGTAACCCCTTCAGCAGAGCGCTGAGAAGGGGTTAGGCAGCCATGGCTCTGCCCCCGCCCCGCCCCCGCTGTGAAAATCATGACTCTGATTGGTTAGACTGTCCTTCAACTTTGCTAATAGACTCATTACTACACCCTTCAAAAAATCAGGAGAAGGGTCCACACAGAAGACATTTTAAAAAGCTTTGATTGGTTAGTACCACTGTCAGTCAGATAAGAGTCCTATAGCAACTGAAAAACAAAGACTCATGCTTTGAAGTAGTTGCTGTTTTTTTTTTTTTTACTTAATTTATAAAATAAATGCTTACACTTATAATAATTATATTATCCATCCATCCATCCATTTTCCTCCGCTTATCCAGGGTCGGGTCGCGGGGGCAGCAGCCTAAGCAGGGAAACCCAGACTTCCCTCTCCCCAGCCACTTGGGCCAGCTCGTCCGGGGGAATTCCAAGGCGTTCCCAGGCCAACCGAGAGACATAGTCCCTCCAGCGTGTCCTGGGTCTTCCCCTGGGCCTCCTCCCGGTGGGACGTGCCCGAAACACCTCACCAGGGAGGCGTCCAGGAGGCATCCTAATCAGATGCCCAAGCCACCTCAACTGGCTCCTCTCGATGTGGAGAAGCAGCGGCTCTACTCTGAGTCCCTCCCGGATGACTGAGCTCCTCACCCTATCTCTAAGGGAGAGCCCAGACACCCTGCGGAGGAAACTCATTTCGGCCGCTTGTATCCGTGATCTCGTTCTTTCGGTCATGACCCAAAGCTCATGACCATAGATGAGGGTAGGAACGTAGATCGACTGGTAAACCGAGAGCTTTGCTTTTTGGCTCAGCTCTCTCTTCACCACGACGGACCCGTACAGCGCCCGCATGACTGCTGACGCAGCACCGATCCGTCTGTCGATCTCCCGCTCCATCTTTCCCTCATTCGTGAACAAGACCCCAAGATACTTAAACTCCTCCACTTGAGGCAGGACCTCCTCCCCAACCCGGAGAAGGCATTCTACCCTTTTCCGGCTCAGGACCATGGCCTCGGACTTGGAGGCGCTGATTCTCATCCCGGCCATTTCACACTCGGCTGCGAACTGCTCCAGTGCGAGTTGTAGATCACGAGCTGATGAAGCCAATAAGACCACATCATCTGCAAAAAGCAGAGATGCTATCCCAAGGCCACCAAAACGGATCCCCTCAACACCTTGGCTGCGCCTAGAAATTCTATCCATAAAAGTTATGAACAGAATCGGTGACAGAGGGCAACCTTGGCGGAGTCCAACCCTCACTGGAAACGAGTCCGACTTACTGCCGGCAATGCGGACCAAGCTCTGACACCGGTCATACAGGGACCTGACAGCCCGTATCAAAGGGCCCGGTACCCCATACTCCCGGAGTACCCCCCACAAGACTCCCCGAGGGACACGATCGAACGCCTTCTCCAAGTCCACAAAACACATGTAGACTGGTTGGGCGAACTCCCATGACCCCTCCAAGACCCTGCTGAGGGTATAGAGCTGATCCAGTGTTCCACGGCCAGGACGAAAACCACACTGCTCCTCCTGTATCCGAGGTTCAACTATCCGACGAACCCTCCTCTCCAGGACCCCCGAATAGACCTTACCAGGGAGGCTTAAGAGTGTGATTCCCCTGTAATTGGAACACACTCTCCTGTCCCCCTTTTTGAATAAGGGGACAACCACCCCGGTCTGCCAATCCACAGGAACTGCCCCCGATGTCCACGCAATGTTGCAGAGTCGCGTTAACCAACACAACCCTACAACATCCAGAGCCTTAAGGAACTCCGGGCGGATCTCATCCACCCCCGGTGCCTTACCACCGAGGAGCTTTTTAACCACCTCGGTGACCTCAGCATCCGAAATTGGAGAGCCCACCCCAAGGTCCCCTGGCTCTGCTTCCTCAATGGAAGGCGTGCTGGTGGGATTGAGGAGGTCTTCGAAGTACTCTGCCCACCGGCCCACAACGTCCCGAGTTGAGGTCAACAGCACACCACACCCACTATAAATAGTGTTTGTGGGATACTGCTTCCCCCCCCTGAGACGCCGTATGGTGGACCAGAATCGCCTCGAAGCCGTACGGAAGTCATTTTCCATGGCCTCTCCGAACTCCTCCCACGCCCGAGTTTTTGCCTCAGCAACCACCCGTGCCGCATGCCGCTTGGACTGCCGGTACCCGTCAGCTGCTTCCGGAGTCCCACGGGCCAGAAAGGCCCGATAGGACTCCTTCTTCAGCCTGACAGCATCTCTCACCGCCGGTGTCCACCAGCGGGTTCGAGGATTGCCGCCACGACAGGCACCGACAACCTTGCGGCCACAGCTCAGGTAGGCCGCTTCAGCAATGGAGGTGCGGAACATGGCCCACTCGGACTCAATATCCCCAACCTCCCCCGGAACGTGTTTGAAGCTCTCCCGGAGGTGGGAGTTGAAGCTCCGTCTGACAGGAGACTCTGCCAACCGTTCCCAGCAGACCCTCACAATTCGTTTAGGTCTGCCAGGTCTGACCGGCATCCTTCCCCACCATCGGAGCCAACTCACCACCAGGTAGTGGTCAGTGGAGAGCTCCGCTCCCCTCTTCACCCGAGTGTCCAAGACATACGGCCGCAGATCAGATGACACGACAACAAAGTCTATCATTGAACTGCGGCCTAGGGTGTCCTGGTGCCAAGTGCACATATGGACATCCTTATGCTTGAACATGGTGTTCGTTATGGACAATCCATGACGAGCACAGAAGTCCAATAACAAAACACCACTCGGGTTACGATCGGGAGGGCCATTTCTCCCAACCACACCTCTCCAGGTTTCACTGTCATTACCCACGTGAGCGTTGAAGTCCCCCAGCAGAACAAGGGAGTCCCCTGGAGGGGTGCTCTCCAACACCCCCTCCAAAGACTCCAAAAAGGGTGGGTAGCCTGAACTGCTGTTCGGTGCATAGGCACAAACAACAGTCAGGACCCGTCCCCCTACCCGTAGGCGAAGGGAGGCTACCCTCTCGTTCACTGCGGTGAACCCCAACGTACAGGCCCCGAGATGGGGGGCAACAAGTATGCCAACCCCAGCTCGGCGCCTCTCTCCCGGGGCAACTCCAGAGTGAAAGAGTGTCCAACCCCTCTCAAGGAGACTGGTTCCAGAGCCAGAGCCGTGCGTCGAGGTGAGCCCGACTATTTCTAGCCGGAACCTCTCTAACTCGCACACCAACTCCGGCTCCTTCCCCTCCAGAGAGGTGACATTCCACGTCCCAAGAGCCAACTTCTGCAGCCGAGGATCAGATCGCCAGGGTCCATGCCTTCGGCCGCCACCCAAATCACACTGCACACTGCATATAATTATATTATATACTTCCTGATTAAAAATTATGTAATTATTTACATGCACTTTTTTCACCCCTTCTCTGAAGGGTTAGAAGGGCCTCACTATATATATAAATCCCAGGAAGTGCTTAGAAAACTATGAATAAAATGTCAGATTTTAAGTCAGAGATGACCACCAGAGGGCAGCATGAGGAAAACTAAAAGTGGACTACATTTAAAATATCTCAGTAATCTTAATCTTACATAATACTTGAGATCCTACAGTCTTTCCTTTTTGAATTAAAAAAAAAATTAAGCAGTATTTTCATACTTCTAATGATGCTTTATGATGGCCATAAAATATTCGATAATTATTTGTCAACCAGCACGGTGCAGAAGTCCATGTAATTGCAAAGCATTCACTTTTTCTGTATTTTCTATTTGAGCTTGTAACTCTTAATAAAATATTTTCAAAAATGTCTTAAAAACAGTGGAAAACAGTGATAAAATAATTGTAGTGATTAAATAATTTAACCTTAATTTTTAAACAGTTAAAAGACACTCATCGGTCATCATCTCATAGCATTCTCATTGCATCTACAGCAATTTCACTTTGCACATAGGATTAATTGAATTATTGATGAGATACCAATACTAAGTAACAGATTAGCACACTTCTTACCAAATGATTTAATAAATGAAATTTATCGTGGATTAGTGCATCTTATTTTTGGTGTACTCAATAAAATGTATTTATTTTGTGAAAAGGTATTTAGAAAAATAATTTATAACATGATGACATAAAAGTTACCCTTAATGAAGAGTCACCCATAAATATATCACTTTAATTTTAATCAAGAAAAAAATAATTAAGTTTTTTATTTAAAAAATAAAAATGGCATAAGACAATCTACAATACAATACTGTACAGTAGTGAAGATTTAACTTCCTGCAGCAGCAGCTGAGCTGTAGCTGCTGATGGAATCAGGAGCAGTCTGTGATCTGATGATAATGCTGGTGGTCACCGTCCTAAAATATTTATTGCAGATATAATATTTTAATGACTTTATAAAACATAACTTTTGTGAAAGGGAGTGAGCATCAGATAGAGTCGAGCATCCTCTTCTCAGAATGAGCTTTACCTCACAAAAGAGAGAGAGAGAAAAAGAGAAAGAGAATATTCCAGTGTTGGATTTAATCCTTATCACCATACACGACAGAAAGAAAGAGGATAGTGAAGGATAGAAAAAGGATGAAAAGATCACAGAGATAGATGAAAGATGGATTCTGGCAAAACAAGATGTTGACTCTCTCTGTTCTGTATCCTCTTATCTCTTCTCTCATCCCGCATCTTTACTCTCTTCTATTCTTGCTCTCTTTTCTCTTACTCGGCTGTTGTCCTCTTTTTCAGTCTGAATTACATTGCCCCTATTTTCTGTTCCTCTGTCTGTCTGTATCTCTCTCTCTCTCTCTCTCTCTCTTTCTCTCTCTCTTTCTCTCCCTCTCTCTCTCTCTCTCTCTGGATGGATGGATGGATTATGGCGATGTGATTGGTAGGGTCTCATGATTTGAATCTGCCGATCTGTTCTTAATCCTGATGGACTGAGGTTTTAATCTTTCTGTCCCTGACACATAGCGCTGCCGGCTCACGTGTGCTGTATTAGCACCAGAATACACACTTTCACATACGCACTCACACTTCAACAGCTACACACACCAACTACACACAATCACATTCCTGTATCAAAACGCAGGGAAAAACGGGACAGAACAGAGCATAACACTATTATTCTGCACCTGCACTGTAAAAGGTTTATGATCTGTACTGTTATACATTTTATAGTCTTCATTTCACTCTGTTCCTCAAGGGTCAGGACCGTGGTCAGGTGTATAAGGTGTCAGTGAGTGTTATGCTGGTACAAGTGGATCAGATACAGCGGTGCTGCTGGAGTTTTTAAACACTGTGTTCTTTACTCACTGTCCTCCAGTTTATTTTACACTGCTACCCAGCCAGAGACAGAAGCTGCAGCATGTTTTTGCTACACAGTTTGTGTTGGTCAACCTCTAGTCCATTATCAGGAGGGGTGTGACAAGACCAAAATATCACCAGACGAGACACGATACTGGGTTCACGGGAACGAGACGAGATTTAAAAATAATTTTTTAAGAAAACGTCAAAAATTAAAAATGGCTTGAGTTTTATTTATAAAAGTCCACACTAAACTGTTTTTTTCTCCCGCGAGACAGGTTTAAGCTTGACGAGAAATATTGTCACGTTTTCTCATCACGAGATCTTGTCACACCCCTATTTATCAGTGCCCACATGGACTCTGCCCACAGGACGCTTGGCTGGATTGGCTGGATTTCTGATTGGTAGACTATTCTCAGTCCAGCAGTGACACTGAGGTGTTTAAAAACACCAGCAGCACTGCTGTATCTGATCCACTCATACCAGCACAACACACACTATCTAACACACCACCACAATGTAATTTTCATTGTACACCATAATATAAATATATGGATATTATATAGATTTGCAGAAAAGTTTCATTGGGATCTGAAAACAACAGTATTCCCACTGTCTCTCTCTATCTCTCTCTCTCTCTCTGATATATGATAAGTAAAAATATATATTATAGTAAAAAATTATCTAGTCTGCCAGACCTAAACCACACTACACTTTTATTACTGTCTTAAAAAGAACTCAAACACCGAAATGCATCCAGTAATTTGTTTAGGAAAAAAATATGTGTAGTTTAAGCAGTAATGACGTTTTTTGTTAATTTAATTTGTTAATAAAGCGCCACAATAATGATCATTGTTTGTTTATTCCAACAAATTTTTTTGTGTATTTATCTTTATCTATTTTGTTATATTCTATTTTTGTTGTATTCTTATATTTTGTTATCTTATTTTATCTATATATCTATTTTAACAACAGCTCTTGGGTGTATACTGGATCGTGAGATCACAATTTCGTTCCACCTCATGTACCACATGTGATGTGATGCGAATGACAATAAAATCTCCTTGAATCCTTGAAGATCTTAAAGATGGAGTCTCTCATGATGACAGTAGGAGAGAACCCTGGTTTCATGCATAAAGTAATAAAAGTGCTCGAGCCCCGCTACAACATTCCATCCCAAAATACAACACATCGTTTCAATGTTATTATAAAGTTAATACAGGTGAGGCTATACAGAATGCCCAGCCTCTTTATTTTTTCCACCAACCGAACCGAAAACCTACTGAAAATTTACCGAACCGTGGGGTTTAAACAGAGGTGTGAACCCCTACTAAGTACTGAGCAGTTGGGGTTAAACCAAAATACAAAATAAACAACTATCTGACAATAAATTTTTACTGCTCTAGTAATATTGACTTCTCTCTCTATCTGTTGCACAGCGGACATCCTGGTCTACATTAATGATCTGTGTGTGCTGGGCATGTCCCATAAAGAGGTGGTGGAGATGCTGAAGGGCGTGCCTATGGGCCACAGTGTGGACGTAGTGCTGCGCAGAGGTTACCCCATGCTTTACAATCCCGACGGCTGCCCCAAGACCAGCCTGTCATCTCCTGCTGACCCTCCTCCAGGCTCCGCCCAGCCTCCACCTCCCCCCGAGGGCCTCGCCAACCTCAACCGTGCTGTATCCCTCCACAACGGCTTCTACCCCCGCCTGCAGAAAGAGGCCCTGGACGCTAACGGCAATGCGGCGGCTCCGCCCTCCTACTCCATGCCCAATGGAAACATTGCAGGCGGGGCTATAGGTTTGGTGGGCGTGGCATCTAAACTGCCCCCACCACGGACCGAGAGGCTAAGCTCAAGCCACAGCGACACTGAGGTCAGCTCTACTGTCACACGCAGGTAATACACACACACGCACACACATTTATCAAAGTGTTACAATGCACCTGAATTAGGATTCCACTTAATTATATGATTATTAATATTAATAAATATATAATATGGTACATTTTATATATTTACCATACTTCCCACCCCTATGTGTAAAATGTACTTATACGTAGTATCCTAATCATTATTTATGCTATGAAATCAATCAAAGTCAAATTAAAAAAAGGAAATAATTATAGTAAATATATTTTTTTACTTTAATTTGCTGTAAAAATGTATGTCATAAATGTGTTATGTGATTTCATATTACAGTCCCAAAATATCTGAAAAAAATATGTAATAGAATCTCATCGATAATTATAAAAAATATTATTTAAAATAAAATGTATTTAAGACTCAATGATGATTAAGCAATAACAATACCTTAAAACATAATCAAAATTGAATACTAAATCATTAAAATAAGAAATTTGAATGCATATGATTAAATGATTACATGTATGAAATATCAAATTAAATATTAAACCATTATTAGCAACAAACATTTATTATTGGGCAGTATGTCACTGTTTCGTACACTGACATGCCAGAAGTCATGGGATAACGGTATGTAAGTTGATTAGGCGATGGCATGGGAACACACCTTTTACACCTGTATAAGTTGTGAGGTGTTATCTTGTGAGAGTTTATTTACAGTGAGGTGAAACAATGGCCAGTTCTACTAATTCATGTGCTATGAAGTTTGCACATTGTTATATTAGAATGTTGCTGTTTTTATGGCCTGTTATCAAGTGTAATGTAGTTTTGACGAACTGTATTTTATCTTTCTTTATTCTTTCTTGAATAATCTCTCTCTCACCCAGAGCTTCCCTCATCCGCACCTACAACAACAACACTCTCCCGGCCCCCTCTCTGGCCCACCAGAGCTCCAAGTCTTCCGAGAGCGATCTCTCCACTGGCACTCTGCCTCTCCCTCAGCCTGAGGTGGGCTCTGCAGCCGCCCCACCAGGTGCCCCCAGCAGCCAACGTCCCCTCATGCCCCAGACCTCGCTCGTCATCTCCCCTCCGACAGAGCTCCCCCCTTGCGGCTTTAACGGCTGCCCGGCTAACAACCCCCCTCGTCCGGCGCCGGGTAGCCTGGGGTCTCCCAGCGGCTCGTCCGGGGCCGGAGCAGGGGGCGAGCTGGTGCCCGTGGCTCTAGGAAGGAGTGAAGGAGGGGGGATGGGCTTCAGCGTGACGGCCGGAGGCCAGGGCGGACAACTGGCTCTGGTCAAGAGGGTGTGGGACCGGCGGCAGTGCCCTTCTCTGCAGCCGGGGGACGCCATCATTAAGATCAATGGTGCGGACGTGCAGAGCCTCAGCTTTGCACAGGTAATGTCACCCATGTTAGCTTTAATGTGGCATGTTATTATCTGTTTAATAAAACTGCTGATATGTCTCGTAATTAAAGCTAGCGTGACAAATGATATAATGTAAACACTAATTGGACTGTTAATTGTTAGAGTAGTGGACTCCGAGTGGTCTAGTGGGCTAAGCACTGCCCCTAAAATCAGGAGATTGTTGGTTTGAATCCTGTTCATGTAGCTTGCCATTGGCTACCGGAGCCCTGAAAGTGGCAATTGACCTTGCTCTCTCACCGCATCACTATAAAAAAGGTGATGTCGATCAGCACAAGGCATCTGTGAGCTGATGTATCAGAACCGAGTCGCTGCGCTTTCCTCCGAGCGCACTGTGATGCTACTCGGCAATGCTGCATCAGCAGCAGTTTGAAAAAAGGCGGTGGCTGACTTCACATGTATCAGAGGAGGCATGTGCTAATCTTCACTCTTCTGGTGTTGGGGAATCACTAGTGATGGGGGAAGTCCTAATGAGTGGGTTGGAAAAAAAAATGGAAATAAAAAATATATATTATAGTATGATTTATAATAATAAATTTAGTCTTATATATTATATATTCTCATGCAATAATTTAGGTCGGAAGTTTTTTTAATGTTGGTTAATTTCGTCCGCAGGTGCAAAGAGTACTGCAGGAGCATACTAAACAAGGAGAGGTGGTTTTACTGGTTTACAGAGGAGGTAAGTATCAATGTACTATGTAATAGGAGGAGTCCTAGTCAGTGGGTGAGTTAATTGGTTCAGCAAAAAAAAAAAGAGAAATTATAGAGAATTGGTTATAAAAAAATTTTACTTTGCTATTTTTATAGGGTCTGCAGTCTCGCCTGCCTCCTCAAACTACTACAAGACCGTCCCTCCACCCCAGGGCCCTCCGGACTTGACCTCCCCCTCCTCAGACGGCCCTACGACCAGCCAGAGCACCCTCTCCCCACTGTCACCCTCCGGTGAGCTCCCTCCCCTGGTCCAGAGCACGAGCTTCCTGGACTCGGTACCAGTGACCCTTACCATGGAACCTAGAGACTGGATGGGAGTGGACGATGTGCCCGGCCAAGGACCTCGCACATCCGACTCCGCCCTGGGAGCGGTGTCTAAAAACCCTGCAGATGGGAGAGGAGCACCCCCTCCCAAAACCCTGGAGGTAGAACTGAGGAGGAGGCCTGGCGAGGGCTTCGGATTCGTCATCGCTTCCCAGGACGTGAAGAATGGAAGTGAGTATTTTGAAATTTACTGCCTGATGATATGATAGATATAGCTTCAGCTAGGATAGTCTGTGCAGGGCCAGGCATGAAGTTTTATCTGTGAGCAGGCTTTACACACACAAAACACACACTCTACAGTTTTACTGCTGCTGTAGTATTCATGGCTAAATTGGAGCAGCCTGGTGGCCAATCTTCATTAATTGCACATTGCAGCAGTAAGAGCAGAGTGGGAAGGTTCAATTAGCAGGGTAAGAGCACAGATTTCCTCAAAATATTGCAATGCACACAATATTATGGGTGACAAACCAGAGTTCAAAAAAGGACAAATTGTTGGTGCACGTCTTGCTGGTCATCTGTGACCAAGACAGCAAGTCTTTGTGATGTAGAGCCACGGAGCCACAAGCCCAAATCACAGCAGAATTCAATGTGCACCTCACCTCTCCTGTTTCCACCAGAACTGTCCGTCAGGACAATAAATTATTGTGGTCTAAAACCAGGTGTTTCAGTTTCATTGTCCAACCCCTGAATATATTTATATATATATATATATAATACTAAACTAAGTTTTAATAGAAACTATAAAGCAGGAATAAAATAAACTTGTCTGAGAATAGCCTGGTGGGGTCTAAATATTTTGAAGCAGGGGTTACTAATGCTTCGCCACTCACTAAACTAAACTTAACCCACCACCATTTATCCATGATGTGGAAAACACATACAATAAGACAGAAACGTTTCATTCGGACTCACAATAATTTGCTACCCCCTCTCCCAACATTTATAAGACTCCAGGAAAATATTAATAAGATAAGATACTTCATCCCTTTTCATTGTGGTCCCTGCAGATTTAGGTACCCAGGGGCTTAAAGCTCATGAAAAGTTTTTGTTTAAAAAATTTCACTTGGTTA
The DNA here is from genome assembly GCF_023375975.1 of Astyanax mexicanus. Taxonomy (NCBI): domain Eukaryota; kingdom Metazoa; phylum Chordata; class Actinopteri; order Characiformes; family Acestrorhamphidae; genus Astyanax; species Astyanax mexicanus. Next base: position 39,469,136 of record NC_064419.1, on the reverse strand, counting down.
ACTTTATGCTCTCAGATTGTCTCCCCATGATGTCTAGATGTGTATTTTAATAACGAAATCACATCTGGCCCATGAGACAATTCCAGGCGTTATATTGCAATGTAACAATGAGGAATTGAGGTTTAACCTTCACAGATTCTTTCTCCACCCACAAATGCCAGCTGTCAGGTGGAGCAAGCTCTACGAGACATTGGTAGAATGACATACAATCCAATGAGAAACTGTTGCCCTTTGCTTGAGGGTCCAGTTAAAAACATAGTACTGCTATTGTGTAGCTTATTGAACTAGAAAGCTTAAGACCACAACAACACATTTTTCATTTCTGTTATTTTCTGTTATTTAAATCCTAAGTTACAGTACAATAGCTGGGCACTGAAGTAGCTCTCATTATACTGCACAGGATTTGTGCCAAAGTTCTGTAAAGCTTGTCAGACATTGCGACAGTATCTACAAAAGATCTTGCTTGTAGGCAGAACCTGGACATTGGACTTACAGTCAATAGCAGCAATTTGTACAAAATGAAAAGGTTTAAAGCATAAAGGCAATACAAGGTCTGTGTTCCTGCTGTTAAGCTCAGGTTTGTGTGGAGAGGATCTGCTGGTTTTCCACACATTCTTGCGTTTTATTACTCGTCTCCTATCTGACTCCAGTTAAATGAAAAAGTTTAAACATTTCTGTTCTGCTTTTTCTTTGTGAACAAGTGAAAAAAAATCATTTAGAACAATCAAGTCACGTTATATGTTTTAAGCAAATAAATGGTAATGGTCTGGAGATGCTGCTGGCCATGGCATAGCATATGTGTCTTCAAGGCATGGTCTAGAGATGGCAGAAGTATGTGGACGAGCATTGTCCTGTTTGAATAGCCTAGAGGATTTGGACTAGGAGTGCAGGAAAAAACCGATTCGAGCTTAAATTGCGTTTCATTTTCCAAAAATCTTTTTCTTTTGGAAAGCTCCGCCAGACAGTTAAAAAGCTCTGCGAGACAGTAGGTGAGCTCTGCGGGACAGTAGGTGAGCTCCGCGAGACAGTAGCTGAGCTCCATGAGACAGTTAAAAAGCTCTGCAAGACAGTAGGTGAGCTCTGCGAGACTGTAGATAAACTCCGCGAGACAGTTTAAAAGCTCCGCGGGACAGTAGGTGAGGGTCGAGAGACAGCAGCAACAGGACAGGGAAAGTTTTTGCTCTTACTGCCTCTCCCTATTAGGCTACAGAGGGGCGTGTAGTGTCGTGTTATGGTGTTTGTTGTCCCGAATTTCTGCCGCCTGACAGCACTACACCGAGGAACCCTGAGTGTTCTGGTAAGCCAGGGCGATATTAGCTAGCGGTTCGTCCCACGTAGCTTGTTTTAACACAATTAAATACATTTAATACAACACTGCAGCCCAAAGCATTTTTGCTGATTACTCTACCACACAGATAACACATCTGTGACACATTTCACAAAAGAAAAAGTTTAGACTTCTGTCTGGCCACTTCTATCTGCTCTGTGAACGTAGCCAATAAGTACAGTATATTGCCAGAAGTATTCACTCATCTGCCGTCGCAAACTTACAAACTTGAGTGACTTCCTGTTCCTAATCTATTGGGTTTAATATGATGTCAACTGTGACAGCTTTAACTCGTCTGAGAAGGCTTTCCACAAGGTTTAGGAATGTGTTTATGGGAATTTCGGACCATTGTTCCAGAAGAGCCTTTGTGTGGTCAGACACTGGTGTTGGACGAAAAGGCCTATCTTAAAGTCTCCACTCTAATTCATCCCAAAGCTGTTCTATCAGGTTGAGGTCAGGACGTTATGCACTGTTGTGCAGTCATATTGGAACAGAATGGGGTGTCTTTAAACTGTTCCCTCAATGTTGGGAGCATTACATTTTCCAAAATAAATTGACGTGCTGAAGCATTAAGAGTTCCTTTTATTGGAATTAAGGGGCCGAGCCCAACTCTTGAAAAAAGAACCCTACAACAAACCTTTCCAAACTTTCCTCCACCAAACTTTACTTGTGCAACTGCCAAATGAAGACTCATCCATCAAATTGAAAGACGGAGAATCGTGATTTGTCAGTTTAGAGAACATGTCTCCACTCCACTCCAGTCCAGTGGTGGTCTGCTTTACACCACTCCATCCAATGCTGTGCATTGCATTGTGTTTGGTGATGTGAGGCTTGAATGGAGCTGCTTGGATATGGAAACCCATACCATGAAACTCTCTATGCTCCACTGTTTCTGAGCAAAACTTAAGGCCACATGAAGTTTGGAGGTCTGTAGTGATTGAGTCTGTAGAAAGTTTATGACGTCTTCGCACCACTCTGTTATTTTACATGCTGTCGTTTCCAGTCGCTTCCACTTTGTCATAATATCACTGACAGTTGACTGTGGAATATTTAGTGAAGAAATTTCACGAATGGACTTGTTGCACAGGTGCTGCATCCTATCATGGTACCACGCAAGAATTCGCTGAGCTTGTTCACCTAGCAACCCATTCTTTCACTAATGTTTGTAGAAGCAGTTTGCATGTCAAGGTGCTTGCTTTTATACACCTGTATTCATGGAAGTGATTGGAACAAACCCCTAAATTTAATTATTTGGATATTTTTGCCAATATTTGTGTGGACACAGCACATAACCCATCAACACAGCTTTATTGTGTTGCAAAATCTGTGTTGCAAAATCAGGGCTGTATTTCTGACTGCATTTCTGCTTTGCTAATTTGTAAACTATGTTTTGGGTCATGGCCTTTTGTTTTTTATGTCTTATCTCTCGTGTGTATGTTCAACATTGTCCTGTTTCTCTACCAACATTCGTGAAAAATGCAAAACAAGGAGGAAGGAATTTGCTGTGTATATTAGATGGCAATCGTCTGTACCCGAGCCGAGGCCGGCCAGTGGAAAGCAGCCTGTTGATTGCCTTCATAGAGCAGTGAGTTAGAACCAGGCTTAGCAGGGAGTAGCCATGAATAACACCCTAATCCTGCTTTATTTCAGCCGATCGGGCTGGGAGAGACCCAAACAAACCCGACAAAAAACAAGTAAATCCCACCGTTTCCAGCTGCTTTATTCTCACTGTACGACAGGAGGGCTTTTTTTTGCGTGCTTCATTAAACGTATGGCAGCTGTGAGTCATGTGATTGTGCAACCAGTGCGTGTGGGTTCGGAAATGAAGCTTAATTAGGAATGTAAGCATGATTCAGTCCGAGGGAACACGCAGACGAACGCTCGGGCCTCGTTTAATCGTGTCGTACGAGCCGAGATTACGTCACGCCGAGCCGTAATGAAGGAGGGGGCTCCGTTATGAGCAGGCGTCAGCGTATCTCTAGGGTTTGACATCATGCGCTTTGGCATCACTGCTCTAAAGGTTAAATTGTTGTTATGCAAGCTACGCTCCTCAAGGTCGGATGGTGCGTTTGATATTGTGGCTTAAGTGACGGTACTCGGTCAGTAATGCGTCTATTTGTTGCGTTTCTTGTTTTCCTTTTGCATAAATGAGTTTTTTTGTACTTGGGTTCTGCTGATTTTACACAAAGCTTATTACATAAAACTAACCAGCAGTTTATTATGTGGCTTAATTTTTTATTTATTGTTTTGCCAGACAGTGACTCTGTAAAAGCTTGTGTTTCCAGCCGTGTGATGCAACTTTAATGCATCATACATCTGCTGCCACGCTACCACTTCTCTCTCTCTCTCTCTCTCGCTCTCTCTCTCTCTCTCTCTCTCTCTCTCTCTCTCTCTTTCTCTCTCGCTTTCCTCTATCTGAGTTGCTCACACACCCTGTTGAGTATGCTCATACTCATACAAGTATGCATGCCTTGGCTCTTTTTTTTTTGCTATTACTTACTCATTAATTTAGACTTTAAGTCTCACGCTCGTGAATATCTCACGTCAGAATTTTTTTTGCAAAAAATGATTGCACCCAAAAGAAAGAAAGTGTCAGATTGCAATACTATTCAGAAAGGAAGATAAACCTTGTAAAAACATTGTAGAGGTTCCTATTGGTGTCCTGCAATGCATTAATGCATTCCATTGATTGCAGCTCTATTTCTCACGCAGTTTCTGCAGAGTTTGTTGTGGCATCTGTATCATTTTGTCATCTGTGTCATTATGGCAAGCTCTTAAGGTGCTCTAAAGGTGGCAGCAGTATGTGGATGAGCATTGTCCTGTTGGAATAGCCCAGCATACAGGATTCAGACTATTCTTTAATCTGCCTCTTGTTCTGTATTCAGAATTAAAAAACGCACAAGAAACACATACACACATACACACACTTACACAGATATTCCCTGTCATGCTTTCCCTCCCAGTCTACCTCCCTCCAGCTCTCTCTCTCTCTCTCTCTCTCCCTCCCTTGCTCTCTCTCTCTTTTTCCCTCTCCACTCCCCCTCATGTTGCTCTTCAGTTGCGTTCGGTCAGTGCTCCGCTGTGCAGGAGCGCACTCTCCCTCGCTCTCTCTCTCTCTCCGCTCTGTGAGAAACAGAAGATCGTAGAGGATTTCTGTCTGCATTCCTTCTTTCTTTCTATCTGATGTGATTAAAGAAGTGAGGTCAGCTTACCTTGCGATTTTCCACCGGGATCCCAGCTGCCAAAGATGTTGGAGCGGCTCCAGTCAGCTATGAAATCCGTCAAGGACTCCAAACGTAACTACTTAATTCTTAACTATTTACTATTCACCACTGTTGTTCTTAAAGTGTTTGTACAGTCACAGAGTAGTGGTGTTGTGTATTACAGCATTTCCAGATTCACTACTTGTTTTGAAGTGCACTTGTTTTTTTTAGTATTCTAGTTAAAAGCGGTGGTTTCTATCTTCTATCTTGTTTTATGCATCTATATCCAATGCACATCCACTTGTCTATACATCTGTAATTTAATTTAGCAGTTGCTCTATAAGAAAGCAGACATAGAACTCAAAGCTTCAGTGCACACCATTTCAAAATGAGTGAAATACACCCACAATGATTGATGAGTCCATGTTTTCAGCAACAACAAAAAAAAAATGTACAAAGCATTTTCTGCTTGTTCTGAGGTACAGAGTTCGTACAGTGTGTGCACATGATTTTGTGGGAACAGTACATGTGTGTGAGAGGGTAAACAGTGTGAATGAGAGTGTGTGTTGAAACAGGGTCAGAGAGAAAGAGTGCTTTGTGTTGTGTATGAAGTCGTGGGGCACTGTGGGGTAGTTATGGTGATCCATGTAGCTTTGATTTGGCCCCGGCACTAATTATCCCGCAGACTGGCTCTGAGCTTTAGCCAACCTGAACTCTCAAATGCCTGAAATATTTCCAGCTGCTCTTGGTGAGCTACAGTTATGAATGGCCTAATTCTTTGCTCCTGTACCGGAGTGAAGTACAGAATCTCTGAGTAAAGCACATCAGAGCCAGCGTCGCCCTGACTGACATGTAGTTGACTACATGTTGTTGGTACTCTGCATAATATTAAAACAATTATGCATTAATAACTGAATTAAAGTGATCTGGATACAGATCTAAATAATCTACATGTTCTCAAACTAAATGTCTAAAATGTGTAAGAAGTGATACCTTTACTATGGAAAATAAATATAGTATAGAAAGATATAGGGGTGTGATGAGACTCATCTCATGAGAGAAGACTAGACACTATATTGAGTTCACCAGACCAAAAAAAGATGAGACGAGTTTTTAACAATACATATTTCCTTAATTTCAAATAAATAAAAATATATAATTTAATGATTAAGTATTTTGTAAGTAATCATATTGTAATGGATTTCAATAAGTTTTTACTCTTGATTATAAATTGTGTATAATTTATAATATATAGTAGTCTTGGGTCCCTGTGTTCAACTGGAAATTGACCTTGAGGGTTCTTTACAGACCTGGCAACTTATGACCGAATCTCAAACCACACAGGTGTCACATTGTAGTAAAATAAAATATACTACCAGATTTTTTGCACTATAAGATGCACTCAAAATCCTTTAATTTTCCCAAAAATCAACAGTGCACCTTATAATCCAGTGCACCTTATGTATGAATTTTACCAGTCGGGTTGTAAGCAGCAGTAAAGCCACTCCACTGAAGTACAGCGTTATACAGGAGTTTCAGTTTAGTGCTACAGCAGTATTAGCATTAGCTGCTAACAACGCTAAGCACTAGCTCTTTTGCCATTCAGAGGTGAGTATTATCAGCCTGTAGCTTGCTGCCAACCCCAGCTAGCACAGCTGGAGTAGTATTAGCATTAGCTGCTAAACACGCTAAGCACTAGCTCTTTTGCTGTTTAGAGGTGAGTATATCGGACTGTAGCCTGCTGCTAGCCGCGGCTAGCACTGCTGGATTAGCATTAGCTACAAACCACGCTAAGCCCCAGCTCTTTTGCCAATCAGAGGTGATTATAGTTTTTACCGCTATGTAGAACCGCTAGCTAATATCGCCCTGCTTACAGGAACGCTCAGGGTTCCTCAGTGTAGTGTTGTCGAGCAGCATTTAACGGTTAGCTACTAATGATAATAATGCTGCACCCAGCCTTAGTGGAAATCTGGAAAACTAAGCTTTATGTAAGTAAATGCAAGAGCCTTTTTATTCACCCAAATAAACAGTTTTCAGGAGATAAATCTTTGTAGATTAACATCCAGTACTTGTTTACTTTTAAAAAAAAAGTTTTTTAAGAATGAAAAATTTGTTAACATAGCTTATCTTTAATTAACTTAACCACCACACAGTAGCAAGACCTGGTAAATTAGAAAGAACACACGCACCTTAATGCGCCTTATAATCGTATAATTTTCTATATAGACCAGAAAATAGATGTTTATTGATAGTGCGCCTTATAATCTGATGCACTCATAGACTGTGTATAGCTGGACAGAGCATCATCTCTCAAAAGTGAAGCCACCACAGGTCGGGTGCCCCCTGCTGTTCGGTTTCGGAAAGCTGTATAACCCCACCCATCCCCATAGGTTTCAATGGAAAAACAGACAACTTTCAATCACGTTTTTTCTAATATACTGTAATTCTACCTCCATTATTTAAATGCAACAGCTAGTGTAACCTCTGCTTATATTGTCAAATTTTTATATCCCCACAGAATTAGTTTTTTAAAACATTCAGCAGTCATTCAGCTCTATTCAAAAAAGGTGTGGTTATTGTAAAAGGGCTGGTTATGGGCATGACCAATAACAGACCGTCAGCTCCGCTCCGCCCCGCTCTGCAGTCTGTGACCGCGAGGAAGCCCTCAGGGGCGGGGTTATTTAAATGAGTATGCGGTCTCTCCACAGTCTTTCTCCCTCCTCTGGTCTCTACTGCGCAGACTCGGGTATCAGGATCGCCAACATGGCGGAAGATTTTGGCTTCATTTTCATTGAATGAATGGGAACAGAGACACGACGATCTTTTTTTTACAGTCTCTGGATGCACCTTATAGTGCGAAAAAAAAAGGTGAATATATTATAGTAAGATAAAATAAACAAAACAGTATTCTTAATTCACTGTAATGTTATTAACGTTAATGTAAAAAGTAATTTTGTGTAATTTACAATGGGTCCATTTGTCATTAAATTCAGTCAGTGAATAAAAAAATACATTTTGATAAGACATCCAGCTGTTAAATTTGGGACATGGTAATGATGTTCACTGGACCAGTATCAGCAGAACATGCTGAATACTGCATCTGGGAGTCCTGTCCAGTTCTGTAACAAACCAACCTTGAAATAGCTAATTTGTGTGTTGTGGTTTCACACATGAACTGATCATATCAATACTGCATAACTGATCTGCCTCTGTCAGAGTTCCCATTTGACCTGCCTTCATGTAGAATCTGGCAGAGAACAAGCTTGAAGGCTTGTAGGTTTTTAAGCAGTAAATCATTGACAGAAACAGAGCAAAGTTTGACGGTCCATTAATCTGTTTAATGTCTAATAGACTGTTGAATTTGAAATTTAATGTCAGCTTTAAAGCTCTTGGTATGTGTAATGTGTAAAACAATAGCAAAGATAAACCTCTATGAGATTTAACTGGAAAGCTCTGGTCTTACGAAATCCAGTGCTCACATACTGTCTGCATCATTTCAGCTGCTGTCTGTCAGACACCTTACACAATACTCAAGGAAATCTTATCAAGTGTGCATTCTCTCTTTCTGATGATGTCATTGGTTGAGTTTGTGCAGTTTTCGTCTCAGTTTTCTTGTTGTGTGTGATTTGTGCCTGTTTTGACCATTAGAAGAAACAGGAGATATTCCAATGTGCCAATGTTCAGTTAAGGTATCATTTGCTTATTATTTGCTGGTCTGAGTGGGGGCTAATGGCTGTAAGATCAATGTCACAATAACAGAAGATAATAAATAATGCACATATATATCTTAATTAAAGGAGGAAAACATAATACTAGTATATTTTTTTAATATTGGCATATTGATATTGATGGGCATCAGTATTGCACCAATATCCAGTGTTAGACAGTCAACAGTTTTGTCTTGTTGAGCAGCTGGGTAGTTTTGATGTTCATTGGATCATTGGAAGCGATAGGACAAGTTCTAGTGAGTGAGTAGATTAATTGACTTAATAATGTTGGGTAAAAATTAAGAAAAAAATAAATATCTTATTTTTGAGTATCAAATAAAAGAGTTATCTAGTGTTAAATTAGCAAGACTTTATTTTCTCTATATTTTCCTGGGATAAATAAAACACATTTGCTCCTAAAAATCATATTCTGCCTATCAAAAATGGATAGTTTAGTGTAGTCCTGAGATTTTTTTTAAAGAAGCATTATGCAAGAATTGGCATTTATTGCCAATTCTGGGCTCCCCCTACACCGTACAGGAGGTATAATTCAAACTTCAAGACACCCCTAATGGACACACTTTAGACAAGTATTCATAGACAAGCTAAGAGACACAGAATGTAGTAATCTTATAGGATTTTATAAAAATGTGATTTGGATCCTGTCATTCACTTAAAGTTCCTAGTGCATTTAGCAGGGTGGTGAGCCCGAAGTTTCAACAATAGTGACTGTAAACTTTAAAAAGGTCAGTGGAGCACCAACATGATTTTAAAGCTGTTATTTTAATGTTCAATGCTATATAATGCTGCTTTAAGTAAATCATTTACAAGGAATTTATTATTGAATTGTATACTGCATTGTTGTAGTGAAAAGAATCTACCAGTAACCCACTGAATGGGTATGATGTTGATTAAAGCAAGTGAAAAAAAAATAGTGAAGTACTTGAACAGGTCGGTCACTGATGTGTAGTATTATGGGGTTGTTTCTGCATTTTTCATGTCGTTTTCATGACCACATGACCATGAGCTGCTGCGTAAGAAAAGCTTTGGTGTTTGGTGAAATATTAAACAGATGATTGGATTTTCTGTTCGTATTTCCCCAGAGGCTGTAAGACGTGTACGTCAAGAGTGTGTGTGTGTGAGTGAGTGACATCTGCTGTTAAGGCTTGTAGGTCAGGTGATTAGGTTACAGGATAGGTTTCTGTTTGGTAACTGGAGAGGTTGTGGTGTTTAGTGGTTGTGTTTAGCTGGATTTTACGCTTCATTAGAGAGGCTTGCCCTCCTTTTACTTCTTCTCATGACCATGGTTCCCCACCCTGGTCCTGGAGGACCCCCCTGTACTGCACAGTATATTGCTTTCTTACTTAAACACACTGCCCTCTACGACGGTGTTTTACGGCCATACAAAAAATAAATAAAAACAGCTCACTTTGAGAATACAGACATAATATTAGGAGAATAAAGAAGTAATATTAAGAGATTAAAGTTATGAGCGGAGCACTGAAAGGGGCATTTTTCGCTCATTATCTGTTACAGGGCTAATCGCCATTTATCTATTTATTATCTACATTTATAACCTGCAGATTATTAATGTAGTGTTACAGTTAGATAATAAAGTGTCCAGATTTTCCCATGGTGGTATAGCCGAGCCTTCAGCACCCCTGCCGCGAGAATCCTCCTGTTTGGGGAGAACGTGCACTGCTGCACGGACATCTCCTGCCTTTTAGTTGGGTTTTTGTGACCAAAGGAACAGAAATACAGTAAATTCCAGTCATTAATAAAGGAAATAAACATTTTACTGATGCAGGATGACTATATTACGAGAATAAAGTTGCAATATTACGAGATCAAAGTCGTAATATTATGACTTCAATCTTTATTGTCGAAGTGAACTGTTTTTTTTTTTTTTTCAATATGGCCCTAAAATGCCATTGTAGCCCTCAGCACAGGGAATAGTTGTTTATTGATAAGCTGCTTAGCTAGACCAGGTGAGTTAGTAGCAGGGTGCACATTAAAAAGGCAATTTTACACCTAAATATGAATTTTGACACAACACCCATTATTTTTCATCTTCTATTGTTTAATGAATGATGATATTCCCCCTCAGCTTCCTGTTATTGGTCTTAACTATCTACAAAAGTGTTTTTACACTTCAAACCCACCTTATCATGTTTTAGTTGTTCAGAAACGAGACCACATTTTAGGTTGGACCTAAGTTTTTGATCCTTTGTTTCTGGACTATTTTGAGACAGACCAAAAGTTGTATGGCCGCTATATTACACCGCTCTGTTTAAATACCATCGTTTTAACAGCAGACAAGCATTAAAAAAGTCCCATCAATTAATACAGGCTTTAGGTTTTAATGAGAAGGTGCTTCAGAATTCAGTAAAATAAGCTAAATGACTCACCATTGTAATTAACCAGATGTAGCAGATGGAAATTAGCAGTTTAAGGTGCAGTAGTAAACACGAATACCAGTATTTAATATATACTATGAAATTCAACACACATACACTTAACAAATAATTACCACTCATTATGCTGTCCTCCAGCTGTGTATGACCCATCCTTCTGACACCCATTATGAGGCATCACTCATATTTAAGGAATAACGTAAGAATAACTTTTCTGGGGCGCCGAGTGGTCCAGCGGTCTGAAGTGCTGCCACTATGAGCAGGAGGTCGCAGGTTCGAACCCCAGCTCATGCAGCTTTTCCATCAAGCTGCCGGCGCTCAGAGGAAGCACAATGCTCTCTCCGGGTGGGCAGACGGCGCTCTCTCCCCATATCACTTCTACGGTGATGACTGCAGCACAGGGCATCTGTGATGTACCGGAGCCGAGTCGCTGCGCTTTCCTCCTTGCTCGGCAATGCTGCATCAGCAGCAGCCCGAAAAGAAGCGGTGGCTGACTTCACATGTATCGGAGGAAGCATGTGTTAGTCTTCACCCTCCTGGTGTGTTGGAGCATCACTAGTGATAGGGGGAGTCCTAATGAGTGGGTTGGGTAATTGGCCGTGTAAATTGGGGAAAAAAAGGGAAAAATTTTAAATAAAATTATAAAAAAAAGGAATAACTTTTCTAAACTAGTTTTTAAATACTACATTTTCTGCATAGAAATTAGATTAGATTTTTTAAACTGACTTATGAGGGAATATTAGTGCTTTATGATGACCACACTGTTCTTCACTCCATATGTGCTTCACTGCATGTGTGTTACGCTGACTCTCCGCCTGTCAGTGTTAGCCTGCAGGTTAAGGGCTCTGTTGAGGAAGATAAAAGAGTTTATGAGCTGATAGTGCTGACTCCTGCTTACAGAAACTAGACATTAGCATATCAAAAAAAGCCTCCTACTAACGGTAGTGAACTTGTGCAATCATGCTAGTGTGCAGTCACGTGTAAAAACACACACTTATACTCTTACTCAGAATTTATGCATGTGTAACGGTCACTTTAAGTACCTTAGATTAGGCGCATGCGCACTAGAATGCTAATACTTGTACGTGCAGGGAGAGAGAGATGAGATATGATCCGACATGGACGCACGGTGGTTAGCTCTAGAATGTAACCTGTGTGGTCTGCCTACTGTGTTATCCTGGATTGTGATGGGTGAACTGTGGGTGCTCCCCAGCCCAATAAATGGTCTTCATTACACTACACCGGCTGTCCCCCGTGTGTTTCCCTATGGAGGACAGGGCAAGTAGCTATCCACCATTAACCTCCCCCCCAGGGAGCATTCGCCCACCGGCCCAGCCATTATACATGCACCATTGGGCATAAAGCTTTGTGTGGATGGTTCTTCACTGACATTCCAAAAGTCATGGGGCGGCATTATTAGCGCTGTATCCCATGACTTTTTTTCGCCATGATCAATCCTGATACATGCAAAAGAGATATAGAGATAAAAGTAAACTAAAGGGATTAGAATGGATGTGTTAAACCTCTGAGTTGTTGGACAGGCCTGTTACCAGAATGCAGGAACTGGAACCATGAGCGGACACCTCGAGGTACAAGTGGTGTTTTTGAGACGCTTCACTCAACATTTTAAATGTAGAAATATTTTGATATGATCCATTTATGAATAATTGAATGTTATTTTGCCTTATTTTATTTTAAACATCTCTAATAGCTGTGTAATTGCCTTTTATTAATCGTTCAGTAGCAATTACAGTAACATCTGTTGAGTTATTCATTGTTACACATGCATTATTGTAGTACAGCTTGTGTAATACATGACACACCTGCATGAACTGTAGTGTATCTCAATAATTGTACCGGTAATGGGAAAAGCAGTAGTTTACCCAAATACACAGCATGCCAAAAGTCATGGGATAGCAGTAAATTGATCCTAAATGTTACTACAGGGGATGGCTTTTGAACACCCACGCCTGTATAAGTTGTGAGGTGTTATCTTGTGAGTGAGGTTGTACACTGCAAGCAAGGCTTGAAAGTGGGTGCCTGATGGATGTGGTATTCTTCATCTTCAGTTCAAAGTTGTGTGTGCATTTAATTCAGAAAATATGTCACTAGGAAGACATTACCACCCACAGTAAAAAGCACACAATCGTAAAGATCATGACCAGTGGAGTCTGGCTAGAATTTACCATGCAAACAGACAAGTGACTCTGGCAGGAGACCAGACACACATACCATTATTAGCTTCCAATACTCCAATACTAATTTTGCTTCTTTTTCTATAGTGCATAATGCATCCACTTGTCCTACACTGAAAAAAGGATGCGTAAAATTTACTTAAAAAAAGTTTTGCAACTTTCTGCATTTGCTTTTTTTAAGTAAATTTAATTTCAGATAAATTTAAGTAACTTCAACTCGGTTTCAAGACTTAAATGTTACATAAGTGAACTGAACTTTAGTCAATCCTTTCTTTTAGTAAATTTTACTTAATTTATTTTTGCTGAATCAATCCATTATTTTAGTAAACTTTACTTAATTTATGCATACAATATTACCTAATTACAATTACTTAATTTATACAATATTATTATATATAATTTTAGTTAAATTTAAATATTTACATAATCTCAAAGATTTATTTTGTAAACAGACCAAGTCTCACTGTCTCAACACATGGATGGCCTGTAATAAATTCTTTTTAGTATACTAAATATTAACTCTATGTAACATTTAAGTCTTGAAATCGAGTTGATGTTACTTAAATTTATCTGAAATTAAATTTACTTAAAAGCAAATGCAGAAAGTTGCGAAACTTTTTTTAAGTAAATTTTACTCATTATAATTTTTTTCAGTGTACTTTAAACACCATCCTGCAGAGTTTACAGCTCACCATTGTGTAACTCACCCCCCTCCCCCTTGAAAATAAATAGTTCTAATAAATGCACAATGGGTGACTTTTGAGGACGTTTGATGGCAGGCCATGAACAATATCTGAGCTGCGTTTCCTGAGGAGCACTGAAACCTCGCCCTATTGTTCCTATTGTTTTAGTTTATATTATGAGAGCGTGTACCTTTTTTGAACTTTTTTGGAGGAGGGGTGTTTACTGTGAGATACGTTGATCTAAATTCATCTTTGCTAGTTGGTTGTGAGTCTGGCTGTTTCTTTGTTCCAGAACTTTAATTTGCAGTTATTTTGTTCATTAAATTCAGAAAAGTGTGGTGCTTGCATATGAAACACTTCACACAATACACAGCAAGACCAGATAACTGAAAATAAAGGCAAATAAAGCATAGAAAATGGCCACAATAACAAATAATATACATAGAGATTCCCTTGTGCTATCTTTCTCTAACTCACACTGTCTGCCCTCTCTTTCTCTCCCTCTCTCTCCTGAGATATTATAATAGAGTAAAAAAAAAAGCTCTAGTGTGCCTGATCTAAACCACACTACACTATTATTACTACCCCCTCTCAAAAGTACAATAATAAAAGAATCATAATTATAATTATTTTTTAAGTTTTTAAGATGCCTCTAATATAATTTAATTTAATTTAATTTTGCCAATGTAAAAGATTTTTATTGAACTCTTAAGAATTAAATTCATAAAGCAATATGTGTAGTTTATTTGTAGTTTAAGCATTCATTCATCACCACAAACATGCTTACTGTTTGTTCCAACGAGATCCAAAAAGGATGGAGTCTCTCATGGTGACAGAGAATGAGATTACTCATATCAGCTGTTGAATAAATGTTGGCTTTTGTATTTTTTCATCACAATTTAGATAAAATGTATCAAAATAAGCATAATTTGGGTATCGGTACAGAATTCAAAGTATCGCATCGGTACCGGTATCAAACTCAACCCTACTTAGGAGTGTGTAGTTCAGTTAAACCTGCAAAGACAATTATTCCACAGTTAGTTCCGACTCCGCAATGTGATTGGCTGAGAGATGTTCTGTTTGTTTCGTTATCAGCTGGTAATGCGCTGTAACCGAAGCACTCTATGTATTACTCCACCACATACAGGTAACCTAGCAACAATGCAGCGCTTACAAGCCAAACAGCACAGCTACTAACAGAGCAGCAATAGAACCATTTTAACTAGTGGACTGTTTATAATCAAACAGATAATTTTTCAGTATTTTTTCATCCTCTTTAACTCAAAATCTTTCAATTAACACCTATAATGGTACTGTGTTATAATTGCAATAATACACTCGAGGTTTGTGCTATAACGTGTAATATTGCCACTGCTATGCTGTTCTACAGTACCTACAACCGCAGTGCCAATATTACATGTTATAGCACGCCCTCTCGTGCATTATTGCTTAATTATACCATATTAATCATTCATTAAGTATATTAAAATGACTTTGATAGTCACAATTATTATAACAATATTCATTTTTTTATGAGCTGAAGAAGCTTTTTTGTTGCTTTCAGTGTTTTCCGTTTCTATTGGAAATGTTTGATAATTTATGTAACATAAGCCATGGGCTGAAATGCTGACTTACTGCAGTGACTAATCCCTATGAGTCTCTCTTTCTCTCTCTAAGCAGGGCAGCTGTGAGTAGAGGCTCCAGCTGTGTCCCTCTGTTCGTCCCTGCATTATCACTCCTGTTATCTGTCCATTTCATATTAGTATCTGAACTGAAATGAAAGCATTCCTGCGTTTCTATTAAAAGCGTTGTGTAACTACATTCACTCAGCACTATTTAACACTGTGTGTACACTGTGCACTTACCCGCTAATAAAAATAGCTCCACCGAGTGATCGACTTATTAACAAAGGCATTTGTCATGACCTGAATAATGGATGAGCTTCATTAATAATACAGGAAGTGATGAATAATGTAGGTTTTTGGTGTATGCTGTGTAATCGGCAGCACTTAGAGAGTGAAGCAGCAGCAGCAGCAGCAGCAGCAGGCGGATGGGGAACACCCCTGACAGAGTGAGGGATTTCTTTCTGCTTCAACACACTTCTAACATAGCACAACACACACACACACACACACACACACACTCTCTCACCTGGGCTCTGAACCCACTGGCTTTAAACAGCTTTGAATGTCTGCATGCACACATACACATACACACACACACACACACACACATTGTTGCTCTGTTTTATTTGTAGCTCGGTCAGATTATAATAAGAAATTATATAAATTCTTCCTTTATGAATTGTTTTTTTTTTGAGAATTTTTATAAGATTATTTTTGATTAAAACATTCATTTACCCACAAATGGTGCCGCCACATGTTTGGTGTCTAAAGTTACTTTCTTTAGTACACACTGGTAGCTACCAATTAATCGACACATTAACATGCAAAAAGTCATGAGATAGCTGTATGTAATTTTATCAAGTAGTGTTACCTTAGGGAACTTGGAAATGGCTTGGAAACGCCCACATGAGGTGTTATCTTGTAAGGGAGGCATGTAACGTTTCATCCATTCTTAGTGTGTACTTGAAATATGTTGTAGATGTACTGCCACACATAATGAATGGTGCAAAATGATTGTCACCGGCGGCCTTTGGCTAGATATGTCTGTGCAAACAGATCAGCGAATACCCATACACATTTCAAACAGGTCAGTGCAGTATACTAGTTTCTGTCTCATGACTTTTGGCATGTCAGTGCATAGCCGAAAAGTTAGCATAGCACAACTCATAGCACATTTTTTCTCCTAGTCTAAAGTCTTAGCACAAATTATTACATATAAATTGCTAAATTCAGTCATTTGAACCCATATTGAAAAAGGTTACCTTGCTGAAAAATTCAGCTTTTTCTGGTAGCTGGTTTTAGATGGTCAAGCTGGTCTTTGATGGTCAAGTGGTTACAAACATTTAAAAAACTTGATGGTTTAATAGCTGTTTTACAATATAATGTATGTTGCATTTGATTCTGGTCATGCTAGTCTTGTGTTGATCATGCTAGTTGACTAGTTTGGTAATACTGACCTTACTGGTTAACCAGCATAGTCATGATGGTCATACTGGTTGTTTAGCTTGGTAAAGGTAGTGTTTGGCAGAGGTGTGGACTCGAGTCACAAATTCAATGACTCAAGACTTGTGACTCGACATAGACTTTACCTTTACTGATTTGGACTCAAAATTGGACTTAGCCCTTAAGACCCTATTTTTCAGCGGGGCATGCTATGGCACCATTGCACAGCCCTGCGCATCTCGCCTGCTGCACTGCATTGCTCATGCGCAGCTAAAGTAAAAATGCATAAATGCAAAATGTGTTTATATTAAAGACGTTAAGAGGAAGCAAGCTGAAAATATTTAATAGAGATTATTGTCTAATAAGTTCAGGTTTGTGACCAGATTCTCCTCAACAATCACACACACACAGAAGTTTCCTGAGGAGACCTGAGGAGCAGAGCTGTATATGTCAGCCACTCTCAGTCAAAAGTTCCTATTAATTACTTTTAGTTTATTAGTCACAGCTTAGTCACAGGTGATTATCATTTTTGTTGTATCGTTCTGGTCTTAATTAATAATAATAATGTAATCCTGATTGGCACACAGAACAAAGAACTGATATACTCTTACATGCAATGTTTATTTTTGTTTTAAAGTCAATGATGTGATTGATCAGATCAGAAATTACATGTAAATAGTTGATTAATGGTTAAATATTTGGGTCTGTAATGATCTGGCATCCCCCACGTCATGACATCAGGCCTTCTGGACATGTGACGTGTGACAAGAAACAGTTGAGTCCCTCAATGACAGTCTAGTACTACTACCCACCAAGTTTCAGTCCTGCCGGTTGATTCCTTATGGCTGTATATATATAACCGAGTCTTAAAGGCAGAGTAACACAGTCTGTTCAGTCCTAAGGGATACAGAACTATAAAAGGTTGAGTGTAAAAATGAATTACGACTGCTGTTGTTGGTAATGAAGCATAAAGAAGGAAGTAGCTGCTCCTTTAGGAAGCTCTGACGGTGGTCTATGTGGAAGCTGATGACTCTTGAGGGGGATTCTCTGAGCTCCTGCACGAGAACAACGTTTTACTTAAGAAAGGGAGCAGCTGCCACAATGAAAAAATAATGCCCCCATCTGCCTTTGCTGCTGCACTTTTGATGCGTGTGTGTCTTTCTGTTGTGTTTGTTTTCTTTTTTTTCCTGTTTTTTTGTTGCATGTTAGATGCACACACACACATATTATGTATTCTAAATGAGAGCGAGACGGGGAAGCAGAAAGTGTGTCTGCAGTGTGAATTTAAAAGACTGAAATAGTTCCCTGTCCCGCTCCCTCTCGTCGCTGCATGTACTTTTTATTGGCAGCAAATTGCCACTAGGCCTCTCTGGAGGATATGTCTGCATGCGAGACGTTTAGGCATTCTGTTTGTAGTCGCGCTCGGCGAGTGTGTGAATGCTCTAATTCCGCCGGCTGTGTCAGAGCAGTGTGCCACATTCAGCCTCTCGCGCTCTCAGTGTGCAGCTGCAGAGTTCGGGGGGTGATCTCATGATCCGCTGTGGATTGTGGCACAACCTGATCTGTTTAAACAAATCTGAACCGAAGAGATACTGTTAGAGTAGAACATCAGACTTCATTTAAACTTAAACATTTTAAACTGATACAGTCAAGTAGAGTTAAAGACAAAATTTCACATTTACTCAGTTTTACCTTTACTCATTTACTCCACTTTACCTCCAATGTAGTCATTATAAAAATAATATGCCTTTTTCATATTTTGCCAGAAATAGCTTAAGATTTCAAGTCCTTTGACTATTTATTTGATTTATTATTCACTACAATACACAAAGTAATGGTCCCTTCCAACGGACTTGCACTATTCACCCAATACCTGCACTACTGATATACTTGCGCTGTCAATACATACTTTAATTCTCCAAAAACTGTGAACTTTAATCTTTACGCACTCATTCACTTTACCAGCCTTAAGCTATATACCATATTTACACTACTGTTATATACTATTTATACTGTCATTCCATCTTAATCACCATCAATATTGCACTATTGTCTTCCATCTTACGTATGTTTATTGTGTTTTGTTGTATTGTACATATAGTGTCTCCCACTCTTTTATATTATATATCTATTTCTTTTTTTTTTTTTACTTATATTTATATATCTATTTCTCCCCCACACTACTGCACCTTGTTTGTGTCTCATGTATGTCTATTTGTGTCCCTGCTGTATTGTACACATAGTGTCTCACATTCTTTCTTTTATTATATCTATTATCTGTACCTGCTGTAAAATTGGGAAGGAGAGTAACGTAATTTCAATTCTCTCTATGCAGTATTGACAATAAAACTACTTGATTTGACTTGACCTATTAGGTTTGGGTATGGTACGGTATTGGTATGAACACGACACAGTGGGTACAGTTCAATATATTGCGATACTGTAGGCAAGACAATAGAAGGTCCTAATATAAATCATATTGTATATATACATCTCTGAGTAAAATTAACATTGTTGTTGAAATGGCTGAAATGACAAAAAAGATGTAGAGCTTTCAGACCTCAAATAATGCAAAGAAAACAAGTTCATATTCATAATGTTTTAAGAGTTAAGAGGAATCAATATTTGGTGGAATAACCCTGTTTTTTAATTACAGTTTTCCTGTATCTTGGCATGTTCTCGTCCACCAGTCTTACCCACTGCTTTTGGATAACTTTATGCTTTACACTCCTGCTGCAAAAATTCAAGCAGATCAGCTTGGTTTGATGGCTTGTGATCATGAATCTTCCTCTTGATTATATTCTAGATTTTTTCAATTTGGTAAAACCAAAGAAACACATCATTTATAAGTGGTCTTTTATTTTTTTTCCAGAGCTCTATATGCCTGTACACGGTACAGGTGGGATAAGACAGTTGCACCCACAGAGCAGTGGGGGTTAGGGGCCTTGCTCGAGGGCCCAACAGTGGCAGCTTACTAAGCCCAGGTATCAAACTCAAAACCATTGTTATTGATGGCTTGGTACAAATAACTCCAAATAACAGCGAATGGATTTCAGTATTGAGCACAAGGAAATTCTGTTTCTTGTCTGTTTGAAAAGCAATCCGGGCGTCTCATGAAAAAGCTAAAGAGAATACCAAATGTGTGTAAAGCTGCTTCAAAGCACAGAAGGGGCTCGACTGAAGATTTATTTATCTTTTTTTTTGTTTCTGCACAGTTCCATATGTGTTATTTTATAGCTTTGATGTATTTGGTGTTATTCTAAGATGTGAGAAATATCTCTGCATTCTTTGAGAAGGTGTGTTTTGGCTCCTGACTGGTGGTGTGTACACTCTGCTGGATTCTGATGTAGGAGCTGGAAGGGGTTTCTTTGAAGTATTCAATATATAAAGAAAATATGTGCACCGCACTGAGTATGAAGTGAATTTGTCTGTTTGTTACGTGTACAGTGTATACTCTCAGCAGCCAAAACATTAAACACTCCAATCTAATATTGTGTAGGTTCTGCTAGGGAATTTCGGCATTGATATTGCGATGTTCACAATGTCAGTAGTCATTTTGAAGGAAGATCAATCATTTGTGCAATGTCAAATTACCTTTCCTCATTTGACATGACACTGTCTACCACATTAATGATTATATATACCCAAACCCATTTGTTGTACTTTAATCATTGATGCACATTGATGGGCATTATTAATATTATGAAATATGTTTGATTTATGTCATTTTCAGTTTCATGTAAAAAATCGTGTATTTGTTTATATTGCAATATAAATATGCAATATTATATACAGTACAGCCAAATGTTTGGACACACCTTCTCTTTTTTAATGCATTTTTCCTTATTCTCATGACTATTTACATTGTAGATTCTCACTGAAGGCATCAAAACTTTGAATGAACACATGTGGAGTTTTATGGACTTAACAAAAAAAGTGAAATAACTAAAAAACAAAAAAAAATTATATTCTAGTTCATTCAAATAGCTACCCTTTGCTGTGATTACTCAAGAGGTAGTCACCTGAAATGGTTTTCCAACAGTCTTATAGGAAGGAGTTCCCAGAGGTGTTTAGCACCTGTTGGCTCTTTGCCTTCACTCTGCGGTCCAGCTCACCCCAAACCATCTGGATTGGGTTCAGGTCCGGTGCTGCAGCGCATCTAGTGTGCCTTGCGCGCAACCGCGCGGGGTCACGTGACAGAGGAAGAGAGAGGTCGGGTGTGTGCGAGCTGATTTCAGGGCATTCTGTTTTCACTCGTTTTTCATCGCTCAGGTTTTCAAAAGATCATTTCAAACCGGCCTCAGTAAAATCTTAATAATAATAATAATAATAATATATATTTAAAAAAAAAAAAAAACGAAGTTTCAAAAGGGCACTTTGGTTGATAAAGGGCAGAGTTGATGGTGCTTTACCATGTCTATGTCTGCACCCCTCTGTGGTATGTATACTGTATACTTGCTGTTTAATGATAAGACACCGTTTAACACTTTGCTGCAAACCATTTTCTGTGTAACAGCAGATCAGTCAAACAAAAGATCTGATCATTAGGACCAGCAACAGTAGCTACCACACTGGATTTAAAGCAAGAATACAGAACAGGCATCTGAGGAGATACATTTACTGTGATATTCTTGGCTTGCTGTCCCGCTGGGAGGCGGGAATTTGATTTGGGACTTTAAAATTTTTGCATCTAGCACACAGGAGAGCTGAACAGAGGGACGATATGGGTTCTACAATTTGTACAGTTCCTTAACTGAATCTTAACATTGTCCAATGTGCAATTGTTGAAGCAATTTAAGCACATTCATACAAATATCTGCCCTCCAATTAATATAATTAGTGACTGTGCCAAACAAGCAAACTATTTTACTTTTCTGAAATGTGTTATTTGGATATGGACTTATCGATATATACGGATTGTTTTTTTCTCTAGAGGCTTGTTGTAGCATTTTGTTAAAACTAGAGATGGAAAATTCGATCTGGGAAATATGTAATAGATTGGCAGATACAGTGTTTCTCTATCTCGCCATGCATGAGATTATGCCAATTAGATTATGTTCATGAGTTAAACTGCTTACAGTAGCTCTGTTGGATGCTACTCAGTCACCAGATACTGCTATATGGGACTACACAGCTTGTGTTTTGCTGTGGACACACAGCCAGTGTTGGACTTCGGCCTATGTATTTAGACTCTGCTCTGTCAGTTTAGTGTTTTTGTTTTACCTCTATTGACTAAAATAACGCCAATCTTGGTAGAATGTACAGTAAAAACCTACCACATCTCACAAGGAAGCAGAGTAAATACTTTTAACTCCTCTAACTGGATACCCCTTTAGAGAGTACCTCACTCAGCCCAGTACAGTGAGTTTCAGAACACAACATACAGCAGTCCGAATGTGCATGCTGCTTCTGTCACCATTCATGCAACAATCAATGCAGAAAGTACAATCCAGCCTAAAGACTGTGTGCCCCAGTCTGCCCTACTTTAATACTGTGAACCTTTTGAATTATGTCTGTCAGTGGACTGAATGATGCCTTTGTCAGATGAAAGTGAGAGAGAGAGAGGGAGAGAGAAAGGGAGGGAGAGATAGATACGGGAGGTCTGAGGGTTATGCAATTATCGTGTTTGCTTTTTATTAATCCTCTTTTTTGCTGTTGTTTTTTTATCCTGTCCTCAGAGTGTGTGTGTGTATGTGTGTGTTGGGTCATTTGGTCCAGTGATTGTTCTGCCCACTTGTCAGCCCAAACATTTCATTTTGGGCATGTTTTCAGTGTGTGTGTGTGTGTGTGTGTGTGTGTGTGTGTGCGTGTGCGTGTGTGTGTTTACTTTGGTCTGTTGCCTATCTTTTCATTTGCATCTCAGTGGAGCAGAAAAAAAAATCATCTGCGCCATTGCATTGTGTATCTGAGGCTTTCACACACACACACACACACACACACACACACAAATCCCGTAGTGGATGCGTGGACACTCAGATACACAAAGTTTCAATTTAGGGACGCAGTGTTGTTCAGAAACAGTTTGAGGTCAGGTTGTAGAACAGAATGTACTGTAATGATGTCAGAATGATGAATAAACAATATACACTGTTTAATTTGTGTATACTTACCAAGATACACTCACTTGCTGCATTCCAAAGCCTAGGCTGCTGCGGAGGTACGCTGCAATTTCTCGACCATGATGTTCAAATGCAAAAGCAGACAAGCTTAATGACCACAATTGGAAGAGAAAGGACCTTTTTCAACAGGGTACTGAGAAAAAGTATTCATAAGATTTATAAGTCCTTCAGAGGACCTGTGCTATCCTGACTGCAGCCTATGATTTGGAACATAGCTACTGTTCTTCTGATTAGGAATGTACTTATAAACGTACAAAAATGTCTGCATTAGTTGTATCTAAGACTGGGTGATGAGCTAAAATTAAGGTACCGGTATTAATTGTATTAATATTTTGACATAGTAAAAAAAATGCATCAGATGCTTTGTGCAAAAGTTTTATTCAAAATTTATTCAAAAACTAATTACACATTTTTTGTAATAAAAATGGTAGTTGGCAATAGGTTTTAATTAGAGCTGCACGATACTGGAAAAAAATTACATTGCCAATGTTCTTTTTTCGGCTATATATATCGCGATATTATACAATGCAGGGCCCATAATGTAACCAACCCTGCCCCCACCCGCACGCTGTCTCGCGTCCGGACCAATCAAGAGCTGCCTCAGCGCAGAGTTCAACTCAAAACCCGAGGAAAAAAGCAAAACAATAGTAATTAAACCTTTAATTAAGCATGTAAATGGCTTTTTAAAAAGTAAATAAAAGTGTTTTTCTGGGATTAAAAGCGTAAATTCAGCTGTAACTGGAAATATCTGCGTTTATTACAAGCGTGTTTACAAGCACATGCCCAACCATGTGGATGGAGGCCATGTGGTTACCTTGTATTTACTTCTGCCCTCTAAATAGGCCTAGGTAGGCAGTTCCAGATATTGTCCAGATCTGATTTTTCGGACACCGTGTTGTTGAAACCTGTGCCCCAGCAGCTTCAGCTTTCTGTTTTTAGCAGACACCCTGCCAATAGATCTTAATCCTTAAGAAACACCCTGTGTAAATGAGCTGAAGTATGGAAATGGTCATGTAAAAATGATTAATGACTCTTTCTGGTATATACATATACATATACATATATATAGGCACCAACGCCTTAAAGGTGGACATTAGGGAATTGTGTTCAGTCTGCGTTGACACACATTTGAAGAATTTGGGTCATTGGTGTTCGTATGTGTTGTTTACAGCTAAAAGCTAAAAAGCTTTTTATTGTTCTTTATTTATTGTCTAGTTGGCACAGTGTCTTATTTCTTTCCTATTTGTGCCATCTTTGTGCCACGTTTGATGACATTTGTTGATCTGAAACATTTGAGGGAAATCTGTTGAATTGATGAAACCAGGCTTTACCATAACAATAATACGTCTATTTCATCGTCCCTCAGTAGAGGGTTAGGTTAAGTATTGTCTTCTCTCTCATGCGAGCCTCCCTCCACCCCTAAAGCAGCATCGCATTACAAGTCAGACAAACCCCTACAACCATGACTGCACACACACCACGCTTGACCCGGCCTGCAGCCTGGCAGCAGAAACGTGTGTTTCAGAGCTTCGAGCAGCAGCAGCAAGTGTGAGATCCAGCTGCTGTGAAGCGTGAGCTTCACTTCGTATCGGCGGTGGACACGCGAGCCACATTCAATTATTAAGTCAGTCATCAATTATTAGCAGTGCTGTCGCTGTGCGTAGCCTGTTGGGGGCTGAGGGGACTATTTTTGACCACTCCTGCTTAATACGTGCCCTGATTATGCATGCGTGTCCTCATAGCAAGGAGTGCAGGAGAGAAGTTATTTCCTTAAAGAAATAGTTAGCTTATAGTCAGCTCTGTACCCACACTGTACTCAATCACTTATGGATAGATTTTCAATGTAGTGAGTCGCTTTTTTCTATATATATGCGTTTTCCACTAAGCAATTTTCAGAAATCCAGGTGCAAGTCACTAGTGAGCAAGTCAAAAGAAACAGTGACTTATAAAATTGACAAGAATATTTACATTTACATATCGTACATCTTTCTCTCTTCTTTAAAGTTACCGGCTTGAAATTACTTGTTTTCATTGGACAGTGATGATATGAGTATTGCAACAATATGTTTTGCAATTCTGTATTAATTGTGTGTTTTTTTCATTATGATATGGAGTTTAGGGGTGTGCCATATCGCATCGTACGCGATAATATCGCCAACATTTTCGAATATTGTGAACGATATTATACCCAGAAATATCGTGCCATATCACCCACCCCTAATAATCAAATCAGGGTTTTACTTTTTAGCTGTTTTGAGCAAAAAAATCACACATTTCTCATTTCCTATTAAATATCTATTAGAGACAGATTATATCTGTCCATTATCATTTATTTAACTTTAATCCTGGATATATGGAGATATTTGGAGTTCTGTTATAAATCTACTAAATTTTTTTTAAAAATCTACTAAAAGTATTTTTTAAATATCTTTTTTTTTTCATATCGGCAAGAGTATCGTTATCGCGATAATACCATGAAATATCATGATATTATTTTAGGGCCATATTGTCCACCCCTAATGGAGTTTTCCTTCAATTAAAAAATGCACTCACCCTTATTTTCAATGTTGCCAATTTCTGATAAAGAAAAAGAAAAAGAAAATTAAATAATATTTAATCAGCCAAAATCAACAGAGGTAAATTAATAAATTAGAACATTAAATAAGAAAAATATAAAGGTGATAGACAGAGCTTTAGACTAACTTTTTGCACTGGTTAAACCGGTGAGCCTAACGTTTTTTCTTAGGTGCACCAGCACAAATGTGCTTCAGACTGCAGCTAAAGGCCCAATGCTAGCTATGCCAACAGACTGCAAATTTTTACTGAAGATGGCTAATGGCTAACCGGCGATGCTAACTGTATTTCCGAGCAACATTGATCACTGTGTTTAACAGCAGATTGGTGTGTTTGTGCTGGTTAGTGTTGTTAGATCCTGTGGTTTAATAGGATATGTGGATTATGACTATAGTTTTCTCCAGTGTGTAGTTCATACCCTCACAACACCAGAATGCAGCTGTCTGTTTAGTGCTAGCAAGGCTAACAGACTCAAGATGGCTAACAGCCATGCTAACTGTTTTTCTGAGCTAAATTAATCAATGTTTTCTTAATTAAGTATGTTGAAAACAGGCCTTGGTCACATTCTGTGTGATTTTGAGATATAATAATATTACATTGGGATTCCGCCATTCACTCGATCTGATTGGTTTAGACAGGGATATGAGTCTTGAACCACATAGAGATGGCTGGTCGTTCTGGCGCAACCAGAAAAAAATAATGGTCACACTATTGTGAAATTAGGTGGCACGTGCAACCAAACTAAACTAAGTTTTTTTTTAAATGTATAAAATAGAAAAATAGAAAAAATCTGAATTAGAAAATTAGTTAGAAAATAGAAAATGTACAAACTAATTAATGTTACTTAACTTTTTAATCTTAGGATTAAAAAAGGAAGTTAAAATGAAGCCAAACTAATAGAAATGACTGATACAACTGATACTAACTGATACAGTTACATGAAGAATGGATATTAAATGTTTAAAATGATAATGCATTTCAGCTCACTGCTGTGCTGTGATTAAAGCAGATTTTCCCAGTTCAGTAAAAACTCTTGGTACCAGTCAGTTAGTCAAACCTATATCTGTAAAGCAGTGTTAGCTCTGATTGAGAACGGCATTAGCCTAACGTTTCTCCTTCTCTGCTCTGTTTCTTTTTCCTCCAGCCTCGTCGATTTTCTCTCACAGGTTTGTGACGGTGCGGCGGGGCAGTCCAGCAGCACGGAGTGGTCAGATTCAGCATGGAGACCAGCTGGAAGCAGTGGAGGGCAGGTCGGTGGTCACACTGCCTCACAGAGATCTGGCTCAGATACTGCGGCGAGCGGGAAACACACTCCGGCTCACCATCATCCCCCGCTCCAACACCAGTAAGCACTGCCAGTTCTCAGCAGGGGAGGGGAGGGGGCATTCAGTGCAGTGAAGTAACAGTGTGAAAATGTTTTACCCCTAAATTTTAACAAAGTTATTCAGCCAGGAAATGATTTTAGTTTCAGTGGAGATGTGGCATTAGCTTACAAGCTAACTAGAGAACTAAGTATGAAAGTGATAGCACCAATAACTTATTAAGACATCACGGAAAGATTTTCAGCTAGAGTCATAATTGAAGAGCCAAGCCCACATAAAGGGGTTTGAGACATAAATTATTCAAATTAAGAGATATATTTACCTACACTCATAGTCACTACAACTGTAGCAAAGCATTGTGGAAACAGATGATTCCACGCTCATAAAATCTTATGCAGGTACATTGTTTGAACACCAGAAGCCAATCAGACAGCTGCTTTTTGATAAGAGTCACTTCTTGTTGAGCCAATCAGTAGCCAGAAAAAGCTGTCCAACAAAAGGGGTGTGTTATGGGGCAGAAATTTTCACTGTGGTTCTGTAGTGGAGTTATCACCCGCACATAGAAACAAAATTCAGCCGTGTCTCATACAGAGAAAAGTGAATCATTACACCCCTAATAGTCACAGTGGATTATTCCCTTAATAAACAGTAATACGCAAGTAGTAAAAATAATATTAACACTATTGTCCTAAAATGTATATATATTTGGACAACAAGCATTCACTGTCATTGTTATTTTTGCTCATTAGCTTCCAAAATCTGTTAAACCATAATTGCTATTTTTCTAAGATATAGGCTACCTGCCGTCTGCTGATGATGGTGATTAATGTCTGTCTCTGCTACAGACAGTAAGATTTGTAGTGGAAATGAGCCATTAAATAGCATGGTAACAAGAGAAGCAATAGCCCCAGTGAATTAAAATATTAAGACACTATTGAAAAACTTTATGCTAAAACTTTTATGAGATCTTGATTAGGGGAGACTTGTTTTCTATGTTCTTATTTTATGTTTGTTGGTTTTTGCACTTTCTTCTGTTTAAATTCTAGCTGATTAACTGGTCACTTTATCTGATTATATATAGTTTCTGTAAATTATGTATTGAATTATACTCAATCCTTGCGTGCTGAAGAGTAAAATATATGTCTATCTCTGCATCTTACAGTACAAAATTGTCTCCTCTAGAGGGCTCCAGTGCTTTATATCTGCACATTTAACTCTAACGTCTCTCTCTTAACTTAAACATCTCTCTCTCTCTTTCACTCTCTCTCTCTCTCTCTCTCTCTCTCTCTCTCTCTCCTTATCTCTCTCTTTTTGTCTCTCAGATACCTCCAATCTCTCAGAATACACAGACTTTGATCCAGAAAGCAGGTTAAGAAAAGGGCAGAGATCCAAACAAAAGGTGGACATATTATACTTGATCATGTATCACATCACTCTGTATATGTATACATCTCTCTACATCTCCATAATGTGTTTGACATGAAGCAACCAAGATGAGAATAAAGTGCAGACTTTCAGCTTTAATTTAAAGTGTTCAAAAAATACGGTTTAGGACAAAGTAACATATTCATAAAAAAAATTCGTCCTTGAGATATTTTTTGACAGGCACTTACTGCAGCCACCTTTATGGTGTTGTAAATCATTACACATTTGTATTAGACATCATCCTGTTAGGCCTTCTTGACTGAATCTGAGCACATGTTACTCTAAGATACTTCATTCATAGTGACAGAAACTAGTATTGGAAGCATCCCATGACTTTTGCCATGTCTTATGGAAGCTAATAAATCTGAACACCAGGAGGGTAAAGATTAGCACATTCCTCCTCCAATACATGTGAAGTCAGCCACCGCTTCTTTTCAAACTGCTGTTGATGCAGCATTGCTCAATAGCATCACAGCGTGCTCGGAGGAAAGTGCAGCGACTTGGTTCCGATACATCAGCTCACAGACGCCTTGTGCTGATCAACATCACCCTTTTGGAGTGATGTGTGGAGAGAGCGCCATCTATCCGCCCTGAGAGAGCAAAGGCCAATTGTGCCCTCTCAGGGATCCGGTAGCCGATGGCAAGCTACATGAACAGGATTCGAACTGGCGATCTCCTGATCATAGTGACCGCGCTTAGACTGCTGGGCCACTCGGAGCCCCGATTCATTAAAAAAAGTTATTGAAGCTAAAGCTTAAAGTCTACACTTCAGTTACATACTGATGGCATCTTCATATATCTCCACTATGCTTTATAGTTATGGAAAGGCTTTAAATATGAAAGACAAGAATATTAATTATGAACATTCTAGGTGTGTAACCTCAGCTGTTTCTCTCGCAGGACCCGCGGTATTACAGTGTGGATCTGGAACGAGGCCCTACAGGTTTTGGGTTCAGTCTGAGAGGAGGGAGCGAGTATAACATGGGCCTCTATGTGCTGGGCCTGATGGAGGGCGGACCGGCATCTCGAAGCCAGAAAATACAGGTTAGCATAAACCAGATGTGGACAATATGAGTATATCATGGATTGTCAGTTGTAGGATAATAAACAAAAACTGTAAAAACCTGTAAAAACAAGTAGTTTATAAGAACTGCATGGTATCAAGTATTTTGAGCATGTCTCTCAGCCAGCAGTTGTATCAATATGTAGCACTCCAGGAAATGCAATGATGTAGCTTAGAAATGTTGCATAATTTCTTAGCATTACAGCAAATATAATGCTGTATCTTAGGATTATTACATTCTATCTTATGCTGCAGTTCACTTGGCTCGGAAGTGGGAAGTCGGAGCTGGGATTTACATCATTTTCGACGTCCACACGTTCGAGCTACAAAGTGGGAAAACATGGACACCTGCATGAAAGCTGATGTTGTGTTCACTTTTTCCGTGCAACAGAAGTTCATGAATAGACATATTGTCCACATCAGAAAAGAGTATTACTAATGTAATCTTGTCTAAACATGGAGCAGTAGTGTGTTACTACTGTTGATCTTCTGAGTGGCCATATTGATTTTAACCCGGCTTTCAGAGTAGAAATCTTAGGTTTGACATTGAGGGTTACCAGCTTTAATTGAATGCAGTATTAGCATTACAGCTAATTGAATGCTGTAGCTTAGCATTACATTATATATTTCTGCATTGGTTATTTAAAAAATGTGGTCTAAATGTAATTTACAATTATAGACAAACACAAACTAACTAAACTAGCATCACACAAACAGTTGTACATATTGAGAATATTGAGTAAACATAAAAAATAATTGCTAAATTAATTTAAAATTAATTAAGTTAAATTAATTTTTGACTTCAATACTGATAGCACAGGTAGTATCACAATTTTCAATAACAAAACAAAATGGGCCCTATCTAAGCAATCTATAGCTCACCGGTCAATTGTGAATCACGTGTTAGTTTGTTTTTGGTATCGTGAGTGTGTAAAAAATAAGCCTTGCGCAGCTGAAAGCACACTAAAAGCATGAACTAATTCTAATTAGTAACTAATATTGGGCGTAGCATAAAATAAACCAATCAGTGTGCCACTTGCCATTTCCTTTAAGAGGTAGGAGGACTTTGCCGTGTTCATATCTTAACAACCTGGTGCTTTGTGCATCTCAGCAGAGGATACTGATCTGTGCGTTCATGCCGTGAAGGTACACCAGCAGCTTATTTAAGGGAACAGTAATGATATTTTAGTCTGTATTCTGAGTTAAAAGTCAGTTTGCGCTCTGCAGTGTGTTTAATGTGTACGTGCACTGGGTGCATCTATAGGAATGGACTCTGATGATTGACTATTGTCAGGGTTTAAATCAGTCAGTGGAGCACCTGTGTTTCCACCGGCAAAATAACAACACGCCAGAAATTTTCCTGAACACACCTCACTTCCAGACCACCACACCCATCAGTGTGAATTTATTCCTAAACTCTGATGCTATTTTAACAGTACATGCGCAAGGTATGAAAATAGACGAGGTAGTAAGGTAGCAAAGAGCATTGCGACGCCCCCTACGCAGAGTGTACGACAGGGCGCTATGACTTTATTAATTTAGTTAGAATGTGTTTGTCTGTAATTGTGACTTAGATAAAGAGCAGACCACTTTTATATATTAATATATACATTTTAATATAGTCAATATAGAAGACCATGTAGTTCCAAAGGGTTTATCTTTACCTTTTTTGAAATTCTATCTCTTAGCTTTGCAGCACATTAAATGCTGTAGATCAGTATTACAACACTGTATCTGAAATACATTATATCATTTTATTGTATCTACACTAACTGCTGTAAATTAACACTAAAACACTATATCTCAGCATGATATAAAAAAGCAAGCCAAGAAAAACAGAATTGTGTATAATTAGTTTTTTCATTCATGACAGTCTGTGTTTATGCTTATTTGCCCAATTATGCAAAAATGTGTCAATTGTTGTTTAGGTGAGCGATCAGCTGGTGGAGATTAACGGGGACAGTACATCAGGAATGACCCACAGCCAAGCCGTGGAGCAAATCCGTAAAGGAGGACACCGTATCCACCTGGTCTTAAAGAAAGGCAACGGATACGTACCGGACTATGGTGAGTAGCAGGACTGTCATTGGGTGGGCTGCTATTTGCAACCCTTTAAGTACTCTCTTTGGTCTTTTACTTGGTGCAGAATCTCTCTGTTTACTTTCACTGCCATGGTGAACTTTCTCTTCACCTTTTCTTAACTATGCTTTGGGGTTGTTTCCTTCTCCTCCTGTTTTTTTTTCTCTGTTTCTCACAATCCTCCACTATGCTGGCTTCTTTTCTCTCTCTCTCTTTCTCTCTCAGTGGAGCTTTCCAGCTTATCGCTCTGCATGACCAACTCCAAGCAGGGCGAGCCTTGCTTCTATGTCATCGGCCGGACAGAAAACACGCGGTTGGTAGCCGTTCCTGTTAGTTTTTCTTTTCTTTCTTTTCAGTTTCTTTGCACTGGTGTCAGTGGTTTTGCCGCCTTTCATTTTCTCCCTGCTGTTTTCATTTCTTTATGGCTGCTATTAGTTAATCCCTGACCTTCCTTCTGCCCATGCCACATTCTTGTTTTGTGATATCCATTTAATCTTTAATAAAATGTATCAAATGATATGGATATGATATGGAAAGGGTTAGGGTTTATATACATTAAATAAACAACCCCAAATGTCCCAAAGACAACATTGAGACAATATGGAAGTCATTCTTACATTTACTTATATTTCATGATTCGTTTCATGCATTTCAGGCCTCCAGCACATTCCAAAAAAGTTTGGTTGGGATGAAGCAATTGAGCAATAGCTGATAGAACCACATGGGCTAGGGATTCCTTTGTCAGTATCTACAATATGGCGTTACATTAACAAATACCACTTAAAACTTGAGTGTGAAAAACTGAAGCATTACATACAGTTAAAATGTTTACTGATATTTCCAAATGGACAGCATGTGCTCTGGACTGGTCATGGCTTTTCAATATACTTTTATGATGGCAGCACTAATGCAGAAAAGTACGCTAAGATTACACTAACACTTGCAGCCTTTAGGATCGCGTTTTTGGCAGTGGACATCTATGCATTTTTCAACAAGACAATGCAAAACAACATGCTGCAAACATTACAAAGACTTGGATGTGAAAGAAAATGGTACAGGTACTGACCTGCCCCCAAAAGAGAATATGTGAGAAATTTGACACTGACACTGATGACCCTGTACTGTTTCTCACAGTAAGAAGTGTTGTTGCTGGAAGCATGTAACAAAAATAACACCTGTAATAACACTTCATAACTTTTTATCCTTCTTTGAACGAGTGGTGACCATACGAAGTTGTAAATGCTTTACTGTCCCAACTTTTTTTTGGTATGTGTTGCAGGAATAAAATTCAGAAATGGATGTTTGACACAAATTAAAGAAAATTGTCTAGACAAAACATGAAATATCATGGATTCATACTGATTTGAGGATCTTAGTGACATCATGACCTCACAATGACAGAAACAACATAGACACATCTATTGAAAAGTGTGATGAATTAGGCATGGCATGTACATGCCTACAATTCAACTCATCACTTGATAGCAACATTGGCTTAGTAGCTTAACCTTAATTTTCAGACCCCAGACACCATGTCTGTGGGAAATTGCTTAAATGTGAGTCTTCTGTAATGCATAACTTGAGGAACTCACTCAGTTCGCTCATATGCATTTCCAGTCTGCTGCCTTTAGCTTTTAGTTTAGAGATTTTTAGAGATCTTAGAGGACTTTTCTGTTGCTAGATGAACCCTTTTCTTCAAATCCACACCCATCTCTTTCTTCCTCTCTTTTTATCTCCCTCTTTCTCTCTATCTCTCAGACCATGAAGGCGGAGCAGCCTCCCCCTCCTCCCTCTGCTCCGAGGAGCCGGGTGTGGCTTCAGTAGCTTTCTCCCTGACGAAGAGCATCCAGAAGGACGACGACGACAGAGGAGCAGACAGGAGAGAGTGGCGGAGGAAAGGAGGCAGCAGCAGAGGAGGAGGGGAGGAGGGGAGGGAGGAGAGGAGAGGCGCTCCTGACAGCGATAGGGGTGGGGGCGATTCAGCCAGCGTCACCCTGAGCTCTCGCTCTGGGAAGAGGAAAGAGATAAAGAAGCAAACACAGAGCCAGAGTTTAACCAAAAAAGCTCAGAAGGGCGGAGAAACTGAGGGGGAGGAGGAACAGGTACAGAGGGGAGAAAGGGGGGAGGAGAGGAGGAGCAGGAGTTTAGGGGACAGAAGGAGCAAAGGCAGAAGCAGAGGTGAAAGTGTAGAAAGATTGTTGGAAGGAAGAGAAAAGAGGGAAAGCTTCAGTACAAAGGAGGAGGAAGGGGACAGGACAGAGTCCAGACGAGAGAGGAAGGGAAGGGACGAAAAGAGAGAGAGAAGAAAGGAGAGGGATAACAGAGTTTTTGATGTCGACCAACCAGAGTCCAGAGGGAGAAATGAAAAGAGAGAAAGAAGAAAGGAAGGAAAGAGAAAAAGCGTCTACAATACAGCCCCCGAAGGCTTGGTCATCGAGGTCCCTCAGAAGGCCCCTTTCTCCTTCCTCATGCCTTTAGACGATAACAGCGACCTGTCAGACGCCAACTCTACGTTCAGCTTCTCCGAGGTCAGCGTGTCGGCGGCCAGCGTCTCTTTGGCCGGCACAGAGTGGCCCCAGAACCCCAGCGAGCTTCAGGAGGACCCTGGCAGCCCGGGCCTTTCACCCGGACCCTGGCTCGTCCCCACCCCCTACACACTCTCTCAGGTTTTAGATGGCAACAGGTTAAGCCGACGCGAAGGAGGGCTGTGGTTTTGACTAACACTTTCTATGTCTCATACACACACTCACACACACACACACACACATACACAGATGCACACACACACAGATAGATACACACCTCACCATCCTCACCAGCCCTTCCCATCCCAATGTAAAAACAACCACATCTATGTTTCCTGATGTTTCCATCGTCAACCAGACATCAACAGAATATGCAAAGAAGAGCCACTAGATTCCAACCACCGCGCATGTCTCCAGTCCAGGCCAAATCAAGTGTTATTTTATTGCCACCTAGTGGTCACTGGAGGAAAAGTAAAGGAAGGATAGAAGGACTAAAGGAATGAAGGAATGAGAGAGTGAGAGCATGCCGCCATCACTCGATGGTTTGTTTCAGGTTGTGGTTGGCTGCTGAAACTGCAAGGCAAGTTTGTTGTACATGTGTATGTATTCATAGTCTTGTTCATAGCATGTTTCAATTATTTCAATTATGTTCTCGAATCATGTTCACATTTTATTATTTTGTTCTTTTGATATCGTTTCTCACTTATTTTCTTACAAATGCATCGAGATTCTATGATAAAAAAAACAGAGAAAGATTTATTTAAGATTTTTTAATTAGCTGCTTGCTTTCTGTTATCGGACTGTCCAAAAAAAAAAAAAAACGGAAGAAAGAAAAAGGAAAAAAGAAACTCTCCCCTGCCGTACGTGGTGGTCTAGCTGTCTGTGCTGGGGAAAGGAAGACGAAAGAAGAACTGTTTTATTACGAGGCTAGCGAGCCATCTCAGACTTCTCCAGGTGCCTTCTGCTTCTTTAGCCGGTGTTTACCAAAAAGAAAATCTATATATATATATATCTATAAATATATATATACACATACATTTACATAAATATTATTAAAAAGAAAGAAATACACAAACCAAGAAAAGAAGAAAGTAGTGGAGTAGAGAGTGTGCAATTTAGCATCATTCTTCTGCCTCTGGAACAATATCAATCTTTGCAAGACTAGACAGAGGAACAAAAATATATGAAAATAATAATACAACGCACATTCAGCAAACGGTCAGCGAGTCATTACAAGTGCCTCATGCGATATTCCTTTACGTGAACACACTAGACTTCCCTCGAGATGTCTGATCGAAATCAGGACCCCAGAGGTTTTTGTTTTTCCGACTCATGATTTCAACATTTCAGTGCCATTTCAGAATCCCAGCACATTCAGAAATAAAGAAACGATACAAAAAATAAACAAATACAATGAAGGCCAATAAGAGCCCGCTTTGCTCAGCCCTCCTCCAATCCACATCAAGATTGCTGTAGCCACACCCACCACTATCTATCAGTATCTAGCTTCATGTGGTGTTCTCATTTCAGGAGATAAAACGAAACAAAAAATATTAAGGGCATTTTGATACTGGTCTTCTATGCATTTTGTAAGACTTACTGGTCAAAATTCTGGTGGCGTTTTTTCTACCGAGGCCTAGATATGGTATTAGTGTACTGTTAAAACGCAGGCAGGTTGCTGGAATGTTACTGGCATGGAACGAAAAAAAAAGGAAAAAAAAAAAATCAAAGAAACAAAAAAAAATAAATAAGGGAAGACTTTATGAGGTCCTTAAATACACTATATGTCCAAAAGTTTGTAGACACCAGGTTATCCAATGTTTCTTTTTAAATCAGCCCATCCTTCAGACTAGATATTGGAACATTGCTGTAAGGATTTCTTTGCACTCATGCTTTCGTGTCACATGAGCAGTAGCAGTATGGGTCATGATGGATTAGCTCTAAATCGCTTGAAATTGCCACTCCAGAAAAATGCACTTCCATCTGCTTACATCTCAAAGCTGGTGCTTGGCATTGGGCATGGTGAACCATTCTATTGCTAAATCTATAGACCAGCGGCTCTCAAATTTGGGGGGTGCTAGGAGGGGCCACTGAAAAATATTAGAGGAACCATTTCTTCTGTATGTTATTTTCAGTTATGTCTATTTATCATTATCTGATTTGGTCGTATCCTAAAGTGGTGCCTGATAATAAAAAATCACAGAATTGTTGCACAGCCTGCAGTTTTTGTTTTTTATTACTTACCATCCACAAAGGAGGCCTCCATCTAAAAATCTGAGAACCGCTGCTGTGGATCACTAAGTAGAGGTGGTGTCTTGATACTTTTGGACATAGAGCGTTTCAGACGTACTGCAACACCAGCTTATGCATCTCTCTTTACCTCCAACTGTCTAAGCAATAAGAGGCCATGACCCTCTTTTTCTGTTTCTGTCTGCACAGCTTAGTTTTACCCCAGCGATCCACAACAGAGCAGTATTTGTAAATGGTCGAACATTTCTCAACTCTTCCTGTAAAGAAAGTCAAGACGAGTTCATAATGCACTTGTGAGCTGTTTATAACACTTTGATAAATGGTTCTGCGGGTTGCAGCATCTCCTTTATTTGTAATGACCTGCAATACTAATGCTGCATTCACATGCTGTCAGAATTATTGTAAATTATTGTGCGTTTCTGACCTGGACGTTGCACATAAAGTTGTAATCACCCTCTGAAGTCATAATTTCTAGTGAGATTTTAATACCCAAGTTCCTGATTTAAGGTGACCATCAACCTTTTAATTAAGTATTAGATTTGAATACCGTATTTTTCACACAATTAGGCACACCAGGCTATAAGGCGCATTATTAATAAACGTCTGTTTTCTGGTCTAATTTTATACATAGGGCACACTGGATTATAAGACATGTTTTACTAGTAAGGAACAGGGGTTTTGCAATGTTTTCTTTCTAAATTTAGCACAGAGACCTGTAAAGCTAAGCTAAGTAAATAAAACTGTGATAAAAAAAAACAACATTTCAGACGTTTCAGAGCGTTTCCGTTTATTTACAGTGAGCTTAGATTTCCAGATTTCCACTAAAGCTGGAGCATTAGCATTAGCAGCTAACTGCTAGCAGTAATGCTAATGCTGCTTTAGCAGTGCTAGCCGGGTTAAGCAGCAGAGGCTACAGACCGATACTACTCACTTCTAAACGGCCAAAGATCTAGCGCGGTTAGTGGCTAATGCTAATACTGCTGGAGACCTAAACTGAAACATCTGTATAATGCTGCAGTTTAGCAGACTGGTTTTACTGCTCCTTACAACTTGACTGGTAAAATTTATACACAAGGCGCACCCAATTATAAGGGGCACTGTTGATTTTAGTGAAAATGTAAGTATTTTAGGTGCGCCCTATAGTGAGAATAATACGGTATATAATCCGGAAGAGTTCATTTGCAAAAACAAATCCATCCTGAAACACACCTTTATCTATTTTTGAAAATGAACTCTATTTTTAGAAATTCTGTTTCTAATAATGGTTGTTTGTGCAAATAATGTTATTTATTTAACATGATGTACAACAATACTATTTATCATTCTGGCCATTGCAAACTGACTCCAGTTCCAGCACATGTGCAGGTTATTAACATTACATCCATTTTTTATGTTGCTCCGACAGCAAAGCACTTGAACGTGACAAATTCATAATTACGACTTTACAGGTGGAAAGCAGAATCTTCCAACTAGTATGTGAGCGCAGCATGATCACTTATCCAAGTAGTTATAAAGATGAAAAAACATGCTTTTAAAGTGTATTGTGAGCATTATAGCAGCTAAAGTTTAAAGAGCTGTTGATGTTCATCACTGTCCTGATGGAGTCCTCAACCAGCCTGCGTGTAAATGTCGACTTTGTATTTGATAACTAAAAGGCCAAACAATGGCAAAATGCATCAAAGTGTTTGTACAGAACTTGGATGAGCAATGTAAATGTTTGCTAAGATTTTTTTTATTTCAGAGAAATGAACTGTAGCTATGCCTTCACTGTAGCAGACCTTATATGTGTAAAGCGAGACTATTGTACATAAAGAGGAATCCCAGTAAGTAAATCTATAGAATTTATACCAGAGAAGTATGTTATAAGTGAGTCCCTGTCCTGAAGTCCGGAAGTATCAGTCAATGACATTTAAAATTATATATGTAGCACAGAATATCCTGATATCCTTTCCAAGATTTTGTCCTGTCTTCGCCATGTGTTTTATCACCTTACTATGGCACAGAAAAAACAGGCTGCAGTGCTAAATGGCTTCAAATTTGAACAAATAATGTATGAAAGAGAAGCATATTTAATAGAAATGCATGACTGTTGAGAAGTATTGCCAGTACTTCAGTATTGTAACAGAAAGGGACAATTTTTTGTTTTTGTTTTTCTTTTTTTAATTATTTTTGCCATTTTTTACCACTTGTCATAATGAAATGTAGTGATCAGTGCAATGCTTTTTTATTGGCCCTGTGACCCTGTGAAGAGAAACAAATATAGAAAAAAAAAAGAATAACCCTGGTTGCATGATCGCTCCCTAGTGCTTATTTGTAATCAAATAGTGGGCCATATGTTAGCAAGCTACCAAAAGTCTTCACTTTGGCCCCTTTCTTCAATTTAAAACCTGTAGAAACAATGTAGCTGATTCCAGAAAAAAAACGAAGCAAAATGTCCAAAATAAACACTTTCAATAGCATGCCCACTTTAGCCCTGTTAGCCCACTGGTTTATTTACATCAGTACTGCTGCCATGCCTTCACTGTAGCAGGCTAAGCTAAGCTAAGAATAGTCCCTTAAACTGTAGGGTTTAAACAAAAAAGAAAAAAAAAACACAAAAAAACAAAAACTAAAAGATAGTCATACAAGAAGGAGCCATAATATGAGCCAATCAGTGTATTACTCTGAGATGCAATGTTTTGATACTGTAACTTAACTTACTGTAATGAGGTCAACTAGCAGTACAACTGCGCTATTGAAATGCTAAAACAAGTAATGATGTCATCCACTTTCCCTTTGCAGAAAAGTAATGATGAAAAAAAGAAGAAGGAAAGGCCTTTTGTTCTCGTACGTTTTTTGTAAGTCTCGACACTTGAAATGTCAAAACATGAAAGGCAAAGGTTCAGCTTTTGAATTTCAACTTGAATTTATTACATTCGCCTTGTAAGGAGTCAGCCATTGTACAGAACGAGGAAGAAATTTATACGTCATAAAAAAAAATCTAAGAATTGAGGGAGGACGAAACAGTGCCAAGATTAAAGTTTAAAGCGATTGTTTTCTCTTTTTTTCCCACAGCTAGACTGTACATAGAGTAGACATAGAGTAGTTATACAAGTAGAAAGATCAGCTGGACAGCTAGGATAAAGATGACCAAAGGAGAGGGCATCCTGAGATCCTGACTAAGAGATTGTGGAAGAAACCACAGCCAGCTTCTTCGGAGCTGTACTGGTGAGAAACAAGCAGCGTAAATGCCGTAACTGAGCTTTTCCTGGTGTTAACTGTATCCTGATTGTGTGAAAGGCCTGTGGCTGGAGGCAGAAACTTTAGCATGACTGCTAACTCGCTTGCATGCTTGATTTAGCACACTGCTCCTCAGTCCAAAGATCCAGAGATGGAATAGAGCATATAGAACATGGCGAAGTGTGTTCTCTCAGCAACAAGAGCATTCAATAACCGTTGGAAGAGAGCAGACGGACTCTTGGGGCGAACACTTCTCTTTATAATCGCTTACTCCTGTATTCCAAACCACAGCCATAACTGTAACCCTAACCTGCGATATACGAAACTACGTTTGCTCAGAAGTAGAGCTCCACAAATTCCTTTATAACCACTGCCCTCTCCTTGATTTTCTTTCTCCTGCTTTGAGTAGACAGGAAGAGGAAGTAGGCAGTTTTTTTTTTTGGAGTTTGTTTGTTGAATTTTTTTTGTAACCAGGTCTCGGATCCTGTCCTCCAGACTTGAAGCCGAACAAGTAGCCATCGTTCTATAGCTGCGGTCGGCAGCCGGAACTTTGACTATGCCTGAGGGTGTGTACATAGCAGTCCACACGACACTTAATAATACAGATGTACAGGTTTTTATTCGTTGCTCTTGATATGTATGAAGATTACTGTATTGTTTTTGAATGCATCAACAGGGAGTTTTGAATTATGAATAATGAAATAATGACATGCAGTTACTGAAATAAAGTGATTAAACTGATTCAGATTGGTTTGAGTCATCTTCATTAAAGAGTAAATGTTCCTGGACATGCACTGATTGTACTGGAAGAAGTGGAATAAAAATAAATCCAGCTGGACTGAAATGAGGACAGACCATTCTGTCTCTAAAAAAAAACAATAATTCTTTAAAAATCCTTCAAAATCGAGAACATGAGGAAAAGAGCACAGTTTAGACAAACCTAAACTGTATGTCTAGATATTTGTGGACGGTGAAGTCCTTCTAATAAATGCAGCATTGAGCTACTTTACATTGATTTATCTAATTGGACAGGATGATCTGGAGCAGATAAATATGAATCTATAAAATAAATTTATTTTAATGGCTGTGGCATCACCAGGGATCCAAATCGCAGCTATAGAAGGGGTTTAAAAAATATTGGTATATAGAAGTATTTTTATATTTTGTTTTGCAATACTATATACATTTTAAAAGCACAGTATAGTTTATTTAATAATATATTATACATATAAAGAATAGTGGTAGACAGTGGTTTATTCTGTGTTGTATTGAAACCCTGAATACTAGACAGCAATTTTGTACTCCATCATTGGATCCCACTGTTTTGTGCCATGTATTAACATTAAAAACAAAAAGCTTTTATTACTTCAAGTAGCTAAAACTAGAGAACCCTCTGGTTAACAGAGTGTTAACAATAAACTTACATCACTGCAGTAAAGCTGAGTATAAAGAATGTTACCCACTGCTACCAATCTGATTACTGAACATTTAATCTAAAAAACAACAGTAAAACTAATAGAACATAAACATACTCAGAGGTATAGTGAAGAATTGGTGCCAAATTTAAAAGCATTTTTTAAAACATTATATAGTGAT
This sequence comes from Astyanax mexicanus, assembly GCF_023375975.1. Lineage (NCBI taxonomy): Eukaryota > Metazoa > Chordata > Actinopteri > Characiformes > Acestrorhamphidae > Astyanax > Astyanax mexicanus. Next base: position 39,428,367 of record NC_064419.1, on the reverse strand, counting down.
GAAATGTAAAATGATAATACAAAAGACATTATGAAGAAGGTTGAGAACATTATGTTGATTTAATGTAAAAAAAAGTTTTTTGTTTTTTTTTTATTTCAACATTGAAGGTCAGTTGTGTGCCAGCTGGGTAGCCTTGCTTACATTTTAGCAATATATTGTGACATATTATCGTATCATTATACTTATATAACGCCACATTTCTTGCCAATACACAGCCCTATATGATTGGGACAAGGCTGTGCCTACAGACTGCATGTATGAACATATATTTTTATTATTAGTATTACAGCAAACTGGGTAAAATGAAAAAAACACACAAGCCTGTCTCTTACAAATGAAGCCTGTCATGAATCAAACGCTGGGAAATTCTTCTTATCAACATCATCAGAGAGTGCATTCTGAATTTCAAGGCCTTGTAATTTAATTCAGAGGCGGAATCCATTTAATTTCGTAATCTGACACACACACACACACACACACACAGGCAGATGAACAGCTTGGGAGATGTTCTACTCCTACACGGGCAATATACAATCTCCCTCCCACACATTAGCACGTTACTGCAGTGAGGCATCAGATTCTTTTCACTATGAAGATACTTCTCACATTCCACAGCCAAACGCACTCACACACACACACACACACACACACACACTCACACACAGTCACATATAGACATTCACTGTCCTGAACCAGGTTGGTTCAACGTGGTTCACGAGTTCAGTGAATGTGTTCTGGGCGGATGCACTTTTTCAACACACTCCAACAGTTCCGTCCCGAACAGGAGCACACAGGACATCATGTGCTCTGATCTGAAATGTGTTTAACTCCACCGCACTGGCTCTCTGTACTTTCCAGTGCCCACACACCGACACACACTCGCTACCAGCACCCCTCTCCAGTATCACGTAGCCAAGCACGGCTATTAGCATACATCAAAATGCGTTTGTAGCAATGATGATCACACTTAAGCTGCACTTTGTCAGCTGTGTCTGTGGGGCTCCTCTGGGGAACACTGCACAATCCCTTCCTGCTCCTGCTCGCTACTGCTAATTGCGCTTGCTAATTACACTCTCCACACTTTGCTATGCTAACTCTGAAACGAGGGGGTGGACATGGAGCACTGTGTTGCGTTTTGCCTTTTTTTTTTCTTCTTTTTGTCTCAGCAACCCCTCTATCCCAACAAGAATCAGGACATCATAGATTTGTGCTACTTTTTGCTACTTTTTTTTTGCTAACTTCGAGTCTGAATGCAATTCATACAAAAGTGTCCAAACTAATGTAAGAGTGAAATGTAATGGGACAGGAATTAAATATTAATATTAAAATCTATTAACCTACTGCTATCCCATGACTTTTGGCATGCCCATGTAAGTGGCCCGTATTCCCTAAAGATGATTGAATGAAGTCCCCTACAGTACCCCCAGGTTAATTCTACTTACTGCCATCTATTGTTTTCCTTTAATCATCTAATTTAAGCGTGGCAGCTGGCCCATGGTATGTGCGTTCATTTTTCGCCTGTATTGAGACGAGATAAGCAGTGGGAGTCAAGCAGCAGGGAAATGTCATGTTGACCTTTTTATTCAGGGCCCTGGCGGCTGCTCCAGATGAGATGAGGAGAGTGTGTGTGTGTCACTCAGACACTGTAATCAGTTCCAGACTGCACAAGTGTCATCCTTATGTATTATTATTACATCTACAGTAATCCCCTCACAAGATGGAGGTGTGCTTATCTCAGAGAAAGTGTCAACCACAAATAATTGCGTTGTTGGCTGTTTTTCTGTTATGCGTGTTCGACAGGATTCCACAAAAGAATAAAGCTCAATCATGCAAGTTACGTGTCAACCAACAGCCGGTGGGGGTTTATTATGTATACTGTAAAATGAATACATAGATTATCGCTCTACATGATGGTAAGTGCTGCTATAAAAGAGTTCCACTCACAACCCTACTGAAATCAACGAGCTTAAGATCAGATTTAGCAGGTAGCTGGTTTCAGATGGTCTAACCTGGTCTTTGATGGTCAGGGTGAATAAAAAAGCTGCTTTTCCAGACATAAATATGCCCTATGATGGTAAACTAGCTTGTTATATAGCTATTTTAGTCATGCTTGGTTATGATGGTCAACAGCTTTGTCGTTCTAGTCATGCTGGTAATTGTGGATAAAAAAGAAAGAAAAAAGACAAACATCTGCACCATTTGTGTTGGACACTAAAGGAATTAAGCTTTATATCTTAAGCCATTCTTGCATTAAACACACTAGGGCAGGGAGAATTAAATCTCAGATCTCTATATGTTTCAGAGTAATGACAATATACAATATGATAAAAACCTTAATCAGATATGTGTTACAGTTTCGGTATTTATTTGTAACACCACAAAACACAGCATGCTGTATATTCAAAGAGTAAATGTTCAACTGCCCAGATAGCATGAAGAATCAGCCTGAAATTGGCTGATATATACCGCATTAGCAAGTCTCAGCATTGACCATGAAAAACTGAGGCAGATGTGGATTATACTTGGCAACCAAAGCATTAACAAAAGCAGCGCAGGTCGATTTCTGTATATTCAACAACCAAAGACTTATCAAAAGCAGCGCAGGTCGGTCTCCATATCATACTTAACAACCAGAGTGTTGATACATGTGGCTCGGGCTGACTGTTGTATTATACTATACAAAATGTTGGCCAATGCGGCTTGGACGATTGTTGAATTATTATACAAAAAAAAATCTACCTTTTCAAAAAATGAGCTTGGAAAACGCAATATCCATGAAAATAATCATCTCTTTTACAGTCACATCCCTGTATCTAACTTATATCTAAGTCACAGATGTCTTAGATATAAGACATTGCTGTCCAGTGCAGCTTCCAGTGCAGTTTCATGCTTTTTCACCCTACTGTACATGTACATGATGTTATCCAGTCTGTTGTTTTAGCTCAGTTATTCAGATTCCAGATTTAAACATTCTCCTTCTTCTCTCCTTCTTTCCTTTCATCTCTCCTATCCTCCTGCTCCAGCCCCCTCCTTTTGCTCTACAGAAAAACTCCATCGCACTAGAGCAGAACAAATGTGTCAGGACCCATTTAGCCACCAAATGAGTGGGTTTGCATTTATGAACAAATATCGAGCAGTTAAAGACTTTGAGAATGACATCAAATGTTCATGTGGCTCCCCATCAAATGTGCTTGTCATGAATGAATAGTTAAAGGCAGGGAAGTGTTCCTACTGCGCTTAAAGAGTAGGAGGAAGGCTGAGAGCGAGAGAGCGAGAACAAGCCTGCTCATTTCCCCATGGAGACCTGATAGAGGGAGGAAGAAGTTAAAAGATGGCAGAAGCGATGGAGCCGCTGAACTTCACAGTGGTTCCTCTGATTTCTAATGGCTTTGAAATTCTATGTGTTATTAGGGTGTATGTGATTCAAAGAAAGAAAGCTACTAATACAAAAAACCAGTTACAGTGTCCTCTGCATTTGGATTTGTGGTATGGTCTCACTAAATTGTCAATGCATACCGCCAGCAAGAACAGCTTGTCCACAACAAAACCACAGAGAAGGGTATTACACTGATATGCATATTACACAAAAGTCATGGGACAGGAAATATTAATAATAAAACAAGAAAAAAAAAAACACTGCAGGACATGCATATGGGGTCTCCTGCATTGAATGTAAAAGGGTCCTTCTGCCAAAGTCATTTGTCTGCATCATGGGACAGTGGTGTGTAAATCAGTCATAAAGTGTTACCTCGGGGATGGCTGAGGATGAACACTGGCCAGTGTGCTCATAGCAAGGCAACATGAAATATCAGACTAATGATCGTTAAAAAGATCCCATCAACATTTAATGCAGTAGGTCCTGCATTTCAGTGCATCATTCTTTGGCAAAAGTAATTGGACATTATATTATGAGAGTGTCAAAGTCCAAATAAAATAAAATAGAAAATAAAAAAATGGATATTCTTTATTACTTTTAGTATACATCTGTTCATTAATACAGTCTGGCCTGGGGACATTTATCATGAAGCCCAAAATGGCAGATTAACCATTATGGCTACTGGATTACAACTAATTGACGATGCTAACTGTTTTTCAAGCTGAATTAATTGCCCATTTTTGAAAACAACACCAGAATCGGCTCAATGTTATGTAACAGCCGAACTCAAAAGGCAAAGGAGTTTCGTTCCTCCTCAGGCGCTTAATCAGCATCAATTTGTTTAATGCATTATTTTTTCTGTTACTAATTAATCAAAATTACCCACAAAATCAACTTGACAGCCCCAATGGGTTATTTATTTGAAGAAATTGAAATACTTTTCAATACTTTTTAGTTTTGTGCCACAATATCACCATATGAGAGTTGCCTGTGATATCACAACAAAGCCTTTTTAGACTGTTCCATTTGTGTGACCATGAGGCTACTAAGAAATAGTCTTCATTCAGGCTAGTTCTACCAAACACCTGCCCTATGTTGACTGCAGCCTAGGCTTTGGAAAACAGCTCTGACTCTGGTGCCGCATGCTTAAAAATGAATCATTAAAAAGAGTGGCAAAGAAGGATTCCGCTTCCTGCAATAAATTTTGATGATGTGCCTTCTAGATCAAGAAATGTTGATACAGCGTCTTAATGAGCACTCACCTATGGGTTCCCTTCCTCCTTTTCAGCAGGAAAGGGTGCCGTTCAGGAGATCGCTGGTTCAAATCCTGTTCATGTAGCTTGCTATTGGCTACCGGAGCACTGAGAGAGCACAATTGGCCTCCAAGGGTCATGTCGCTCAGCACAAGGAGTATGTGAGCTGATGTATCGTAACTAAGTCGCTGCGCTTTACTCGGCAATGCTGCATCAGCAGCAGTTCAAAAAAAGTGTTGAAGGAGCCTTGTGGTAGTCTTCACCCTCCTGATGTTGGGTTTAATAGTGATAGGGGAAGTCCTAATGAGTGGGTTGTTTACTTGGCCTCGTAAAATGGGGGGGAAATGGGATGAAAAAGAAAAAAAAGAAAAGCCTGCCGTTATGAAAGAAAAATGCCCCTGCCCTTCAAACTGCCTAAGTCCGCCGCTGACACAGCTACAGTGAGAGAGTGGTGAGAGAGTGGGGTTTTATTCCCAGTCCTGTTCCACCCCAGAAAGAGACCCAGTGCAGTAACCAAATTGCTCTGGGTTAGACTGTCAGCTAAATGCCATAAATGTAAATGCCGTAAGTAAAATGGAAAGCAAAATACTGATAAATAACTTAGTAAGCAACAAAAACAAAGGAAGATAAGTCTATTGATGAAGAGACAGATAGACAGATGAGCAGATCTTGGAAAAAGCCATTAAAATGCATTGAGAAGAATGATTTTGTTGCAGCTGAATAATTAAGCTGCTGTGTGGGAGCGTTAGAAATCTACTTCTCTGCATCTCTATCCCCCACCTCCATTCTGTCTGTTCTTTTCCATATTCACACTGTTACATAAACATACACTGAGTATCAGTATTCTCAGTAAAAGGGCAAAGCGTACACAATTTGTCTTCCCCTTGGACACAGATACACGAGCATACGCAGACACACACACACACACACACCCTGTGTGGAGCATGAAGCAGCTGGAGAGAGCACTATTATGCCCTAATAAACCGGGGAGCCAGAACAGTGTGAAGATTAATATATGCTCCACATCCCAAACAATACCATCACGTGCATTTAACACACTCGGGTGTGCTGCGCTGTTCTTTTAACTGTATCTACACTTAAATGAGAGGAGGCTGACATATTACATAACAGTCTTATTCAGTGAGCAAACAATGCAGAACCTAGAGACGGGTAACAACAGAGTAATTATACTCAGCATTAAGCAGACTTCTATTCTTATTCACACAGTGCTGTACAATTAAAAGGAGGTTCTAGTACCCTGTTGGGCTCCTCTAGTCTGGATACAATATGAAAAACGGTTGAGCATGGAGAAACACAGGTTCCGTGTGACATGCTGTAACACTTTTGAGAACTGATGTTAGAGTTGGGCCTGTAGATCCTGCACACTCATAAGTCTGTGAAACTGGCATCCCAGCTGGTCCCACAAATGCTTCAATGGGGGGAAAATCTGGTTAGCATGCCAAGAAAATGTTACAATCTTTGCTGTGTTTGGACGAACATTATCCTGTAAAAAAATCATCTCTAGTGTCTCTCATATCACCAATAGAGATGAGTGACTTTCATGTACAATGGCTTTCCATATCATTTTAATATGTCACTTGATAGCAAAGGCAGGATACTCCATACTCAAACGACCATCTGATCGCAAATAGAACCTGGATTTGTTGGTAAAGACTGCACAGTTCCAGTCTGTAGCAGTCCAGATTTCTCGCTCACAACACCACTGCAACCAAATGTGATAAAATAATTATCCTGCTTCTCTCAGTCCAATGATACACTGACTCACAAAGTCTCACAACTGGGCAAAATGTCTTAGAGTGGAATTTAGAGGCATACCTAGCAGCAGGCCCGTCGCGATGGGGCAGGCAAGCTGGCCTGGGGCCCCCAGACAACAACAGGTTAAGAATTAAATGCAGCGACAAACTGTGTGAGCCCCCCTTTACATTCTCAAAGTCAATGAGCAATGACACTGTTCTCAGAATCCCCCTCAAGGGGGCCCCTCCCACCAGCTGCTGAAGGCAGGCAGACACTGTCCTGGCAGATAGCCAAGTTTTAGACGCCGGCAAATATGAAACTTAACCATGAAGCGAATTTATCCATCAGGAAGCCAAAAGAGAAAACAAAAGAAGGAAGAGGAACACAAAAAAACACAAGACAGTGGTAAGTGATGATTTACACTGGATAAATTAGGCCTACCTGTACAAATGGTGTAATTTAGCAGCAGGTAGGCTAAAAACAATATATACGTCCCGGGTAATGTTTATGTTAGCTAGCTAGCTACGTGCCTGGCAGTCAAAGCTAGGAATAAGTTAGCTAACCAATTAGGTTAGAGGTTAGTGCAGTATACAGGCTCGAACCGGCTGATAATATAGCTCCATAATGTAATATATTATATTAACAGGAAAACACAGGTCTGTTCCAGATTCACTGCTTATTGTATTTCAGCCTACCATTCTTATCTTCAGTTGAGATTAAGGTGGCGTAGCTTCTCTGAGGTGCTAGCTAGCTATTCTAATCTATGTACCAAATGGTGAGTACGTGTCTAGTAGTATCCATGCATGCACTATGCCAGCTGTTCACTGTCTTTAAAGCATCAGGTGCATCTGTCTAATTCTCAAACAACAGCATACTTAAATCTGCTATGTTCAGCTACAAGTAGTAAATTTGTAAAGTAGTTAGTTTGAGGTGTTTAGCATTGGTAGCTATATCAATGCAGCTGGGATCCATCTAAATATCAAAATCAGAAAAAATATTGTAATGCTATCTCTAGATATTTTGCACACAATGGCCTTAAAGGTTATTCTTTTATTTATGTTGGATTTTAAAAAAGACTATGCAACTTGCACTATAGGTTGTTTGTGAAGAATGTGTTCTTTTTTGCATATGGGAGTGTTTTGTTTCAGCTGTTCAAATTTACCTTGTGTGTATTTATACTTACTATGCAATTTGCACTTTATTTTTTATAATTGTTGTTATGGGATACTATTGCTGTGTTTTTACATAAAGTGTGTTGGACCTAAACTGTGTGTATATGCTGTGGTTCTTGAAGGTGGACCGCGGCCAGATATGTTTTTTTTTTGGCCGGAGGGGGGTTTGGGCATGAGATTTCTGGTGTGGAGGTTGGGGGGGCCCCGGTTGGTGTCTAAATACCTAGAAACGGCCCTGCCTAGCAGTCAATGATGAGGTACACTACCCAAAAAAGCCTCAGTCCACTTGTAGCAAGATTCAGTTTGCAGTGATCCCAGGTGTTTCATTTATTTGATCAGTAAATGTATATGAATGAGGAATAATAAATGCTTAGATAACGTTCAACAAGATTTTTAATAACATTTTAAAATGCTGTTATTTGCTTCAGAACAAAATATACTGATTATCTTTTTTTTTCAGAGGGCCTGAGGGGGAAAACTGATCTGCTTTTACTGGCTGACATATAGAACTACAGTGAGCTCTCAAAACCTGCATATTACAGCATCATTTTAGTACTGTAACAAAATCATTGTAATGTCTTACCAGATAGTGCTGTTGCCCTCTCATTTCGTCCCATCAGCACAATATGCTGTTAGCAAGCTGAAGCAATTGTAGCTGAGTTAGCTTTTTGCTTTGCCCTTACTCTCTTCCCCATGTTTGGCTTTCCTGAGTTTTACTGCTAATAATAAAATTAAGTATCTTCTCCTTTAATGTGATTCGGGGTCAATTTGACAGTCAGCGGATGTGTTCCAGTTTGTTTTAAGGAAGAGGATTTTGCAAAGAACAGATGGTAAAAGATAGCAGCAACTAACTTTACCCTTCAGCTTCACCATCATCAGGTTTGAGCTCACCTTCTGTTGTTACTGATACAGAAAAATCCATAGCCACAAGGCCATACTCCTGAAACTAGAGTCTGTTTGTAATGTGTTGCTCTCTAGTATCAACAACACCATATTCTCACTAAGTCTCACTAATTCTCATGTACTTGAAGAGGAAATTAAAAAACCCTCTTATTATAAATAGACTAACATGTTCTGCCGCAATTTATATATAATTTATTAGTAAAAAGGCACATTACCATAGCAACATTTTCAATAGCTAGTAATAATGCTAATTAAACATATCTTTAATATAGTTTTCACTAGAAGTAATGAAATATTTCAGATATGATGTCTAAAATGAATATAATGGATTGTAAAAAGAATTAGACATCTCTGGAACCATAACTGTTACCAGTAAAAATTTAATTAAAGATAAGAGTGGGTGAGTTAGGCTGAACGACTTGCTGCACAAATCCTCTTTTTGACGAATGTAAGAGAAAATTTAATAGTTTTCAGCATTCATTAAAACAATATTGATCTCTGACATCAGAATTGATTTATCTACATTGATTTAACATTGTGCTTCGTATTAATCTTTAGTTATATTAAGTATGCAACCTTCAAACGAATGTTGATTCAACGTTAGAACTTCAAAACGTACTGATGTTGTTTAAATAATGTTTTTCCATCATTCACCAATATCAAAATATGTAATGCCACCAAAATCAGTCTACTTTATCTTATTTTCAGTTGGAATATCGCAAACTTTTGCATACAAACAGAGCAAACACGCTAAACTGAAGCACTACAGAAAGCTGAGAACTACAAATCTCTGCCTGCCTAAGCTTTCTGCAGTCACACATCTCGCATCTTGAGAAAGAGAGTGTGTGTGTGTGTGTGTGTGAGAGAGAGAGAGAAAGCTAGAGAGAGTGAGAGAGAAATAGATCATGAGCATGTGTGTGAGAGAGTAAAATATAGAAAGAGAGAGGGAGCAAGAGAATGTTTGTGAGAGAGAGATAGAGAAAGAGAGAGAGAGATAGAGTGAGTGTGTGTGTCAGAGAGAGAGAGAGAGCAAGATAGTGTGTAAGAAACAGAGAGAGTAAGTGTATTTGTGTGTGTGAGAGAGAGAGTGTGTGTGTGTGTGTGAGAGAGAGAGAGAGAGAGAGAGCAAGAGAGAGTGAGATAGTGTGTAAGAAACAGTGTGTGTGTGTGTGTGTGTGAGAGAGAGAGAGTTATGTTAAATTTATTAAATTTAAATTATTAAATTTATTTAATTTATTTAATAAATTTATTTATTTATTTATTTAAATTAATTATTTAATTATTAAATTAAATTTATTAAATTTAAATTTAAATTTATTAAATTCTTATGTTAAATTTTGTCAGGAATATATATATATATTTGTTAATCACAGCTTTGGCAATACAAATGTGAAAATTTGTCATGCTAATAAAGCAACTTTGAATTTGAATTTGAGAGTGTGTGAGAGAGAGAGAGCAAGAGAGAGTGAGATAGTGTGTAAGAAACAGAGAGTGTGTGTGTGTGTGTGTGAGAGAGAGAGAGACAGAGAGAGAGAGAGAGAGAGAGAGAGAGAGAGCGGTAGGGCAGGTTACTGGGCTCATTGCGGCTCAGGCTGAGGAGCTCTCTCGCCGCTAGCTCCAACGTCTTTTGGAGCCAAGATGGCCGCCGCCCGGTGCCCAGTTTCCCCTGCATGTTCCTCTAGCGCTCCCCAAGCGGACCAACGTCAGCGCTCCAGCGGAGAGGAGACAACACTTTATCTTCTCTGAGTCACCCGCGAGCTCCACTCGCCGCACACAGGGGGGCTCGGGCTCACAGGCTAAGGAACAGGGGGGTAAGGAGAGAGGTAGGAGCGCTCCATCCAGCACCTGGCGCATGTGGACAGCGGCCACTGCAGTGAAGCTAAATGGCGGAGAGGGGCGGCAGAGGAGAGGGAACGGACCAAAATAACCACCCAGCGTTCCGCACAGGGGGGCAAGACGAGCACAGGTTTGCCGCCTAGCCACAGGATCTGTTACAGAGCGACAATGGGGGACAAGGTCTCTGTCAGATTTAGCTTGTAGGTTAGCTAAGCTGCTGTTTTTTATTTGGAAGAAGATTTGGAATTGGACTCGTTGCTAGGTAACCGTAACTTGGCTGGCTAACGGGCGCGGATGGAGATGGGTACGTTACACTGAGGGTGATTTGAATTTTGTAACTACTTAGCCAGGTTAGCTAGCGTAACGTTACGTTTCTGACAGAAATAGTGTGTGACAGGGTTTTGCTTAGGTGTTTTGTCCATTTTTTGTCGTTTTTATGTTTATAAAACACTCTCATTTCGGTTTAAACAGTAAAAATAGAGCTGTGAGGGTTTTTTTTAACACGGGGCGACCCAAACCCCAGTGGTTCTAATTAACGGGCGCGGATGGAGACAGATATTATATATATGTTAGCTGTTACATTGAGTGTGTGGTTTGAATTTGGTAGTTTAACGGTTGCGGATGGAGATAAATATAAAGCTAAAGCTAGTTAGATTAGCCTTAGCTACCTTCTGCCCAGTTTAACGATACTTGGCGAGCTGTAAAGCATACATTGTGCGTGTCAGCAGTGTTGCTGAGGTGTTTGGTTTATTTTTTAATCGTTTTTATGTTCGTAAAACAGTGTCAGTCCAGTTTGAACAGTAAAAATAGAGTGTGAACGGATTAAACACGGGGCGACACGAACCCCAACCGATAGTGGTTCTCATTAACGGGCTCGGCTGGATACAGATAGCTAGGTAACGCTAGAAATTAGCTGTACATTACATCTCGCGACAGAGTTTTTGTGTCAGCAGCAGTGTTGCTGAGGTGTTTTTTTTTTTTTTTTTTTTTTTAATCGTTTTTGCGTTCTCACCACAGCCTCACTTCAGTTTGAGCAGTGAATATAGAGCTGTGAACGAATTAAACACCGGGCGACCCGAACCCCAACCGACAGTGGTTCTCATTAGCGGCTGGGAATGGATGGATTTCTCCCTGTTGCTCTGCACTGTTGAAGAAGGCTGTGCGTGACGAGAAACTGCGGCTCCAGATCTCAAAGACTGGATCGATACTCATTTCCCAGAGTCTTTTTATTTATTTATTTTATTATATAAATAATATTTTCAGTTCAGGTTGAAACGTTATAGCTAGCTGTCCCCTAGGTTAACCCTTTGAGGTGCGCTCGAGCTTCGTTGGCAGTGCGAGGAGAATCTATAGCTACCAATGAGAGGCAGGTAGGTTGGCTAAGAAAAAGGCTCACAATTAGCATTTCGTGTACTGAAGCGCCGGTAACGTTGCGTCCTGAGGGCAGAACCGTTTGGCATGAGCAGAATTAGCTAACGTTACCAGCGAGAAGAGAGACTGCGTCGCTCGCCGCAGAGCCCGACTATGCAGCACGCTGAAGCAGAGAGAGCAAGAAGGCAAGAGAGAGAGAAATTTATGGCGACAGGTAACGTTAAACTGTAGGGAAGATACAGAGAAAGACTGTGCTTAGCAAGAAGAGACAATGAGTGCCCGTGTATGTGGTCAATTTGGCGCAATGCACTGGGCGTGGGAATCAAGATGATTACTGTCAGTAACGGTCCACGTTTTGCTTTCAAGACGTGAATGAAAAAGCTTAGTGTTCATGGCCTGAATGGGTGATTGAGAAGAGGAATATGAGGGAGAGAAGAGACCAGAGAGTTCAGCAAAAGCTGGGGTTCTCCCCCATGACTTCCTCCCCGCAGCCAATTTAGTACTGCGGTGGAATTAAAGCTTCAACTTTTTTTCTTCTCCTTCTTCTTTATCCCCCTCTTTCACCTCATCGGCCGCCTCTCTGGGGAATGGCTCAGCAAGAAAATGTCTCCCAACCACTTCTCCCCGGAATGAGTCATGAATGCACTATAGCGGAGAAGCATCTTCAGTGCTGCGACATTTGACGTTCAGCTCCATGCTGGAGAAGGGGGAAAAGAAGAAAAATCAGAATGCGCTGGAGAAGCACGCCAAGATGATTCCACGCCTATGTATTTCATCCTACCCCATCACCATCTGCTTTTCATGATTGTTTGCTTGCATAGCTATTTGCAGTATTTCCCCCCATACTTTTGACACATTGGGAACTATGAGTTTGAGGGACCTATGACTGCACTGTGGTTTTTGTGTCACAGGTGGAAAAAATGTGGGAAAATAGATGATTTTTTTTTCTTTTCTTGCCACTGTAAAATTGTTTAATTCCTGAGGGACAATGTGCTTTATTTTGACAAGGTCCTTCTCAGAACAGCCACATGGTGAAATTGACATGAGACTGAGAATTTGCTGACTCAAGCTCTTCTTTCCATCTGGGAATTGTCAGTGGAAATTTGTGTCATGGATTATCAAAAGAACTCAGTAGTCTGACTCAAACAGTTGTGCTAGTCTTTTAGTAATTCCACTGGGAGAGTATAAAACAGTGCCAATAGTGCTGGTTCACCTCCAACAGCTCTCACTAAGACTTCTCTCTCCCCCCCACCTACATCACGTGGGGGGGAGAGCTCCCACATTTGGGGTGACCCTGTGACTTCCCCAATTGCCTGATCTCCCCTTCTGCCAGTCCAGGAAGGTTCCTTGAACCATGGACGGGGGCCAGGGCAGCAGCCCGGAAAGCCCAAACCGGGCGGTGGAGTACCTGCTGGAGCTCAACAACATCATTGAGAGCCAGCAGAAGCTGCTGGAGACACAGCGGCGGCGCATCGAAGAGCTGGAGGTGCAGCTGGACCGCCTCAGCCAGGAGAACAAGGACCTGCGAGTAGATCGTCAGCCCTGTCCACCTCCACCGCCTCCTCCACTGTCCAATTCAGCCTCCAGCCAAACTCACAGCCATCACCATATCCCCAGCCAAACCCACAGCCAGCATCCCCAGCCGGTACCCGCATCAGCCACTGTCTACCCCATCCAGAGCCACAACAGTGGTCCTGTCCACAACCCTATCCCTGTACCAGCCCCTCCGCCCCCTCCTCCGCCCATCCCTCCCAGAGACCGCCGTCCTAATGCCAATGTCAACACAAACGTCAATGCGCACACCCGCCTCAGCCGCGGCCTGTCCACTGGCTCCAACCCCACAGAGAGAGACCGGGAGAAGGAGAGAGATAGAGAGCGAGAAAGAGATGGTTCCAGCACCAGCACGGCCACCACTCTGCAGAGACAGTGAGTACAACTTCTGCAGGCTATTCTGCTGCATAGCTGTGGATATTTGCATAGCCAGTGTGTCTACAGATCCTACCTATTTGGATGAGTGTTAGGATGACTGGGCCAAACCTCACTGGAGGCTAGGAAAGTGTGTCTGTGTGTTTGTGTTTGTGTGATTTTAAAGTGCTTACCATAGTGTTATGTAACAAGCATATTTTTAACACATACTGTATGCATATGTACACTGCCGCTTTCTATGTGTGATTTTTTTGCGTTTAGAAGAGCACACATAATTATCACATCAAACAAGAAGCTCTTTTTTATACATATTAGGTTTTAAACTGTTAATAAACACATTACAAATCTTAATTTTGAGCTACTTTCATGCTCAACCCCATGAGGCCCACAATATTCACAAGGGACCCACTAGTGCCTTGTGCTAGTCTAAATTAGTCACTGCTAGATTTCTCCAACTGTCCATCTCTTAAAGCTCATAAAATCGGGTGCAACAGTCTGTCACAACACAGCTCTTTCCGGCACAGCGCACAAGCAGCTGGCCACGCTGAAGACCCTGGCGATTACATAAGCTCAGCAAAGCTCACCTGTGTCCACATCTGAATAAAGGCACATATTGCTGCAGGGTAGTGCTGTATGATAACGAGGGAACAGTGGAGTTTGGAAGAACAGGATCCACAGATGAGGTCATGTTAGGTTGTTGATGAGTTAAAATATTTAGTCTAAGAAGTCTAAAGGTACCTCTTATCAGAACATAAATAATCAGTAGTCTCTTCCCGCCATTCAGTAAACGTTGTCTTTGTCTTCAGTTTATGCACTTCCCTAAAGCTGTGTGAGATTGTAAATAACTTTTTCAATCAATTCCCACACTGGTTTACTTCATGATTGATATCAAAAATCTCTACTGGCAAAGTATTTCTTAGGTTTGATCCATTTCTGGGCAACCAAACTGGAAAGCTAAGCCTCAGAGGAAACGTTAATTAGTGTTTCACAAATGATCAAATGTACTTTCCTGCTTTGAGAGAGTTTCTCTTGACTTATGTGTCCTGACCTTGAAATTGTTCAACTGTAGCAGTTTATTGAGACATGTATCAGATCAAAACAGACCACTGAAGTTGGCCTCAGGCCAATATAAGGAAATCTGTGAGTAAACTGAATTTCTGAACAGTAGAAAAAGCACAACTTATACTTCCAACTGCAGATGGCAGCTCACTTATGAAATAGCATATAATATGTATTATCTGCATGACTGCATGCATTGTGACCCCTGTACTGTGGGTACAAAACATTGCACCTTTGCACCGTTGATGTAGTCTTTTAAAAGTTGTCTGGCCCATGCAGGCATTCCTGAGCGTTGTCCATCATTCTTGACCACCACAGACTCCTTGGTCAACAGACGAAGCTTCAAGTCTGTCAATATCTCCCTTTCAGCATGTGCTGTGTCAACACTCTCTCTTAATAGATCCAGAGAGAGAAATAGAGAGAGAAACTCTTGCCAGAAAACACTGGTGCTTTCAGGTCTTCAACAGCTAGCCGTTCAGTTGTAAATCAGGGTTAAGGAACGATCTCCACCTGACCACTGCAGCCAGTAGTGTCTGTGTGATTTGTGCCTTTTGGGATGTATTTTGAATGCAAATTGTTAGAGTCTAAGGGGAAAAGCTGAGGCTTTGCCATTTGAATGAGTGGAAAGGACTGTGGGGCCATTTTGTGAGGAGATTGGTTTGGTATGTAGGACGACAGTGGTTGTGTAGGAGAGAGTTTGTGATTAATATGCAGCTCAGTGTCAGATTGTGGATCGGGCCTGTGTGGGAGAGAAGAGCACAGAGGCAGAGTGGGAAAGAGACACAGTGAGAGAGAGAGAGAGAGAGAGAGAGAGAGAGAGAATGCAAGTGTGTAAGAGAATGCCAGAAAGGTCAAGGGAAATAAAAAGAGCAGTTTATTCAACCTAAACACCCTCTTCTTGCTCTTTTACTCTTTTTTAGATTAGGAGTAGGCAAATGTGTACAGTTTGCACAAATAAATGAAAGGCTTTCCTCCATGTTGGCAAATGCGATGTTTTTTCATACATATCTGAATGAAATCATATGGACAGGTGTTCTGTTTTTCATGTCTGACCTTATGAAAATAACAGTTTTACAGCATTTCTGTTCATTCATAGCACTTAACCTTGTTGACAGCTTCATTGCTGAGATACTTACCATGCATCTATTTTTCACTGCTTCTTACCGGTATAAACTAATGGAGTAGTCACTTAAGATTTCAAGAAATCCAAACGTTTTAGGAATGGACAAACACATTCTGGAGTCTAATGTCTATTTGTATGTTTTTTGTGTAATTATTCAATAGCATGTCTTAAGGAACTTGTGTTTAATAATGCATGTTTTGTGCATTAGAAAAATCTAACAAGATAAAATCCTAACACAAGAGTTTAGAGCTGGGCAAAGTGGAAGAAGCATGACTGCACTAAAACTAAATATTTTACTGAAATTCTTTGGTAATCATACATACAGACTTATTTCCTTTTAGCAGAATGTGGCGTTTTTGAATAATGAAACACCATTTGCAGGAATTGTATTTATGGTGAGTTTTTAATATTGGCAAAGCGGCTGCCTACTGAGAATTGTCATTGGCTGCTCAAACATAGCACAGCTGCAGTTCACAGTCATTATTCGTCCCAGCGTACCGATTTGTTTTATGGACTAGTCTGAACTAAGAACTAAGATTTTGACACTTTTTTTTTTAATAGCTCTCGAATGACACGTTAAAAGAAAAAATTTCAAATTTTGTGAAGTGGGATAATGCTTGCTGTTTCCAGGATCCAAGCACAGTATGCCATTGTGAAGCCAGTAGAATTCAAATGATGGGCAAAGTTTTTGTACACATTGGCTATTTGATATTGGTTTATTAAGCAAAATTTCAAAGAAAAATGAAAGTGAAGTACCTACAACATGACTTGTAGTTACATAGTTGTTCAGCTTCAATTTAAAATTCAAAATTAAAATTCACCAACATGTTTTTAGGAAAAGCCCTAACATAAAGTCTGTCAGATTCATAATGTGTTTTTAAAGTGCAGAACTCTTAACAGCTCAGGAGTTTAAGAGGTTAAAAATAAATGGCGAGTAAGTCCCAGTGTTTTTATCTTGACGGACTGCCTATTTTTGTTCTGCATCACTGTCTTTAAATGTGACACCAAATTGACACTGTTAAGAAAAATAATTACTGTTTTTGAGCTTACTGTAGTCATATTCATGCTCTTTAAAATACTTGCTGTAATTGTCTGTTGGCACAGAGAGACTGTGGCCCATCAATGATAAAACATTTGCACTTGACGGTCTATTTTGCTAAAACAGTGACAGATATTATTATTAACCAGCTTTAATTCCATTGGTTTGTGACCCTGTGTGATGCTGCAAAGCAGTTATGTCTGATGATCAATGACTATTGATGATGATGATCAATGGCTGGTAGGAATTGTAGTAGATAGGGTTTTGGTTTACACTATGGTATGGGTGGAAAAACAAATACATTTTACAATTAATATATTTATATATTATTATATATTTAAATAGAAATAAGGTTGTATGCATGAAGTTGTCTTTTAGTTTCCTGCCCTGCAGGTTAAAATAAACACTGTCAACATTAAATGGCAGTTTTAGCAAAAGGCTTAGCTACATTTTACAGAGTACTAAAGTTTCCTGATGCAACTCATTTGGTTTCCTGTACCATGTATTCTCTCTGTGATTCCATGAAACAAACCATGATGCCTGTACTATGACGGTTCGTTAAGGATATCTGTATCATTACACCCATAGAAGTAGCTTATCTTACAAACATATCTGTGTAGGCTAAGAAAGTTTGCACCTGCTTGTCTGCAAATCCTACATAAGACTTTCTTCTAGTGTAATTCCCTATTCTTGACTGATCCCAGCAGCTCACTGCTAAATGAAAACACTTTGGACAGGTCCAGGCACACAGAGAATCGGTTGGATAGGCTGCAGTACTTTGCACAGATTGAAGTCTTTTTGCTAGAGCTGTGCATCATCAACTAGTCAGACACAAAAGATGTGAAACCCTGGCTCATGCTGTGCGCTGGTGTGCTCAGCATCTGTTGCACTGGCTGCAGCATCACTAGCTTTAGCATTAGCAGGTAACAAAGAAAGGCGAATGGCCATAACAGGACTGAGATCTATGTGCTCAGTCAGGTGGATGTAAAGAATGGTTTGATGTGCCTCAGAGAAGACAAATGCTTTTTTTTTTAGTGTACTAAATATGTCATTGATTTTGTTTCTGCACTTTTTGATCTTCAGTGCTTCTCCTCCTAAGTCATGTACCCCCTTTTCCCTTTCTTCATCTTCAATCCCTCCAACTGTCTGAGCAGATGGTACAACACCATGCAATCCTTTTCCTCATTTGCATTTGACTCATAGGGGACATGTACATCATCCACACGTCTTTTTATTATTTTTTTTTAGGTGTTAAGAATAACAACATAATAAACCATGACAATAATAATGGTATACTTTTATAATATTTTGTGAGAAGAGTATTTAGTATTTTTTAGTATTTTTTATTTTTGGGCTTAAATAAAGCCTCTACCTTAATAATATAAAAATCACATTCCAAATATGTAACACACAAAAAAAGTGATAAAAAAAATTAATCAAATGATCTTTTAAACATCGTTTATAATGTTTTACAGATTAAAATGTTTTTGCCGAATGGTTAAACTCATTCCACAGTTTTGTACCCCTATATCTTATTGAAAATTTACCTCTACAAGAGAGACATTTAGGAAGATGAAGATCTAAAGACTGGCGAGTTGAATATTTATGAATCTCTGCATTTGTAATGAAGTAATTTTTGAATTGCTCTGGGATATTTTCATGATTTGAATACATTTTATAAATAAAAATACATATTTGAAATATATTAATATTGTAAATTGGGAGAATTTGAAGTTTCTGAAATAGAGGAGCAGATGGCGTACATACATTTGATCGTGTTGCAATATTAAGACTAGCAGAATATGTACTCCCCCAAACTATATTACAATATGAAAGATACAGATAAATAAGACTATAGTAAAGAGTGAGAGACATTTTGTGTTAACCAGATAACTAACCTCCTTATTATACCTGTAGATGTATTTATTTTTCTACTAACCCAGTCTATTTGCTCTTTCCAAATCAAATTTTCATCAATAATGATTCCCAAAAACTTTGAATTTGGCACCCTGGCACTTTAGACAACACAAAATCTATTGTGTTTTTTGATATGCTTTTTACCACTAAAAATAATGTAGTTAGACTTTTTTATATTTAAGACAAGTTTGTTTAATTTAAACCAGGTTGCGTAAGCAGCTTAACTAGTATTTGCGTCCTTAATTAATGAATTAAAATTTAAATGCCAATTTATTAGAGTTGCATCATCTGCAAATATTATTGGGGAAAAATATGAAATATTATGTAAATCATTAATATAAATAAGAAATAATAATGGTCCCAGAATAGAACCCTGTGGGACACCACAAAGCAATTCAGCTTTACTAGAGTCGGAGCCATCTACACAAAAAAAATGCTTTTTAGCCAGCAGGTTACCTTTGTTTGCATCTGAAACAAATGGTGTCATTATATTTTTACATCCATCCATTTTTTGACTAGTCAAGTAGTGATGCTGCAGTTGATTCTGGAAGAGGAAGTGCAACTTTTTAGATTTTTTGTACATCACACCTTAGTGTGACTGTGTTATTACCAGTGCACACATTCTGAAGCCTATTGTTTTAACTGCACCATTGCCTGTGCAAATGAGGGAGTGTAACGTTACCGCTGTGTGTGGGAGAGGCCCATGGTAGAATTATTCCTGAGAATAATTAGCATGGACTGTTTTAATTACATTTGTCCACCTGAAGGTGGCAATTAATGTCATGGATAGAAGCCAGTGAATAATATATGGTGTGTCTGAAGAGCTGAGTGATGGAGAAATGATCATAATAAGCCATTAGTGAAACATAAATCAAAGACTTACAAGCCACTCAGATTCATCGTTTGAAGTTCTCCGTACAGTTGATCATATTAGACACAATGTTCATTTTTTCAGAACCATATACAATCGGTTCTCTTATCATGGTAAGACTTGTGATGCATTTAAGAAAAAAAATTAAAAACTAAGCCAAAAAGATGAAAATGGTATTTGGAAAAAATAGAAAGGATTTCATAGGCCCAAGCATTTACTGACCAATGATGGAAGCTACTGTTAATGCTTATGCTACAAAAAGTTTCAGTCCACTCAACGCACAATTCTTGTACAATCTGTTTAGCTGTGTTTGTTCGATTGGGTCATTATTGCTTGTATTGACATTTCTCCCTGCATTTGTCTTTATGTCTGTGTTTGTCTTTTTCGCTTTCTTTCTTTTACTATTCCTCCCTCTCCTTCTCCCTCTCTCTCTCTTACACACTCTCTGTCTTCCTCATCACCCCACATCCTGTTGGATCTATAGGCCAGATGGAGGCTCCAGTAAAAACAGGTCTGTACTCATTCTTTCAATCCTCTTGTTCTTTATTTTTTCCCCTCTCTCTCTCTCTCTCTCGCTCTCTGTGGAAAGCATCTGCAGCCTTCACTTTGCTGAATAAAGATATATGTAGTCCTGCATTGGTCCATGTTAAGATGGACTAGGCCATTACTCCAAGCAGTGTTGCAGTGGCGTATCTTATCTGGGTCAAAATGAATGCATAGGGGACGTGCCATTGATTATAATGACTTATTACCTTTTACACTGGAGTGCCTTCATCTGGACGTGAATAATGAGTGGTCTGGCACGCTAAAGGTCATGGATATTGAGAGATTCCAAGAACCTTGCGCCAGAAGCCTGAAAGACTAGGACTTATGTAACCTATCAAGACACCATCTAAGCGCGTGCGTCATTTATGAGTCTCCCCATTAGCTGTTGCCGTAGCGATCAATGCCCTGTAAGAATGTGTGAGTGTGTATGTGTATATTTGTATGGCCAAGGGCTGCGTTCGCCCTTGCCATTTTGACATGACACATTAGTAATTATACAGCCTTGTGGTGTTGGTGGTGGTAGTGGTGCTGATGGTGGTGGTGGGGGTCTGGATGAAATGTCAGGCAGCATCAGAGATGTTCAAAGGCTGGATGTTTTTTTTTATTTAGTGCGTAATTAATAAACCAATTATACTCCGGTGTAATCCACTAAACTTCTAGAGTCAAGTTTAAGGGGGTATGGTCCCCCTTTACCCCCCCAAAATAAGCCCATGGGAAATACAACTCTGGAAAAAAATAAGAGACCACTTAAAAATGATGAGTTTCTTTGATTTTACCAAATTGAAAACCTCTGCAATATAATCAAAAGGAAGATGGATGATCACAAGCCATTAAAGCAGAGCTGTAGTGTTGTTTCATGTATTTTATTGCTTATGTAAATGTGCTTGTGTTCAAAACTTTAAACATGGGAATGAATCTGACTTAAACTGAATCTAATGCTCAAAAGATTAAACCGTTGTTTTTGGTTGACTATATATAGCTGCTAGTCATTGTTAGGCTTGTATTCACCTGTTGATTGGTACTGTGTCTGTGAGAGTTGGGCAGGATGGTTAGTGTACTATCCTGGTCAATGCAAAAAGTTGAAGGAGACTGATCTTGATATGACTTTGATTGACTTTGATTTGTTGACATTTCCTTGTTGCCAATCGCCAATGTATTTCTCTTGTTAGTGGATGAATAGTAGTTAGGTTTTACAATAAGTTAAAGCAGCACTAGGTAGGATTTCCTTGATTTTTCACTGCAGTGCTCCATTGATGTGTAATAGGAGGAATAGCGGTGCTCTCGTGTCTGTGTCGGAGCTCCTGGACCAACTGCGACCTGCTTTCCGACTTTTAGTTCTAACAGTTCTACAAGGACTACTGGTTCCTTCTTTACAAACTAACATACAGACACTCTGGCAGAAGCTGGAAAGAGACAGAATATGTCTGTAAAAGCCAGAAAACGTGAAAGAGAAACTAATCCGCCTGAAACATTCATTACACTCTACAACTGTTGGGGGAGCCCACAAGCACAAATTCTCAATCCTACCTAGTGGAGCTTTAAATAAACCTTCTATAAACCTACTGCTATGAGGTATTTTCACCAAATAGTTGTGCTTTTATTTTAAATATTTATAATGGAGTCATTTTGTTTTTATGGGATGATTACTTGTAGACCTCCATACTCAAAGCTTAGATTCATGAATCTGTAGTGATACCTCAGGTCAAGTTTTAGCATTATTCTCTGCTGTGTGGCTCATCACTTTTGTGCACTGGTCTGTAGCTAGTGCATATATTTTGTTAGAGAGTAAAACAGTTAGCACTGGGCAGCTTTGCTCTGTAACATCTTTATGACGGCTCCTTTGGATGAAAATGAACCAGGGATCTGAAGGATAAATGATGGGTAGTCATGGCAACGCCTGTAGATGAACCGCATTGCTTAAAAAAAGAAAAAGTTGCACACGTACCTCTTCTCTCACTCACTATCTCTCTCTTTTTCTATCTCTTCCTATCTCTTTCTGTGAGTGAGTTGGAGTGTGTGTGTGTTCATGTGTTGCCTCTCTCATCCCTAGGACAACTTGTTTGTCTGCTACATTACTGCATGCAATGCCATGCATGGCAGAAGGACAAGGCTGGACTATGTGGTTATGAACAAGGACACAGTGATGTCACGCTTCAAAATAATTAGGCTCACCCAGTCTGTTTGCGTCCTTGCTGCACATCTACTTGTGCTGGTATTGATATGCAAATTGAATTGTCCTCTTCCAGAGATACAGCGATAATATTTTGCAATAAATTGGAGCGTCTTTCATGCTACGCAGCCGCCGTCCGAATTACACTTTTGCGCTTGCTCATTAACAAAGGAATGTAATAAAAGGTCGGCAGTGATTAATGAAATCGCCGGCGTAATCTCACGCCGCCTCTTCCATGCAGCCTCGCTCCCTACTTAACTAAAGGCAGAGGCGCGGAGGAGAGCACGAGCGCGATCACTCGTTCCCCACTGGGCCATGAGGGCGAAAAAATTGCTCAGGGAGGGGGGCTTTGCTGTGGGCCTGCCCTGAGCTTTCCTCTGCACACTGCAGCACACAGGCACCTGCAGTCATCCCACCACAATGCATCATTCCGCCTCAGGCCCAGCTAGTGAGGCCATGCAAGTAGAGATATAGAGTGTGTGGATGTGTGAAAGTACAGAGAGAAAGAGAAATGGAGAGGTCTAAGAAGTCGTTCAGCAGCTGTTACTACATGATGCAACTGTAGATGTGATGTAACATTTATTTGCTACACAACCAATAATGTACACAATGGTGTACCTCAAAAATGCATCGATATGAAATTTCTGGGCTCATAATAGTATTTAACACCTTATGTTAAATATTATCTTATATAATTGTATTTTGGCATGCTAAACAAAAAATATATGTTACTATAAAGAGCCAAATGAGTAGAAGATTAACTGACATGTGAAAGTTGTGAAGTTAATAGTAAAACATTCTTTTCAAAAATTTTATATTGAAGAAGAAAACAAAACCATGCAAATTTTTGCCACCCCATGAAATTTGACCTTTAACTTTCACCTATTTCACCCAGTTAGCAGGTTAGAGCAATTGTGTCTAAACAAAAAAAAACATGTCTGAACTCCACGACAATCACAGGGGATCCCCAGGTGAGTGGGGATTTCTGGGGAGTCTGATATTAATGTAATATGGCCAGTGTGATTAATTAGTTGTTAGCCAGTCGGCTAAAAATTTGGTGCAGTAAAATTTGTACATGGTCATGGCCCTGGTCCTTTCGGTGCCATTGTAAACTCAGTAAAGGTGGTCTGAGATTCTTGTTCTGAAAAATTGATTGTTTCTAGCTCTGGCTCTAGTTTATTTTGTGCAGACCATGCTTTTGCTCACATGCTTCTATGGGCCCTTATGTTGGAGTAGAAGCGTCCATGGCAAGTATGTGGATGGTGATAAAAGTAGAGAAATATAAACAGCAGTTATGAAGGACAAATGTATTAGTATAGAGACGGTTACGTACACTGACTGGCCACCTCCTTGTTTCTACATTCACTACATTTTACCAACTCCTCTCACCATATAGACATACTGTGTAGGATGATCACAGACTGCAGGCACTGTTGTCTGTATATTTCTGGTTCTGGCACAGAGGTATTTAAAACTCCAGCAGCACTGCTGTGTCCCACCCGCTCATACCAGCACAACAAACACTAACACTATATATACCACCACCATGCCAGTGTCAGTACTACTGAGAATGACCCACCACCCAAATAATACCCACTCTGTGGTGGTCTTGTGGGGTCCTGATCCCTGAAAAACGGGTGTTCCCAAAGTCACCTATGGTATTCTTTCATGATAAGATTACATACTGCTATCCTACGTCTTTTGGGTTGTATAGTCCATGCTTAAACGAAAAGGGCTTATGTTTAACAGCTAGCTCTTTTAGGTACCTGAAAATGGCATTACAGGTGAAACCAAGCCACTAGCTGTTATAATTGCATACAGTTAATTTATTTGTTTTATATTTGTTCTGTCTATCCATGAAAAAGTAATTAAGAAGGAGTACATAAATGTAACCATGTTAGGCTCATTTTCTGCTGAGCTCATTAACGTAAATGCACGTCAGTCAGTTGAACGAATCCGTTAATAAATGTAACGCCGGCTTTCGTGAGTTTATATGGTTTCGTCTATTTGATTCCACTGTTAAGTGACAGGCATATGTGTTGTGTGAATAAGAAATGACTGAGAGGAACTGACAGAGATAAAAATTATAGATGAGCGCTTCCAGACGTAATATCGCTGACTAAATTTGGTGGTGTAAAATTGGCAGGCCACCTGAACCGTGGTGACATTTTCCTGCAGCGTGGTTTGACATTGTGTCTGGCCAATAAAGAGGCTGTGGGGCTGGAGTGAAATCAGATTGACAGGACAGAGCTGAGTTGGAGGGGTGGCCAGAAGGGTGTGGCTTTGGGCCCAGTCACGCTGCCCAATCACATCTACCCTCAACCTCCTGGCACTGTGCCGGCCTAACGCGTCAACTTTGCTCTGTCAGCGGTGATGGTACCACGGGCAAAAACGGGTTAGATCATCTATTGTTTAACGTAGCTGTCCATTTAATGTGACATGGAATCAACATCGCTTTTTCCTCCTTCTTTTTTTCTTCCTTCTTTTTTTCTTCCTCCCAACTCTACTTTTACTTCTATCATTCCCTCATTTCCTATTTTCCTTTCTCGCTCTTACTTTTTTCTTGATCTTTCTCTTTCCCTCAGTCCTCCTCTTTCTCACTCTCCCTCTCTCTCTCTGCCTCCTGCCTCTGCCTCTCCGGGGTTTCAGCTACAGAATGGTTGCTGTGGGAACGTGGAGAGTTATCACAAGTGCATTTACGTGAAGAACAGTGTGGGCGATGGAGAGAGAGAAGGAGAGAAAGAGAAGGAAAGGGATTTTAGGAAGAGACAAATGGACAGGAATTGGATAAAGGAATGATGTGCATAGAACAATGACTGGAAGAGACTGAAGGAAAGGAAAAGGAGTGAAATCATGACAGAGAGAGAAAGACAGAGAGAGAGAGAAAGCGTGAGAGCACACACACATTCATACACCCACATAGCAGCAGTTTTAACACAGGGTCATTATAATACAGGCATAGACATTTATGCAGCTGCTGCAGTAATTCAGTCATCACTGGCCTTAGCTCTGAGACTGATTAGCTCTGTATTTCAGCTTACATCAAATGTTAAGTGTTTGTGTGTGTGTGTGCTTGTGTGCATGTGTGTTTCTTCTGAGGGGCGTCACCTGTTGCTAACAAAACCGGTATTCAAGAGGCAGCACTTGTGGGTAGAGACACATTAATTCAGTGCAGCAGTGCCTTTTGAAATCACATTCAGTTTAATAGTAACATGCCACATCTGACAGTCTCTCATGGGTAGCTCTTTTTCTAAGGACTTACATCATTCTCAGAAGAGCTATTGAATCTGACCCAGTAAAACTTCATCATTTACGCATTATTTAATAAATGTTTTGTTTTAATGTGAGAGTATTTCAGTCCTCTAAGCCAAAAGTTGCTCATTTTGGGTGATTCTGACAAGCTGTCTTAGATGGTTAGGTCTAAGAATGTGTATTCATAAATGTGTGTGAGACAGGGTGAAGGATATGATATATTATCACTTTTCTGAGGGGAGTGTGACAACACTGACAGCTACATTTCATAAAAAAATTACTTACCCTGCGTTCACACTACCAGGCAACCAGTGTAGCCAGTGGCAAGGGACTATTCGCTTTCTTATGGGAGGACATGATTTTTAGCTACGATTTTGTCAGCAAGCAGCAGGCGAAAGAGTGACCAGCGACATACCGAGTTGTCGCAGTAAAGCTACATTCTAAACTGATTGGCCAATTTTTTTTTCTGGTAGCTTGCTAGATTAGCCAGCATGCTAACCAACCACACCAATACACACCCAGGCCCACAAGGTCTACCATATTATATACCAGTGCCTAAATAATGAAAATGTATTGTGCTAGTGTGGGACTGTTTGTTTTACTGGTGCATGGTGTTGGTCTTATCAAGTCTCAGGAAAACAGTATGTTGTAAAAGTGTCTCCAAGTATTGTGAGATTATCGTGTCACATTAGAACATTCAGGAAATGTTAAAGTAGTTTTGTAGGACCTGCCATGTTATATTGTGAATACTGCAAATCAGCTTAATCATTTCAAACTGTATGTGGGTAACTGAAGGCCGGGAAGGTTTAGATCAGTTTTGTCCTTTTATTCAATCAGAAGCTAAACTGCACTGTTTGCCTGTATATGAAGGGTTTGGTTGGAAATGTAACCTTTTTTTAATCAGAGCCTGTTCGATTTTCTGTGTTAAAATCAAAAATCAAATCAAAGCTTTTCATGGCTGCGGTCCAAACAATGAGCATCAAGATGACAGCTGATCTTGTTTGAAACAGAACACAAAAGCTTTTATGACGCTCTTACTATAGAAATGGCTGGGGGATGACTGAGTAACTTACAGAGACTTAAGTTTCTCTTGCTGTGTCCTAGTCTGTTTACGTTAACAAAGAACCAAAAACTACAGCTTCCTTCTTTGCTAATGAGCACTCGTGAAGAAGTGGACAAGAAGCAGAGAATGAGTTTCTAGCCCTGTTTACAGAGCACAGAAAGCCAAAACTAAGTCAGACAAATTGCATCTGAAAAAATCGCAGGCTACTTGGTGTGAGAAGGCTTTAAATATGAGTAGATCCAAAGTGTGTTTCTTAATACCAAGAATGCTAAGAATAGACTTGTGTTCTTGGGAAGCACATTCTTCACAAGGTACCTTGCAAGAATCAACTCACAAGAACACAAGGATGGGGAAAATCTTTTAAAATATGCTGTGTTCTTGCTGTTTTAATCAATTAATTATAGTACGGTATTTAAGAACAATACAATTTTGCTGGCAAGTCACCAAGCACCCAATTCTTAAATATTGAA
This sequence comes from Astyanax mexicanus, assembly GCF_023375975.1. NCBI lineage: Eukaryota > Metazoa > Chordata > Actinopteri > Characiformes > Acestrorhamphidae > Astyanax > Astyanax mexicanus. Next base: position 39,401,265 of record NC_064419.1, on the reverse strand, counting down.
ATGCAACTTGGACAGTGAAGGATGACTTTATGCGAGACAAGGGCGTAAAAGCATACAGGAGGCCATATTGAGAAATGCTGTTCATAGATGGGATGTTGATACACCTGTCGACATTGTCTGTTGTTGTGCCATATGAGCTATAATTGTAATTATTATATGAGCTATTATCATGGAAAAAAATATTTTGTTAAACCTGATTTCACTGTGCATCGAACACACAGGGATTAAGCCTAGTCTTGGAATGCACAGCATTTTGACTGAAGGTTTTCAATTGAACATTTCTGTTTATTTGAAAATATAGACTACGACTATCCAGGAATTTTCGCTCTCCAGGAAACTAACCCTAACAGTTTACAGAGGTTATGGCCTTGGTTGTTTTAGGTGGGAGGTGTGCAAGAGTTTCCTTGTTTGTGTTGATTTCACTGCAGTCCTGTGCTTAAATTCTATCAAATGGTCTCTAGACATGTATTGTTATTATTATGTCTGAGACCATGTCTGGCTCCATAAGCCTAATGCTGAAAAGATCTCACCAATAAATCCTCCCTGTTGAGGTTTCATCATGGTCAGAGGTTCAGCATTAGCAAATCAAGTCATCAGTAATGTCTTTCATACCTGGACATCACAGCCACCATCTAACATAATGCAGTGAGCTGCAGATGGACACAGTGTCATCTTGAAGGCCGAGTTGACAGAGAAGATTAGTATGATCTAGATCCCCTCGTACGTCCACTTGAAGCTCTGCCCCTTCTCTCCGAACAAGCTGAACCGAAGACGCCCCTCTTCGACAGCCTGCCAGCACATGGACACACTCTTTCAGACTCTTATTTCTTACCCCTGCATCTCTCCATTTCTCTCCCCCCACCAACTATTCATTGAGTCACCCTCCATTCCATATTTTTCTCTCTCTTTCTCTCTCTCTCTCCACTTGTTCTTGCCCCCCCCTCTCTTTCTTTTGAGTTGATATTTCTGTTGCTTATGTCCCAGGTTTAAGTTGGCATCCCCCCTCTGCTCCTCTCCCCCTCCTGCTGTGTGTCTCTGTGTCTGCTTTGGCTATTGGTGCCGCTGAGTGCTCTTGCTGTATTTGATATGTTCATGCTCATTGTAAGCCTAATGGATTAGATTCCCTTTGGCCAGTAGTGAAGAAAGAAGAATCGGGATGGTAACAAAAGTGCATACCTAACAAAGGTCATCACCTCCCAAGAAAAGTAAACAAAAACTACAGTACTGGCAGTTGTGCTCATTGTTTAATCATCATAAACCAATGGCAGATGATTGTCATTGGTCAGTGACAGAGCTTTGACTTTTCAATGTGGCCAGTAGATAGTCAGTATATTTCATTTAAATTGTAGCACATATCCAGAATGAAATATTTCAATATCTTTAATATTTTAAAACAACCAAAAATTATAGGCACTTCTTTGTGATGTATAAAACACAATATACAATACAGTAGCTTAAATTAGGTATTTTTTTTTAATTCCAGTAGGCATATATAGGTATTTTATATAACTGGCACTCAAAACTCTACATAAACTTACCGTCATTCAGTATAGACCCTGGTTAATATCTATTCTGGACCTAATTTTTCTTATTATTTGTTATATTTGCTTTTTTTTACTTTTTGCCTCTTATCTAATGTAGACCTTTTCACAGTTTATAACTGTACAGAGAATTGTGTCTTAGGAGCAAGATTTATTTGTTTGCTTAAGGATTTTGTTCATTGGATTACTACACACTTGTCCGCCGTCCATTGGTGATTTATCTCATTTAATGCACTTTTTTATGATTTTATTTGATTAGTATAAGCACTTGTTATCAGTGTTGATCTTGTGTGTATTATATAGCATAAATATTATAAGTATTATATATTTAAGGTACTTTTACATGTACTGTGTACTGTATACTACTATTCTAGACTAAGTTAACCCAGCTCATTTAAATCTTGCATGACTTTATCTAACACAAAATAACAATATGACTTGATAATGCTTTAAATGCCTGTATATCTCCATTAAAACCAGATGTAACATTTATTTCTATGTATCGCTCCATAATGCCACATAACTCTACATAATGCTGCCTAACTGTGCTTCTACTGCTGCTGCTAGTGTTTGTACTGTATGCATGTGGCTGTCTTTGTTGTCTGTATCCTTTTGTTTCTTTCTTGACTTTTTTTTCTCTCTTTCTCTCTCTCTTTTTCTCTTTCCTTCTCTCTCCCTCCCTGTGTCTATTGCTATCTACTTCTCTCTCTTTCCATCTTTCTCTTTCTCCCTCATCTCTCTCTCTCTCTCTCTCTCTCTCTCTCTCTCTCTCTCTTTCTGTCAGGTCACCACCCTATTCCACCTGTACTACTACTTGTACCAATCCTACCACCACCACTACTGCTACTTCTCCTGCTACTACTACTACCTCTCTCCACACCAGTTTGACCGCAAACAGCCACTCGACCCATCACCAGTACTGCTGCCCTGCGCGGCTCCTTCTGCCCAAGCCGCCATGCGCCCTCCCCCCTGCCCGGCATCCGGAGCAGGCAAGGTAAGGGCCGGAAGCCCCCTTCCAAAACCAGCCCCCCACCCTCTTCCCCTAAACCCTGCACTCCCTCTTCCTCCCGTCTCTCAGCTCTCACTTTTCATCATCCAGCACTCTTCACTTTCATTTGGCCAGTCAAAAGCTGCACACTCAGATACCCATCCTGCTAACTGATTCACAATAGGAATCATTTTGATAAGACATAGAGTATGAATATACTCTTATTATATATGATGCGATTATACATGAGCAATTTTACCCAAGTAATCTGTGGCCACAGATGTATTTCTTTGTAGCAACCAGTTCCAGGTTGGATACGTTTTTTTAAAAGGTTTATAAAATTCCCATTCATTCCACTCAAAAAATATCAAAATTGTCTGCTGATATAAAGTATAAAGAGTATTAAGTGTAATAATTTATTTTTATACAGACCAAAACAGCATCTATACAGGACCTTCTAAACTTTCAGAGGATGTCAATTTAAACATATTTTATTCTAGGTTACTTTGGGGTATTCATCATGACATTCTGACACTTCTGATACTTTGACAACATTAAGAATGCCTGCCATTTTTTAATCAAGTATTATGCCACAAAAAAGGCAAAAATAGAGATTTTTTTCAGACAGTAACAATATATTTTGTATGCATTCGAAAGATCACAATATTTGAATAAAATAGTGTAGAATGTTTTTATGCTTTATACCATTAAGGCAAGCATGGTGGCAAATGCTACAACACAACAAAAGTCCAGCTCAGTTCTGCATGGCTTATCCAACCTGGCAACAGTTGCTATAAAACAGTGTATTTGTGGGCAGATCATAGATTTAGGGTAATTGACCCAAACTCTAATTACTAATTAGTTGTAGTTAGAGGATAATGTATTACTGTAGCTATGTTTTACTTTAAATAACAGCTATTAAGAGTCTACCGGTTATACACCGTGTCACAATAAACATAGATGATTAGCCAAGATAAGCAGGTTTTTGGGAGAAGATTGTCTATAGCAGTGTATAGCAATAATATATATTGCAGAGCAAATTTGTATATTCTATCCCACACAGCAGTCAGATTTTAGTCTGACTAACAGGAGATCTGGTTAAAATTCTATCCAGATACTAGTTACAAGATCTAACCAGTTGTTAAAAAGGTTTTAGAAATGTGTCAGGGGGGAGGACCAAGACCATCAGGTTGGGCACCACTGGTCTAATGGATTTCAAACACTTATGACTAAACATTTCTTAGAAAATAGTAGAGGTGCACCTAAATTAAACATTTTGATGAAGACTAAATACTGAATGCATCCCTAGAAAATTGTAATAGATTATTACTGTTATTACTACGTTTATACTTGTAATAGCAGCCAATTGGGGCCTACTAAAAACATAGGCAATATAGACCAAGATCTTTTTTTTTAGATGTCATCCCTTTTACAGTTTTATGAAGATGCTGAGGTGAGGTGAGCTCCACAGTGAAGCTGAATGAGTACTTCACCTTTTTCATCTACTTAAATGGATCCTTCCCTTCCTGTCCCTAGTGTGTAATTACTCCATTCAAACCTCAATAATAATGGCCAAAATTAGTTTTGCAGAATGACTGACAGACACACACACAGCCATACACACATACAGATACACAAACATGCACGAGCATCTTCAGATTGCACATTTAAACAGCATGCCTCCCACTTCATCAGGAATGAATCACACACACAAATCCAGACCACAACGGACACGATACTCCTCGCTCCCACACAGGCATGCTTGTGCACACATGCTCAAACACACACACACACACACACACACACTCGCTCTCTCTCTTTCTCTGCAGCCCACTCTGATTTCTCCCACACGCTGTCACTGCATGACCCATACAGTCATCATTTCTCTCACTCCACCATCTGCCCACTTACACACCAATCATTCCTATCTGCTCTATTATTATATCAGTCATTTATAAAAATGCTATTTGTCATTTTTATTTCAAAGGGGAAAGATGCAGCTTAATTTATAAACAAGTCATGTTTGGGTTAGATGTGTTTATGTAGAAAAATTAAAAAATATGTACATACTGGTACATGTATGACACATGCTGATCCATGTAGTTAGTGCATCAGTTAAAATACATTTCCAGTTTGTTAAGGTGTTTGGGTCAGAGTAGATGATAGAGTAGAGGAAAATGCAGAGAATTGAATCCATTGGATAAAATTAGCTAATGATGTAAGCCTGCCACCTGGTGGCTGTAATGCATATCACATCTATCTTTTAGAAATTTAGGTCAAGGAATACAGTACTGTCTTCTAATGTAGGTCTGAATATTTCTAATGACATGCTTGATTCATGTTCCATTATTAGAAAGGGGAGTCCATTCAGCAATAATAAATCATAATTTATGTAAGAAGAGTGCCAAAGTGGGTATTTAGGTCTTTTAAACCAGTTTTAATCCTCATCAATGCATTCATCTCTAATACCCTCTTTCTCTCTCTGTTACCATATTTTCTCTTTCACTCTCTTTTTATATGTCTCAAATTCTGTCTCTCTGTTCCTCTTTCTGCCTTTCTCTGCTTTGTCCTCCTGTCTGTTCATAGAGAAGACGAAGACGATGACATCGCCCATCAATTCTGTTGCCCCGCCTCTGAATGCAGTAGTCCCTCATCTAGGTAGCCAGCACCCCTATGATCCAACCCCTCCCCCTTTTGCTCTTGCCCCACCCACTTCAACCAGGACTTGGTGGGGAAAAATGCTCGATAGCAGGATGCTGGATCTCAAACTGTGCATCTGAACTGGCCAGTTGACGCTAAAACTGCCTGTGCTGACCATGTAAAAAAACAAACAAATAAACAGACTGACACTTCCTTCCTTTGCACTAGCATGTCACCTGCACCCTTCCATCTCTCTGACCCAGACAGACGGACATCTTCTTTGTGCTTAACGAGTACAGAAAGTACAGAAAGAAAGAAGCCTGAACAAGAAGACTGCGTATAAACCCAAAATAGATTGGATGAGTTGAAGCTGATGCACGGTAAAGAAATGAGTGAAGAAATGCAACAAAGGAGATGAGCCCTTATCCTCCAGCCCTATCCCTCCTCCTGTTGATGCTCTTTCTGCTTTACCCCATTTGTTCTGCTTTGTCTTATCTCCTGTGATTCTGCTCTTTGGGAAACTCTTGCTTTGTCTGCCTAACCACTGTGAAGCTACACCGTCGTCTGTGTTGTGCTGTCCTGTGTTGCTCTCTCCAAGCATTGGGGGAAAAAAGAAAAAGAAAAAAAAAGAATGTGTGCTTATGTGCTTTACTTTTTCTTTTCAGTATTTGCCTCCTGAAAAAAAGATTAAAGATGCCGACCCATTAGCTTCACTGTCTAAGAAGCTCCAAAAGTCTACTAGTGAGAAAGGGTCTATTTTATATCACTAATATATAGTGCACAGCATCAGGGCAGCCAGCCGCAGGTCAGGTGTGATGGGAACCCTCCTAAAGCCATATTTGAATGTACAACTTCAGTATTCACCATCTTTATTCTCTCTACCTCCTTTTGTCCTCTTAGTTTAGTGACATCCTGTACTCCTTGAGCCTTTGGCCTCCTCTGCTGGTCATTACTTGGCATGTGTTCCACTTGATGTGTTTCAGCAGGCCAAAATTTTACCAATGTGTTTCTACCCTGACCTCTTCCTAATGTACCATCCAAAAGAGACTTACGGTATATATGCTATTGTACATAACATGTACATAACATGCTATAGAGTTAAGGAATATACATAATTAACAGTGCAGGACACTTTATTGGTCATGGGGAGGGACATGGAGAGGATGACACACATTATTAGATTAGTATAGGCCTAGTGGACTCCTCCATTACCTTTACTACAGGGTTGAGGACTTAGATCTTACTGGACTTGGTGCTTCACAGTCAACATTTTTTAAAAGATAAAAATGATCTTTAGAGGAATTCATCTTCTGAAAGACAGTATTTACTAAATTATCCTGGTGAAGTAGACGTATCATAAGCTTATGCTTATTAAAATGCTTACCACACCTCAGGTATACAAATTACAGGAAAAAGAAGAAGAAAGGCCTTTAGCAATCTTGCAGTCTTGCAAATCGAACCATTCTGTTCATGGCTATGCATTTTCCTCAGATCAACCCTAAAGGATCTGTGCATGTTAAAACAGCAGCAGACTGCTGATGATGTCACTTCATTAATGGAACAGTTGGTCTGATGTCATGTACTGACGAGGTCTGTGGTGAAGACAACAGTATCACATGTTTCTTGAGTAATTTATTCCTCTGATACTCTCTCTCTCTCTCGCTCTCTCTTTCTCCCAGACACACACACATATGTGCATATATAAATTTATGAGAAGAGGAGGGGTCTCCACCGCACCATATGATACAGAGAACGTCATTGTTGCACAAAACCAGTAGCCTAATGTAAATTAAATATAAAAAAAATATTGATACTACAGTGCGAGTTTCTACAACTCTGCATGCATGTTCTTAAGGCTCATTGCTAATGACTCTTTCATTATTGTGACTTATTGCTTTTTATATAGTGTAATTTCTTAGTTCTTTTCCTTTTCTGGTAAAAAGCTTAACTGAAGTCTTAAAGACTTTAGGTTTAGCCAATTTTTTGTATAAGTTGATATATCAGCACTTTTCCTGACAGAAAGAGTTCTCTTGGTTTTTAATTATTTATTTCATTTTATCTAGTATTATCTTGCTACCTGTATTATCTTGCTACCTGTGCTAGGGTTGGCTGGTAGTTCGTATTCAGAAGCAGTCAGACAATAATAGTTCAGTTATGTGACTTTGTAGAAATTAGTATATTAGGCCGTACCTTTCTCAAGGATTTTATTTATTCTTTTGGTTATTTTTTCTTTATTTTCAAATAGTGGAATCTGAGGCTTGTGCAGGGATTGGCTAGAAAGTTCAAACTTGAAAGCAGTCGGCCAATTAGGGCCTGTTAACACCTGGCAGTAATGTGTGTTTTGTGTCCAGATATTGTGTCTGGATATTCTTAACCAGATTGTGTACTTTTTTGTGTACTATTAACTATTTAAATTACGAGTAAATAGCACACCGCCATTTCCATTTTACTTCCTGTAAAATATGGTTTCTACCATGTTTTACAATGCAGTGAGTGTTCTCACATTACTGTAAGCACTCCATCCGAAAATGCGACAGACCATTTACACAGCAAGGGAACTCACTCTGCAATACTGCATTAATTTACTGGAGAATAAAGTAAGTGCACACACATGAGGGAGAGAACAATGGAGATCGAGCAGAAGTGTGATAGGAGCTAAGATTCACAATCTAAACATTTTCAACATGCATATTTTCAATGTCCCAATGAGGTCTGTGGTCTGATCACAGTGTTTCTTGGGGGTGTTTAAACCTTACATATTTCCGCTTGCCTGACAAAGTCCAATTACAGAAAATATGTTCTGTTTACACTTGTATAAAAATATAGATGAGATCTGTCTCTGACCAGCTTCAAATGTAGTTTGGGCAATTTGATCATGATACAGTGCTTTTCATACAAGTGAAATCTGAACATGATCCACTCATCAAAAGTGCATATTAATGCCAGGTGTCATGTGTTCAGTAATTTTTTTGGTAAATCCGTGTTAGCTTTTCTGGAAGGATGTTTGTGTTTTTAAATTACTCTGTGGTGGACTGTCTTTTTTGAACTACTAGCCAATCCTTGTGTGGGAGGCGGGGTTATTGGGCGGGAAAAAAGAAAATTCTAAGTCTGCCCCTCGAGGATCTCCAAAATGATTGGAGCCACTACAGATTTGATGCTCTCGGTTCTGTTTCTGTCAGCCTTCCTGTGATAAAGAGACTCTTGCCAGCTCGCTGCTAAAACATACGATGCGATTTCCAAGAGCCTCCACAGCTAATTCCGAGATGAATGGTGGATTCCTGAGGCTGACGGAGCCCAGGCTACTCATAGCTGTATTTAGCACATCCTCACCGAGGGAATGAAAAATGAAATGATGACAGAGCCCTTCTTTACTATTTTTATCCCCTCCCCCCAACCTTATCTTTCTCTCTCTCTTTCTCTCTCTGCCATGCTGTATATACAAAGACACTCTTACTCCTGCCAACAGAGGAGGTAGAGCATTCATTGATATCTGTATATTACATGAATGATAATGGCTATGATATATATATATATATATATATATATATATATATATATATATATATATATATATATATATATATATATATATATATATAATATTGAACTATTAAAGAATATAATTTGCTGAACTATATAAGAATGTTAATGATGCTGGTGATGATGTTGATGATGACTGAATAAAAGCTCCAATGATTCAGATAGTTGACTCTTTTGAATGTATGTATTACCACCCTATCTTACACACACTGTGCAAAGCTTAGAGGTGGGCCACTGATTTATGGGTGACATATTGTACGTGTTCTAATTCCTGGAAGTGGAGTAGCCCTGTCTTGCATGTTTAGGGGGCATTCTTCCTTGTTTGGTCCGGTCTTTAAACTTTTTAGTTTGCTTTATACCAAAATTAACAGGTGTAAAAGGTACCACGAGAAGTCCAGACCAAAAATTGTCCGGAACAGAAAAGGTTCGCTCAGTATGTAACAACTTATGTTTGGTTCTTTTTTAATAGTTTCGGCCCAGTTGTAGCTTATAGATTAATATGGCTCTTGAAAAAATCCAGTCCGACCTGCAAAATTATTTTGGTATTTTCTTAATATTAGCCTATTTCACAATCCACTGCACTCCAATCCTGAGCATACACCGCACTCTGACCCTCCTTCCCCAAACAACAACAAATAGCACAGCGATTACATTCATTGTTGCCAACTTTTGTTGCTAGATTTAATTATTATTAAACAATAGACAAAGAAAAAGTATCAGGTGTAATGCTGAAATCTGCACACTCCCTTTTGCATGCTTCACACAGCTTCTTGCAGCAGTATAGGCACCAAACAAAAGTAGGTCACCTTAATATCTTTGTAGTTTCTTCTAGACAACTTTGGGATCAGAGGGAAAAACAAAATAAAGTCTCCTGCTGCTCAAATGTTACTAACTCAATAATCTCAATTGTATCCTCTAAATTGAGGTTTAGTAAAGATCTCAATGATTTGCTACAGTAATAACACAATCATGCACTAAAGACAGGAGTTTTAAAAAGAATGCATTTAAATGCTACATACTTCATACTGTATTCTAAAACAATTGCTTCTGTTTGGAAAGTTGTTTGTGTTGAATTAAATTAATGTGTTTAATTAGGGTTTCAAGAAATTTGTTGTTAACATTAGAATGATTTGCTGGTTTTGGGCATCTAAAATCAATTTCTCAGATTTGACTCTTTTAACCTCAGAAGTATTTTATGCCTCATTTTTGTTTAATTCTATGAGAAGTGAGAATCACAAATAGTCTCCTGAGACATCAAAGGTCAACATTTGAGCAATATAATTTTTCTCAAGGTAAGTGTAGATTAGCCATTGTTTATGAACATAAATAAAAAAAATATGAGGGTAAACTGTTGCACTCGCTGTTCTGCTCAAAAGGAATGCACTTTAAGGGAGTCAGACTCTGGCAGGAAGACAGAATTTGGCACAACACCTGGAAAAGAAACTTGCCGATTTGACAGTATTCTGCAGTCCAATGCACAGGTGATGACAACAGGACCCAAAGCTGTTTGGTTTGCTTGATAACTGCAGTGTGACAGCACAACTATCAAGACCAATTTATACAATGTCACTTCGTGGGTGTAAAACAGTATGCTTGTGACCTCATGTTGCTCTGGAAGGCAAGGTCAAGGGAGGGATAATTTGAGGAAAGTCTTAGTGAGCGGGAATGAGAGGAGCTGAAGTCACAGAAGTGGAGGGGAGGGTTTTAACACCACCGAGGAGGGAACACCACTTGTTAGAAAGCGAGAAGAGGTGAGTAAAGATGAAAAGTAGCTCTGGTTTTATGAATTTGCCTGGATGTCTTTATATTAATACTTTGGATAATTAAACTTTTAATATTAATAGTAAATACTATTTAGGAATTGATAAGTATGCTGTCAACTGCTTATCTTGTGCAAGTCAATTTGGACAAACTTTGGCAACTTTGTTGTTCTGTATATTTAATCCTTAGTGGGGCCTATGAACATAATTTCTTGGTTATTTAGCAACATCATCTGTTATCCATCGAATTAGTTCCTTTCCCTGCTGATCACATAAGTCCTGCAAGAGGACTGTTTTAGACAAGCTCCAGGCTGGAGAGTCTCTTCTCATTTAGAAGACTTCAGTGTTAGCATTAGCAGCCTGCACCACTCTTCTCAGCTCAACAGAGGGGTTTGCGCCGAGGTGCCCTGCAGTAGACAGAGGGGCAAGGAAACAGGCTTTGACAGACATGGCAGGGTCTCGCGGGGCACATTGCGCATCTCAGCCTTCCACTGCTTGCTGTCCATGGACCAGCTAGTGTGGAATACTAAGGAGCTGTGCTGGTTGGTGTCAGCAAGATAAAGTGAGTGCAGTCCTCTGAAAAAGAGCTGGAACAGTGTGTTTAGCTCTGCAGTGCATGTGTCCAGACTTGTGGCCCTTGCTCTGTCTGTGTTCAGCTGGAACCTGGCGCTACAGGTAGGTGAGGAAGATCACGTCATCCAAGCCTGGTCTGTACTTTAGACATGTCCTGTCATTTTTGTTGCACCATGGAAAATTGGATTTAGTTTAGCATAATTGAATAGTGAGTAAATCACAATTATACTAGTGCATTTAAAAAAAAAAAGAATAGAATATCTTTGAAAATGATCAGTTCAAAATGTGAAACTCATATATTATATAGTTGTATTACACACAGAGTGATATATTTTAAGCACTGATTTCTTTTATTGTTGATTATTATGGCTTACAGCCAATGAAAACCCCAAAAATCAGAAAATGTAAATATATTGTATAAGACCAATTGGTACTTTTGGCAGTGTGGGCAGTGTGCCAAATCCTGCTGGAAATCTAAATCCGCATCTCTATAAAATGATAAGCAGAGGGAAGCATGAAGTGCTGTAAGATTTTCCAGGAGAAAACTGCACTGACTTTAGACTTGATAAGAAAACACAGTGGATCAACACCAGCAGATGACATGTCTCTCCAAACCATCACTGATTGGTGGAAACGTCACACTAGACCTCAAGAAGTTTGGACTGTGTGTATCTCCACTCTTCCTCCAGACTCTGCTCCCTTGATTTACAAATGAAATGTAAAATTTACTGAAGATCAGTGATGGTTTGGAGAGCCATGTCATCTGCTGGTGTTGATCCAATGTGTTATATCAGTTTAATGAAAAGTCAGTTCACAGTCGGTTTCTATAGAGATGCAGATTTCATTTTCCGGCAGGACTTAGCACACTGCCAAAAGTAACCAATTGGTCTTTATATAATGTTAAAATTGTATTATTATTGACACTGATTTTGGGGTTTTCATTAGCTGTAAGCCATAATGATCAACAATAAACTCTAAAATAGATCACTCTGTGTATAAGTCATCCATATAATATATGAGTTTCACATTGTGAACTGAATTACTGAACTTCTCAATGATGTTCTATTTTTTTAGATGCATTAGTATAACTGTCAGACATTTTTAATCAAGATGCTTTTTCATACATGCTACATGGGCTTTTCCTGTGCCAGAATGCTCTGAAGGGTGGGCAACTCAACCTCGGCAAGCAACAAGCTAAAACCAGGGAAGCCTAGGGTGTTACTATTTGTGCTAGAGTAAAAGCCTACCCCTGCTGACCTTATGTTACCATATCTTTTCTAAGATGTCCACTCAATTTAAAATAAATTGAGCTACATAAAACTGAAGAGGTGTGTTAATGTATTTTTACAACAGAAAAAAAAAAATAGAAATCCCAGTGCTCCTGACCAAGTGACTCCTAAAAGAAAAAAGAAGGGTAGGGTAGGGTGAAGGGTAGGTCTTACCTTTGTGTGCCATCGTTTAAACTGCTATAGGCTGTGTAAATTCTTTTTTTTTACTGTTTTATTGCATGTACAAGATTCTGTGCAGAATAAGCGAGTTAATTTCAGGGCACTCTTGGCTATAAAACAGTTACATGTGTTTTTATATGTGTATGACTCCTTTTTAAAATGTTTTGTTCCATTACAAAATCTGTTTTTTTTTTCTTTTGCTTAGGAACCAAATTTGCAATGCATGGTCTGCTTTATGTCATTTTACCTGAGCCAAGAAGTGCTAAAGTGTGAAAAAATCAGATATTAGTTGCTTCTGCATTTTCTGCACACACCTATGGTTATTGGTAGAAGCTCAGCTTGGCTACACTACTTTACTTGTAACATTTGTGGTTGAAATCCCTTAAGCATGCGTGTGTTTTTTGATAGGCGGTCAAATCCATGTGATTAGCATTAGTTACCTTTAAAAAATATAATGAAAAAAATATATATATTATCCATAAAAAAATCTGAACCCAAATTGCCACCTGTTGCCACTAGTGAGTTACTCAATTATATGACTTGCAAATTAATATTTTAGTTGCAGTCTGGAACCCTGGCGTATGACTAAGATGGGAGTGGCTACACGATTTACACATCTTATACACTTTATACACATCTTAAAACAAAGTATAATGTAATATGTTGGAAGTAAAGGGTAGTTATGGAATATATGGGTAGTATAGGTAGTATGGGGTAAAATATGGAGTATAGGGCATTATAGGTAATTTAGGGTAGTATAGGGATTATATGGGTAGTATAGGTACTATTGGGTGATATAGGGAGTAAAGGGTAATATATGGTAGTATAGGTACTATTGGGTGGTAGTATAGGAATCTAGGTATTTTAGGGTAATATATGGGTAGTATAGGGGCTATATGGGTAGGATAGATAGTATGGAGTGATATAGGCAGTATAAAGTATTATACGTAATATAGAGTGGTATAGGGAGTAATAGGGTAATGTATGGGTAGTATAGGAAGTAAAGGGTAGTATAGGTGGTATAGAGGAGTGGGGAAATTACGTAAAACAGATTATCGTAAATGCTGTACGTCAAGCAATAAGAATGAAACCAATAAAACCAAAGGTACAAACGGCTTGATTACCATTGTTTTATGTTAAAAAAAAAACTTTTCCCCCCACTCCTATTCACATTGACCTCATGCTAAAGTAAAACTATTTTTGAAATGACTTTGATGTTGTTTTAATTTGCCATTTTTTTGCATTCATTTTTTATGTGCATTTTCAAAAATTGCATAAATATAAAGTGGGTGGAGGAAGTCCCTCTAGTGCATTGCTGCATATATCAGGCCCTTAAAATGGGTGAAGGTTTCATTAGTGTGAGCTTTTATAAAGATTGCCAAATCACATTAAGAGATGTGTTCTCCTCTCCTGGCTAATGTTGACTGAGGCTCTAAACGTCTGACATGGAGCCAATGAAACTGAACTCTTCTCAATCTACTGCCCCTTCAGGCAATCTCATCCACACCCTGGTGCTGAGAGAAAAACCAAGCTTTGTGAGTTTGAAGTCACTTCCCTCCACTCTCATTTGGGGGTGCCATCTGCCTGTCTGTCTGCTAATTGCACATGGGAGGCAGAGTGCATGTTCAGTTGTCCTGTGGGTCTCTCTTGAGATTCATTTAGTGATGTGGTAGAGTGTTGTAATGAGTTCATTTTTTACACTTGTCTGATTTTACTTTTCAGCAAGGGGCAGTGTTTTAGGGTAGCATGGCAGTGTTTTACGAGAAAGCAGAGCTTTTGATCCACTCAGGCTGTAACAATAAGAAATCTTTTGGTATTTTTTTATAAAACAGAATATTCTGAGCCTCTTCAGCAATATAAAAATAGCTGTGAAAAGCTCCAGGCTCCGGATTTTGCATTTGAAGAAATACAGGATTATAAAGACGGAACCAAGCAAATAAGCCTACAGGCTAAACTGTGCAGAATCTGTAGTCATCCTGCGGTGAGGAGTGTGCACGGCTCAGAATGATTGACAGATACCAAGAAGAACTGTACAGTGTATATGTGTGTTTTGAATTGAATTGTTTGAATTGTTAAAAAAGACCCCATCAACATCAAATGTGACATGTTTCACTCCCTCGACAAACTGTATCAGATTCCCTGCCTGTTTTAAATGAGACTGCAATCTGTCCAGCAAATGTTTTTTAACAGTGATTCAAAAGCTTCATCCGTCATTTTTTGTTTGACGTTCCTATATGAACTACAAGCAGCATTCATGATCATGTGTTAAAATTAAATATTGATTCCTAAAGGTCAGATGGCCTTGATCGGCCTGCCACTTGTTCCTTAAAAAGGTGACCCTATTGTTGACCCTGACTCTTTTTCTTGTGCAGTCTCATCTTGAGTAATTACCAGCTATTTTCAGCCTATTCTATACAGTCATGCCAAATAGACAATCATTTTTACATGTTTCTGTTTTTAATGCAGAAAATAAAAATAAACCCCACAAATCCACCTTAAAAATATTGACAGTATTATATTAATTTTGACATTTCTATCCTTCCTGAAAAAAAAAAAATAGAAAAAACGGTCATGCATCAGGATTGTCTAGTGGAACATGGGATTTCATCTGTTGCTGTGGTTGGTAAGGATGCTCCTAGCGCACAGTAAAACTGTCAGTGATTAATTAGACAGGTCAAGGACATTCAGAGAATTGTTCTAAAGTCACTCTATTGTTGTTTTGGCTTTGTGCTTCAGGTCAGAAGGTTTTCTTTAGAGATGTTCCCTTTTATTTGACTGCATTTTTCTACCAGTATTCTTGGCTCTGCTGCTGGATGTCACATTAAACTTGGTGATGCATCATCAAGCAGTGCTTCTGTAATGTTCCTGCATTGTGTCTCAAGATGAAATGAAATTCCTATACAGAACTGCGCTGTGGCGTCATTGGCAGTGTTTTTTTTTTAACTCTGCTATATTCTGATACTTACTGTACTGGGTTAAAAGTTGTACTTTTGAGAGGGGTATCCGCATACTCTGCTACGCCATGTGGCACATTAGTTAGACATATTCTATTAAATAAGTTTTTTTTAAATATATTATATAACAAGCAATAAGCATCTCTGGTAATACAGCCTGCTGTTTGCATTAGTTATATTTTCATTGCTTGACGTACAGCATATACACAACAATGGACTGGTGTTACACTTAAATCAAATGTTTCCCCACTGCACTATTTTTCATACTTTGTCCTCAATATGTCAAAAGACTAGGCCTGCGGGCCACATCCACAAAATTATTAAAATGTGTTCCCTTAATTTTGTGCCTTTTCACGACCCACTGCACTGCTTAATGTGCACTCCCCAACAACACTAGTTACATGTGGTATTGCCAACTTACAGACTTCTAAAAATTGTCCAAATCCATTATCTTTTATTGGACTTTTTATGGATTAGAGTTTGACACCCTTGCTCTACCCTATACACTCTCTACTTAAACATAGCAACTTCTTGATGTTCAAGCTGTTTATCGGAAATTTATTTCTAAATTTTATTGCAGTTTGTCCCCAGTTTACAAGGCCAATTACCCAACCCATTCATTAGGACTCCCCCTATCACTAGTGATGCCCCAACACACCAGTGGCTGACTTCACTGATACATGTGAAGTCAGCCACCACCTCTTTTCATTTCTGAGTTGCATCACAACGCCCTCGGAGGAAAGCGCAGCGACTCGGTTCTGATACATCAGCTCACAGACGCCTTGTGCTGATCGACATCACCCTTTGGAGTGATGTGGGGAGAGAGCGCCATCTATCCACCCAGAGAGAGCAAGGCCAAGTGTCCTCTTTCGGGGCTCTGGCAGCTGATGGCAAGCTTCATTAGAAGGATTCTCCCGCTGGCCCCATATTTATGGAACATTTCTTCATGACTTGGCCATGTAATTGCAGACTATGTAATGCGCTGCAATATCAGATTTTGCAATTTCCCGGAACCTTTATTCTGTAATAATAATCCTACCCAATGAACAAGATACAGATTGTCATGCACATACACAGATTAAATATGTTGTAATGGGAATTTATCTGATTCTTGCAATTATAATAATCTAATATACATCCGAACCACTTCAGCTCATAAAATGAAAAACAGGGATATTTATAGACTTGTATGGATGTTTTGATATATGATCACACAGCTTTCTGATATGATGAGGAAAATACAGTCATGTGATTCTAGCTGTAGATTTATGTGCCCTGTGTCGGTTCATCTGGCGGCATGTCAGCATGGGACACCTGCTCTTTGCATTTCTCCACAGACACACACACACACGTGCGTGCACACACACACACACACAACCCAGCACGAGCTCATTCACACATCTGTGTCTGTGTGAGTGCACCTCATGTGTGTGTGTGCAGAAGAGTGAAGAGGACTCTCAAGAATGCAGCCATGCATATCTTCAGAGAGTGACAGAGTGAAGGAGTGAGAATGAGAGAGGAAAAGAGAGAGAGAGGGAGAGAAAGAGAGAGAGGGGGAGAATGAGAAAGCGATTGTGTCTCTGTTCTCAGTCTGAGAGAGACCTTTTTTTGGACTGTGCTGTGTAAGGTAAGCTCCTGTTCATTCATCTGATTGCTATCTCTCTCTCTCTCTCTCTCTCTCTCTCTCTTTCTATCTATCTATCTCTCTCTCTCTCGTTCTCAGTATGTGTTGACTGTTATCCATACACTGTGTGGGGTCTGCATGTATTAGAAGTGTAGGGCAGCCCTGTTTTTTTTCCACTACTGTACTCTCCAGCTCATTGGCTGATGTTGTTTATGCTTGTTTAAGATCTTTTGGGTTGATTATGTTGTTGCTGCTGCTGCTTTTTTAATGTGATCTTGAGTATTAGGATGAACTGTATAAAGCATGCTTGTTATTATTACTAGTGAGAGTATTAGGATTTATACAGTCAGTACCTCAGAAAGACCTGAAACTTCAGCAGAAAGACTTTCAGAGCCTGATAAGAGGATTTAAAATCTGTGTTTGGAAAAAGCCTGGCCAGCATGTTCGTATTTCTTTCTTCAGTTTAGCCCCTAAGAATATCGCAGCCCACAGTAAACCTTCAGTAAATAGTTCTTGGCTTGTTTGTGTAATGGTAACATCTGTTTCTATAGACAAAAAAAAATCATTCAGGCTGTGTTGAGTGAATCTAAAATATAGTTATAAAAGAATGCAATAGGTATGATATTTATTGTTATGATGCTGCAGTATGTTACAGTGTTTCAGTGCATATCTGTATATATTAGCTTTTTCTGCCAAAACTGCTTCCTATTCAGCACAATATCTCCCTTTCGTTTGACCTCTTAAACCTTTCTGAACCAGGCTGATGTGTCTGTAAACATTGCAGCTCCAACCCTGCTGAGCCCTGCTGTTAACATCATTTTCCAGCTGAAAGATACAAGCTGTACAGGGCTAAGATAGTGAGGTTAGCTGAGCTAACTTAGCCTTAACATTTTCTTGTTTGTTTAAAAAAACACTGGCTGCCTTTGCAGTCACATGTGATCTACTGTGGCTTTCTGTGTCTTGATATGGCTTTAATTTAATGTACATCCTTGTTTATGTTACGTTGTGAGAGGTTTTTTTTTGTTCAACTTAACGCTAGCTAGTTTTAGCTTTCTCTCCTCTCTCCAAGCCCTGTTTTCTTTAATTTTTTTCTCACTTCTTGTTTTACTTGTTTTTTAAAACCCTCTGCAAAATTTCAGAATTGTAAATTTATGTTGTTTTGTAACATTCAGAATTTATTGTATATTATACAAATGTATTTAAATGGGAAACCTCTTTTGGTCCAGGGGTCTACATGTTTGTGTTTTCCCTGATTTTAAGCACAAAAAACTGTGCTGGACAGTGGATCTCCAATAATAGGATGTGCATTGATATTTAGAGTGATAAGGCGCCTATGGCACAATGCAGAATGCTTATTAGGCATTGCGATGAAATATAGCAACAACATGCTATATTTATATATGCTTTTATGTTATTTTAGCTCCTGTATAGTCTTTGGTGTTCTTTGAATACAATGCCATTATACTGTACCATCGCCTCCAAGATATGTTGTCATTGTTGTAATAGCTGAATTTATATAAAAAAAACGGTAACTTCCAAAGAACAAATAACTTTCTTTTTTTTAAATATGTAGTAATATGAAAATAAATTGTGGCTTTAAACATTTTAAATATTTATTGTGCCTCAAAAAAATGGGATTTGACTGACCTAAATTTAAAAAAGTAAAAAAGAGAAAAAAATCATAACTTTTATAATGATTTATAATAGAATATTTTATTGAAAATTACAAAAAATATTAAATTTTAAGAATGTTAAGAAACATTCTGAAAAGTCCTTTTCTTATCTTTAAATGTACATGAAGTAGGGTTGGGCAATATGGAAAAAATATAACATCATTATATTTAAGGACTTTTTAATAACACACAATTAGTATCGCAATATTTTGAGTTGCAGACAAAATTCTGTAATAATGTAAAAAAAAAATACTTCAGAATCTGCTTTACTCTAACGTAGGCCCTAGCTACAGTTTATTTACATACATCATTTACAAACCTTTATTTAATCTCAGCATAAAACAAGCTGTTTTTTTCTTTAGCTTATTAGCAATTCAACAAGTTCTGCTCTGATTGGCTGGTTAACAGCAAAGCACACAGCTTACATTGATTTATCACATTTATCACATTTAGCTCTTCATTTTAATATGTAATGTAGTAATAATTAAACATATACCATTAATAATAATGAAAAGAAGAAAAATAATAAGTCATGCTTATATATCATCACCTTTCACAACCCGAGGACTCTTAACAGAAACACCTTACAGAGAAGATATGGATTTAAGCTGAGCTTTGAGGATAGAAAGAGAAGGTGAAGAGCGGGTTGTAGGAGGTCGGGAGTTTCATAGAGTGAGAGCGGCTACACTAAGAGACCTGCCACATATAGAGGGAAAACTGAACCTGGGAAGAGCCAGTAGAGCAGAGTCAGAGGACCTGAGCCTGTGTGAAGGAGCAGAGGGCAGGAGGAGAGGAGACGGATAAGTAGGTGTATGGTCATGCAATGCCTTAAAGATCAATAGTACATTTTAAAACAGATATGTTACACTCTAAAAAACAGAGGTACGGTATGAGTACTTTTTTGTACTCAAAGGTACACTCTTTATAATTGTACCCTTAATGGTACAATATTGGTCTCTACAGGGTCAGATTTGTTCCCTTTAAAGTACAAAGTCATTCCTAACAGCAATAAATACAGATTTGCACAATTTAACCAGCCAAAGGGTACATTCAGTATTCTGTATCACTGTACTAATAAACAATATATATTTTAATTGCACATTTTTCATTTGAAAGCCAGACAATTTTGGATCATCAAGTTTTTGACACATATTTAGTTGATGAAAATGTTTACAATCTTTATAATCTTTACTGGCACAAAAATATGGGTACAAAAAAGGACTTTCACTGAAAGGTACTTTTTTGTACCTCAATATAAGGTACAGCCCCAGTGACAAGCTTTGCACTCTTTTAGGTACAAATCTGTGCTTACTTTTCTTAGTGTGTATGTGACTGGGAGAATAAATATAATAATAATATTAATAAAGAGAATTTTGGGATACTTTTGGATGTTTTGAAAGATTCTGTATTGCATGGGTCAGCTGGTATTTTCATGGCTTTAATAGAATAGCTATAATAATGCTGACTGGCTTTATGTAAATGTAGCTTTAAAAATAAAGCCTGAACCCAGTGGGCTTGAATGAAGTCAAGTGTAATGTGCAGGAGTGAAACAGCTCTCAATAATTTACCAGTTTTGGACCAGCAGTGTGCAGCTGCTTGCCTGCTTTAACTGGAGCTGTCTGCTGGGGGTAGAGGAGAGGAAGTTCAAGGACATGCTGGGTGCTTTCTCTTTAACTGGGTAATTTCAGAAATATCACAAACTCTCAATAAGAACATATGAATTTACATTCTGTCATTCTTCTAAAGCAGATATTCATTACCGTACATTAATACTGAAAGTGTTTGTGCATGTACAGTTGTGGTCAAAAGTTTACATACACTTGTAAAAAAACATAATGTTATGGCTGTCTTGAGTTTTCAATAAGTTCTACAACTCTTATTTTTCTGTGATAGAGTGATCGGAACACATACATGTTTGTCACAAAAAACAGTCATAAAATTTGGTTCTTTCATAAATTTATTATGGGTCTGCTGAAAATGTCACCAAATCTGCTGGGTCAAAAATATACATACAGCAACATTAGTATTTGGTTACATGTCCCTTGGCCATTTTCACGGCAACTAGGCGCTTTTGGTAGCCATCCACAAGCTCCTGGCAAGCTTCAGGTCGAATGTTTGACCACTCTTCTTGACAGAATTGGTGCAGTTCAGCTAAATGTGATGGTTTTCTTGCATGAACCCGTTTCTTTAGCACTGTCCACATGTTCTCAATGGGGTTTAAGTCAGGACTTTGGGAAGGCCATTCTAAAACCTTAATTCTAGCCTGGTTTAGCCATTCCTTTACCACTTTTGATGTGTGTTTTGGGTCATTGTCTTGTTGGAACACCCAACTGCGCCCAAGACCCAACCTTCGGGCTGATGGTTTTAAGTTTTCCTGCAGAATTTGGAGGTAATCCTCCTTCTTCATTATCCCATTTACTTTCTGCAAAGAACCAGTTCCACTGGCAGCAAAACATCCCCAGAGCATAATACTACCACCACCATGCTTGACAGTAGGCATGGTGTTCCTGGGATTAAAGGCCTCACCTTTTCTCCTCCAAACATATTGCTGGGTGTTGTGGCCAAACAGCTCAATTTTTGTTTCGTCTGACCAGAGAACTTTCCTCCAGAAGGTTTTATCTTTGTCCATGTGATCAGCAGCAAACTTCAGCCGAGTCTTAAGGTGCCTTTTCTGGAGCAAGGGCTTCTTTCTTGCACGGCAGCCTCTCAGTCCATGGCGATGTAAAACACGCTTGACTGTGGAGACTGACACCTGTGTTCCATCAGCTTCCAAATCCTTGCAGACCTGCTTCTTGGTGATTCTTGGTTGACTCTTGACCATCCTGACCAATCTCCTCTCGGCAGCATGTGATAGCTTGCGTTTTCTTCCTGATCGTGGCAGTGACACAACTGTTCCATGCACTTTATACTTGCGTATAATTGTCTGCACAGTTGCTCTTGGGACCTGTAGCTGCTTTGAAATGGCTCCAAGTGACTTCCCTGACTTGTTCAAGTCAATAATTCGCTTTTTCAGATCCACACTGAGTTCCTTTGACTTTCCCATTGTAGCTTTTGTAGCTGAGTCTAATCACTGGGTCAAATGAGCCCTATTTAAATGGGCTCATGAGAAGTCAACAGCTGTAGTCAATCAGAATCACTTACAAGAAGTGAAGAGGCCATGACATGAAGCTAATTTGATTGACACAACTCGCTACATCACCAAAATTGACAAATTTTGTTGCTGTATGTATATTTTTGACCCAGCAGATTTGGTGACATTTTCAGCAGACCCATAATAAATTTATGAAAGAACCAAATTTTATGACTGTTTTTTGTGACAAACATGTATGTGTTCCGATCACTCTATCACAGAAAAATAAGAGTTGTAGAACTTATTGAAAACTCAAGACAGCCATAACATTATGTTTTTTTACAAGTGTATGTAAACTTTTGACCACAACTGTACCTCAGTTTGACAGAGTAAATGAGCTGAGAAAGAAAGAAAAATGTCAATAATGGCTTTATAACACATGCGTTTTTACCCTCTCCTGTTCTGTTTGGAGGCGAGAAAGAAAGGGGGAGGGGTGTGTGTTGGGTGGGGTGGGGGTGAGGAAGACTGGTGGAGAGAGAGTGATAGTCTGATATGTGGAGAAATACAGTGACAGCTCCTGAGATCTAGAGGGACCTTGCAGACACTTCTCTTTTCTCATCAGGAAAGAGGGAGGAGAGGAAGGGGGGATGGGTGCGAGAAGCAAATTCAGGGGTAGAGAGAAAGAGAGAGAATAAAGGGAGGTCATGCTTTAAATAGTTAATATGGGGCAAACCTGCCTTCTTTCACAATATTACTCTGCATTCTGAGTGCTGTTTCTGAAAGGGCCATTAAACAGGAGGAGGAAAAACACATGGACGAGAAATGAGAAAATAATGACACAGACTGAGGCTCTATAACTAATAACACGACTCTAACATGAACAAAATAATTATTTTCCTGATTTCATTGCTGAGGACAAAGCTCTTTTAAAATTAGACCATTAAGCTCCATTTTATTTGATTTTTTTTCTACTTTTGTAAACTAGTCATAGGATTTTGGTATAAAAATATATTTTTAAGTAATGATTGAATTAGAAATGCAATATAGCAATATGGCTCCCTTATGCAAATTAAATATAAAAATCATAAAGTATGTATTATTATACAATTCTATTGAAAAAATAAATTTCACTATTTTATTTGAGCCACAATTCTTAAAAACAAGTTTCTTAACCTCAAGTTTTCATAAATTAAGGTTTGGCAATATGGGAAGAATATAATATCACCATATGTAAAGGCTTTTTCAGAAGACACAATATGTATCCTAATATTCTAATAGTTTAGTATTACACATCTAGTAATAACGTTAGCATAACCAGAACAGTGTTTTTGGCATTGTAGCACTAAAAGCTGAATATATAATTATTTCTCTTATCCTCATTTTGGTTTTCTATAAAATAAAGTCATAGAGACATGAACCTTATAGTAAACCCTCCCACTAAAGCACAAGTCATCGTATTTTATAGACAAAATTACTTCTCCTAATTTCATTGCGGATTGCACCTTATTTTAACTAATTTGCCATTTTCTTCTACCATAATGCTCCTTGTTTGTTTGTTTTTTTTTGTCTAATTTCTATGAAAGTTTTACAAACTAATCCTAGGATTTTTGCTAAAACATGATCTGGAACCTCAATAATTATTAAACAAATTGTTGGGATTTATATGTGATATGTGGTATGTTGGACACCACATGCACATGAACCTTTTCATTTTTTTGTTAAACACTTAAAGAATAAAACAAACTTACAACAGAGAAACTTACAAATACAACAGAGAAAATTGGCAATACTTTGCAAAGACTGTCAGGTTGTGGTGCAGGGAAGACGTGGAGGCGGAAGTAAATGCAGGTAAGAAATAAATATTTAATAAACAAATAACAAATAAACAAAGAAACAAGGAACAAGTAAACACGTAACAAAGATAAACCAATAACCAAAATAAACAGTGAAACAAAATAACATAAGCCTAAACAAACAAGAGATACTAGAAATAAACTAACAGGTCTAGGAAAAAAATATATATATGGGAATAAACTAATAGAGAACGAACAAAAAATGAGAAACAAGGGGCTAAGGCTATTAGAGACAAGAAAACACTGAGATAAGCTATTAAACACAGAGAGAGACAAACGACAGGTGAAGGTGCAAAGACTGAGGAAGACAAGGTGCCACAGGAAGACTATATATATGAACAGGAAACACACTATAAGTGAAAACACCTGGGGAAGGGGCGGAGCAACAAATGAGACACGTGGTGGAAAACTACTGAGACAGGAGACACAGAAGGGCACAGGTCACATGGGCAAAACATACAGAGACATGAGAACAGACAGGAACAGGGCGAAGACTTGACAAAGACAGAAAGTGCCAAAATGTTTTTTGTACAATGGTTTATGGAAAACAGGTGAGAATAATCAAAAGTCAGGTGATGAGGAATAGAATAATCACAGCTTGTGATTGAAAATGTATTGAAAGGAATTTGACAGAAGCAGAGGAAGAATCCAGAAGTGTGACAATTTGTGGTTAAACAAGGTACTTTCCAACCAAAGTCAAATAACTTTTATGTTTAATCTAAGAACAGTTAAATTCTGAATTAATACAGTCTGATAAAACTGTCTATTATCGTCTATTTAAGCATTCCCTTTTGAAGGATTTTTAAATATATGTTTATGTTTTGAAAAGCTGCACACTCATTTTTGGATTAACTATCTGGGTAACTGACAGATTAAATAACTAATTCCTCAGCATAATCGAGTATATTGTGCCTGCAATAATGTGCACCTAGGAATTGGTAAGGTCGTGTGGATTCATATCAGAGAGAGAATTTTGAGTGGGCTGATAAAATTCCAGGCTAAATCCAGCTAAACTCTACACACTTGCATGCTATCTGTGTGCTTCATCACTGTACTAGAGCTTCTACAGGATTTAGTGGCTCAATATGTGCCATCAGTGGCCCCCACAAGCTGTCAGCTCCAGACTCTTTAGGGAATTTAAAGCTGTGTTGAGCTAAAGCTGGATATGCTTCTCTCCCTAAACACTGTTCTAAACACTCTCTGAAATAGTTGTTCTAACAACGCCATTTCTGCTAACATCCCACCTCCTATTCCTATATAAGTTATGTGCCCTATGGAATATTACTCTTTGTTATATGTTGTCTGCATTCACTGGTTTTTTAATCAGGTACATCCAAAATGCAGGTACACGCGTTGTTCACGCAATTTACACCACCCTTTACGTTGCAAATTAATGGGAAAGAGACATCAGAGGACCACCGCTGAGCAGATAATGTGGTGGTGGACTGTTCTTAACACAGCAGTGACACCGGTAGGTAAGTTGATGCTGTGCTGGTTTGTGTATATCAGATCCAGCTGTGTTGCTCTGTGTTCGAGAACCACAAAAATAGTCCAACAGTATCTAAAACCACAAATTAGATAAAGTTGAAAAGTGTGGAAAATGCAGCAAAAAAGTGCAGAATTTCTTACTTAAGCAATAGAAAACGAGAGGGAGTGTGTTATTGTAGAAAACACTCAACCTTGAGTGTTCTATTGCTTTTATACAATTTTTTTTTTTTTACAAAACGAATAAAGAGAATAAAAGAACCTTAAAAATTGAGAATGAATATGCTTTAATACGGATTGTGCCTTCCGCCAAAAAGTAGTTCCACAACACGTGAACTGTAACAGTACAGTAACTACAAAACGGCATATGGTTTATACAGCCTAACACCACAAAGGTTAGCATGAAATCAAAATTGTGAATAAGCAAAGAACAGTAAAAGTAAAGTGGGTTGGTAAACATAAGGAATGTGAAATAATAATAAATCTCTCATCTCCTGCTCTGCAGAGTCGTCTTCATGTGAAAGCTGTGCGTTTAGGGAGCATTTCTGGCTGTTTGCTGGGTGGTCTTGGTTGGTTAGCTAGCTAGCAGGCTAGCTGCGGCTGCAGGACTGTGGTTAGGTTAGTGTAGCTTACTTTAGCTTAGCATTAGCTTAGCTTAGCCTAGCCTGGCTGGTTACCGCTCCGGCTATCAAACTACGGCCGAGGTGACTCGTGGATCTTTTTCTCAACAAAAGATGAGTCAGTGCTGCGGGCTGCGGGCTAGCGTGCCTTGACTGGGCGCTAGCCTGTGCTAAGCTAATGCTGCTGCTGGTGCTGCTGCTGGAGGTGATGTGTATATGCCTTTGTAATGTGTCTTGTTAAAAAATGCATGAACATCCCTGGAAAAGGTAGCACTAAGATCTCAATTTACTTTTCTGCATCAATGCTGCATCACAGAAGTGTATATACACACTTCCACACTATGACAGTCCTTGGCATTTAGACATTTTGCTGATTACAGTCTTGATAGCCTTTTCCTTCTTCAGCTCAGAGCACTAATGTCCAGTTTTTCAATATTTTTCTCATGCATTTGTTACAAACTGTACATCCTCTGCTCATATTTGCTCCTAAAATAATCTTTTTGAGGATACTGATTGAGCAGATAAAACATAAAATATATTGGGTTCATACTGTCTGCAATCAAATAAAAGTAAAAGAAAAAAAAAACTTACTGCAATTTCCCAACTTTTTCTGATTTGAGGTTGTATTTAACAGTGGTTCTATGGTCAGACACTGACCTCTGATAAAGGGCTAGAAAATGACTGCCCTAAAAGATGGCTACCAGGCCTCTATGTTGGTGCCTTTGCTGTGCTGAGATATTACATTACATTTCATTGGTCCACCAGATATGGTTCACCAACCAAATAATATGTACTACAGAAAGATCCATTGTCCACTGATGGAGAGGTCCAGTGGAATGGTTAGCTTATTGTACTGCGCAAGTACAAGTATACAACAGTTAATGATGGAACCCCACCAACTGCAACTGCATTTGTGTATTTGTCATATGTATTTAATTCAGACATTGTACGCATAATTTTTCACGTTTGGTTGGATTTAACTAATAATAAACAGAAGTACAGAATTTTTTTTGTGATTTACTGTAATTCTGCAAATGTTGTTCTAAGTCACTATAGGGTGGGCTTTGATTAATTTTAGCAAATGTTTCCTCCCCAATGTCAAACCCACTCCTACGCCTATGCCACAATACTAATACAATAAAAACAGTTTTTCATTTGAGGACACCTTTTCATTTCTTGGGTTATTAATCTAGCTTTAGTAATATTAAAGCAAATGCTGAGTAGTCAACACACGCCACCGAGGCTCTTCAATAAGTGTAATAATGGATGATGGTGACACTACATGGTTGCTTTTCTGTGACAGTTCTAAGAAGCGCGGGTACCCTTTGTTAGCTTAAGGCGCCTCGCTGCGCATGAATTTCTGATTCGTTAATTTGTTAATATGTTTCGGCGGGAGTGACAACGTGGAAGATTAATCTGGCTGGTTAGGCCGTGGCTGTCAGAGCCGTAATCATGAAAGGGAGTTAAACGGTAGATTAGTGAAGCACACATCAAAGCAGCTGAGGCTGACTCATCTTTACATGAAGCTGCTGCTGGTGGAGTAGGGCCGCTGTGACGGGCATACTGTATTCATCCAATCACAACATTCTGAGCTCTCTATCATGAGTGAGCATGTTTCTCATGATGCAATTTTTTATTTGATTGAATAAATCATTGGTTTTTACATTGATATGCCAAATCTTTTTAATTGTATGTCCTAAGACTTTTTCCATGTCTCATATGGAAGCTAAATGCTGGAAAGCTGCAAAGACCTGTGTGACAGGTGTGTGTGTGTGTGTGTGTGTGTGTGTGTGGAGTGTTTCCTACCTTCAATATGGATATAATTTCTGTCAAAGTGTCTTGTCTGTTTGTATGGACAATTCTAGCCAGAACGATCACAATCATTACCAAACACTGTGCTGTCCACTGTGGGTTATAATGTCTTCTATGTGAGATGCTTGGATGCTCTTCTTTCACCTACAGTGTTGTGTTTCACTACAGTTCCCATAATCCATCATAATCTATAATCCACAATTCTTCCTGTAATCTGAAGAATATCTTGTCTCCAATCTCCAATCAGGAACTTTCCCAAAACTCGATGTTTAATTGGTTTAATCCGGGACTCATTACCGCATTTTGTGCACTCTTCTGAACTTATGAAGACTTAGTTTAGTTGAACAGCATCTTTTAGGGTCCCCCAGGGAAATTATGTTGTGTTGTGAGTCACTTCTGTTGTGTTTTAGCTGTATTTACAGCGCGTTTCTTTATTTGCAGGGCCTGTGTTGTCATGTTGATGGATGTTGTTTTGTGGTTTTTCAGCTCTTTTTAATTTACAGTGCATGCGTAGGTGTTCCCAAGATGCTCCATGATGTAACACTCCATGATTAAATTGTCACCAACAGATAAAATCAACTCATTTCTACCTCTTTTTAATTTTTGGGTGTGTAATGGGTGACAAAAAATTTGGGCCAAAACTGAACAAATTCCTAATATGAACATGGTTTTCAATTATTTTGCCACTTTTTTTTTTACCATTACATGTATTAAATCAACTAAATGTATTTTTGTCTTTCTTGTCTAAGAACAGTTCATTGCAAAACTTTATAAATATTTCTTGAAGACCAAACATTTTTACCATTCCTGCAGCCATACCAACATATATCTTGCATTGATGGCCCATGCAATTACAAAACCTTGCAGGGGGGGGGGGGTGGGGGGGGTTAATTTGACACTACAGAGGAAGACATGGCAACCTGCCTCTCCAAGACTGAAACAATTTAGCTCTAATTGCAAACAGCAAGGGAGATGTGTGTAATGCTTCAGGCCTGTTTTTCTGAGCTGCATTACTTGCTGAGTTGATGACAGGCTGAATTTCCTGTGTGAGTTCAGTCTTCACACGGCCCTGTGGTTATAAGTACTATATAAATGATCTTGCCTTTATCGTATTTGGTCACATATATTCTGCAATATATTTTCAGTTGCCAGTATTTTATGCAGCCCTATTTCACACAGTTTTGGACTGAAACTACCTCTTTTGGTCAGGCTATCTTTTTGCCCTTTGGTCCAGACTGTGCTCCAAGGCACCTTTCACACTTGCTATTTTAGTTTGGACCTAAATAAGAAGTCTGAAGGTTCAACCCTAACAAGGTAGGTGTGAAAAAACCCTTAATATGGTGAGCTTAACTGATCTGCTTCTGCTTCTGCCTCTGTATCAGTTGGTTAATTAGCAAAACTTTACTAAAATAAGTGTGGACCTCTACACTGAAAAAAATGATACGTAAAGTTTACTTTAAAAAAAAACTTTTGCAACTTTCTGCATTTACTTTTTTAAGTAAATTTAATTTCATGTAAGTTTAAGTAACTTCAACTCAGTTTCAAGACTTAAATGTTACATAGAGTAAATAGGTGAACTGAACTTCAGTGAATCTTTTCTTTTATTAAACTTTACTTCATTTATTTTTGCTGAATCAATTCTTTCTTTTAGTAACCTTTACTTAATTTCTGCATACAATATTACCTAATTACAATTACTTAATTTATACAATAATACTCAAATAGTTTATGATACATAATATATTATAATTCCTGAAATGTAAATATTTTAGTTAAAACAAACATATTACACTGTCTCAGCACATGGATGGCATGTAATATATTATTTTTAGTATACTGTAATGTGTTGAGACAGTGAGACTTGGTCTGTTTACAAAATAAATCTTTGAGATTATGTAAATATTTGAATGTGTGTTTTAACTAAAAATATATATAATAATATTGTATAAATTAAGTAATTGTAATCAGGTAATACTGTATGCATAAATTAAGTAAAGTTTACTAAAAGAAAGGATTGATTCAGCAAAAATAAATGAAGTAAAATTTACTAAAATAAAGGATTGACTGAAGTCCAGTTTACTTATTTACTCTATGTAACATTTAAGTCTTGAAACCGAGTTGAAGTTACTTAAATTTACATGAAAATAAATTTACTTAAAAAAAAAGCAAATGCAGAAAGTTGCAAAACTTTCAGTGTATGAAGGGACCTCTGGTCACCTCCTTCAGGGATGAATGCATTGCTGCAGTGCTGTATTGGAGCGAGGGAGCCTGTCCGGTTGGTGTACAGCTCTGTTGGGCATCACTTACTCAAAGGGACTGGATACACTGAGGAGACCTGACAACTGCATCTTAAAGTTTTCTCCTGCCTCTCCTGTACTAAACAAGTACAGTCAGACTGACAGCAGCTATTCTAGTGTGACGCTCTTAATACTCGGCAAAGGCTTTCACTGGAATGAAGCCTTCTCTGCTTTTATTATATAATATACTGTTGCTGTCAGAAAGAAAAACTCAGAACTGTTTGTTTTGAGGGATATATGTTTTTATTAGACTTTATATCATCTTTTATACACTTTTTGCTTGTTGCTTTATAGTATGCTGCAGTAGCAGATGAATGGCCACATTAATTGGCTTCTTTATTAATTATCCTTCAGCTGCTCATTACTGTACACTTATTGCTAAAAAAATATAACACACTAAAAGGTACTGTATTGGTGGAATTAATTTTATATGTGTAAATGTTATTATTAGATATGTTAATGATTACTAAGAAACCATTCATTTGTAAAACAAAAAAAAAAAAACAGTTAAATATATGACAGGAGTCTCTAGTGTCCTGTTGGGCTGAAACACAAGGCAAGATGATATATGGCTGGGCATGGAGGCATACAAATCCCGTATGGCATCCTGCAGCACATTTACTCAGATATTACAGCTGGTCCTGTAGATCCTGCTCTACACTCGCAGGTTGGCGAAGTTAACATTTCAGCTATTCCAGATATGGTTGATTGGTGTTAAATCTAGCGATAATGCAGGCCAGGAAAGTGTTGCAGTCTGGCAGATACATACCTGAGAAACACTTGTTATGTGTGAGTGAGCATTATCCTGCTGAAAAATGCCTTTTGGAAACCCTGTAGTGAGAGAAAACACATGTGAAGCTTTTAGTGTCCATACCTTTATGCCTTCCTACTGTCAAGTAGTTACAATGTGGTTCCATCTATTGATTCAAATCCCAGTTATGTAGCTTGCCATCAGCCCTGAAAGAGCATACTTGGCCTTGCTCTCTCTGGGAAGGTAGATGGTGCTCTTTCCCCTTATTACTCTTATTACAAAGGGTGATGTCGATCAGTGCAAGGCATCTGTGAGCTGATGATGTGCCCCCTTTTAAATTCTGTAAACCGGGAAGAGTGTCTTTGAGTGTTAATGATCAGTTAATGATCAGTTAATGATCTCTCACCAAGAGATATGCTACACAAAAATTAGCCTTTTTATATGGCGGGGAGAGGGGGAGCACCTCCACACCCTCTTGTGGCAAGACTTCAAGTTTCAACAATTTCTGGTGCAAATTTGACTACAGCATTCAATTTTTTTCAGTAATGGCTATTTTTCAATTTGCATTTAAGGCCATACACTTGGAACACTTAATAAAATTAAATGAACAGCAGAGGTAGAAAAGCCTACATCAGCAAACTTTCAGGAACTTACATATAAGAGCCCGGGTGGGGTTGTTTTTTTGGCTGCAGGTGTATTGAATCAGGAGAGTTATGAGGGTTTAAATCAGCTCAGGCTTTGACTCTTAAAGCAGCAGACATCTCCTAAAAATAACAAAATGCATCTCTAGTTATTCCACATTCCTGAGCTTCTTACAGCAACAATTCAGTATATAGCCCTATAGTACTAAATATAACTATATATTATACAACAGTAAGTTCCGATCTCACAATCAGATTGGTTGAGAAGTGTATTAACTGTAAACTTGTATCACTCCGCCGACGCATTGCAGAGTAACGGCGTATATACACAGTACAGTTTTGAATCATCACCTCCAGCGGCAGCAGCGTTAGCTTAGCACAGGCTAGCGTTCAACCACGGCACGCTCGGCTGCAGCGCTGACTGTCTTTTGTGGAACAAAAAGGGAAGGAAAATCGCTCAGCTAATGCCGTCTGACAGCTAGAACAGTAACTTAACCAGCCAGGCTAGGCTACGCTAAGTTAATGCTGAGCTAAGGGAAGCTATGCTAACCTAACCACAGTCCAGCCGGCATGCCAACCAACACCACCCAGCAAAACAAGCAGAAATGCTCAAAAAATGCGCTGTTTTCACCTGAAGGCGACTCCATGGAGCAGGAGAGGAGAGTATTAGTGTTATTTCACGCTCCTAACGTTACCATCTTATTCCCAATTTTGATTTCAAGCTAACTTTCGTGGTGTTAGTCTGCCTGAACCATACACTGTTAGTTAAGTTTCAGTTCTGTTACAGTTGTTGTGGAACTACTTTTTGGCGGAAGGCACAGTCCATATTAAAGCATATTCATTCTTAATTTCTTAAAGTTCTTTGGTTTTTTTTCTTTATTCATTTTGTAAAAAAAACTGTTTTATAAAAGCACACAGCCAGGGAAACCCATTCCATGAATCTCTCTACACTCTACTGCTACTCTACTGTTCTTGATCTAATCTGAAGCTACATGAAGTTTGGAGCTCTGTAGTCATGGAGTGGTTTCTCTGTGCACTATGCTCCTCAGTATCTGCTGACCCCGCTCTGTTGTTTTACACTGACAGAGCACAGAGTTGTTTTCATACCCAGTCACTTCCACTGTGTTATAATATCACTGACAGTTGGCTGTGGAATATTTAGTAGTGAGTAGTGAAATTTCCCTACTGGACTTGTTGCACAGGTGCTCCATCCTGTCACGATACCACAGTGCTGAAGTTCACTGAGCTCCTGAGAGAGACCCATTCTTACTAATCTGTTTGTAGAAGAAGTCTGCATGACTAGCTGCTTGATTTTAAGTTCAATGACTTAAAAGGCGGAGCGAATACCTTTGGCAATAAAGTGTATTTATTGTGGTATATTTACACCATTAACATGGAAATGGGTGTAACATGAACATATCTGTATCATAACCGTGGACACTTGATTTTTCAGCTTTTTCTGGGTAATGATCTCCATGTTAATTGTTAATTGTTGATTGTAACAATAACTCATATTCGTAAGTCTGCAATTGCATACTTATGGGTGTATCATAAAAATAAAAATGGGTGTAGCATGACCATGGGTGTAGCAGTGTGAAGCGGGACAGTGTGAAGCTCCATAGCACAGGCAAAAAAATCTTGCCTCCAAATGAATAAATATCACATCAGTATCAAAGCTCATTTGAAAGCATATATTATGCGTAAAATGCACAATTTTATTTCTAAATTTAACATAATTTCTATTATGAACAGTTTTTTTTTCTGAACAAAACATATATTATACATGCGTTTCAAATTTATTTTTAATATTAATAGTGTCTGCGTTAATATTTTTTTTCAACTAATTCAGCATACTGTGTTATGTTTGATGGTTTCGAGTTTGAATAATACTTCTAATACAAATTATTTTACAATATGTGGTTATATTCCAAATATATGCTGTTTTCCACTATTAAAAGAAAGCACTTAAATGTCAATAAAAAACACTACTATAAATATATACTTGCAGAACAAACTTTTATGTTTTTACAGTACAAATAAAAATATAAAACTATATTATTGAGCAGGAAGAGATGAACAAGTATATCATTGACTTTTGTCATGAATTGTAATGATGGAGTTGTGTATGCAGCATCCCCTGGATCCCCGACCCCCCTTATTTAAATTTCAAAAAGTTGGCAACCCTAGTATATTGTTGTCTTGTCTTGTCTTGTCATGTCTTGTCTTACACAGTATTGATAAACTTACACTTCTGTACAACAACAAAAGTCAAGTAACAGTAGTGCATTCAAACAGCCGTGATACAGGGATGTAAAGTCCATATATAAAATTAAAGTATCTGTAACAGATGTAATAGAAGCACAACCTTACCAATTTTAATCCAAATAGATGCAAAAGTGGGATAATAGATTCTAATGGGAACACACCCACCCCACCTCCACCCCATCCCCTCATTAACTCACTCTGAAGGCCTGGTAGTGTGTACACAAACTGGCAGTGGAGGAGTTATCCGTGTAGACGCATATCTGCAGCATGGTGCTGAGCAGTGAAGGCAGACTGTTTACTCAGCAAAGTTCCCTTCAGTTCAGATAATCACCTCTGATTAAACCTGCCTGATGAGCTTCAGATCACATACAATCAATAGCCACTGTTTTACACAGTCAACCGGCTTATTAACTGCACTTCCACACGTTCACCAACCATACACACACTGTGTCGCCCTATTTACTCTGATTACATCCAGAACTACAGTAAACAGATGTTTAAGTGCTTAACTGCTAAAGGAAATGCGCTATTTCATAACAAACATGAGCAGAGGGATACGTTACACAATTAAAAATTTAATAAAATACATACAGCAGCCTGACCAGTCATTTATGAAATAATGATTTGTTGACTCAGTTTAAGCATTCGCTTTAGAGTGCTGTTTTTTTTTTTTTGTTCTTAATTATCCGGTGATTTGAATAAGAAGCAGGTCACTGCATGATTTGTTGCCGGATAAAAGCACAGGCTGTAATTCCAGTGAGTAAAAGCCTGTAATTATAGTACAGTTTGTAGAGTAATATAATCACTCCTGATTCTGATTCTCTCTTATGTACAAAAAA
Organism: Astyanax mexicanus; assembly: GCF_023375975.1. NCBI lineage: Eukaryota > Metazoa > Chordata > Actinopteri > Characiformes > Acestrorhamphidae > Astyanax > Astyanax mexicanus. Next base: position 39,366,891 of record NC_064419.1, on the reverse strand, counting down.
AAACATGTGCTGTTAACTTTATGACCTCCAAATTAGCTTTCACTAATCAGTGAACTTAAATTTGTACAGTTAACTAGTACAATTATTTGTACAATTCTAATCACCATCAGAAAGCCTGACTGTTCATCTTTTCTAGTTTTATTTTAATTTTTATTGTTCTTACTTTTTATTTATGTATTTTTGATTCTTACGATCATAGTTCATTATTATTCATTTTACCAATTTCTTGTCACTTTTATCATTTTATTTTATCATTTACTTTTACTATTATTATTTGTCTTTACTTCTCTTACTTTTTATGTATTATTTTTTATGGTCATTTTATTTAGAGTTTCCTATTTTTATATGTAAAATATAAACCATATTCTGTTTGTTTAACAGTTTTTCGTGTACTAAATAATTCCACGTCTTTTCATCACAGTTTGGATGACTTTGGTATTAAATTACAATGCAGAATATTTTAAAATAATGAAAAAAAAAAAACCCACTGAATTTAAGGTGTGTTCAAAATTTTGACTGGTACTGTATTTAATGTGTATTTAATAGTGTTTCCTTTTTACTCATTATTTTACAAATATGTACTCAGCACTGTGTAGCTTGTGGCTCATAATTAACTGGGATAAAACCTAAATACCAATAATAAATGAAATAACAAATGTCTTAATTATATATTACTAAATATATAACTTTAAAATAACAACATAGCTGTCTGCTCATGTGCATATGAAGTGTGTGGGAATGGCTTTGGGTCTTTATGTATATATAGTGGGGTGGAGTGTGTGTGTGTGTGTATGCGTGTGTATATGTGTGCGCATGCGCGTGCACGCATGAGTGTGTGTATATGGGTGTGTCTGTTTGTGTGTGTGCACACAAGCGTGTAGGATTGTGCATAGTAATGAGCTGCATAGCCCCACCGAAGCACTGGGATCCCGCCCATCTTGCGACAAATCCAATAAGACAATGTGAAACCGCGGTCGCCCGGCAACACCACTCTTGACTCCAGCATCGCTGCACCCCTCCCACATCCGTCTCTCGGCAACGGTCACCTAGCAACCTTCCATCTCCCCTCCCCTCCCTTTCTTTCCCTCCCCTCCGTTGCTTGCCCTCCCCGGTCTAACTTGATTAGGAGAGAGTGACAACATAGGGAGGAAGTAGGAGGGACGGATAGAGTAATAGGAAGAGAGACACGGATATGATGAAAGATAGAATGACTGAAGGAAAAGAAGAGAGAGAGAAAGAAAGCAAGCGATCCAAAAGCTAAAGATAAACTGGATTACAATGGACAGACGTAAACTGGAAGACGAAAGGGACGGCCCTGGCTGATGGATGAATTATAAATGTTCAGAAATGGAGAAATAAATAAGAGGGGACGGGAGAAAGTGGTTCGCTCCATTATTCATAAGGTTGCATCCCTTTTTCTCTTTTCTTCCCCTCACTTCTTCATCCCTCCGCGCTCCTCCTTTTCCCAACACTCTCTTCTGTCAATTGATCTCATATCACACAGTTTGTTTGCTAATGCCAAACCAAGCGGCATCAGTTTAGCGCGAATCTGGGCTGATGTTTTTTTTTTTTACCAGTAACAGAAAAAGTGTGTTTATTTACGCAGCGTTTTGTAGATTTTTCATATGACCCAGTTAGATGTGATTAATATTTAGTCTTTGGGACTGTGCGGGTGTTGGAGCTTCCTATGGATGAATTGTTGCCATCTGATAGCACTCTTTGAAGATAAATCAATAAATGGAGGAGCAACTCCAAAAAAAAAGTAAAAAAAAGTGTGGGAAAAAAAAAATATATATATATTTCAGTTTTTCGCAAATAGGCAATTAAACATGCAAATAAATACCAAGTGTTTATATATAACCTATTTAATGATGCTTTATCAAACGGTTAATATCAACAAATGATTGTAATCATGATTTGGTACACAAGCAGTATCCATTAAAGGTGGAAAATTGTGTATATATATATATATATATATATATATATATATATATATATATATATATATATATATATATATATTAGCATTGTATATTTATATATTAGCATTGTATATCTATATATTCAGTCATATTTTACCTTACATCAGCGCAATTCCATATGTCTATAGTGTAAATTATTGTGTACCGTATTTTACAGACTCATTTCAAGCCACATTTTAAGGTGCATTTTAAGCCACAATAGTAAGGACCAAGATGTCACACAGTAATCTACACAGATTTCTCTCCTGAAAACTGTTTAAATTGGTGAGTAAAGTGCCTTCGTTTACTTATGGTAAGCTTAGATTTTCAATATTTTCAACGCCGTAGTTAGCAGCAGCGCTATATGCGGTTAGCAGCAGAGCTAGCTGTGGTTAGCAACGCTTAGTGCTAGTAAATGCCACCTGACAGCGCAACACTGAGAAACCCTGAGTGTTCCAGTAACCCAGGGTGCATTTAGCTAGCGTCCCACATAGCTTGGTTTAACACGGTAAACATGCAGACTACAGTCCTATATACTCACCTCTGAACGGTGAAAGAGCTAGCGCTTCAGTTAGCAGCTAATGCTAATGCTGCTCGAGCCTTAGTGCTTGAAAAACTTAACTGAAAACTCATTCATACATAAGGTGCACCGGATTATAAACCACACTTACGATTTTTGGGAAAATTTAAATAATTTTACAGTATATTGTTTAAGTTAATCGTATATTTTGTATTTTATTTTTCTTATTTTGTTAACTGTATGTTGTTAGTATTGTTCTCTGCATACTAGTGGAAACCTGCACCCATGTTTTCCACTCACCTGTACACCTGTAATGTGAGAATAAATCTGATTTGATTTGATTTAATTTAATTTGATTTGAGAATAAATTGAGCAAAGATGCATAAGGACATTTTGAAAACAACTTTTCTCAAAGAAAGATTACGAGGGATTTGCATATTTCTTCCTATACAGCCCATAATAAAGTTAAACCATTCTAGGGAAGTTTTCAATTTGCTTCCAATCAAAAATGAACAGGACAATCCAGCCTATTGTCAGAAACAAATCTAAAAGCCATGGTCTGTTATGTTATGGGTGTGACCGTACACTTCTGTGATGCAGCATTCATGCAGAAAAGTACTCTGAGATCATAAAGCAGCATATGCTGCCTTCTGGACTACATCTTGTGCAGGCAAGTTCATGCATTTTACAGCAAAACCATGCAAATCCACATGCTGCATACATTATACAAAGGCATGGATGTGAAAGAAGAGGACACGGGTCCTGTACTGACCTGCTCGCAGACGCACTCTGAAATGTAAATGTTTAATAGGAAATAAAATAGTAATTTGGTTCACATTGTATGTTGTTCATTTTTCTGGAAACATTACAAGAGGCAACATTCTATGCAAGGATCCAAAAGATGCATCCAGCACAGCATCAGTGGTAAACAGCTTACTGTTCCAACTGGTTTGGGAATTAGTTGCAGGGCTGAAATGCAAGGATAAATGTACAGTATATTAACTAATGAAATTAAGCCGACCAAACAAAACATGAAACTTTAGGGTTCATACTGCCTGCAGTGAGATAAAAGTCTAAATATTTGTAAAAAGTCTGTCCTGTACCAGGAAAAAAACACATTTAATTGAACCTTCAAATTTTTATTTGAAAACATTGTAAAACTTATAACGGCCACATTTTAGCCCATGCCTCTATTGTGTTTTCCATTTTTCCTATCTTGTTTTCCCTGTTGTGTTATTGTTTTGTCTCCACCCTAGCCCCACCAGGGCATTAGTGTTCTTACCTGTCTTGTTTGTTACCCTGCCCCCTCGTTTCCTTCTCCAGGTGTTTCCTGTTTCAATGTGTGTATATATACGCCATGTGTTCCGTTGTTCTCTGTGCTGCTTTTTGTTTGAATGTTTCCTCGCTGTTAGTTTGGGCCTCAGTTCTGCTTTGTGTTTTTGTCTACAGGGTTTCTGGTTTGTTATCTTTAAATTGTTTGTTTATTTATTTGTTTATTAGTCTTTGATAGTCATTTGTTTGTTTTATAGTGTTTTTTTGTCTTATTCCTAGAGTTTGTTTCTCTTTTTGTTCTTTTGTTTCAATGGAAAATAAAGATGACTTGCATTTGCATCCTGCCTCCAACGTGTTGATTCATAACATGAACCAAATTCTTGTTTTATGTGCTATTAAATGAGTTAAGGTGTATTTAAAAAGTTATACACTGGGGGCTGAGTGGTTCAGTGGTTCAATCCCGCGGGTCCTTAATAAGTCTTAAAATGTCTTAAATTAAAATCTGGGTAATTAGGGTCTTAAATTGTCTTAAATTTACTGTAAATTTGCTGTAGGTATTAAACTTTTAGACTGTGTTTAATGCCGGTTGGAAATGTTAGCAGAGAGCTAAAATTAGCGACAAGCTAGCTAACATACTAACATAAGCGGCGAGTAAGCTATGTTATTGGGAAGAGATTAAGTTTAGCAGAGAGCTAGCTAACATTGACGGCAAGCTAACATACTAGCATTAGTGATGAGCTAGCTAACTGCAAGGTCAAAATACGTCTTGCCTTGACTATAATAAATAACAAATAATTTTACATATGCGGTTCTCTAACGTTTTTGTTGGATACCCTCTTTGCCTACCATGGGTACAAACCAGAATCTGCAAGCTTTACAAGTTTGTTTTTGTGGGTTTTTATGTTATCAGGCAGCACTTTTAAAGATATAGCCAAATCAGATAATGATAAATGAATGCTTCCTAAATTACATTTATTGAGGTCTTAAAAACCATTAGATTTTACTTTTAAAATGGTGCAAGAACCCTGTTACATTACAGTTTTTTTGTGTGTTTTGCAGCACTTTAAAATATGGTGAAAGTCAAATTAAAGCTATATGTTGTATTCCATACTGCCCAATATATATATATATATATATATATATATATATATATATATATATATATATATATATATATAAAAGCAGTGGTGCATAAAAAGGTCAGTGATGTGTCATCTCTTGTTGTCAGGCTGTTTACTAGGGGGATTGTAAGGCCTAATTACTTTAAATGGCAGAATTAAAGCCATAAATCAGATTCTGTGACATACAGCACAGATCATGTCTGCATTAAAGTAATAGGTACATAAAACTATGATAAATATAAAGGGTTTTAGGTTAGGAATTTTGGCGGAGAGAGAGCTAAGTGCGTTAGAGTTTTAGATACATAGCTACGCACACTGCTGAGAGACTGGCTGGGTTTTATGCCTCGGAAAATGCCAGAGAGTGAGGGCTTCATAAAGAGACAGATGACAAACACAGGGAGGAGTCCTCAACATGCCCACTAATACAGAAGATAATGAATTATAGAGCTGTCCTAAGGCCAGAGAGAGAGAGAAAGAGAGAGAGCAGAAAACTCTTCCCTGTGTTTCTGATGAAAAATGGAGGCTGACTCGTCCTCTTGGCCATTGTCATAATGAGAATGGAGGAGCGCGGAGGAGAGGCAGTCGTTTCGCTTGTGTCCCTGCTGGAAGGGATGCAGTCGGAATATGCCTCATTGGACTAAGTGCATTGGCAAAAAGCCATTGAGAAACACATTAATTAATTTTGTGAGTGTGTGTGTCTGTGTGTTTCTGTGTGTATATGGGTACCATGTATTGAGTGCTTTGTGGGGACCAAATATCACCACTCCTCTTATGTCAGGCCAGACGAGATGTAGACTTGCGGAGGTAGGGTTGCCAACTTCTCAGTAAGAAAAGTAGCTATTGGCTGTCCTAAAAGCCGCTAGAAGTTGCTAAATGACGTCATTGCCTAATTTGCATATTACGTGTTTTTGAAGCTGTAAAGTATTGTGGGAGAGAACAATGTGAGTAAAAAACACCATTAATATGTTAGAAATGTTACAAATGAACAACTTCTTTTGCTTTTTAAATAGGCAGACTTTATTCTTAAGTTTTCTTTAGTTTCAAACCTATGATAGACAAATTGTTGAATGATGAGCTATAGCTAGCTGGATGTTTAGCTTTTTATAAAGAGGCAGACACTGTGGACGAGGTGAGTGACAGGCTGATTTATTTTTATATCACACATTTATATTTACATCCTGCTCTGTAAATAGGGGGCAGGGTCAGTCAGCGGCGGCTTTGGGCATGCGCAGCTTGTTTGCAGTGTGTTCTTGGAGCGGTGTGGGTGTGCTCTGAGTGTGAGAGACTGCACTGTGAGTGTTGTGGGCGGTGCTTACAGCAGCAGGCGCTGCTCGCTGAGGACAGTAACTAAAGAGCATGTGTGTTCATCTCAGAGTCGCCAAAAGTCTCCAATAACACCACAAAAACTCGCTAGATTTGTCGCTAGTTGCTTTTTTTTTTTTTACAAAAAAGTCGCTAGAGGGTCTGAAAAGTTGTTAAATATAGCATCAAAGTCGCTAAGTTGGCAACACTGTGTGGAGGTACTTAATGTAAAATTTATTAGCAAAATACTAAATCTTACAAGATTAAAGTGGGACAGGCATGATAAATAGAGCAGTAATAATTAATGTACCAGAGAAAGCAGGTTAGAGGTCATACAGGGGAGGTACAAAACAGAGCAAGAGGGCAAGACAAAGTACATAAAGCAAAAAACAAAGCAGGGTCTAAACCAAGAGAAGCTAATAAACAAAGGGTTAGGCTAAAGAGAAGTCAAAACAGAAAAACAGGTCGGCAACAAAAGAATACAGTAAAAAGTACAAAAGAAACGCTGGGTAGAAGAACTATTAAAAAATAGGTTCAATTCTAGGCAATGCAGAACAGAAACAGAGGGGTATTTATACAAGGGGAGACAGGAAATGGCAATGGGAACAGTCACATGATCCGGAGGGTAGAGCGCAGATGCAGGTGCATACTGGGAAATGTAGTCTTTAGTAGAGACTTTAGACAGACAGTCAGCGACAGGACTGACATCTTACATCAACTTGCCAGCAGACACCAGCAGAGGAAAAGTTATCCTACCCACCCAGTTAACAAGGGGTTAATTGTGCTTTTAGTGAATCCCAATTATGAATGGCTTTGGCATAGATAAACTGCTTATCTCCTATTGATCTTGAGTTAGGACAAATATACTTAGTTTTTTTATATAATTTTATTTCTATTTATTTATTAAAGTAATTGTAAAAAGGCCTGAAAGAACACAATTTCATTAGCATGGTTAACTTTTGGGGGTGATTACAGAACATTTAAAAAACAGAAAGCTGTGCAAAGACCATAAAAGATATGTATTTAGCACTGTGTTGGGACCAGAATCTCCAGAGGGGGCAGAAAAAAAAAACAAGAAACAAGAAAAGCAGAATTACTATAACATTGTGGGGACCTATGGTGGTGTAGAGAAAGATACCTTATAAAACTGTAGGCTCAGTTGAATTTATTTTAAAGATAAATAAAAAAATAATAGAATTTGTACAGAGATAATGCTGGGAATGATTTTGGTGAGAATGTTATTGGCCTTTTCTTTTGTGGCATGTTATAAAAACTACAACATTCATTTCAAATAAAAAAAAATAAAAAGCCTCCCAAAAATGTAAACCTACCACGTTTTACGTGCTTTTTGGGGCAAAAATTTGTGAGAATGACAACATGTTTATATTCCTATAAAACAACTATAGCCTTTGCTTCACATTTAAAAAAATCATTAAAGAGGACCTATGTGTGGTCCAGAACAGCAGAAAAAAACATGAACAAAACATTGATTTCAAACACTATGTAACAGTAATTTTAATGATTTGCTCTGAATGAACACATTATAACAGATATAATATAGAATGTTAACTTTCTCCTTAAAAAAAAACAAACTTTTTGTACACTTTTCTTTGATGTTCAAGGTGGGTGTTGCCATGAATGCTGCCAGGTTAAGTTGAATAATTATTTTAAGTGGTTAAATAACAAGTTTTTAAAATGCTTTTTAATCGTTTAGATTTTTAATAGATTTTATTGATTTAGCTATTTTTATAAAAATGGTGTTAATATTGTCAGTTAACATTAATAATGTTAAATAAAATTGTTTTAGAAAATGTTTTAGAATATGTATCCTTGAAACAGACTAAGGTCAGCTTGAACTATTCAAAATGTTTGCAACTCTTGGTTAACCATGTTTTCAATAAATACCATTTTTTGCTAAATTTGCTCAGCCTGCCATTGTTGTGTATCTTGTTTTGACATGAAATAAAAAGTGCGAGCATGACAGGATACAAAAAGTTGAAATAAAATTGAACACGAACATGTAAAGATAGCAATACAAAAATTGTATAATGTTTATTGCTTTATTGGGACCAGAGGGCATGAAAACAGAAATACTTTTAATAAATACTTTGGGGACCGTTGGTGGTGCTCACAATAATATTAATGTCATCTTTAGAAGATTTGGGTGTTAAGGTTGAAGTTGGGAATGTACTGGGAGGTATGGAAGCCATAATAATAACTTACTTTCTCATAAATGTGACTTAGTATCTCATAGTTACGACTTTCTAGCCCATAGTTATGACATATTACTGACTTAAGACTATTTCATAATAATGACTCACTATCATAATAATAACCTTTTGTTTAATAATTGTGATTTAAACACACTACTGACACCATCACACTACTGACACCAACATCACACTGCTGACACCATCACACTACTGACACCTACATCACACTGCTGACACCAACATCACACTGCTGACACCATCACACTACTGACATCACTTCAACCAACATCACACTACTGACACCATCACACTACTGACACATCACACTACTGACACCTACATCACACTGCTGACACCAACATCACACTGCTGACATCACTTCGACCAACATCACACTACTGACACCAACATTACACTACTGACACCAACATCACACTGCTGACATCACTTCAACCAACATCACACTACTGACACCAATACCACCACCACCATCACAGTACTGACACCATCACCTCCACCACCATCACAATACTGACACTATCACCTCCACCACAATCACACTACTGACACTATCACCTCCACCATCATCACACTACTGACACCAACATCACACTGCTGACACCATCACACTACTGACACCTACATCACACTGCTGACACCAACATCACACTGCTGACATCACTTCAACCAACATCACACTACTGACACCATCACACTACTGACACATCACACTACTGACACCTACATCACACTGCTGACACCAACATCACACTACTGACTCCAACATTACACTACTGACACCAACATCACACTGCTGACATCACTTCAACCAACATCACACTACTGACACCAATACCACCACCACCATCACAGTACTGACACCATCACCTCCACCACCATCACAATACTGACACTATCACCTCCACCACAATCACACTACTGACACTATCACCTCCACCACCATCACACTACTGACACCATCACCTCCACCACAATCACACTACTGACACCATCACCTTCACCACAATCACACTACTGACACCTTCACCATCATCACACTACTGACACATCACCTCTACCACCATCACATTACTGACACCATCACCTCCACCACCATCACACTACTGACACATCACCTCCACCACAATCACATTACTGACACCATCACCTCTACCTCCACCACACTACTGACACCATCACCTCCACCACAATCACACTACTGACACCTTCACCATCATCACACTACTGACACATCACCTCTACCACCATCACATTACTGACACCATCACCTCCACCACCATCACACTACTGACATCACCTTCACCACCGTCACACTACTAACACCATCACATTACTGACACCATCACATCCACCACCATCACACTACTGACACCATCACCTACACCACCTTCACACTACTGACACATCACCTCCACCACCATCACACTACAGACACCATCATACTACTGACATCCCCTCCACCACATCAATCACACTACTGACACCATCACCTCCACCACCATCACACTACTGACACCATCACATCCACCTCCATCACACTACAGACATCCCCTCCACCACATCAATCAATACTGACACCATCACATCCACCACCATCAAATTACACTATCAAATTACATTATTACATTATCAAATTACACATACACATCAATACTGACACCATCACCTCCACCACCATCAAATTACACTACTGACACCATCACCCCACCACCATAATACTACTGACACCATCACATCCACCTCCATCACACTACTGACACTGACATCATAGTACTGACATCCCCTCCACCACATCAATCACACTACTGACACCATCACCTCCACCACCATCAAATTACACTACTGACACCATCACCTCTACCACCATCACACTACTGACACCATCACCTCTACCACATCACACTACTGACACCATCACCTCCACCACAATCACACTACTGACACCTTCACCATCATCACACACTACTGACACATCACCTCTACCACCATCACATTACTGACACCATCACCTCCACCACCATCATACTACTGACACCATCACCTCCACCACAATCACACTACTGACACCATCACCTCCACCACCATCACACTACTGACACCATCACATCCACCTCCATCACACTACTGACATCCCCTCCACCACATCAATCACACTACTGACACCATCACCTCCACCACCATCAAATTACACTACTGACACCATCACCCCCACCACCATCATACTACTGACACCATCACATCCACCTCCATCACACTACTGACACTGACATCATAGTACTGACATTACCTTCACCACAATCACACTACTGACACCAACACCACACTACTGACACCATCACCTCCACCACATCAAATCACACTACTGACATCACCTCCTCCACAATCACACTACTGACACCATCACCTCCACCACCATCAAATTACACTACTGACACCATCACCCCCACCACCATCATACTACTGACACCATCACATCCACCTCCATCACACTACTGACACTGACATCATAGTACTGACATTACCTTCACCACAATCACACTACTGACACCAACACCTCTACCACATCACACTACTGACACCATCACCTCCACCACAATCACACTACTGACACCTTCACCATCATCACACACTACTGACACATCACCTCTACCACCATCACATTACTGACACCATCACCTCCACCACCATCATACTACTGACACCATCACCTCCACCACCATCATACTACTGACACCATCACATCCACCTCCATCACACTACTGACACTGACATCATAGTACTGACATCACCTCTACCACCATCACACTACTGACACCATCACCTCTACCACATCACACTACTGACACCATCACCTCCACCACAATCACACTACTGACACCTTCACCATCATCACACACTACTGACACATCACCTCTACCACCATCACATTACTGACACCATCACCTCCACCACCATCATACTACTGACACCATCACCTCCACCACAATCACACTACTGACACCATCACCTCCACCACCATCACACTACTGACACCAACATCACACTACTGACACCATGCGCTTCCTCTCCACCACACAACAGCGTGACTCACGGTCCGAATAAGTCACATGATGGACTGACTGACTGATCTCACGCGCGCGCGAGCCCCTTAGTAACACCACAGCGTCCACCCGAAAAGATCAGCTAGCCCATGAGAGAGGAGAGTGAGGAGGGTTGTGGTGGGCTGAGGACGGTGAGGTGGGCTGGGCTCTCCGCCTCTGTTTTTCCCTCGCCTTCACAGCGCGGCGCACACTCAGAGCCCTGAGAGGAGGAGAGGAGGAGGTGATCAGAGAGAGGGATGGAGGGATGGAGATGATGGAAAGCGGGGCTCGAGGGTCGCTGTTCGGTGTTTTTCCTGCTCTCTGGGCTGACGATGCCTTTGGACTTTAGCCTTCTAGCTCGTGCCTTCCTTTTTCCCACCTCTCCGTTAAGCGATGCGCTGCGGTAGCGCGAGCGTGTCCTATCTCTTCTGAACGGCGCTACAGCAGCAGCAGCAGCAGCGATGTGGTGCATCAACTGCGCGTCCGATAAGACTCCCGCCATCCTCCACAACAAGCTCGTGTACTGGTAAGACACGACCCGCATGGCGTTCTCCTATAGCGCTCTGTAGTGACGCTGGCGCGTGCAGTGCTGTTTTTGTAGCGTTATGGTTATAGAGGGTGTCTCCTCAAACATCTCGACTAACCTCCTCTAAACTCCTAACAGCTCTTCAGCTAATCCTAGCTGAAAAAGCCTGCCAGCATGGTCAGCTCAAGCTGGTCAGATTGGTCAAGCTGGTTAAACTGGTTAGTTAGCATTGGGTATGTTTTTGGATTTGTTGTTGTGAGTTTGATGGTTTAGCTGGATTACAAGCATGATGAGTCTGGCCAGCTAGCTAGCTAGAAAACCAGTAAGACCAAGCTTGATCATGCTGGTATAACAAACAAGACCGAGGTGGTTGACCAGTATGATCAAGCTTGACCATGTTGGTTTGACAACCAAAATCATGCTGGTAGAGCAGCATGATAAGCAAGACCAAGCTGTTTAGCCAGTATTGTTAAGCTTGACCATGCTGGTTTGACCACCAAGACCAAGCTGGTGGAGCAGCATGAAAAGCAAGACCAAGCTGGTTAACCAGTATGATCAAGCTTCACCATGCTGGTTTCACCACCAAGATCATGCTTGTTGGTTTGAACAACCAGCAAGACCAACCGAATAACCAGTATGACTAAGCTGGTGCATTAGAATGATAAAGCTTGGTCATATTGCTAATCCAACTTGCTTAGTTTGTTCCTGCTTTTAGACCAGCTAATGCATCACCAATTTATTCTGGTTGACCAGCTTGGTCTTGTTTCTTATGCTGGTCAGTCATCTTGATCTTGCTGTTTTTTTCTGGTCAAACAACATGGTCAAGCTTGGCCACACTGGTGATCTCATTTAGTCAGGTTCTCAATTTACCAGCTAAAACTTTAACAAATATGATGTACAACTAGCTTGGTCATTCTGGTGATCTAGCTTGGTCAGGTTGTTCCTACTTGACCAGCTAAACCATCTAAAAATATGTTGTACAACTAGCGTGGTCATACTGCTCAATCCACTTGGTTATTATGGTCAACCAGCATGGTCTTGCTGGTTTACTGGTATGCCAGTTTGGTCTTGTTGCTGATGCTGGTAAGTCCTCTTGGTCTTGGTGGTTATCCGAGTCAATCAGCATGGTCAAGCTTGGTCATACTGGTGACATAACTTGGTCAGGTTGTTTATACTTTACCAGCTAAACCTTTTGAAAAATATGATTTACAACTAGCTTATTCATACTGGTCAATATGCTTGGGTATGCTTGTCAACTAGCATGGTCTTTCTTGTTTACTGGTAAACCATCTTGATCTTGGCTATCTTGTAGGTAATTCTTGTTGCCCAGCTCGATTAAGTTCCTTATGCTGGTTATCCTGGTCAATTGGCTTGGTCAAGCTTGCTCTGGTTGCTCATTTTTGAAGACCATAACAAGCTAGACCAAACTGGATAGCCAAATAGCCAAGCATGACAAAAATCAAGTTCAACATGCTAGTCAAAAGCTGATTGACCAGTTTTTAGCTTACAAGCATAGTGTATGCTTTTTACATAGAATATCTGCTACCATGAAACACAGGATTTGAACCTGATTTTTTGACGAGTATTTATGCTTATGTACAGGGTTGATTGAACTCGTTTTTGGGTGCAGTTGGACTTCTATGAACGCCCTGTTTGTTTTTTTGCTATGTGTGTGTGTGTGTGTATGTTAAGCAGCAGTGCAGGAGAGCAGTCTTAGCATGTGAAAGAGGGCTATGGCAGCAGTGTGTGTTGGTTGGTGTAGCACGTTGCAGATCGAGGCAAAACACTGAGCAGATTTTCAGCATCGCCCTGCCCACTGTAGCAGAGTCCAGCAGAGACTTTAATGATGGCTGTTAGCAGGTGGCCAGCACTCCTCTTATGAGATCACTCTATCTGGAGCTGTTATTGAGGGAGACTGTGAGGACTGGGTTGAATGGTTGTGCATTGGCTGCATCCTCAGACTAGATGAGCTTTCTTTCTGTAGGACTGTGGAGAGCTCTTGCACTTTTTCTTTTCAGGAAAATGAACAGTAAAGATGTCTTGTGTATGAGCTGGTGTAGATTCTGATGGGTTCTGTCTAGTACTGAAAAATGGTTTGTTGACTTGTAATTATAGTAGGAAGCTTTTAAGTGCTGTTTAAAGAGGCATTGCATTTTCTAAAGAACTTTTTAAAGAACTAGTGCTGTTACTGAAGGATATGTACTGGTCATCTGTTATTTCAACTGTTATTTTGCTGTGGGGAACCACTGCACTGGATGAATGACTGGCACGATATCATTATTTCTTTTTACAGAATAATAATAATATATTTTTTCCCTAAAATATTTGTTCAATCTAATTTAAACATGTTCTGTACAGTATTTTGTACAGAAAAAAAATCAACTACTTTTATCAGTCTGAGAAAGCCAGTCTTTAAGCCAGTAAAGAACCATTACAGCATTCCAATTGTCATAATATTGCTTTTTTCTATACAACACTCATTAAGAGTGCATCTTCACTGGTGTCTTATCTAACCGTGAGTATTGATTTTAGAAAGCTGACCAGAGTAAGCCCGGGTTCCTCATATTCCCAGCTGGACTAGTGTTGTTACAAAGAGAGATGGACTTGTTGGATGGTTGCACTGTATTGGCTGTATCCTCCAACTAGATGGGCTTCTCCTTCAGAATGTGGAGTGGTCATTATGGTCATCATGTCCTTTCACTGTGGGGAACCACTGCACTGGAAGTGTGACTGAATCTCAAGGAGAAAGATGGCAGCACTTTTCTTCTCAGGGAACTGATAACAAAACTGTCTTTTTGTGTTTGAGTTGATTTACACAATACAGATCATTGTTGGTACAGTTGAAGCTTAAAAAAATGGTTCTATAAAGAACTTAAAGGGGTTTGTTGAACTATTGAAACATCCAACTGTTTATTTAAATAGTCTTTATTTGGTGTAAAACCACTCTCTTTTCTAAATATCCCTTTTTTAAAGAGTGGACCTGTACTAATACCTAGTGTTTGAATGGTACCATCTCTAATCTCAAGTATTGACTCTATGGATGACTGACCAGAATAAAACAAGCAGTCCTCATATTCCAGGTGAATTAGTGCTATTATAGGAGAAGATGGACAGTGATGAATGTTTGCACTTTGGCTGTACATGGACTTCTCTTCTTTAGAATTGTGGAGTGGTCATGGGCATCATATCCTTTCAATGTGGGGAACCAACTTCTCTAGAAGTGTAACTGAATCTCAAGAAGAAAGACGACCGGAACTAGTAACATTATAGACTTCTTCTGTATGTGCTCATATTATAATCTGACCCAGTAGTCCATTTCCTTTAAAATATGAGTGTAATCTATGAAAAAGGGTTATGTATAGTACTAAATTTGGTTCTTTGGCTTGTACCGATGGAGGAAAACTTTTAAGTGCCATATAAAAGCATCTACATTTATATTCCAAAAGTCTGAGAAGCCCTTAAATCCAGCAAAGACCCAATACATCATCCAAACAGTTATTTGAATCCTATTTGTTCTATACTGAACCATTGTCTTTAGAATAATACCCTCTTTCTAAGACTGTATCTGTATTGATGCCTGGTATCAGACTGGTGCTGTCTCTAATCATGAGTATTGATTTTGATTAACTAGCCATAGGAAACTAGCCATGCCCATCTTTTCAGTTGGACTATGCTGTTTGGGTTCTATATAGTACAGGAAAAAAAGACTAATGTAATTATAGTGAAATTATTTTTTCAATGCTATGTAGAACCATCTACAACCTATTGTTACGATAGCCAAGAGTTTTTTTAATCAGCAAAAAACATTGAAGCATATGACAATGGTTTGAGTTGTCGCTGATCTACAGAAGAAACCATTTTCTTTTCTAAGGAACCCTCTTTTTAAGACTCTAACCTGTATTAATGCCTGGTTTTGAACTGGTGACCATATTCCTAGCTGGACTAGTGCTGTTACTGAGTGAGATTGACTGTTTGAATGGTGGCTTTTGGCTGAATCCTCAAACTAGATGGGCTTCTCAGTAAGAAGTGTCTCAGAAGAGTGGTCATTATGGTCATCATGTAGAACCACTACACCTGATGGTGACTGAATCTTAAAAAGAAAGATGGCAAGATCTTGCTCTTTTTCTTTTATAGAAACTGGTAATGATTTTGGGTTCTTGTGAATGAGATTGATATTGATTCTGATCCAGAATTTCCTCTGTAAAATATTTGTACAATCTAGACAAAAATGGTTCCATCTAATATTGAAAGGAGGTTCTTTAACCTTCTTTAAGTGTTCACCAGTCTTAGTGCCTTTCCTTCAATATAGAACCGGAACTGTTCTGGTTTGTGAGCCTAATTTTGAACCGGTTTGCCACGTTTTCATCAACAAAGGTAGGTTCTGGAACCAGGAACGTTTGTTTGCAGTGGGAACCGAACAATACTAGGTTTTCAGTGCGAACCTTCAGTGCGGACATCTGTGGGCATGTCTCTTTGTACGGGAGCACCACCTCTGTGCAATGCCCTCTGTTGATTACGTATGATGTGACGTTTTGATGGTTCCACTAAAAATGGTGGAAACGTGGGTTGGTTCGCTAAAAATCACTATGGTTCTGAACGGAACTATGTTCTTTTGTTGGAAAAGCGCTATCTGAAGAGTCCTTTAAACTGCCAAAGAAATATTAAGCATCCAAATCATTCTTTAAATTGTCATCACTCTATAGAGAACCATTGTCTTTACTAATTAACTGTGAAAGTGCTACAAATAATGTTTTGGTGCTATTTAGAACCATCATCATCAATCATTTCCCATCAGTCTGAGGAACCCTTCCAACTGGACCAGTCCTGTTACTGAGGGAGATGGACTGAGTTGAATATATGGGCTTTTTATTCAGAAGTGTGGAGTGGTCATCATGATCATCAGTGGGGTACCACTACACTGGATGTGTGATTGAATGCAGTGGACACAAGACTGCACATGAGGTAATGGTTGAACGTAGCTGTCCAGAGGCATCCAGCGGTTCTCATATGCTCTGCTTTAACATACAACATCACCCCATTCCTGGGTCATGGACGTATCTCCATGTGAACCCATTCTATTGAAGCATTAATAATTGTTGCATAATGATTGTACACAGCTGAACAGAGAAAGCCCACAGTCTTTGTTACCAAGGTCTTGCTGTTTTCTGGTCAGGCAGCCTATAATGGGTTCTAATGGTGGCTGGACTCTAGTGCTGTTATTGAGGGTGGTGGGCTGTGCTGAGTGGTCACACTTGAGCTGTGTCCTTCACTGGATGGGTTTTTCTCAGAAATGCTGTTGAATGACCGCCACGTCCATTTGCACTTCTGAATCCATGCCATGGAAGCATGACTCATTATTGAGCGGTGATAATACATATTTTTACAAGGAAAGCCAGAGGTTCTGATGTTCTCTGCTTGGCTGGTGTTTGTGTTGATGAGTGTGCTGTATGTGGAATGACGTCAGATGGGTTTTTATATCGAAAGTCTTGTGCCATTCTCCACTAAATTCTAAATGTGGTTTTATTCGGAAAATGTTGAGTTATATTCCACTAGTTGAATTTCTATATTGAGAGACTTGTAGATGTTATCATTTAATTCTAAATAGATTTTTGTTTTTTTGTGCTGTACATCTTTTTAAAAAAGATTTTATTTCTAATTTTCTCCAATTTTTTCCCCAAATTAGCTAGTCCCACCAATTCAGCAGCTAGTCAGCTGTATATCCCCCATCACTAGGGATGCCACAACACAAGGTGGGTAAAGACTAGCTCATGCCTCCTGTAAAGTCGGTTCTGATACATCAGCTCACAGGCGTCTAGTGCTGAGCGACATCACCCTAGGAGTGATGAGAGGAAAGAGCGACATCTACCCACCCAGAGAGAGAGCATGGCCAATTGTTCTCTCTCAGGGCTCCGACAGCTGATGGCAAGCTGCATGACCGGGATTCGAAGCAGTGATTTCCCGATCGTAGTGGCAGCGCTTAGCCTGCCGGACCACTCAACACCCAATGTCTTCCGTTAGTTAAGATACTTTGATCAAATTAAAGCTGGGCAGCATGATGATGTTTTTCATATTGTGATACATTTTCTTATCATATCAAATAGACTTTTTAAGCACATCTAGGTAAATAAAATTTACTATGATAAAACTTGTGCGCCATGGTTGATAGGTTTCTTAATGATTATATCGTTATCAATATATTATATCCACCCACATTAAGAAATATATTGTGATATGAATTTCATTATATTGTCTAGCCCTAGATCAAAGTCACGTGGTGTTCTGGAATAGATATATAGAATTCTTGCGATGTTCTACACTGATATCTTTGATGTTCTAAATAAACTTAAAGTAGATTTTATGTTTAAAATGATATAAAGATTTTAATAGTGAAAGTCTTGTGACATTCTTCACTAGATTTTTGTTTTTTTTTGTGTCGAAAGTTCATCACTATCCAAAAATAGCAGTTTTATACTCTGATGTTCTCCACTAATTGAGTTATTTTGCTTGAAGTCTTGTGAGGTTCTCTTCTTAAATGTATCCTTATGGTGGAGAAAGTCTGTATGGATTGAGTCTTTTTCATCTGGTAAGACAATATGACATGAGTGACAGTATGAATAAATGTAGTGTGATAAATGAACTGTATGCTTCTGGATCTTCTGTATCTTCTGGTTAATAAACTCTTGGATTCT
Organism: Astyanax mexicanus; assembly: GCF_023375975.1. NCBI lineage: Eukaryota > Metazoa > Chordata > Actinopteri > Characiformes > Acestrorhamphidae > Astyanax > Astyanax mexicanus. The sequence continues at coordinate 39,348,186 of NC_064419.1, read as the reverse complement.
GTGGTCCTGATCTTCTCTCTACTCATCATAGGCTGTCAGAGAGGGGCATCCAGCTCGGTGAAGTGGTCCTCATCATTTCCCTCAGCCTGCTGGACTCTTCCCATTAAAGCGTATTGAAGCTTGAGGAGTGATTATAGCAGTTATCAGACACTCCTGTGTGGAGGGGTCAGGCTGGAGGAAGTGCCGGTTCGTGGGTCAGCGTGACCTTTTGACCCGGTGAGCGTGTGCAGTGGAAGCGTGAGTGACTCTCGTGGAGTGATTGAATCACGCTGGAGTCTGCTGGGCAGGAAGTGGCCGTGTGTGTGTTTAGCGTTGGGCGAGTGTGTGTCTGCCCGTTGGCCATCTGTGCGGCTCTGAGCTGGAGAAGTTTGGTGGAAGGTGATGTAATGCAGCGGAGACACGTGACGCGTGTTAATGATCTGTGAGCTGATCGGGACGAGCTGTGCTGAAGTGCTGTGTGTCTGATGGAGCAGCTCAGTGATGCCATACGTTTACAGACTGCAGTGTGAAGATCAGCTGAAAGACCCTACAGGACCTTCTCTCTCTCTCTCTCTCTCTCTCTCTCTCTCTCTCTATCTTTCTGTCTCTCTCTGCCCGTCTCTCTCTCAGTATCTATATTTATTGCTGTCTCATACTCACTTGTTCTCTCTTCTCCATCTCTCTCTTGCCTTTCTTCTCTTTCTATCTCTCTCCCCATATATCCATCCTTTTCTCCATCTGTCTCCCACTCTCTCTCTATATCTCTTTCTCTTTGTTTCTCTCTGGTTCCTCTAAGTATATCTTTCTCTCACACACACTCTTGCTTGTTGTTTTTCTCTATCTGTCCCTCTCTTTCTCATTCTGTTTCTTCTGATACTTGTGTCTCTCTGTCTCATACTTTTCTCTTTCTCCCTCTCTTTTTTTCTCTGTCCTTTTTTCTCTTGTACTTTCTCCATATTTCTCTTTTTGCCACTTTCCTCTTCTTTCTTCTCTTTCTTTCTATCCTTTCTATCTGTCAAACAGAGACTGTAAAAAAAGATGGACGTCGTGTCTCCGTTCCCATTCATTCAATGAAAATGAAGCCAAAATCTTCCGCCATGTTGGTGATCCTGACACCCGATTCTGCGCAGTAGAACCCAGACGAGGGAGAAAAACTGTGTAGAGACAGCCTACTCATTTAAATAACCCGCGGAGCTGACGATCTGTTATTGGTCCCGCCCATAACCAGCCCTTTTACAATAACCACACCTTTTTTGAATAGAGCTGAATAACCTTCTAAAAAACGAATCCTGAGGTAGAATTACAGTATATTAGAAAAAAACGTGATTGAAAGCTGTCTGCTTTGCCATTGAAACCTATGGTAATGGGTGGAGTTACACAGCTTTCTGAAACCGAACAGCAGGGGGCGCCCGACCTGTGGTGGCTTCACTTTTGAGAGACGATGCTCTGTCCAGCTATATACAGTCTGTGCTGTCAGACATTTTCTCTCTTTCTCTCCCCCATTCCCTATTTATCTCTTAGTCTCTTTCTGTCACCGACTTTCACCTCTGTCTCTTTTCTAAATGTCTTCTCTCAGTCTGATTTTCTTTCTCCCTGTCTTATACCCTCCTCTCTAACTCTCTGTCTTGTTCTGTTTCTCCTTTTTTGTCTTTCTATCTTATGCTCTTGCCTCTATCCTTCTTTCTCACTCTCCCTGTCTCTCACTTTCATCCCTTCCTCACGCTCTCACTGTCTATCACTCTCTCCATTTCTCTCTTCATTTCTCTGGCTGATGATGCACTTTATCACCCCCCCCATCTCTCCTTTATTTTCTCTCTCTCACTCTATCACACATGCTAAGTTCAGTTTAGTTCAATTCCTCAGGTCAGTTTAGTGGGCATGACTGTTTCACTAATAATAATAATAATAATAATAATAATAATAATAATAATAATCTACATATTCTAGTCATTTGAACCCCTATAGATTACAATAGGTTTGGAGTACATATAATGATTTTTACTCACTGTTCTTTAGGCAACCTCTATAGATTCTCTTGTGTTATTATTATTATTCTTTTGTCCCCCCCCTCTCTCTTATTGCCTCCAAGTTTATTATTCTATCTCGCTTTTCTTCTATCTGTCTCTGATTCTGATTGTCTCATTCTGCTTCTCGTGCTGTCTTTTTGTTTCACACTCTTGTCTTTCTCCTTATCTCCTTCTTTCTGTCTTATTTATGTTTCCTTTTTTATTCTCTCCAACTCTTAGTCTTTCTCTCTCTCTCTCTCTCTCAGCCTGGTAGGGGGTCCAGTAAATCTGCTAAAGCCTTTTGATGTGAATTCGGGATCAAGCGGTAGACAATGCTTCATTTTTTTTTTTTACAGACCCATGTGAATTACAGCACTGCCACAGAGAGAGAGAGAGAGAGACAGCAGACAGATTTTCTGCCAAGTTGTGTTTCAGGCTTTGCGGTTGTGCGTCGTGCGGTGACTTTAAAGATTTATAATGGAAGGAGTCATATTCATAATGCACTGCGCCAGACTGCTGTATTGGTGTGGATTTGGTTAAAGTTGGAGAAGACAGTGTATCAGTGAGGATGATGTAGAGCCTCTGTGTAATGGCATAGCACAGGAAGTGACTTGTGATGTATCAGCACCCTCTTTCCCTTTATCTGCAGCTGTTAGCTTAGCGTGTGTGTATGTATGTGTGTGTGTGTGTCTGTGTGTGTGTGTGTATAATGCTGTTGTAATAGCTAGTTTTTTGACCTTGAATCAGAAGTCAGGACACATGATATTTGCTGAGCATCCTAAGGTAGTCACTGTACTGTGGACCGGGGGTTCTTAACCTGAGGGTCGCGACCCTCAAGGGGAGATAGAGAGTGATGATAATTAAGGCCTGGTTTAGGGTCTATACTGTCCAACTATCCACACGTCTAAAATTACATCACACATATATATAGACGTGGCTCTACGCGAAAAACTGACTTCAGTTCAGTATTTTTTGGATAATATGCAACAGCAAATAGAAAACACAGGCAGATTTGATGGGCTTCAAGTGAGCCTATTCATGCTCCCTAAATATTTTGAACCCTTAAAAGGGGTCACACAGTGAAAAAGGTTAAGAATCCCTGCTGTAAATCTACATTAATACTTGACTACATCTAACTTCAAGAGTTTTCAGAGAACAATATATCACCCATTCATTAATTCATGTTCACTTCTTTTATTTCCTATCAATATGTGCATTTACAACTTCACCACTTTTATTTGATTCATCCTACTGAGTTCATGATTCAGTATTCCCACATTCTTCTAATTCTCTACAGGACAGAACGCACAGCTGTAATTGTGAGGTTTTTAGACAAGATTTGTTAGGATCAAATTGGACTTTTGGCTCATGTCAGTCTAATAAACAATATTAGCATCTTAACGTCTGTCTGGATTACATAACAGCATGACATACAGTGTCAGAAAGCACATAAGCATGTGTGTGTGGGATTACGTGACTCAGTGTGGGATGATTCAGACATGCATGGGGTTTGCATGATGGTAATTGGTGCATCTTAAGCCACTTAAGCTTCTGCTACGTGTTAGCTGTTGTAGTCTTGCAGCTTCAGAGCAAAACTGAAACTGAAGAAGCAGCGCTGAATCTGAGAATAGTCCACCAGCAGCATCCTGTGACCATTGATAAAGGACTACAAGATGACCAACACAAAAATGCACAGTTACAGATGAGCTGCTGTCTAGAGCAGTAAAGCAGTGAAGTGCGTAATAGAGTGGAGGACAGTGAGTGGGCACAGTGTTTAAAAACTCAAGCAGCACTGCTGTATCTGATTCACTCACTGTACCAGCATAACTCACAGAGACACACCACCACCATGCCATTCCCGCTAAACAAAGAGACTGTCATATTTCAGACAGGAACTCAGACAAGTGCAGATGCAGATAAATAGGATTTTAATAAAGTAAAAGCAATACCATAAACAGGGACAGTCCAGAGAATCATACACAGGGAATCCAGCAGCAGAGATAATTCAGTAAACATTAAAAATGTTAAACAGTTCAGGTCAAACACAGTAATATAAATATCAGAGAAACAGGCAGTAATCGCTTTGTAATAAGGTAGAACCAACAATACCCGGCACAGGTGTCATCAGTATTCGGGACTTCCTGGAGGAAGCAGGTGATGTGTCACCTGATCGGGTGTGTGCGTGATGTCAGCGGGTGGTGCGTTCTGGGTAGTGTAGTTGTTTAACTGAAAACCTCTATTAGAGCTGTGTGAAAAGACGAAAAGACGTCTGCAATGACCTAATTTGGACTAGAATAAAAGGTTGATAAACTACCATAAAATATTATATTCTTTAATAATGTACGTCCCCAGGACGTCCAAAAAAGTTACCTGGTCTGACATTCAAATGTTTAACTGCATATTGATGTCCAATTAGGGTCAAAGTTAGACGTCCAAATAGCGGACCTAGTTTGCACGGCGTGTAGAAGTGCAGAACTGGTATTGGACCGACAGACACAATATAGACATGATCTGCACGTCTATAAGACGTCTAATGTTTAGTGGGTTGTCGCTTTAGTGCTAATTGCATCCTTCTGCTTTTCTCCTTTACTGACTTTACTGACTCTATATAAGACCTGTGTGGATGTATGAGGACTTTTTAAAAAGCTTTAACATATTAAAAGCTGTTTGACCAGTGGTAGGATGGTCCCCAGTTATATGTGAGTCTTGGTCCTCCAAAGGTTTCTTCCTTCTCCTGCAGCTCTGAGGGAGTTTTTCCTTGCCTCCACACTCACTGGGGGTTCTGTATTCTGTATTTTTATGTTTAATAGTTTGCCCGATTCTCTGTCCCGTGATCATATTTCTGTAAAGCTGCTTTAAAGCTGCCATCCGAATGGTTTCCCTCTTTACTCAGAACAAATTAGTCCTCCAATTGAAAAGAGGAAATGTTTATATTTTGCTTCAATGTCCTTAAATTCAATCATATACAGGAAAATGGTTTTCCACAAAACCCAACCAGAGCCTTTAAAACACAACCGACTCACTGATTTGCAGCATGTGTCTGGGATGAGTTCAAGTCCCATTTAGCCGATTCCGCTGAGACTGAGAATTAAGATCATCTGATCTAAGTTCATGAACTGGACTCATGCTGTGATTATGAGGACGGCGGAGCAGAAGTAGCCGGAATGTTGGACAGCAGGTTGAGTTTAATCTCTTTAATCTTCAGATTTGAAATGGAACTGACCCCGATTGTGGTGGCTGAGTGGGTGAGATTGTCCGTAAAGGCAGAGCAGTGAAAGTGTGCTTTATTGTGAGAGCGCTTAACTGGATTGCAAAGAGAGGGCCTGTATCTCTCTCTTCCTCTGCCTCTCCCTTTTCTCTCTTCTCTCTTCTCTCTTTCTCTATCTATCTCTTTCTGGTACAGATGTGGGCAGTAGGACTGTGCCTCCACTGCCAAGTCAGTCTGCATGCTCTCAGTGTGGGCTTTGGGTCGGATGCCAGCGCAGCTCTCCGCTGCTTTCGGGAAGCTGCAGAGGACAATGTGGTGATTCAGTTCGCTGGGCCATTTGCACATTCAAGCTGCTCAGGATTTCAATACATTGCTCCCTTATATTAAAGGAGCACCCATCCTAATCCCGGTCTGCGGCATCCGTGGCGTACAGTCGATTATCACGGCCGATAATTTCCTTGTGTTTCTCTGTAGTTAGTAAATGAACTGGAAACCTGTTCATCTAAAATGTAATCGACTTATAATAGAAGCCAGACAGGCAGGTGCTGATACGGCTGCCCATTGACTTCTATTATAGAAGTGCTTTGGAAGTATGGGGAACCATGTCTACATAATTGAGACCTTCCAAACGAATAACCATATATTGACCATTTCATCCTCTTGGAGAATCAACTAAATGGTTGTATTTAGACCTACTTGTCTTAATTAATGAAGGCACTTAATTAATTATACAATTAATAAAGAAAATAACTAGTCAATATTTTCATTGGAAGAACCTAATTGTCTATAGCAATGACTGTATAGTCTAAACATGGAAATTGAAATTATAAAGTCTCTTAAAAAAATCCCAACCATTTAAATTTTCTGATCCTTTAAACTGTCTTTCCATCTCTTTCTGTTTTTCTTGTGCTAATATTGGCTGAAAAAGACCAGGACCTCTCTGTTTATTAAGTGGAGTAGCTGAGTTGTGATTACACTGCCAGGCCAATAGAGAGTTAATCATATTACACTAATATTGATCATATGATGTTGTACTGTTGGTCTTCTTTGTGTTTTTATTTAAGTAAAATAAACATTGTGATATAATTAGTTGTTATCCAGACAGCTGATGTTAGTTTACCTAGACATGTTGGAAAAGCTAGTATTTGTATATGCTAGTACATGCTAGACATGCTTGTATTTGTGTTTAATCTTGGTCTGGGGTAGGGAGCGGGTCTACGAAATGAGCAAACAGTTCACATTGAATAGAATCACAAACAAGTTAAATCGTTAAACGTCATGAAAAATCTGAAAAAAGTCATATTTATACTGGTCATTTTTGAGTGTATGCCTAAAGACTAGGTTGAGAAGAGTCTGCCAAACACAAATGTCCAACTGACCGTGGTCCTATGGTTAGAAACTGACAACTGGAAGAAATCTCAAGCACAGCAGAAGTGAATTTCAAAAAGCAAAGCAGTTAATATTGGTAGAAATGAATGTGCTGTATCTCTAGGCATATATTAATGTTTTATCATAAAACAAAGAGAAAAGACATTAATATATTAATATTGATCGTGTGCACATGACACAGTTTCTTCTTCTGGTCTATTTTAACATAAGGTGCAGGGGTGTTGTCATGTTTCCCTTATAATTTTAGCAGGTCTTGTCGCTGGGGGCACCTAAGTAAACAAAACTGTAATTCTCGTCACATGAGCTCTGGATGTTAATCTACACAGATTTCTCTCCTAAAAACTGTTTATTTGTGTGAGTAACAGACGTTCGTATACTTGGAAAGCTTATAATTAGAAAGCTTAGATGTTCTGTATTTTAGAGTGGTTAGCAGCAGTGCTAGCCTCAGTTAGCAGTGTGCTATCAGCTAGCAGTTCTTCCCACATAGCTTGTTTTAACATGGTAAACGGTTAGCAGCTAATGCTAATACTGCTCCAGCCTGGGTGCTGGAGAACTAAACTGAAACTCCTGTATAACGCTGTATAAGCTTTACTGCTCCTTACAACCTGACTGGTAAAAATAATACATAAGGCACACCGGATTATTTCATTCAGTTCAGTTCAGTTTTATTTATGTAGCACTTTTTACAACAGAAGTTGTCACAAAGCAGCTTTACAGAGAAAAACAGGGCCATGCGCCATATCGTGGTGAGATTTTAAGGCGATTTTTTTGGGAAAATTAAAGGATTTTAATTGCACTTTAAAGTGCAAAAAATATGGTACTCTACTGTATCACTACACATGCTTCTTTAATTGCCAGTGACAGTTCTGTCAAATCTCTCAGCTTGTCCAGAAATGCATGTGTAAAGTGTGTCCAGCTTGAATGGTACCTCAGAGTGTGAATTACTCTTGTTTTGAACAATGTAGTTAAAAGATAAGCACAAACCTGGATTGCGAGTAAAATATCCCCGGATTTGCCATGATCCTTTGTAGCAGGATCAGATCAGGACAAATTTAGTACAGGCAGAAATTCTGCATTGTTCCTTTAAATAAACATTGTTGTTTCCATTTTTAGCCTTCCTTTGTGTGTTAATGTGCTGCTTTTTGATTCTGGATGGATGTGATCTCAGAACGCTGGGACTAAAATGCTGGCCAAGCATTTCTTCCGACCTCTGGCATGAACTTCTCTCTCTTTTTTTTTTGTTTCTTTTTCTCTGCATGGCGCATCCCCCGCTCATTCTGCCCTGGCCACCTGTCTGCACATCCTGTGCTCCAGCCAATAGCAGCCCTCTACTGGTCCTTGTGTACTGGAACGAGGCCACACCCACCCTATCCTCCTCCTCTTCTCCTTCCTCATCTTTTTCTCTCCCTGTTCGTCTTGCTCTAATTCTTTCTTCTTTTACTCTCTCTCTCTCTTTATCTTTCTCTCTCCCTCCCTCACTTTCCCACTCCTCTGTTTACAGACTCCATTGTTTGTATTTCACTTGTGGGGTTTGCTTTGCGGTCTTCTTGCAAAATATGGATGATTATGTGCTTCGCAGTCCCCTCCTCTCTCTACAGTATCATTCTCTCTCTCTCTCTCTCTTTCTCTCGCCAGCTCTCGTTTCTCTCCTCTTAGAGATGCTCATGCACAGTCAGCTCTTTCCCAGTCACTGATACACTAATCTCTGTGCTGCTGAGAGCGGCTGGGCTGAGGACAGGCAGATTTTTCAGAGTGTGTGGGGACAGCAAAAGTCTTAACAGCTCAGTGCGAGACGCTTCCGTGATACCTGATACCGGAGATGGAACGCCAGTGTCAATGCGGATAAAATCAGCAGAAAATGCTGGACCGGATATATTGGAAGGAAACAGAACAAATCTGATCATGTAAAAAAATCAGCATACTCTTTCACAGTAAGGTGTAAGGTGATGCTAGCTAGCTAGCTATGCAATGTGCTAGCTAATCACTATCATGTGGGGTAGTGAAGTGTGTGGGTAGTTTAAACTCTGATCCAGAAATTGCTGGTTTGAATACTAGTCATGCAGCTTGCCATTAACTGCCAGAGCCCTGAGAGAGCACAATTGTCCTTGCTCTCTATGAGTGAGTAGATGGCGCTCTTTCCCCACTCTTTCATCACTCCTAGGAAGATGTCCTTCAGCACAATACGTCTGTGAGCTGATGTATCGGAACCCAGTCGCTGCACTTTCCTCCGAGCGCACTGTGATGCTACTCTGCAATGCTGCATCAGCAGCAGTTTGATATATATGTCTGAGGAGGCATGTGCTAGTCTTCACCCTCCTTGTGTTGTGGCATCACCTGTGATGTGGGAAATACAGCTGAGTAGCAGCTGAATGGGTGGAAAAATTGACCTTGCTAAATTAGGAGAAAATGGGAAAAAATTGGAAATAAATGTATAAAATAAATCTCCATCCCAGTTTTGAAACTATACCTTGTCAAAAACCTAAAACACCAGAAATTTATATAAAAAAAGAAGATCAAACATAGTACTAAAAATAAAAGCTCAATAAACAAACTGAGTTAATGTTTGTTGTTTTGATTCACTTGATTGCTGAAAAGCAGAGCAAGCCAGAAAATAAGGCATTTAAAAGCTGGGAAGACGTTTAAACTTTAAAATCCACTGATATATTGTGAATCATCATGTGATCTGTGTGGTGTTTGGACTCTTTAAGGAACTTTACATAATAGGTTAAGTGTAGAGTTGAATCACTGAGTGAAATGGTTCACAAATGGAGTGCAAATTTTAAAAAATTGATGCACAAAATGTATTACAAGCCCATGAGTTGATATCATACTTTGATCTTGTGTAAACACAGCCGTGGGGAAACTCAGAGATGACACAGAGCTCAGAGCCTCAGAAACTGGATAATACTTCAAAATGCGTGTTTGAGTCTCGATCCTGTGTTGTGGACTAGAACATATATTGTGTATTATACCACAGTTAGTTCCGACCCTGCAGTGTGATTGGCTGAGAGGCATTTTATGAGTGACATTATCAGCCAGTTTTGCACTGTAACCGAAGCTCTCTTCGTATTGCTCCGCCACATACAGGTAACCTAGCAACGATGCAGCGCTTACAAGCCAAACAGTGCAGCTACAAACAGCGCAGCAGTGGAACTATTTTAACTCACAGAGTTTTTATAACCAAACAGATCTGATTTTTTTCGTCCTCTCTAAATCAGAATCTTTCAATAAACAGTGATAATGGAACTGTGGTATAATCACAATAATATAATCTATGAATTGTGACTATTGCTGTGGCGTTCTGTGTCCTGATAAGGCTTTTATTTAATATAGTACGGTCAAATTCTGAATGACGATGTTTTGTGGTTTATTGAGGTATCAGAACAGTGGAGAAGCACTTGGTTAATGGACTTGCATTGACTGATGATGCCAATGCCGGAATGCATGTGTCCATTACAGACAACGGGCTTTATATTACATTGCAAATGTTATTTTTTAACTGTAAATCCTTTATGCAACGTTTGCTAGTTCTCTCTCTCCAAAATTCCATGTGTTCACTTGTTATCGCCAACAAATGTGACTGCTCAGTGTAAAGTGCTGGTGATAGTGATATTAAGCTTGTTGGAACATAATGAATTGTGATTATCAGTTGACTACCCCAGTCAGGATTAGAGTGCTGTTTTCAAGATGAGCTGGATCTTGCACTGTTTCGCACGGCTGTACACGTGTTTGTTCTGTGCTTTAAAATAAGCCCCAGTGACGCTTTCACACGCCGTCTCCTCGTTTAACCTGAGATAGAGCAGTGAGTATGCACACCCCACTTTCTCACTCGGCATAGTGTGATCACACACACACACACACACACTATGTCTCAAAATACACTCAATTAAACACTCTGATGAGTCAGACAGGTTACAGTTTCATTTTAAGCTGTTAGTTGAAACCATATGGTTCACAGCATCACAATTAAACAGGTTCTTCATTAAAGCTACCACGGTCACAATAACCTACAGTCACACACACACTCACAGGAATACACATAAACACAGTAGCACACACATCTTTTGATTTACTTGATCAGTAAAAAGCAGAGGAAGTCGGAAAATAAGGCATTTAAAAGCTTGGAGACATTTCAACTTTGAATCCATTGATATATTATGAATTATCATGTGATCTGTGTGGTGTTTGGACACATGAACATACAGTTAAAACACATGACTACACATAAACACAGTAGCACACACAATGCACGGACCCTGCAGCGTATCATCATCGTCTCAAGGCAGTAGCTTCGTTGATCAAAGGCAGGCTTGGCCAGCTAAAGGGCCCCTGAAGGCCTCCATTTGGTGCCTGGGCCCAAAGCCGGATCCCCAAGCCTCCGCAGCCACTCCCTCCCTCAGTGCCAGCACAGACAGAAGTAGGTCTAGGAGCCTCTGCAATCTATGTGCTCCATCCTCACCACAGAGATCACCACTTACACTCACACAGCTCACAGAGTGAGAGTGATCACCTGGCTCTTTAGTAGGTTTGGGCGATATGGTCCTAATATAATATCACAATATCACAATATAGTAATTGAGCTCCATTGGCTACCAGTTGATGCTCTTACAGTCGTCTATAAGGTGATGACAGAACAGCTCCTTCCTACCTGCACTGATCACTCCTGAAGGCTTACGCTACCTACCGGCCGCTGCGCTCCTCCAATGAACGTCGCCTCGCTTTGCCAAACATTCACACAAAGCAATCCAGACTGTTCTCATACAGAGTTTCCCAATGGTGGAACAAACTACCTTCCACTACCAGATCAGGAGAATCTCTCGCTATCTTTAAGAAACTCCTGAAGACAGAGCTCTTCAAAGAGCACTTACTCTCTTAACACCTCTAACAAACTAACTACTTCTAACCTCATTTCCATCTTCCCCTCTTTTACTTCTCTATCCCCTTATTTCCCTTCGACCTCCTTTAGGCCCTATCTAAAGATGTATTTACCTTTTAACTTCTATTACTTTTGTACTTGACTACTGTAAGTCGCTTTGGACAAAAGCGTCTGCCAAATGTAATGTAATGTAATGTAATCACAATTCATGGTATTTCCGCGATAATGAAACTCTTGGCGATATGACAAAACACTAAATGAAAGAATATATATTTTAAGATTTTTTTATTATTGTATATGATATGATATGATATGGGAAATATTAAAAAAATACAAGAATTTTATCAGATTTTAACAGAAGTAAATAATAAAGAATGTCATGATACTAATAATGCAGATTTCTCCTTTAAGGGAATGAAGGTGAATAAGTGTTCAGTTTAGGTTTGTACTTTTTTAAATTAAGTTAAATTTCTTTAAAAGATTTCAAAATATTACTCTCTGTAAAGGGAGAAATAAGCAAATCCCTCCCTATATTTAAAAAAAAAACCCAGTATTTTCTCAAGCATCTATTAAGAAACTGGAGAAACTTTTATAGATTCTGCTTTTGAACAAAAAAAAATCTATCAGTGTTGTTATAAAAGGATTTCAAGGACAAATATTAGTGCAATCCAGCTCTTTACCATGCTGCTGTGTAGGGCTGCCACAAACGATTATTTTTATAGTCGACTAATCACCGATTATTTTTTATGATTAGTCGACTAATCGGATCATACGTTAATTGAATATAAAACACAGTTTATCACAATAGAATGCAGCTGCTATTATACAACCAACATTAGATTTCAGCTATATGCTAACTAAAAATAAAAACAATTAAAATCATAGTTCATTAAACCTTTAATGAAATATGCAGCTTGTTGTAACAGACAATTATTTTACTGTTTAGCATAAAGTGTAAACAACTGTGTAAAATAAGGATAAGGCACTGGCATTTATGAAACATCTCAACCGTGAGGTTGTTTGAACTATTATGAAAAAAAAGTATATTAATAAAAAATGCCTCTCTGTCCAGATATTGTGTACATTACCGTACACAGGGCAGCGGTCTGCACAGATCTGATTGGCAGAGGAGAGCGTTTGGTGATTTTTTCAGAATGAAATCCTTCTCTGTAGTTTATCGGTTTGGGACGGCATTTGTGACAACGTCTGGGTCCGGATCCGGATCGCGGTCCGCCTATTAGTGACCTCTGTTTTAAAGCTATCAAGATGAGTAAGTTAAGTACTAAGTTAACGCTCTGTTTACGCTAATTTTAGCAGCTAAATAGCAATTTAGCTTCTTCGTCATTTAATCAGCCACAACATGCCTCCTTTTCAGGTGCTCGTGCATCGCGGTTGTGCTGCCGAGGAAGGCAAGTTCTTCATTGCAGATATTGCATTGCACGCGTTTCACTTTTATTTTCTTGGTGATCCCACACTTTTGAGTTCTGTAGCGGGGTAGCCATGAAACCAGAGCCTGTCTGTATAATGTCCTGAGATGTCGTCCACTACCTACCCCGGTTTCCACTACTGCGCATGTGCGTCCAGGACAGAAAGGCAGTCGCAGCAGTTTGGAGAGAAAAACAAAGAAAAAAAAACAACAACGACTAATCGACTATTAAATTAGTCGTCGACTATTTTAATAGTCGACATAATCGTGACTAGTCGACTAATCGTGGCAGCCCTACTGCTGTGTTATTGTAATAGTATACTTTATTGCATCAGCAAGTATGAACCAATATACAGACATTCATACATCAGCTGTTTGAATATTTAATAATACACACACACATGCACATACACATATGTTTGTGTTTGAAATGTACTGGGAGACAGATTAAAGTGTGTAAATCTAAATTTGGAGTCTGGAGCCAGACGAACATGTGCCCTGAGGCTTTCCAGTGGGAAGAGGAGAAGCAGAGGGAGCTGTTTTCCCTCATGTCCCCTTACAAACAGCCATTTTTAAGTCAAGACAGACAGACTCTGATTCATTCATTCGCTACACCACAGGAGGATGTGTAACCCCTATTTGGGATCTCTGGGGGGTTCTTTACTGCTGTGTAATTCAGCACTAAACCAGACCACCATGGCTGCTGTTAGACATGGCAAAATAAAATGTTGAAAAAGAAGAAGTCCCATACTTTACCCAGCTTATTGTATTGTTTAATTATAGTGTACCTTTTTACAGTCTGTATGTACTTGAATATTGGGACTAGGAAATATATAGCATTATATATAGCAATATATAGCATGTATTGAATAATAATATTATATGTTTTTGTGGGATTTTGAGTGGTTTAGCGGGCAAACGAATCTTTTACACAATGCATATGAACGCACTGCCCCCTCCAACTCAAAGGCGTTTTCTGCGCCGTTCAATTAAATTGTTTTAATAAATGGGAAAAGGTTTTATATATGGCGTCACATCAATGTCAAAAGTCGAGGGCGCAAAAATGTAAGTAGGGGGCGCAAAAATACCAGGTGAAAAAAAATTAACCGGCGTGTTTTAACATTTTGCGTGTGTAAATGAACTGTCCGTGAGCACAAATGTGAGACTAGCGAGCAACAAAAAGTGAATTGTGTGCGCACTGAAGAAAATGTTGCTCTCGAGCTTCATTTTTCTCCTCTCGGGTGCTTTTTTTTTTCTCGCGCGCTGTGTGAATTACCTGCTGCAGCAGTTTGTGCTCGACTGAGTGTTTTGCGCTTGAAAGGGGTGGTTTTGACAGTTTGGGGGCGGGGTCAGGGTCGCCTCCCTCAGTGAACGCTATTGGCTGATATTTCCAGGGTTCGTGACGGACAGCCTACCTCCACAAGCCGGAGGAGGGCGGAGAAAGAAGGACGGCAGGAGAGTTAGCTAACTGGCTATGCTAACATCCAAACAACCCGCTCTCTGGCGCGTCGGAGTTTAGGGCCTGGAGCGACCCGCTCTGTCTACCCGTGCTCTCGCCTGATGTTCCCCCAGGAGCCGGTTGCTCTAGGCGCTAACCCAGGCAGACAGAGCCGGCGAGAGACTGTCGCTACAGGCGAGAGCCCGGCAGACAGAGCAGGTCGCTCCGGGCAGACAGAGCGGGTCGCTCCGGGCTGACAGAGCGAGTCGCTCCGGGCAGACAGAGCGGGTCGCTCCGGGCAGACGTGTGATGTGACGCCATATTTATACAAGCTTTATTTACTATAAACAAATAAATATAAATAGTATATAAATAGTATTTTTATAAATATAAATGTTCAATTGAGCTTCATAACACTGTCTTAGAGCTTGATTTGGAGCGTGTTGGTAAAACGTCAGGCATAACGTGAAATAAACCATTCCCTTTAAGAGCCAGGTGAGCTCTGACTTTGGCGTATTGATATTTGAACAGCACAGCACTTCTGCGCTCCTTAGCAGAGGGGACTTATCTGCAAGTTCACACTGTAAAGGGGCGTAAGCAGCTCATTTACAGGAACAGCAATGTAATTTTATTTAGTATTATGTTTATCGTTGATGTAAAAGTTGAGGTTGCGCACCGCCGCATGTCCTTGTGTGTCTAATTAACAGGGTTGTCCGCACGTTGAGCATGCGCTGTGCACCTGCGTTGCCAAGGTAAGTATGGACATTTGACGGGTGACTGTTGTCAGGGTTCTAATCAGTCATGGGTGTACCTGAGTTTTACATTGCCAAGATAGCAATACACCAGAAATTTACCTGAACACACCTCATTTCCAGATCACCATACCCATCGGCGTAGATGTATTCACAGTCGTCTTTAATTTTTTAAACGGTGCAGGCACAAGTTATAAAAAAAGACTGTTCATGGGGTGTAAGATAGCAATGAGCATCACAAAGCGCCTTACGCAGTGTGTAGATAAAAGCCCTATATCATTCATTGGTATGATATTAATACAGTTTGCATTAAATAAACTCAGTTTGCGTGCATTTGTTCCTAATAATGAAAGTCTTCTTAATAAACTGATTCATGATTTTGATTCAGATTATTCTATACAAAACCAGTAACTCTGTAACCAGTTGTGGCAGAATGAAATCGGAAGCAGAAACACAGTTAAAGGCCAAGATGCATGCAGGCTGTGCTATTCCTCATTACAGTGATGATCGATTGATGCCCAGTTGGAATGATCTATAAAGTCTGCTGCTAGTTTTTGGGATGACCTCAGTGTTAAGGATGGTAGTGTAGTAAGCAGCTATGTTAGTGTCCTGTAGTGCTGTGTGTTGTGGCGTGTGCTGCACGGCTGGCTGAGTTTGTGTGTTTGTGGGTTGCCGTGTGAGGTGCCACTCTCTCAAATTAATTGGTTTATAGATTTACACTGAGCTGGCTGAGGCCGGAAATCAATGAGGCCCCTAAGATCAATCTCTCCTTTCCCTTTCTCTTTCCCTGTCTCTCTCTCTCTCTTTTTCTTGGTCTCACACTTTTTTTCTGTTTAATCCTGTTCAAGATAAACAGAAATTATTAATATGTTAATCTAGTAACCTGGTAATTTCCATATATAATATACAGCATTGACAAAAATAAGAGACCACTTAAAATGATTAGTTACTTTGCTTTTACCAAACTAAAAACCTCTGGAATATAATCAAGAAGAAGATGGATGATCACAAGCCATCAAACCAAACTGAACTGCTTGAATCTTCGCACCAGGAGTAAAGGCATAAAGTTATGCAAAAGCAGTGTGTAAGACTGGTGGAGGAGAACATGCCAAGATGCATGAAAACTGTATTTAAAACCAGGGTTATTCCACCAGATATTGATTGTTGAACTCCTAAAAATATATGAATCTGATATATTTTGTTTTCTTTGTATTATTTGAGGTCTAAAAGCTCTGCATCTATCATTTTCTGCAAATAAATGCTCTAAATGAATTTGGGAGAAATGTTGTCTGTAGTTTATAGAATGAAACCGCAATGTTCATTTTACTCAAATATATACCTATAAATAGCAAAATCAGAGGAACTGATTCAGAAACTGAAGTGGTCTCTTCATTTCTTCCAGAGCTGTATGTAAATGGATAAAATGTTGGTGTGTGAGTTCAAAGCATGCCATCGATATATAATAATATAGAAGGAGACAGGAAGTGGACTTGCAGAACTTTGGGCTGGAGTTCAGGTAACTCCTGCTTTGGTAGAAGGCCAGACTCATTACATTACATTACATTACATTTCATTTGGCAGACACTTTTGTCCAAAGCGACTTACAATAATGAAGTACAAACGTAATAGGAATTTAGATAACCCATTTTTAGATAGGGCTTAAAGGAGGTCGAAGGGAAATAAAGGGATAGAGAAGTGAAGGAGGGGAAGAAGGAAATGGGGTTAGAAGTAGTTAGTGTGTTAGAAGTGTTAGGAGAGTAAGTGCTCTTTGAAGAGCTCTGTCTTCAGGACTCTCTTAAAGATAGTGAGAGATTCTCCTGATCTGGTAGTGGAAGGTAGTTTGTTCCACCATTGGGGAACTCTGTATGAGAACAGTCTGGATTGCTTGGTGTGAATGTTTGTTTGGTAAAGCGAGGCGACGTTCATTGGAGGAGCGCAGCGGCCGGGAGGTAGCGTAAGCCTTCAGGAGTGAGTGCAGGTAGGAAGGAGCCTGTTCTGTCATCACCTTGTAGGCGATTGTAAGAGCTTTGAATTTGATGCGAGCATCAACTGGTAGCCAATGGAGCTCAATGAGCAGCGGGGTGACATGTGCCCATTTTGGTTGGTTGAAGACCAGACGTGCTGCTGCATTCTGGATCATTTGGAGTGGTTTTACTACGCAGGCCGGGAGGCCAGTTAGCAGGGCATTGCAGTAGTCGAGGCGTGAGATGACGACCGCTTGTACCAGGAGTTGGGTGGCCTGTTGCGTCAGAAACTGTCTAATTTTTCTGATGTTATAAAGCGCGAAGCGGCAGGATCGAGCAACCGAGGCCACATGGTGCGTGAAGGAGAGCTGGTCATCAACCATAACACCCAGGTTCCTAGCAACCTTTGTCGGTGAGAGAGAGAGAGAGTCGATGCTTATAGAGAGGTTGTGTTGAAAAGATGGTTTTGCTGGTATGACCAGTCTTTGAGAGATTTAATTGAAGGTGATGCTCCTTCATCCAAGAGGATATGTCAGAGAGACACGACGATATAGACAGAGAAAGTGTGAATGAGGGGGTTTGCCACGCCCGCTCTAACGCAACTCGCCCAACCTTGTCCGAAAAGCGCGCTAAAAAGCGCGTTTGCTGTTGCTGCTACAGCGTAGCTGAAGTGAAAGTAAAGTAAAAGAGCAGTCTGGTGTAGCTTGAAGTTCCTGTTAGCCCTGCTAGTGTGCCCTTGTCTTATTTAGGAAATCAGCGCCACCAGACTGTCTTTTAAAGCCGCGAGTAACGCCCCCGAGGTCCGCAGACAGAGAAAGTGTGAATGAGGGGGTTTGCCATGCCCCGCTCTAACCCAACTCGCCCAACCTTGTCCGAAAAGCGCGCTAAAAAGCGCGTTTGCTGTTGCTATTACAGCGTAGCTGAAGTGAAAGTAAAGTAAAAGAGCAGTCTGGTGTAGCTTGAAGTTCCTATTAGCCCTGCTAGTGTGCCCTTGTCTTACTTGACTCCACTCTGATAAGTAATATAAGAAGAACTGTTACACATTTGACGACTGATATTTAACAAAGCAACAGACAAGACAACCCTATTCATTATCAATGCACTTAGATGCACATTAAAAGCTTGGCTCCACCTTCAACCCACCCATGCAGTGATCTCTCTCTCTCATGCCTGGAGAAGACTGCAGTGCCTGGGGATCAGTGAGGGTTAAGGCTTTGGCTCAAGGGCCCAATCGTGGATGCTTATAAAACCTGGGTATTGAAACCACAACCCTGTGATCAATAACCACCACTGCCCCAATCAATACCAACCTGTTAGTAACTAAAGCATGATAATAATTTAATTATTTAAATCACTTTAGGTATAAATCAATCTCATTGCAATTAAACTACCCAGTTTAAGGACAAACAGTCAGCAGCTGGATAAGGATAAGCTACTTTAGGATTTATTCTGCAATATTATGATCTCCAGGGTGCTATTTGTCTGTAACTAAATCAGAGTTGTGTTATAATTGGCTACAGCACGTTAAACACAATTAACACATTAGGAGGGAGTAAACATCCTCCTTCGGATTTAAAACCAGAGCGAAGAGACCAAAGATGATTTTGAGGTTGCAAATCTAACTACATTAGCTCCATTGAAGCGTTGCACACACAGCAGAGAGCGCTTCAGTCCATGTCTCTGCCTTTTGTCTATTACATAGATTTTTCTAAATACCTTTAAACACAAAAGGTCATTATTAAAAGACATAAAACACCCTATACACCAAAAGTGGGCACCAAAAGTGATCACAATACATAAAAACCTTTAATTTCCCAAAATCGCCAGTGCGTCTTATATGAATTCTACCAGTCTGGTTGTAAGGAGCAGTAAAGCCACTCAGCTGAAGTGCAGCGTTATAAAGGAGTTTAAGTGAATTTTCTTCAGCATCAAGGCATTAGCATTAGCCGCTAACCGCAGCGCTAGTTTTTTTTGCCGTTCAGAGTTGAGTGTATAGGACTGTAGCCTGCGTGTTTACAGTGTTAAAACAAGCTACGTGGGGCAAATCTCTTGCTGATAGCACCCTGTATTATCTGAACACTCAGGTTCCTCAGTGTAGCGCTCTCGGGCAGCATTAAGCAGCACTAAGCGCTGCTGCTAACCATGGCTAGCTAGCTAGCGGCTTTGTATATCTTGCTGCAAATGAATGCTTTGGCTTTGGTTATACATCCAAGTACATTCCAGTTCACTTGGATATTTTTTGACCTGATTTTGATCCTTATTATCCCTGTGTTTTGGCTTTCCAGGTAGTGTATATGCTATTATAAGTGGCTGGAAAGTTGTCAGTTGTGACGCCACAGACTGAAGTGAGAAGCTTGCAGTAAAAAATATCAGAACTAAACCAACAAACGTGATCTGAGTACCAGCAAAAGTTAAAACCAGACACAAGCCTAACCAAAAAACATTAGAGCCAAAACACAGGGATAATAAGGGTCAAAACCAGGTCAAAAAAACATCTAAGTGAACTAACAAAAGGGCCAGACAAAATTAGAGACCTTAGCCAAAAAAAGGTAATTTATGGAAATAGACATGCTCAATAGCTGCTCAATACGCAGCTAAAAAAAAAGAACAGGGGAAATACTTTGTGACAAGCTGGACAAACAGACTGGTATACATACAAGGGAAAACAGCTGAAAGGAATCAAAACACAGGTGAGGCTGATCTAGCAATCAGGTGCTGATTGACTGGTTAAAACACATGACAGACAGGTGCATTCTGGGAGTTGGAGTTGAGACAGTAAAGGGTGAGACAGTCTGTAGAGGCATTGAAAGGTGTGACATCAGTAAGTATCTCAGTATTTTTTTTTTTTATCCCTGGCAAAAGGAGCCCTCGGTAACTCTTAAATAAGATCAGTGATCGACCTTTGTTCCAAATAATTATAATAAATTACTGTGTTTAGTAAAGTGGCGTATGTTTAGATCTGATGGTACAGCAGTGCTGATCTGTGTGCTAATGAGGTGGTACAGAGGTAGTGACTCACCGAACCGGCTGACTAAGAGAACTCTTTTAGGATTGCAGTTTGTGTTTCCGTTCAATTATTTAACACAGAAACTAAGACAAAACTATGTGAAACTAAGTCCCAGTGCTGTGCATTATATTTAGCAGTGATAATTCCACACTTTAAGTGTTAGATTGAGATTGTTAAGATCTCAGAAATGTAAAAATAAAGGCCACGAGTCAAAGTTTAAAATATCTTCTCTTCTAATTCTGTGGAGCATTAAATGCAGAGTTTGGTTGGGAGTTTTTTTGCCTCCAGAAATGAACTGGTTTCTATTTTAGTTTTTAGTAGCTTTGTTTTCTGATGCTTGTCTAATGTATCTGTAATGGCCCATACTTTTTTCCATTCTTTACACCCCCCCTACAGCTGGTATATCACATTGATTTGCTGAAAACAGATGGCCACACACAACACTGTACACTGCAGTGTAGATGTATATGTAGAAATCTGTGCATTTGGTTATAATATGGCGCCATATGGGTTGTGATGTATGGGAGCATTATTCATGCACTGAAAGGAATGAGGATCTACACAGATTTCTGTTTTTTGTTAATTTAGTACGAACGAACAATGTATATACACCATATGTCCAAACATTTGTGGACACCCCTTTTAATGAGTGCAGCATTCAGCTACTTTAGATTACAGGTACATTCATTGCTGACCCAGATGTGCAAATGCACATACAGCTAATCTGTCTAGTCCCTGTAGAGATTTATTTATACCTGTCGAGTATAAACTACCGTATTTTACCCCAAACAACAACAGTAGTGCAGCATAAGCCATAGGTCATACACAGAAGATCAACAACAGAATTTAATAATATGATAATCTAGTAACCTGGTAATTTCCATATATAATATACAGCACTGACAAAAAATAAGAGACCACTTAAAAATGATGAGTTTCTTTGATTTTACCAAATTGAAAACCTCTGGAATATAATTAAGAGGAAGATGGATGATCACAAGCCATCAAACCAAACTGAACTGCTTGAAATTTTGCACCAAGACTGGCATACATTTATGCAAAAGCAGTGTGTAAGACTGGTGGAGGAGAACATGCCAAGATGCATGAACACTGTGATTAAAAACCAGGATTATTCCACCAAATATTGATTTCTGAACTCCTAAAACTTCAATAAGATCAAGAAGATCAACAACACAAACCATGGCCAAGGCAGAGAGCAAGGTCCAAAAACAGGCAAGGGTCATACCAGAACACTATCATAAACAGAGGGGCTAAGCTAAATCAGTAGTCAGTAAAGAAACAAGCAGAGGTCCTACACGAAAGGCAGAGAAGATAGAGAGAATCCGAGGTAGAAGAGCTAGAGAACTAGATTTAATTCTGGGCACAGAAAACAGGAAATGAACGAATTCTGTGGGTATATAAAAATGTGACGATATAAGCAGAGGGTAGACTAGCTGTTGCATTTAAATAATGAAGGTAGAATGACAGTATATTGGAAAAAAATGTGATTGAAAGTTGTCTGTTTTGCCATTGAAACCTATGAGGATGGGTGGGGTTACACATCTTTCTGCAACCGAACAGCAGGGGGCGCCCGACCTGTGGTGACTTCACTTTTGAGAGACAGCTATACACAGTCTATGGTCTGGACTGGCTGTAAAAACTTTTGACTGGGATTCCTGCCATCTTGTTTTCAATCACTTAACTATAATGTTGTCATGTGACCACTAGATAGTACAGGCGGTGTCTCCATATGAAGGTAAAGGGTCAACCTTTTAAAAAAATTAGTATAATGGTGTAGAGAGGCAGAAATGTAATGTCCTCGTATGAGGATGCTGGGTCCTGGTATCGTAGATGCTCAAACACAGTACCCGGCCCACAACAGTTCGGTGCAGTACATTCAGTTTCCCAGGAGAAAGATCCTCCGTATCTGAGCCTTTTCATAAACTCTCTATAGAACAGTAATTTAAAGATTTAAGTTTGATTACAGTTTGTTCCCTAAGTAAAAGTAAAAGATGATGTACCCCTGAGGGTATCACCTCAGAGACAAGCTGGGCACCTCCCCGCTGACAGATTGAGACAGCATAATAATTACATTATACATTCATACAGGATATTAATATATATGCTAATATTGAATTATTAAAGCTAAACTGAATGATACACATGCAGCACAGGGGCACAGCAGGAAGTGTGTGTACTGCAGAACAGCAGGGGCCTGGGGCTGTGGTCAGTCTTATCTCTGACTGTTGTGAATATAGGAGTAGACTGTTAGACAGGAGGGGGATTCTGGAGGTCTTCTTGAGCAGCCAGAATCAGAGAGAGCACAATTGGCCATGCTCTGTCTGGGTGGGAAGATGATGCTCTCTCAAGGTGTCTATAAGCTAATGAATCAGAGCTGGGTCGCTGGGCTTTCTTTTGAGCATGCTGGCTACCCAGTGATGCTGCATCAGTGGAAAGTATAAAATAAGCGGTGGCTGACAAGTGCACCAGAATGCAACACAACAAACCATGAAAGAATGTAATATGTGCTTATTGGTCAGAGCTGTTTTGCGTAGGAGCAAGAAAGCAAATACAGGAGGAAGGACTTAGCACCGAAGAACAGCAGAGATAGCAGTTCTTAACAGCTGTAGTAATTATCTGGGTAATAAATCAGATTAAACTGCACCTGAACAGCTAATCAACTCAAACATATAGGGAGTACCGTTGTTACTTGAGTCAGTCACGTTCTCATTAGGTTCTCATTGGATATCGCCACTGATTTCCCAGTTCGATTCGATTCCGATTCTTAAAGTCCCAATTTGACTCAATATCAATTCATTTAGGGGAATTTCAGTTAAAATATGAATGTAAAATGTTGTTACTATACAAGGAACAGTCAAACTTCCATTATTAAAATATTAGTGTTTATATTATGAAGACTTAACACAACGGTTACTTTTTCTTTTTTTTTTACTTTTTAATGTAGTTAATTGTAGTTAATATACAGGTTCGGAATGGCCACTTTACTCAAATGTTTATTTTTAGATAAAACATAACGTGGTTCCAGAACTTTAATGAGGCTTTGGAAGCCATCGTTTTCAACGATGCTGTGCGGAGGTATATACTGGCATTTTATTTGCATAAAGCAAAAACACAACGTGCTTCAGGTCTTACTTTAAAGTAAGAACAGGTGAAAACAAGACTGGAACTTAAACTTAAAACTGTGGAAATACAGAAGAAAAGTACTTACATTTGTACAGAAACTCGCCCGTAGTGCCGACTGCTGAGCGCGCTTAACTGATCACCCTAGCCAGAGGGTGGTGCTCGAAAAAAGGATGGTCTCCCAGAATAAAACGCAAGACGTTAAAACTGTACGGATATACGGGGAAAATGGGCTAATTCTGAGGATTGATCTTGGGTTTATATGAATTGATATTGAATCATTTAATGATTGAATCATTTAAATGAGACCATCTTCTCTCTCTCTCTCTACTGTATTCACAGTAATCATACATGATTACTTAATATTAAGCTAAAATTAACTGAAAAAAACAAAAAGCCATAGACTTTTCTTTTTTAAGTCATCTAGTGGACGTTTGACAGTAGGGAAGATAAAGGGAGAAGGAAAGGTGTTGGTGGGTT
Organism: Astyanax mexicanus; assembly: GCF_023375975.1. NCBI lineage: Eukaryota > Metazoa > Chordata > Actinopteri > Characiformes > Acestrorhamphidae > Astyanax > Astyanax mexicanus. The sequence continues at coordinate 39,324,520 of NC_064419.1, read as the reverse complement.
GCATAAACATGAGAACAAAGTAAATATGGTGTTTATAGGGCATTGGATTGAGAGAAGGAGGGGCTACAGACAAAATTTAGTTGGTGTGGTGCAGTGGATAACACCATTACCTGCTAATGAGTTACCACATCATGTGGGAGACTGGGGTTCAATTCCTGGTCTGGATGACTATGCTGCGCTACACTAATAAGAGTCCTTGGGCAAGACTCCTAGCACTTTATTGGTCCACCTCAGTAATAGGAAAAAAACCTTGTAAGTGACTTTGAATAAAAGTGTCAGCTAAATTATGTAAACGTAAAATTGTGATGCTCCTCCCAGACTTATGGAGTTAAGTGGGTTCTTCAGTTCCTCTGTTTTTTTTCAGGGCTTCTGAGGCCATTGTAGATAAAGAAAATCAATGTTTTTCACTTCACCTTCCTGTAAAAATGATCAGTATATGTGCATAAAGAATATTTGATATCTGTTTCCATATCAGTTCCCCTTTAATTACACTCAGATCAGTAGAGCGGAATTCCATAACTGTTGGTGTGTATCCATTATTGGTTGAGTTATGGGTTAATGAGCTTTGCGGTGGTCTTCTGGACTTTCCAGACGCAAACCTCAACTGCGGTCTGAGCGGGATGTTTAATTAACTGCCGTCCAATTAATCACACAGGATCGTTAATTATAGCCAGCACTGACCGACTGTGTCCTTGTGAAAATGACTACTCTCTGTCTGTCTCTCCTTTTCTCACACACTTACTCACTCTCACACTCTCACACACACACAGACTCTTCCTCGAACTAATGTTACCTGCTGTGTGTATAATTGAACTCTGGCTCTGATCTCAGTCCATCAGGAAGAGAATGGTCATTTGATTTCCTCTGTGGAGGTCAGTGATGATTTAGGTGCAGTTATATTGACATTAGGCTTGAAGAGAGCAGAGTCTCTATCCTTTAGAGTAAGTAAATGACAGCTTAAGATCTGTATTAAAAATCTCTGCTTGAGTATTAGATTTATTTGAGGTGCTTCTTCACTTTAATAAATGTCAGTGGAGTCTCTCCGTACCCCAGAGCTGCCTCTCGCTGTCTAAAAAAGCTCTGTATCTGAGTGAAACAGGAGGTAAGTCAAGCTCACTGCACTGCAGGCCCGTTTTCTGCAGCAGAGGTTTGGAATGGAGGGCTTTGAGTGCGTTCCTGCTGCTGCTGTTCCTGAGAGAGCTGATGCAGTGCTGGAACACACAATGCTTATCATGAGCTACAAAGCACTTAACGGACATAATGGTGCCTGAATATTTAGCCACCAATATGCCAGTTTGCTAACGCAGATCTTCTCACGCAGCCCTTACAATTCCTCCCACAACCGTTGGTATTAGATTTTCTGCCCCCGAACTCTGGAATGCATTAGCTCAGCACCTACAGCCTCCCACAAGCCTTTCCTTTTTTAAATCGAGACTTAAAGACAAAACGCCTCAGTGCTTACCTTACATACATACACGCTCTCTCTACTGCACTGTTTCACTAGTTCTACTGCTTTCTATATGATTTTGTCTCTTTGTTATTTCACTGCTTGTGTTGTAAAGAGTTTGATATTTGAGTTGAGTCCATTTTTGCAGATGTTTTTTGCGCAGTGTGTATTGTACACACTTATATTCTAAAGTTTGGACATATGTTTTAAAATGACAAGTTTTGTTCATTGTGTAAGTGACAACAAGTAAACAGATCTCGTACAGTAATTTTGATAATATGACCTAGTGCTGTGCGGTATGGCCAAAAATGCATACCACAGTATTTTTCAAGATTCTGACTGTTTTACTGTATATCACTGTATTTTTTTATTTTTTTATTTATTTATTGCATGACTGGGCTTTAATATAGGTTTGTGAGTTACTGTACTGTTAGTAGTACATACAATATAAAAAACCCAGGCTTTAAATGAAAGCTTTTATTACTATTGGGTTTACTTTGACCCACAAAATGAAACAATATATGAAGAAATCAGACTTTATGATCAGAAAAACAGCTGAATATAACAGAATTTAACAATAGACCTTAAAAAGAGGTATGCCAACAACTTTAACAAAAATTATAGTTCCATAAACTATAAACTATACACTCTAAATGGACATAAAATATATTTCTCAAAAGTTCTAGTGCACAAGTAAGACACAAGTTTAATATAAATTTACTATATGTTACTCCTGAAGCCATTATAGGCATTACAGTATTTAAATCAGCTACAGTTCCCTTCTTTCTCCGGTTAACAAATACATTCAAATAATCCTTCAAGCTACAGTATTAATATATTTAAAGTGCTGTAGTTACTGCTCTATTTTACTGGGATAAAAACACTCCTACAGTGAGAAACAGCAGCAGGAGTTGTTCTGATTTCTCTGCAGGACGGAGCTACACCAGTGTTTGACTCTCTCCTTTGACGGTTCTGTTCTGCGTGGCGCTCCACACGGTCCTCTGGCGACTATTTTAATCGCTGGTTAAAGCAGAATTCTCATGCAAGTCCAGTGTCCTATCTTGTGATTTTTCAGTTTGTTGTTTGTTGCTACTGCGCCTGCGCACATCTCCTCTGCTGTCCACACAAGTAGCAAGCTGATTGGCTATTTTTGTTGAAGGGCTGGACTTTATACATAAATGTGCACCATGATCTGTGTAGCGAGAAGTCCCATTTATACAGCACTTAGTGAACTCTCTCCTCATTATTAAGGTCTCTGATATGGTGCCCCTCTGATTTGAGACCCTCATTGTTGAGACTGCAGGGTGGCTGAGGTGGAGAGAAAAGTCCCTGGTTTGATAACCGTGTAATTTCCTACCGTGGTATATCATAAAATTGAGTATTGCTGTAACACTGACATCAACATGGTTCTGTAAGTTTAAGGTAAACTTTAGAAATACTGTTGCTTTAACTGGATGCATTATGACAGTAGATGAGAAGTTCTCAATCCTGGTCCTGCGGTACCACTGCTTTGCCCCCTCCCGCTTCCAAACACTCCTAAAGCATCTGATAAACTTCTTCCTGAGGTGCACTGGGAGGAGCAGAGCAGGCAAAACACTACAGCATGCAGAAAAGTGATATTCCAGGACGGGGGCTGAGAAAAACTGAGCTGTTTACCACATTGTGGAATTGAGAAAGCTCTGAACATTCACTACATAATATAGCAGCCTTTACTGAGAGCCTTTAGTTTTCTGTGTGGAAAATTAAATAGCGGAAAAAGGTGGATCTCTTATTTTACGTGTTACCAATGATTAAAGTAAGATAAAGGTTTAATGTTTTTGGACGCCTGTGTGTTTTCTCCTTTATGTTTAGATAGAATAAAGATGGACTGTCATTTAGTATAATGCACGAATCAAGGCTTTGCATGATTCATTTAAAAATTTGTAGTGTCTTTTATGAGTCAGGGTTTGCAAATAAAGGCCAAAAAAGTGCCTTTTTCTCGTTTAAAATGTCAGTCGTTAAAGTAAAAGACAGCAGCATTATTCTATTCACGCTTGCACTTTATATTATATACACACACACGCAGGCTGAGGTGTAATTACAGGCTACACTTGCCTTTTGTTCTGGTTTATAGAGACAGGCATTGAAAGCGGGATGATTACAGTTGGGCGCTGGGTGTGTTGGGTGACATCTGTTCTCTTTGATCATCACTTCCTCTCAGACTTAATATCATATTACAGGCTGCTGGGGAAAAGAGTGGAGAGTGGATTCTGTGGAGATGACCTGGGTCTTGTCTGTGTGTATATACTGGCCTGTGGGGGAGGGGATAGTGTGTGTGAACAGTTAAGTTCACACTCAGACACACTTAACCAACATGATTGGTCCACCACTTACATCTGTTTTATTATCTAGTGTCAAAACATTGGCTCATACATGCACTATATGGTCAAAAGTATTGGGACATTATAGATAGACCCACGCTTTGGGACGATATTTCTAAAAAAGCAAATATCAGCTGATAACGATAAAATTCTGATATCGTTACTAGTGTTTTTTTTGCATTGTGTGTATAACTGATCCATTTAAAACACATTACTACATGTGTAGCCACATAACTGAACCCTTCAACATGCAGCCTGCAACATGGAGGGTAGGGATACACGACATATCGTTTAAGCAATAGTCAGTGCAAAGTTTTGATTCTTGACAAAAGAAGTAGATACACAGCGTTGTCTCTGTTTCTGTGTGAGTGACAGGCTGCTGCTGCCTGAGAAGCACAAAAGGGGGGGGGGGGGGCAGGGATAAACACAAGGTAACTGCATGGCCTCCATCAACATGGTTGGGCACGTGCTTGTAAACATACATGTTGAAAGCTGTGCACCTCAGTCAGCACAGCTGAATTCATGCTTTTAATTCCAGAAAAAACGATTTACCTTTTAAAAAGCCATTTTAATGCCTGACTAAAGGGCCGATTACAGTTTTTTTTGCTGTTTTTCTCAGGTTTCGAGAGCTTAGTGCTGACTTAGCTCTTGATCAGTCCGGATGAGAGGACCCCACGGGTGGGGGAGAACTGGTGACATCATGAGCCCTGCATTGTTTAATATTGCGATATATATCGTCGAAAAAAGAACATTTGCAATATAATTTTTTTTTTAAAAACACAGCTTCATTTTCTTTGTAGCTAGCCTTTTTTTAAATGACCATTTTATAATGTGTTTAATATCCTACATTACTGATACTAATATCGGCCGCGCTCATGATGCAAACATTATCAAATCGTCATTGATATACGAACACAAGCAATATACAATATTTAGCCACTTATAAAACATATCCACATTTTTTTCACACACTAAGATCAAGTATATAGGCCTGTAGTTAGCCCTCTGTGGGTGTGTGTGTGTGTTTGTGTGTGTAAGAGATGCAGAGGTGTTTTCTTGTGAGTCTACCTACAGACTCACAGTAATTCAGCACACGTAGGCATGTTGTGGGTCTAAAGATAGCCGTAGACGTCAGTTTCTGTAGATGACATTCCTGTACAGAGCTTCAGAAGGGCTGCTTGTTTTAAGGCTGTGTGTTGTCGCTGCTGGGTGCATTGTGCGGTTGCTAATGCTGTGCTGCTATGTTGATGGTTACCGGCCCCATGTTGTTACACTGAGGGAGAGAAACAGAAAGAAAGAGAAAGAGAGAGAGAGAGATGAATGTGTGGACGTGTTGAGCTAGCGGTGCGTAACCAGTGCTTTTTATTAGCCAGTGAGTGTTGAAGCTGCAGTTAAACCCCAGTATATTCATACTGCTCTAATTGACAGGAAGTCGATAGAGTCATCAGGAGCGTTTTCGGCATGATCCGGCTGATCCGAGAGCAGTTTAGGAGCGCACTGGGTCCTGCAGTTTCTACAATACACTGAAAGCCGAGTTTGCATGCGTATTTGTGTGTGTGTGTGTGTGTGTGTGTGTGTAGCCATGTGGTTCATCTGGATGAGGAAGCTCCCCAAGAGAGCCAGAGCCTACATGTGAGTATCCAATTACTGCAGAACATTGGAGTTTATGTCAGCAATCCAAACACTGCATTTACATCAGGGGTGTCCAAACTTTTTTTGTTGGGGGCCAGAAGGAGAAATATATTTGAAGTCACGGGCCACACTCTATAATAAAACAAATAATGAAATATACCAATTTAAATAATACTTTTTTCCTGATTACTTTCATTTACACACCATTTTACTTGACTGACTATCTTTATCTGTGACAGTGTTGTGTAAACTAAGATTTTTCAAATTGATGTTTCCTTTCATGATGTCTCTTAATATTAAACTCCTTAATTACGGCAACTTTTAGACTCTGTTTTTCTGTGCTAGAAATGCGCATTCTCTCCGCTTTTAGACTCTTTGGCCCGTTTTACTGCGCTAGAAATGCGCATTCTCTCCGCTTTTAGACTCTTTGGCCCGTTTTTCTGCGCTAGAAATGCGCACTCTCTCCGCTTTTAGACTCTTTGGCCCCGATTTTCTGCCCTAGAAACGTGCACCTTCGCCGCTTTTAGACTCTTTTGCCCCGTTTTTCTGCGTTAGAAATGCGAACCCTCTCCGCTTTTAGACTCTTTGGCCCGTTTCTGACACCTAGCATTCAAACTTTGAATCTCACATTATAAAAACCTGCTTAACAGATTAATCAGGTAATGGAGATCAGGCAACTCAAGAATTTGCTTAAAAGAGAACTCCGGTGTAAAATGGACTTTGGGTGTAGTAGAACATGATAAAGAGTACTAACCTTTGTTGAAAAGCACAACTCCTTTCTCCTGCTATAAGGGAGTTGGTAGGGTAGGACTGTACTCAGGAACTGGTACCGTATTGACAATCGCCACGGTATGTTGGTCAGAACATATTTCACAGAAGGCAGACTTCAGTTTATTGGTTTACTTTCTTCAAAAACATACACGGACAGCAATGCACAGGGGGTCAAACTGAGACTTGACAAGTTACATTGGATAGGAATGGGGTGGTTCTACTGTGGTATCATTTGGGGTATGGTTTGTTCAAGGTATGGTTCTGTAACAATGAAAAGACAAGAAATACAGACCACATAATATTTAATACAATATACTGCTTACTAAATAAACTACATACATGGCAGTACACTCTCTCAGGAATAACTAAGGCACTGGTAAGGATAATAGAAGTTGTCAACTGAACTACCGAGTCATGCCTTACACACTTGAACCCTCTATAGTCACCAGTTGAGCTACGAACGGCTGCTAGCTAGCTAAATAGTGCTTTATCATTTATCAATACAGTGTTGTAACCTCAACTTCGTATTACTTCAACATAATGCACCAAATATACAGTTTACCAAGGAAATATAACTCTTAGAAAACTAATTAATGCATTGCCAGTAAGAAACATCCAACATAAAGCATGGTACAAACGACTGGAATAGCTAATGTTAGCAGTTCAAAGTTAGATACATAAATGACTCAGATTCGGTAGAAAACGTAGCTGCAAACACCTTAAACAATACTACAACTGAAATTAGGCAGGTAACACTCATAATTGTAGACTTTTCTGCATAAATCCAACCAGCAGATGGCGCTGTTGCCAATAGAAGTCTATGGCCTTTACAACACCTGCAGCTTTTTGAGATCCAGCAATTTTGTGCAGTTTTTCCAAACATGCTAGAATGGGTTTTAACAGGGCATATTTTTACACCGTTATCCAGGCTCAAAGTAGCTCCACCCCTTATTGGTAAAATCCGGAGAGTCCTGATATTTATAGCGAGGCATTAAGAACTTTGAAATTGCAGAAGAAATTTATTAAAAACCACAGTTTACAACCTGTAGCATTAGCTACATCTCCGGGTGCCGCCATCTTCACAGTAAAGTCATGATCAGTAGATTGACGAGCTCTTCAAATTTCCTTGTACTTCAAATGTACATGTATAGCCGCTGTAAAGACTCTGAGTAAGAAATGTGTTGGGTTGTCCACAATGCTGGTATAGATTTTGTGATGAAGGCAGTAATTGATTGTGATCAAATTAAATACTATACATTGAGCATAGAAGGTTACACACACTTATCCCCGGGATCAGTGCAGTGTTCCCAAGCTTCCATAAAGATGGCAAAAGTCATGGACCACAATACTAGATGTACGTTTATAAAGAACCTTACAGAAGATCTGATGTTGTTGGATGGTGTTTTTTCTCTCGTCAGTTGAAACTAAAAAAGGTTGTAGCTGGGTTAGCTGTTGTAGCTTGCTTTTCTCAAGCCTGTACTTTCTGTTCTGATTTGTATTCTCAAATATCAGAAATAAAAATAACGTGACTTTTGCTCTTAGTATCGTTTAGCGCTGCAGTATCGTCACATCTGTAGTGTGATCTGATCATGTCCTCCTGCATGCTGGTGATACTGTGATGTGAGTTATAGAGAGGACTGTAGAGCAGACTGAGTGTTCAGCAGTGAATCAGTCATACTGTATACCTGCCGCTGCTGCAGAGAACACTCCAGCTGAGCTATTCCTTCTTCCTGCTTCACAATCTCTCACTTCCTATATCCCTCTTTCCCTTTCTACTTTATCTCACCCTCTTTCCACTCACACTCCCCACTTCCACTCTATCTTTCTACCTATTTCTCTTTTTTACTTACCTATCTCTCCTTTCGTATCTGTAGCCCCCATCTCTCTTTTTCTCTTACTGGCTATTTTTATTTCCTCTCCTTTTCTGTTTTGGTCCCCCTCTCTCTTTTTTTCCTCTCTCGCTACCTATTTCAATTTCATCTTTCTCTTTCTGTTCCCCTCCCCTCTGTTTGTCTCTCTATTCGTCTCTTTTTTTGTCTCTTTGTCTCTCTCTACCAATTTCTATTTTATTTTTCAGTTTCTCTTCCCCTCCCCTCTATTTGTCTGTGTCTGTGTCTTTGTCTCTTTGTCTGTCTCTCTCTCCCTCTCTCTCTCTCCCTCTGTCTCTCTCTCTCTACCAGTTTTTTTCACCTTTCTGTTTCTGTTAATTTCCCCTTTCTTTGGCTGTCTCTTCATCTCTCTCTCTCTCTCTCTCTCTCTCTCTGTCTCTCTCTCTCTCTCTCTCTCTCTCTCTCTGTCTCTCTCTCTCTCTACCAATTTTTATTTCATCTTTCTGTTTCTGTTCCCCTCCTTTCTGTTTGTCTCTCTCTTTTTCTCTTTCTTTGCGTCTTTTCGTCTCTCTCCCTCTCTCTTTCTTTCCCTCTGTCTCTATCTCTCTCCTTCTGTCTCTGTCTCTCTCTACCAGTTTTTTCATCTTTCTGTTTCTGTAACCCTCCTCTCTGTTTGTCTCTTCGTCTCTCTGTCTCTCTCTCGCTCTCTCTCTCTGTCTACCAATTTCTATTTCATCTTTCTATTCACTATTCTTTCGTCTGTCTTTGTCTCTCTTTTTGTCTGTCTCTTCATCTCTCTCTCTTTCTCTTTCTATCTGTCTTTCTCTCTGTCTCTCTCTCTACCAATTTCTTTTTCATTTTTCTGTTTCTGTTCCCCACCCCTCTATGTTTGTCTGTCTGTCTCTTTGTCTCTCTCTTTGTCTGCCTCTTCCTTCTCTCTCTCTCTTTCTCTCTGCCAATTACTATTTCACCTGTCTCTTTTTGTTTGTGTTCTCTTCTTCTCTCTCTCTCTCTTTCTGTCTCCCTCTGTCTCTTACTCTCTCTCACTTTCTGTCTTCTTCCCCCTCTCTCTCTCACTGTCATTCGCTCTTACTTTCTGTCTCTGTGTCTATATTTCTCTCTCTCCCTCTCTCTCTCTGTCTTTCTCTCCCTCTCTCAATGTTTCTCTCTGTCTCTCAATTTCTCTCTCATTTTCTATGTCTTTCTCTTTTTATCTATCTTTGTCAATTCAATTAAAGTCAGATTTGGTTTGATTGGTATGACACTATGTTAAACATTTTTAATGTAATATAAAGATGAGTATACTGCGCTGTCAGTGTGCAGCACTCTCTGTTTGCTCTGTGAAGGCAGTGTAATTGTTTAGAATAGGGAATGTGGGGAATGTTGGGGGTTATGTTGGTGTGTATTTGTGTTCTGGTCTGATGGTATTTTGGGCTCTCGGTGAGGAAGTGCAGCTCTGTCTCAGGTGTGTTCAGTGGGCAGTGTTGGCACAGTCTCTGCTCTTTGAGCAGCCAGGACTTTTAGTGTCTGCCCATCTCTACAGCCAGACTGAGCGTCTCATCCTGTATTTCAGCACTGAGCACTACTGTATGTGATCTGAGACTTTATACCCCTCTATCTCTCTCTCTCTCTCTCTTTATCTCTTGCTTTCTCCTTCTCTCTCTCTCAGTCTATATTTTCTCTTTATATATTTCTCCCTGTTTCTCTGTGCCTTGTTCTCTCTCTCTCTCTCTCTCTCTCTCTCTCCTGCTTTTCTTTTTCTCTGACTCATCGTCGAGTGACTCAAAGCTGCAAAGCTGTCGCTACCCATGGTGCCTGGCTTCTGTCACATGACAGAGTGGCACACATGGCTCTGTTTTTTACCCCCACTCTCTTCTCTCCACCTACCCTCTCTTATTCTCTCTCTCTCTCTCTCTCTCTCTCTCTCTCTCTCTCCCCTTCCTTCATGTCCTCTCTGTGTTCCTCTTTCACACTCTCCTCTGGTTCTTTAGGTTCCTCTGCGGTTCTGCTGTGTCTGGAGCAGATGGTTAGGCCTGGGCTGGGTCGTGGATGGGTGTTCGCAGGGCTAATGTTGTGTTAGAATGCTAATATTGGTGTTTACACACACACACACACACACACACACACACACACTGTATCTTCAGTGTTAGCAGTGCAGACAGGTTTTGATCTATCATTTATTGGCAGATAAATGTGTGGGTTAAATGTGTGGCTTTGTTTGTGTTTAGAGATAATTACTTAATTACATCATAAAGCAATTGATAGCATAATAAACACTGTGGTAAAGACAAGCTATGATAAGATAATCTGTTATTAATCCCATAACAGCAGGGATTATGTTCAATTTACAAAGCAGTCAATATGTATTAACATGTATTTACAGGTTTCAGTTACTGTCAGCCCTTTTTTTAAGTACAAAAATATACCATATATACCATATATCATATATCATATCATGTGCAACTTTTTTATCCAGTTCAGCTCAGATTTGGTTTCAGAGACCTTATACAATCATAGTCAAAGAAACTGGTTTAAAACCAAGTAGTGTCAGATTGTGTGCTGTTCCCAAGGAAGATAAAGGTTACCAGCAACAATAAACGATCAACTAAATTCATATTTATTTAGCTAAACATACAGAAGTTGTGTGTAACACATGTCTAATGCATCATGCGTTACAATTTCTTTTTTCCTGAGGGAATCCTCCCAAAGAGATAAATAAAGATGTCTGTCTGACTATCTCAGCATAGATCTACAGTGAGGAAAATAAGTATTTTAACACCCTGCGAGCAAATTAATAAAAAAAAAAAAAATAAAAAAAAATAATTAAAATCATCATACGTTGTAATTTCTGGATTTTTTTTTTTATGAATGAATGAAGTTCACCTTATATAGCGCCTTTCTAGAAACCCAAGGACACTTTACAAATTTTTTACACACAAGCACATTACACATTAACACTCATCCACACACCGGTGAGAAGCGGCAGCCAATAGCACACAGCGTACTCTCAACCGGAAACAACCGTCCACCTGGAGGACTGCATCGGGCACTACAGCAATTACCCAGAACAGAGTGCCAATTAGTACCTGGGCACACAGTCATACATACATACATTTACACACACACACACACACACACACACACACTTACATACATACCACACACTTTCACACATACACACCAGATCAATTTAGAGTATTCAATTTACCTGACCTCCATGTTTTTGGACTGTGGGAGGAAACCGGAGTCCCCGGAGGATACCCACGCGAACACGGGGAGAACATGGAAACTCCACCCAGATAGGGACTTGAAGCCAAGACCCCAGTGCTGGGAGGCGAATGTGCTAACCACTAAGCCACCGTGCCGCCATAATTAGATTATGTTTGTCACAGTGGACATGCACCTAAGATTTCTAAATGGAAGAACTTGCAAAGTCGCAAGGTGTTCAAGTACTTATTTTCCTCACTGTATAGAGATTCCTGTGATAATCCATCCTCTGCAGGTTATGGACATCCAATAGCATCCCACACATTTTTAAATGGGGATAGGTCTATTGATTTGGCTGGAAAATGTAAGTATCTTTCAAGGCAAGCTCTGAAGACTGCAACAGATTCTGAATGAGCATTGTCCTATTGGACAGTATGGCCACGGGTTGCTGGACCTCATTGGGCTGTGCCTGTAATGAAGACAAAAGGTGATCTGGCAGCAAATGAATTGTGACATGTGAAATACACTCATGCTTTGTTTCTTCTCCTTCTCTCTCTTTCTCTCTCTCTCTCTCTCTCTCTCTCTCTCTCACTCTCTTCATCAGTGTGGAGGGCGACCCTCAGTGTGGGGACACAGGCAGCTTTTCAGACAGCTCCTGCAGCCAGGGCCCGTACCTGGGCGGATCGGAGCGCTACGGGAAGCCCGGCGGAGCTCCTGTGGGCCCTCAGGGGCCTCCTGTGGCACCCCCAAGCCCAGCCAGCCTGGCCTGGGCCCAGCGAACTCGCCTTCAACCCGCCAGTCTGGCTCTACGCAAGCAGGAGGAGGAGGAGAACAAGCGCTGCAAAGCGCTCTCGGACAGCTATGAGCTCTCCACAGACCTGCAGGACAAGAAGGTGTGTGGATGGGAATGTGAGGAGGGGCAGGGGGGCAGCATGGCATCATTATACTGGTTTACTGGTCGTGTTTCACAGGATTCAGCTCACAAACAAGACAAGATGCAATTTGTTCAGTGGAAGCAGACCAAGTGCACCAGTAGTACAGTTTAGGCAAAGACCATGTAAAAGTATGAGTATAATTATTAGTATATTATTAAAGATAAATGGCTACTTGAAGCTACTTGTGTGTAAGTTGTTTATTAAGTGAATACAACTGTAAAATTATTTATCTTTTTTATGACACATTACAATAAGTAGTAATAGCAATATTTGAAATTAGGGAAGCACAGAAAGTTTGTCAAATCAAAATATTCCTCTGAAAATGCAATAAAAGCATTTTATTTTATACATTTAATTAAATATAATAATATAAGTGATTAAATAATTTATATCCAAATAGTGGTGTTTTCTTTGTTGTAGATTCTTCATGAACATTGCTTGTGCTCTTACAATACCAAAAGCTAATGCAGTTTTAACTAACTAACATGCATCCATACTAGTAATGTGGGTAGAGCATGAATAGAGCATTTAAAAATAATGTATATAATATACCATATTTTTCACACTATAAGGTGCACTTAAAAAATTTTAAATTTTAAATTTTCCTTTAAAAGTCTTATGTATGCCTTATGTATGAATTTTACCAGTCAGGTATTAAGGAGCAGTAAAGCCTCTTCGCTAAAGTACAGCATTATAAGAGTTTTTTTGTTTGTTTTTCTGTGAAGTTTCTCCAGCTCCAAGGCTGGAGCAGTATTAGCATTAGCGACTAACTGCAGTGCTAGCTCTTTCACCATTCAGAGGTAAGTATTTCAGACTTTAGCCTGCATTTAAAATGCTGAATCTAGCTACGTGGGATGATCTGCCAGCTGATAGCACCTGGATTACCTGAAACACTAAGCGCTATCAGGCGACATTTATTAGCGCTAAGCACTGCTAAAATATTGGAAATCTAAGCTTACTGTTCATAAACAGAAGTGCTTTATTCACTCAAACAAAACATTTTAGGAGAGAAATCTGTGTAGATTAACATCTAGAACTCGTTTGATTTGAATTTTATTTTTTTCAAGAATTACAGTTTTGTTTACTTAAAGTCATGGGATAGCAGCATGTGCATAGATCAACTGAGATCAGTGTTACCTCAGGGGATTGATTGAGAATACTCACAACTGTACACATTGTGAGGTTCTATCTTGTGAGTGAGGTTGAACACTGGCCATTGTCCTCTTTGTGCATTCAGGTATGATGGTGGCCTGAATGGGACATTCCATTTCTGAAGTTGTGTAGGCATTCAAAATCCTTAAAATCTTTATGGTGTCGCATGTTTACTGGGAATACACAATAGAAGGCATTGCCAGCCACAGTAAACAGCGCAGTGGGTGGTAATGATTGTGCATTTTAGCTTCCATGGGATATGGGACACAATACTAATTCCTGTTCCATTACATGTGGCATGCACTATACCCTTTTCCACAAGTTAACACAATTCCCTGGGGTTTTTTTATTGAAGTGTCTATGGCTTGTTTTGGCCAAAACGCCTCCAAATGGCAAGTTTAGTACCTGATTCAGGTTTAAATAATAATAAGTAAATAATTTGTCTACATTTTCACTGTAGTATTTTGGGTAAAAAATAAGTGATTTTTATGAACTAAACCAGCGTATATGCACGCAGCACCAGTGCACTCTCAGGCATTACGCCAAAGCTCCATCAACTGTAATTATGGGGAAAACAAATGCAGCAAAGACTCATGGGAAAATCAATACAGTGAGTGCGTACAGTAACAGGATGTGATATGTTGTACTTCATTCGGCAGAGAACAGCTCGTGACATGATGTGGAGATTAAGTGATGATTCATTTTCATTACATTGTTTCTTAGCTCAGTTCAGTTTTAACATATAAACACTGGAGCTTTCTGCTCACCTCTGAATTGTGTCTTTAACACACAGTGGAGATGGCCTTCAGTGTTATTTTAAGTTTTGTATAAAAGTGGTCTTTTTAATTTGGCTACAGTTAACAGATGGGACCTGTTCTAACCCTTTTTTGTACTGAGAATGAATGAATGACTCCCTCTCTTCTCTTTTCTCTCGATCAGGTGGAGATGTTGGAGAGGAAATATGGCGGTTCCCTCCTGAGCAGACGTGCGGCGCGCACCATCCAGACGGCTTTCCGGCAGTACCGCATGAATAAGAACTTCCAGCGGCTGCGCAGTTCTGCCTCGGAGAGCCGCATGACCCGCCGCATCATCCTCTCTAATATGCGCATGCAGTACTCGTTTGACGAGCGTCAGCCGCAGGTGAGCTTACCTTGCCCTATTCCTAATCACTTATCAGAAAGTTTCTAAACATCTGTAGCGCTGGTATAAGTGTAACAGACACAGCAGTGCTGCTGGAGTTTTAAACACTTCAGTGTCACTTCTGGACTGAGAACAGTCCAACAACCAAATATATCTAGCCAGCAACGAACATCCTGTGAGCACTGATTAAGCATTAGAGGAAGAATCACATGAACTGTGCAGCAACAGATTCAGAGCTTCTGTATCTGACTTTATTTTATCTACAAGCTGAAGCAGCTAAGTGGGAGTGTGTAAAAGAGTGTAGGACAGTGAGAGATTAAACACAGTGTTTAAAAACTCCAGCAGCACTGCCGTGTCAGATCCACTCATACCAGCACAACACACACTAACCACCTTATACACCACCACCATGCTAATCAGTGCAGGAATGAGAATAATGACCCACCACTCAAATAATAGTAATAGCTGCAGTACCAGTTGGTCTTATATAATAATCAGATTCAGATTTTTTAAAACACTGATTTTTGGGTTTTCATTGGCTGTAAGCAATAATCATCAACAATGAAAGTAAATAAATGATTAAAATAGTGTGTAATTCATCTATATAATATATGAGTTTCATATTTTCAACTGAATTACTGAAAGAAGTAACTTTTCAATTATATTCTTTTTTTTAGCTATATTAGTACATATTTGTATATAGATTTTTTGAAGGGGGGTGGGGTGGGTGGAATAAACCTCTGTTTTTTTAGATCCTAAACACATTGAGTCTGGGGGATTTGTTCAGCACCATGGACAGGGTCAGTAGTAGTAGTGAACCGGAAAATGCCTACAAATGCTTTTTTCCCCCACATGCATCCAGCTTCTAATGCCATTCTGCTGTTCCAGTCAGCCAAGCATGTTAGCACCATATCAGATACTGTAGTATTTCCTTATTGCCTTCAGAAAAGTTCACAAGTGCAGTATTTGCAGAGAATAAATGTTATGCCAGATAAAACAGTTCTGTTACTTCACTATATTAATATTAATAATAAAAAGCTCCTCTGTATTGTTTCTTTAGGTGCAGCCTCAGACTCCCCAACAACAGCAACAGCAGCAGCAGCAGCAGCAGCGCTACCACTCCTCAGCCCTGGGCATGGCCAGCCACCCTGCCAACACAGAGCAGGACACAGGGTCACCCTCACACTGCCCCTCCGACCGCGAGGAGTACAGCCACGCAGATGATGCCTTTACCAAACAAGTGAGCACTGTGTGTGGGAATGGCTCAGAGAGGATGAGTGGATATGCTCTTTTTAAGTGTGGGCTCTGGACCAGGGGTTTTCATTAAATAAATGTCCAAATTTCCGTTATATTCAGTTTATATTCTTGCATTTGTGCTGGCAGCGTTTCTATGCCCTCTATGGTCTTCATCAGGTAAAACACCCTGAAAAAGTATAATATTTCCATAGAGGATGATGCTGGCATTGCAAGGCTATCTGTCCACCAACAGTCACATGATTGAAAAATAAAACTTGTGCTTAAAATTTCAATTTATACAAAAAATATATTTCACAAAAATAAAAATATCTCACACAGAAATACCACGTGACATGTACTGTCACGTCTTAGCCCTGTCTCATGTCTCTGTGTGTCTTCCCCACGTGACCTGTGCCACCTCGTCTACCTGCCTGGGTATCCGTGACATGTACATTAAACTATATAGTTAGGTCCATACATATTAAAAAACAAGTTTCCATTATTTGTAATATTATTGTTTTCCTTTATTCAGTTCTAGACTTTTTAGACTTTTTAGATTTCAGTCTTATGAGAATATTTGCATCTGGAAAATTCCAGGAATTACAGCCATTTTAAGGGGTGCACCAAAATTTTTGGCAACCAAATTTATTCTGCAAAAAATATAAAAAAAAAAAAACAACCAAAAAAAAAACAACCAAGAGCTAATTTATTTTATGTCATGTTGTGCTTTGTTGGAATCTCTGCTAGGACAATAAAACTGTTCAGAGTTTATATACAATTAAATATATTTTAAATTTATGGAACACATTTTGTATTAAATATTTAGGCTTCAACCTATAGTTTTAATTTATTCTGGTTTAAGCCCCCCAAAAATGTTAATTTAATTTAAAATTTAAATTCATCCTTTCATACATTTATTCATTCATATTTAAAATTTTGCAGTTAGTTGCTGTCTGAAGCCTGGAACAAAACAAAGCACTGGATATCTTTCCAGGCCAGTGTTATGATGCTATATACATTTTGTAGTGATACATTAACTTTTTGACTTTATTTGAATGAGAAAGGATTAGTATACAATTACTACATTCATTAACCAAATGATCTGAGGTGCTAGAAGTGTTAGAGAAAGCAAAAACCAACATATTCAGTCCATGACTGCAAAACACTGCCTGATCTGTGTGTGTGTGTGTGTGTGTGTCTGTGTGTGTGTGTGTTTGTGCCTCAGGTCACATCCCTCGCAGACTCGATGGACGATACTCTGACCTGCCGGTCGGGCCGAGGCGACTCTCAGGAGGGCAGTGGTGATGGCGCTGGTGAGTCAGAAGACTTTGGTGAGTGTGTGTGGACCAGCAAGCCCCTGTCCCGGCGTGGAGTGGGTGTAGGGGAGTCGGAGAGGAGCGGTCCCACCATGCTGGGGGGCATGCACGAGGACAGCACGGCCACGTCCTACAGCGACGTCACGTTGTACATGGATGACGGCGTGCCCTCGTCGCCCCTGTCCATCGAGCGTGCGCCCAGCAGCACCGATACAGAGTACTGGGGAGTGGGAGGCGGTGCCGGGGGTCGCGAGGACAGCCGGGATACGGAGGGTGGAGGCAGCAACAACAGCCGGCGCAGCACGCCCTGTACCGAGTGCCGAGACTACCGGCTCCGCGGGCCTCACCTGCCCGTGCTCACCATCGAGCCGCCCAGCGACAGCTCAGTGGACATGAGCGACCGCTCGGACCGAGGCTCTCTCAGCAGGCAGATGATGTACGAGCAGGAGCCTGGGGGAGGAGGCGGAGGAGGAGGCGGAGGAGGAGGAGTTGGAGGAGTTGGAACAGGTGGAGTTGGAAGTTCAGGTTCTCCACAAGGAACACTCAAACACAACCCAGCGGTCCGCTCGGCCAGCGCCTGCACTGCCCAGGGTCAAACCCGCCCCATGGGAAGACCCGTGCCCTCGCCCCTGCCAACGCACCTACCGCATCACGCCATCCTGCTCCACCACCAGCACCAGCATCCACACCCACATCCACACCCACATCCACACCCACACCCACATCCACACCCACACCCACACCCACACCATCCTCTCCAGCACCACCCGCTCCACCATCACCACCACCACCCCCTGCCCCCTCACCTGCACCATCACCCAGGACCCCACTACCCAGACCCTGGATCGCCCTCACCCACCCAGCCGCCACCTCTCACGCCCCTGTCCTCCGCCTCCTCCGCACCCCTGCCCTCCACAGGCATGGAGCAGTCGGACGGAGACAACGACTCCCTCAACTCCACCACCAACTCCAACGAGACCATCAACTGCAGCTCGGGCTCCTCGTCCCGGGACAGTCTGCGGGAGCCGCTGCCGGCGCTGGGTAAACAGACCTACCAGCGGGAGAGCCGCCACAGCTGGGACTCGCCTGCCTTCAACAACGACGTGGTGCAGAGGAGGCAGTACCGCATCGGCCTCAACCTCTTCAACAAGTAAGAGCTTACCTACTTACAGATAATAATACACTAAGTTAACAGCAAAAAGTTGCCAATAAAGGACTGTAGTTTTATAGTTATTAACTGTGGAGAAAGATTACAGCATACTACTGCATAATAAGAATGAATAAGAATTAATCTGCTGTAAATGAAGTGCAGAGTATTACAGATTTTTTAGAGTAAGGCTTGGGATAAATACATACATCATGATACTGTAGTTATTCTTTACAATAACCACATGTTCTTTAATGTTTGGGGTCATTAGTTGCCACTAAAGTACTGTATGTGAAAGCACTATATGTGAACAGTAAAATACTTCAATAATTTTTACAGAAAGCTTTATCAAGCTTTCACCCTCAAATCGCTGTGATGTGTGAGGAGACCTGTCTAGCCTAGCTTTTGATTTTGTAATTAATTTATTACTATTTTTTTCTCATAGTATAGGCAGCTAATTCTGCTTTTTTAAAGTACCATTTACAAAAAGCTTTAATTGCACATGAAGTTCTATTATATACCTTTAAATGGTATAAACTTCCTGCTCTTTGAGTTTAACTGGCTTAAAATGATTTACTACGAGTGAACATGACTGGAAGAAAGATCATATAGGTACAGTGAGTAGGTCTAAGGTGATTTAAAATTAAATTTAGTTTAATATTGGATGAGCAGGTGTACCAAAAATATGATATAATGTATAATGTATATAAAGAGGCGTGGCACTGTTGTCATATCATATCTTAGCCATCAATATTACGTTTGATCTACTTAATGAATCTAATGTTGCTCATTTGTCAAATTTGACTGTTCTAAAATTATTAAATGTTTAGTGTGATCATACTTCCACATATTATTACTTGTTGTGAATCATTTTAAGTAAATACTTTTCTTTTATTCTTTCATTTTGTTTTTAGCTGTTGGATGTTGCATTAAATGTCCTTCTAGCTGTCCTATGTAAATAGTTTTTCCCTACAACTGGCAGTTGAACTGAACATGAACAGAAAAATAGACTTTTAAAAAAAATAGGCAATTATTTGTCTTGATAAATTTCTAAAAATACATTTATGTGTAAAATGTTTTAGAAATTGTAGTATAAATGTTCTCTACACAGTGCTGATTGTATTTTGCATTTAATATGTAAGGAGTAGCTCTATTTGTTAGGAGGTCACAGACATTTTTGCTCATTTGACACTTTCTGCTCATTTTCTGCTTTATAATTTCAGTTTAGTTGCATCCTTACAAATGTGTAGCACCACATGACACTGTCAGCCCATGTTTATAGATTACACCCACTGTAATTACTGTATTAGTCTCTTCTGCAAAATGACGTTGATAGATTAAGTACAGGCCACGAACAAGCAGCAGCTGTAGTAGTACACTCTGTTTAATATTTCACCAACAACAACTGATATATTAGGAAAGATTAAGTCATTTTGGTGTTTTATTGAAATTGCTGGTGTGTCGGCCGCTCAGAGCACTTTAGTAAAGGAGCAGCTCTGATGTGTAAGCAGCCCAAGGCATTTGGAGATGAAAAGCTGGGTGGTAATGAAAAAAAAGCAGGGCCATCTGAGGCTAAATGGAGAGATGGAGAGAAAGAGATGAGATGAGATGAGATGAGATGAGAGCTTGGGGAAAATGAAATATGATACAAACACACACAACACAGCTGTGTGTTCCTCTGCCCTCGGGCGTTCACTTCAGTAATATTACAGTGAGAGTGTGTGGCTACTGTGTGAAAGTGATTGAAAGTGATCCACAACATCCCACCAACACGACCACCATTATTCCCCCCTATCCTCTTT
Source organism: Astyanax mexicanus (assembly GCF_023375975.1). NCBI lineage: Eukaryota > Metazoa > Chordata > Actinopteri > Characiformes > Acestrorhamphidae > Astyanax > Astyanax mexicanus. Next base: position 39,304,546 of record NC_064419.1, on the reverse strand, counting down.
CACCTTTCTCACTTTTCTCTCTTTCATTGCCTGTAATAATTTTACAATAATCAAATTTGATAAAAGAGCAATATTAGGTAAACTGAGTAGGTCTGAAATCATGGAATTTGCTAAGATATTATTCTCTGTCATTGTCAGGCAGATATCAGACATGTGCAGACACAAAAAAAGAAACTTTATTATGAAAAGTAGCAATAAAATCAATACAATCAATACAAAATACAACCAATAAATAAATACAATAAACAGGAGTCAACAGGAAGTACTGTAACTTTCTAAACGTGAGTAACAGTCCTGAGTCTTTTATATTGAGTGCTCAGGTGTTCAGTATTCTGGTGATTGGCTTCCTGAAGGTGCCCTGTGCAGAGCCCAGTGTGAGCTGGGAGAAACGATAGGATTTCGGCTCTTTCTCTTAAATATTCATACATACAAACATATCTCCTCTGATTGGCTTACAGTAAAAAACAAACAACAGTTTTTACACTTATAATAGTTGCCGTTCAGAGGTGAGTATGTTGAACTGTAGTCTGCATGTACGTGGGATGAACCGGGTTATTGGAAAACTCAGGACTCGCTAGTGCTGCGGTTAGCAGCTAATGCTAATGCTGCTGCACCTGGCCTTTGTGCTGGAGAAACTTCCCTGATAAATCACCCCTAGACAAAATATTGGACTTCTAAGCTTACTGTAAATTAACGGAAGCACTTTACTCACCCAAATAAACAGATTTCAGTAGGAAGGAAACGTGGCGACACCCTTATAATCCAGTGCAGTTTTATATATGAAAATAGACCAGAAAATAAATAGTCATTGATAGTGCGCCTTATAATCTTTATAGTCTAAAAAATACGGTACTTGGGGATGAGCTGTTGTCACTAATGCTCTTGTGCATCTGTATGCATTTAAATATTTTACAGAAATTTACAGAAATGCTCCAAAATCTACTGCAAACACACACAACACTGCCCTCAGTAATGCCCTCACTTCAGTGATATTACAGCACGAGTGTGTGTGTGAGTACTGTGTGAAATTGATTGAGAGTAATCCACAATACAGCAACTCTCACCATCCCCTTCTCTCTCTCTCTCTCTCTCTCTCTCTCTCTTTCTCTCTATCTCTCTTTCTCACTCACTGTCTTTCAGGAAGCCAGAGAAGGGCATCCAGTACCTGATAGAGAGGGGCTTTGTGTCGGACACTCCGGTGGGCATAGCCCGCTTCATCCTGGAGAGGAAAGGACTGAGTCGGCAGATGATCGGCGAGTTTCTGGGGAACCGGCAGAAGCAGTTCAATAAGGACGTGCTGGAGTGAGTGCTGCGCTGCTGCTCCAGTGCTGTGCTGTTGGAGTCCTGCTGGTTGGGAAAGGGTCATGCTGAGGTCGATGGTTAGCCTCAGGACAGACACACAGTGGCCTGTGTCCAGGCTTTAGAGCTGGAGATATACTGAGGCAGCAGGTGGATGGATAGGCTGCAATACAGTCTACTCTCTGCAGTGGGTCTGTCCTTCAGAACAAGAGTGTACATTTAGAATGATAGGTTAAAATATGCAGTTATGGTTGTCTTTTATTGCACTTCAATATACTGTACATAGTATTGCACAGTTAAATACACCCTTCCACCAAAAAAACATATTTCAACCATTTTCACATTCATTTTTGTTACAATTCTACTTTGTTTGGTTTGATTGTGGCCTATTTTCATGTAAATGTTGAAAAAAAAATGTTTTTTTTTTCCCACAAAAAAGGATGAATTGGGTGTAAAAATGCATGTCCATGTACTGTACCTCTGCTTTACCAAAAGGAAGCATTTCAGATGCACTATTTTTATTATTACATCAAAGTGATTTTACAAAAGTAGATAAAGATCAGGAGATGGATACAAAAATTAAATTGTCCAGAGTTCAGTTAAATTCATTATTTAGAAATGGAAGGGATATGGAAAAACAATACTGTACAAAATACAATATATAAAGACTTATATAATAAGCACTTTACAATACGGATACAATATATTTTGCACTATAAGGCGTACCTAAAATACTTAAATGTTTCCAAAATTAGACAGTGCACCTTATAATCCAGTGCGCCTTATGTATGAATTTTACCAGAAGAGGGTGGAAGGAGCAGTAAAGCCACTCCACTAAAGTACAGTGTTATAAGGCTGAGTGTTCAGTGAAGTTTCTCCAGCACCAAGGCTGGAGCAATATTAGCATTAGCAGCTAAGTGCACTAAATGCTAGCTCTTTCGCTGTTCAGAGGTGGGATTTACTAGCGCTAAGGACTTGCTAACAGCGGCTAGCGCTGCTGCTAACCGTGCTAAAATACTGGACATTTAAGCTTACTGTAAATAAACAGAAGCACTTTACTCACCCAAATAAACAGTGAGTTTATTCAGGAGAGAAATCTGTGTAGATTAACATCCAATGCCCCATGTATGAAAATAGACCAAAAAATAGATGTTCATTGATAGTGCCTCATAAAATACGATGCACCTTATAGTCATAAAATATGGGTACATTAAGTAACTTATGACAGAATGTCTCATAATTTTTTAACATGTTACTGTTTAAGACATTATTGATCGCAAGTGTTTTACTAATGGCTCAATTCATTATTAATTAACAACATTTACAAAATTTTTACACATTAGTAGTTGAGTTTTGTTTAACAATGTCTTAACATTATTTTTTTAATAGTTATTTGAGACATTATTTAGAAATTTAACATTGTTTATTATTGTTGTAAGTACTGGTAATTGATGTATCCTTATTGTGAAAGGTGTTAATCAGTAACTCAGTACAGTAAATATGGTTGGTTATAAAGGTAGTTCAGCTACTGTAGTTAGATAATACAGCATATAATACAGCACTGTAGGTGTATTATAAATGACTAGAGAAGTTGCTGTCAGTATATGAGGGTAATATTATGGTAATATTTCTTGTAGCAGTGTAGCGCTGGCGTAATGATGGATCTCATTAGTATTCCATGTGTTCCTCTCAGCTGTGTGCTGGATGAGATGGATTTCTCCGGGATGGATCTAGACGACGCTCTGCGGAAGTTCCAGGCTCAGATTAAGGTGCAGGGAGAGGCTCAGAAAGTGGAGAGACTGGTGGAGGCCTTCAGGTACTCTCTCTGATCACGCTCATCCCTTCTTTAACTGTACCGTCTCTCTCTCTCTCTCTCTGTCTCTCTGACTCCCACAGTGTTCTCTGAGCATGTGGGTGGTACAGAGTCAGGGTGTCGAGCTGTGCCATGAATTCTCTCTTTCTCTCTGTTTCTGTTTCTCTCCTCTTCAGTCAGAGGTACTGTGTGTGTAACCCTGCACTGGTACGACAGTTCCAGAACCCCGACACTATCTTCATCCTAGCCTTCGCCATCATCCTCCTCAACACTGATATGTACAGCCCTAACGTCAAACCGGAGAGGAAGATGAAGCTGGATGACTTCATCAAGAATCTCAGAGGTGCTTATTGTTTGCTGATTTGATTTGTCCAGAGTGATGAAGAATTTATTGTCTGATATAATGTTAGTATTATGATATCATGTTTTATAATACTGTTGATTACAAACTTTTTCTTTGTGCATATGATAGTGTGGGGTTTTTTTTACGACATTTTTCTAAAATTGGCTAAAACAAATTATTCAAATATTTCCATGTGTGTTTCTGTACAGCTTTAATGTTTTCATATAAAATGTACAGTGTAAAAATCATAAAAAAGAAAAAAGAAAACACATTCAGTGAAAAGAGATGTGAAAAATCATTAAACATCCTTTTGCCTAAATTAAGGTGATTCAAATCAAGCCTCCTAACCAAGAAAAAACAGACTTTACTGCAATAAACTAGTATTTGCAAATGTATAGTCCCTTAAGCTCTTCTAGTCTCTGAATATTAAAATGAGGAGGGCGGAGCTTCTATCTTTTATCATGTTTTTTTTGCTGGCAGTTTCGCAGTATATATTAATATATTGAATCATAACCCCTGTAAACTGATACATATGATACTGACAGGTTTGTACCAAAACACAGCTCTATACATAATATTTCTCTCTTTCTCTCACTGTTTTTCTCTCTCTCTGTTTGTGTGTCTCTGTTTGTGTGTGTCAGGTGTGGACAACGGTCAGGACATACCAAGGGACCTGCTGGTGGGAATCTACCAGCGCATTCAGAAGTGGGAGCTGAGGACCAATGATGATCATGTTTCACAAGTTCAGGCTGTAGAGAGAGTGATAGTTGGCAAAAAACCTGTAAGTGAAGAGTTGCAAAACAATAAATAAATGATAATCGTTTTAAATAAAAATGGCAGTAGAAGAGGGATTGTGCATCATTATTATTGCACGTTGTTTAATGTTATTACACATAGTCCGTTTTATGTTATTATCAGTCTACTCAGTGTACTGCTCCATCCCATCCTCAATAGGCAATTCAAAGGTTGGCAATACTTCGCAAGATAGCAGTGCAAACAGATTTGCAAGTACTGTACAGATACAAAAGATTACAAAAGGTGAAAGTGATTCTAATACTCAGGTGATGAGAAATGTGAGAATTGTCTAGGTCTGACAGGAACTTTTAAAGGAAGGTGGATCATGGGAAATGTAGTCATTTGAAAAAGAAAAAAAAACAGAGACAGAGGGAGACCACAAAGTGTGACAATGCTCATATAAATGTTATTTTTAAATGTATTTACCTGTAATCTTTTGGGGTTTGATAGTTTCATGTGGGTGTTGTGACTGAGTGTCTGTTAATCTGTATGTGTGTGTGTGTGTGTGTGTGTGTGTGTGCGCAGGTCATCTCCCTGCCCCACCGCAGGCTGGTCTGTTGTTGTCAGCTGTATGAGGTTCCTGACCCTAACCGGCCGCAGCGCAGCGGGGTTCATCAGAGAGAGGTGTTCCTCTTTAATGACCTGCTGGTGGTAAGAACCTTCCTCAGTGTTAACTTAATATGCAAATCAGATCACTGGCAGTCCTGTAGGATTATTATTCTATATTGAGTTCAGTGCTGTGTAAATTAACTCTTAACACCTGATCAGACCTGGCAGTATATTAAAGCCAATCAGGAGTCTTAGACTGAGTTTAGACTTCGTTTTCATTTCCAAGGTGAAAGAAAAGGTGAGAAAACTGATATTATGTGGGTGGCAGACCACTCTCAGCACTGCAGTGACACTGACTTGGTACTGTGTGTGTGTGTGTGCGTGTGTGTGTGTGTGTGTGTGTTGCTCTTGTGCGAGTGTCTCGGGCACAGTGGCGTTGCCAGGATTTTTATACAAGGCAATGTCACCCAAAATAACCCAGCCAAGAACAGCTGCGGGCTACAGAATCTAACTGCACTAAAGCAAAGTCAACCTACATGGGAGGAGTTTCTAATAAATTGGCTGGTAATCTTTAGGTCCTTTAAATCTGTTGAATGTGGACATGGTAGTATGCAATCATATGCATATAATCATATAATTGTATAATCATTATTTAATCCGTACATTATTTAAATAGTCCTACAGGAACATCTCTTTAACTGAAGTTAATGGTAATATTTATTATCAGTCCCAAGCACAGCCATACGCAATACATATGAGCAATACATTTAATTTAAATTAAATTAATCATTGACTGTTATCTCATAGGGCAACTTGGGAATGCCCACACCTATATAAAGTAGTATATAAACCCAGCCCCACTGATCTCCCTTAAAGTGTCAGTCCGTATTATTTAGTTTTCATTTTGTTAACTGAAAGGAGAAGCATTTCTAAGTGAAGAAGGAATAAAATATTGTGTTTATCATGTGTACCAGTGTGCTGGAACGACCATCCCTGCTAAGCCTAATATATATTCATTCTAAAAAAAACTGGGGTGTCTGGTCGCTATTCATAGGAGTTCTTTTGATCCCGTTACACGTCTTTACGCACTTAGTCACAATTACAGCCTCTGAAAAAGGATCCAGCTCAGTTTTACTGAATGTGAGTGGCTGGTGGAGCAATGGAGACTTCAGAAGAGGAAACTCGGAACTCAGTATCTTATTCACTCGTAGTAAAAACTAAAAAAGTGTGTAGTTGAATTGAAATTTCTGACTGATCACACCCTCTCAGGAGACCACATCACACCCGCCCAGTTTAAAATGATTCTTCCGCATGCTCGGTGCAATTACCCATTCTCACCAGAGAGGGCCCTAAATCCCAAAACTTACGGACATCAGCTTTAATTAAAAGGAGAGTGTCTCGAATCGGTTGAAATAGAATAATTTAGAATTCAAATCAGAAAGGGAAAGTACATCTGTGTTTTTCGTATTTTAAACATCTTTTCAGAAGATAAGACATTTTACTTATTTTTATCAAACATTTCTCCAACAGCTGTATTCTCTGTTATCTGGTCTAATTTAAATAGCTAATGACAGGAAGCTACTCAAACCTCATAATATTTTTGGGGGGAATTCGATCACCCTACTCTTGTCAATGAAGTTCCGTCATTTATTTTTTTACCTGCTCAGGATGAATCAGGATTTGGACATCACCTGTCTCATCATATATTTTATTAATCTGTAACATTCTGTAATTATCCGATATGCATTCAGACAGTACTAGTCTAGCACCTCACCTTTAATTTAAAAACACAAACCGAACAGCACCACAGCTAGCCTCTCTCTCTGCAGTTTAAACAGTGGACAGAGGCTGCACTCTGCAGCATTAGCTAAATAAATCATCATGTACTATAACAGCATAAAGAGTGCTGTTGAACTGTGTGGGTATACAATTTAAATGACAGGGGGAAACTACTGTATTACTACTGTATTTACATTCTACGTAATGATCTACCATTTTAAGATTTGAACATTTTTTAGATTATCGGAGACAAACTTTAAAGAAAATATAAAGAACAAATACACATGTCACGTCTGGTGCTGTTAGCTCCTCTGTCCCTTCCACACTCAACAACTACACTACCCAGAATGCACCACCCGCTGACATCACGCACTCACCTGGTCACGTGACACCTCACCTGCTTCCTCCAGGAAGTCCCGAATACTGATTACTGGCACTATAAAAGAGCACTCCACACAAACACCCACGCCGCGTATTGTAGGTTCTCCTCTTTACAAAGCGTTACTTTATCTCTTGTCTCAGTTTATCTTGTGTATGACCTTGCTTTTGTTTTCTCGACGCCGATTATTGCCTTTGCCTCTGATATTGGATTGCTTGTGTATTACCCGGACTGTGTTTTCACTACTGCCTCTTGGATTACCTCTGACATTGGATCTCTCGTGTATGAACTCTGGACTGTTTCTCGTTTATGGTATGGTTTTGTCTACATTGCTCTGGTTTCTGGTGATTACCCATTTTCTGTATCAACCACGTCTTACATCTGTTTATTTTTATAATAAACGTATTGTTTTATCAGTATCTGCACGTGTCTGCAATTCTGTGCTCACCATGACAACACAACTTTATGCTTTAAATGTTAGGGGTTCTTGGACTTAATTTAGGAGGGTTTAATCCCCGTAAAAAGGGCTTGTGTTACTCCTGATATATTGTGTGGTGTTATCTTGTGAATGAGGTAGAACACAGACCAGTGTGCTCCTGGCAAGATGACATAAATTATTATAGACAGGATATTCTGTTTCTAAAGTTGTGTTGGCAGACTTTTAATATTCCTCAATCAATCCTCGTGACACAGTGTCATGTGTGTAATGGGAATAAGTGTAGAAGGCATTACCACCCACAGTGGACAGTGCAGTGGGTGGTAATGATTGTGACCGGCGACTTCTGGCTAGAATTGTCCATATCAGTAGATAAGGGCACATAGCCCTCAAGTCAGCACAGAGTTCTTAAGCTTCCACAGGACATGACAAAAGTCATGGGACACTGTACATGTATTATTTCAAAATTAGTCATTGGAAGCCACCATGTCATAATATATAAACTAATATTCTAGACACTAGTTTCTGTCCTGTGGCTGTTAGCATGTCAGTTTCTACTCAGTTCTTTTTTAAGGCAGTGCCTGAGTATCAACACCGTGTGTTCAAACACACACACTAACACACACATATATAAAACACACCTGCACCTGTCTTTTTGTGTGTCTGTAGGTCACTAAGATCTTCCAGAAGAAGAAGACCTCGGTGACGTACAGTTTCAGACAGTCCTTTCCTCTGGTGGAGATGCAGGTTCACATGTTCCAAAACTCCTGTAAGTATATTCGTCCCTCCATCTGTCTCTCCATCTGTCCCTCCTTCTTTATTTATACTACCACTCCGTTCTGGCTCAGCGCGCGGCAGCGACATTTAGCCACTCGCTCTTGGCCTCCCGTGTTCACTCGCTGATGATTCGCTGAGTCTAACAGAGACCCGGCTGATCGTATGTTGGTATTTTATGCTCTATTAGTTCACTGCTCTGTACATGTAGTCCTGTATGAAAACACTGCCTGGGCTGTTTGTGTTTTTTTATAATTAGTACAGCAGCCAGTCAAACGCTGCAGATCAAACAGGGAGCCCCCCTTTTAATAAAACCCTTCTAATAATAATGATACTGGTGTCTAATCTTGTTAATTGACGATATCTATACATAAACATTCATACAAGAAAAATAGAAAATTAAACTACATCTGTACAATTAATATTTCTATATAACAAAACCCTTTTTGTTTATAATTCATATAATAAACTATTTGGACAAAAAAATGTGATACCTGCTCATTTATTGTATGTTCATAAACCAATGGCGCATTGCGTTGCACGTTGCTATCTTGCACCCCGTCAGCAGTATATTTTAAAATAGTGTCGGAGTTTAGGAATACATTTACACTGATGGGTGTGGTGATCTGGAAGTGAGGTGTGTTCAGGTAAATGTCTGGTTTGTTTCTATCTTGGTGGAAGGGAAATACAGGTGCACCACTGACTGATTAAAACAATGACAACAGTCAACAGCCAGCCGTCAAACCCCATTTTAGCCATAAACAGAAACAGAATAAAGAATAAAATAACATTGCTTTTCCCTTAAATGAGCACAGCGTGAACGCACAGGTGAGTATCCTGCTGAGATGCTCAGTGCGCTGCACTGTTAAAATACAAACGCGCCAAAGTAAAAACACAAAGAAATTGAATGCATTCATTGCACGGGGTATGCTCAAACATTCAGACATTTTGTGTAATAACCCAGCAGCAAAAAACAAAAACAATAAATTGATTATTATCAAATCTCAGTCTGATCTAAAAATGGTCAAATATATTTTATTTATTGTTAAATATTGACTAGGACTTTTACTGCTGCAGTAATACTGATCACATGATCAGTTTAGACATAGTTATGGACAAAACAATGTAATAAACAGTATATTGTTGCTGCCACGCATAAGCACAGATATCTACAATGACTCACGCTGAATAATGTCCGGTGAAAAGATGTTATTTAAAAATTTGAAAGTGAAAAACTAAAAAAATGAAGATACAATGTTTTTGCAGTATGATTAAGTGAGTAGTATAGAGTAGTGAAATAGTGTTTATTCCTTCAGTACAGTTTCAGAGAATACATAGATATAGGTGTTACAAATTATTGATGCCATTAAGGAACTACTGTGGTACCCTAAATAACAAAGCTCTTATTTTGTCTTATTCCTCTTGTCCCCTTCTTGCTTTCTCTCTCTCTCTAATGCTTTCTCTCTCTCTCTGTCTCTCTCTGTCTCATTCTCTCTCTCTCTCTCAGTTTATCCTCATGGTGTCCGGTTAACCTCGGCGATCCCCGGAGGCGAGCGTAAGGTCCTGATTGTTTTCACAGCTCCGAGTCAGCAGGACCGCACGCGCTTCGTCAGTGACCTGAGAGAGAGCATCGCTGAGGTGCAGGACATGGAGAAATATCGAGTGGAGTGTGAGTGTTCACCTTGCCCGTTCTCCTTTTGAACGACAGATCAAAGCGCTCTTTATCCTTCTAGCTGGAAGCTTCTTCTTTTTAACACACGCTACAGAGAGAGCTGGCAGAGCTCATTTGCAGTAGATGATAGTGCTTTGTGTTTTTGATGGCAGGCGTTCGGATGGAGCTGAATGTTAAAGAGTTTGCTTTACTCTCAGACTCCCCATCACTTCCCTTTATTAGTGCACGTCTGCGTTCCTCTGCAGCAAAGCTGTGATCAACAAAGTGAACAAAAGCAGCAGTGAATAATGTTTACTGATCTGTCACAAATCATTTCATCTCTCTCCTTCAGTTCTTTTTCTCTCTCTGTTCTTCTCACTTTCCTCACATCATTCCAAACCCGCATTAAGACTAAAACCAGGGCGGTAGAGAACTTTCCACTGATTTTTGTAATGACTACAACACAGTACTGTACATTTACTTTCAGTTCTTCATGAGTACAGTTTAGAATAAACCAACTGAGTACAAATACTTAATTACAATTTTTATTTTTATTTTTTAGTACTTCCACTTAATGTCACAAAGGCCAGACTCTCGCAGATACAAATCAAATAGTTTATTAAAGGGGCTAGGCCTACAAGAGTAGTGAGGGGCAGGCAGGGGCAGTAACAGAATGGCATAAAGACAGTCAAAAATAGAAAAAGGGTCGGCAACAAGGCAACTGGTAAGAACGGGTAAGTCAAAGACGAGAAAATAGAAATACAAAACAGCTCTGTAACAAAAAAGCAAAGACAGTAGAACCCGTCGTAGAAGAGCTAGGAAAACTAGATTACTCAGCAAGGACAAAGCCAAACTGAGGGGTATATATACAGGGGAAAACTGGTGGAAGCAATAATTAGCTCAGAGAGCGGGAACGCCGCCGTGTCACGTGATCGGTGGTGTGAGTGTATGCTGGGAAATGTTGTTTTAAGTGACTATTTTAGAGTCCGGAGCTAGAATGGTGACAACAACAGGACTAACTCTTAAGTGTGTGGCTTAAAGGACACTTCAGATTCAACACTTCAAAGTCAGCATTGTACTTTCACTTAAGTTTGAGTCTCTTATACCCTCTTATAAATGTCTGCACATTGCCCAGTGTTCAACCTCACTCACACGATGACACATCACAACACAAATCACACAGGTGTGGCTGTTCCCCTGAGCAAACACTTCACGATCAATTTACATACTGCTGTCCCATGACTTTTGGCAAGGAATAATTAACATATATTATATCTTAATATAACACTTTCTCTCTCTTGCAGCGGAGCTGGAGAAGCAGAAGGGTGTGATGCGTCCTGGTCTGCTGAGTGGAGATGGTAGTGGTGGTGTTGATGGTATGAAGAGCGAGGCAGTGAACGGCACTCTGAGCAGAACAAGCCTGGATGATACGTACGCCACAGGGGAGGGGCTTAAACGCACAGCACTCAGCTCGTCTCTCAGAGACCTCTCAGAGACAGGTAAAGCACACACTCACACACACACAAGTGTAATTCACATTTACACACTCCTATTACTGGAAGGAGAACAATAAATGTTATGGTAAAATTAACACTGATTGGACAATAAAATAGTTTTATTGAAAAAAACTATAAGGTGCACTTAAAATCCTTTAATCATCAGCACACCTATATATATATATATATATATATATATATATATAATCCGATGTACCTTATGTAGGCCTGTCACGATAACAAAATTTTCAGGACGATATATTGTCCCAGACATTATTGCGATAAACGATAGTATTGTCATTTTAAAGAGCCACTAAAGATTTTTTTTTTCTGCTTCTGGGCTCCCAAAGCTGCTTTAAGACAATGTGCCACACTAATAATATACTAGCATAATACTATTACACCATTTTACAGTTAAACTAACTTTATATTATTAAGAGCAGACATTGGGCTCCCAATATAAAATTATTTTAATATCCTAAATAACTAAAACAAATAAAGTACACCCACCCTGGGTTCTGAAAAACTGCACTAAATATTAAACAGACCCTTATTCAAAAAATAAAGTAACAACAAATAGATTAAAGTTACATTTACATTAATTCTTTTTTTTTTTTTACTCTGAACACATGGGCACTTGCAGATTCCTTTTTCTAATCATATATGTATATGCTGTAAAACACATGTTAGCTTGGTCCATATGATCGAAGACACACAGATAGCTCAGCAGGCCAGACCTCTTGCTATAAATGTATTTTTTAATGTAACTGTCAGACAAATTCAGAGCAAGAAATACATTCGCTAGCTAACACATCTCCACACACATACTCTCCGCTGTGCGCACGCACGCGCTCTCTCATGTACAAGTCCATGCGGAAGCACGCGGCTGTTATCGACGTCGGCAAAATTATCGCTATAAAAAAAAATTATCGTACGATAAGTCGATAACATAGTTATCGCGACAGGCCTAACCTTATGTGTGAATTCTCCCAGTCAGGTATTAAGGAGCAGTAAAGCATTATACAGGAGTTTCAGTGAAGTTTCTCCAGCAGCAAGACTGGAGCAGTATTAGCATTAGCTGCTAACCATGCTAAGCACTATCTCTGTTGCCGTCCAGAATTATCAGAATTATATGTAGCCTGCTGCTAACCCTGGCTAGCACTGCTGGAGCAGCATTAGCATTGAAGGATTCAAGGAGACTTTATTGTTATTCAATCACATGTGGTACATGAGGTGGAACAAAATTGTATTCTCACGGTCCAGTTTAGAAAAAATAGATAAAATAGATAAATATGAGACAGAATAAAATAGCTAAGATAAATATTCAGAATGATATAAGGGATTCGGAAGTAGCGGCCACATAAAGTCCAAAGTGCAAATTGCTATAGCAGCATGATGATTACGTGTGGATATCAGTGACATGAAAGTGAAAAGTGATAAAGTGTCTCAGTGTGATTAAAGGGACAGTGTTTTGTAAGCTGTAATTGTAGCTTTAGCCACTAAACGCTCTTTCTCCATTCAGAGTTATGTATATGTCAGCCTGTAGTCTGCATGTTTACTGTGTTAAAACAAGCTACGTGGGATAAACCGATAGCTAATATCTTCCTGGCTTAACAAAACACTCAGGATTCCTCAGAGTAGTGCTGACGGCGCCATTTACTTCTGTGGACAATTTGCTCATAGATTGTCACTGTGTAAAGAAATGGCAAATACACACAACTGTGTACCAATAGATATCTCATGTACATATGCATGTTTATATATAGTATGGCTTAGATAGAGCAGTTGCTTGCCAAATGTTTAGTCCTTGCTTATAGAACTCTTCACACACACACACAGTATATCTCACACATACAAACACAACAAACACACACTCCCAAACGTACATAAAACTGCATGCAGTCCTGGAATTAAATACAATTTAATCTAAAGTCCTAAAAATAAGGCAGAGCAGTTTCACACTAAATGAGAGATCTTTCACACTAAATGAGAAAAAGCAAAATACAGTACATACACTGAAAATCAATTATACTCCAGTCTGCTGTATAACAGGTAGGTTGAGCAGTTTTTTTTTTTTTGGTGCAGTGTAGTGAAACCGTGCTTTGCACTGCCCCCAAGTGGCTCACTCGTGATTTGGCATTAGACACTGAGCTGTGAAGAGCTTCAGAAGGTGTCTGATTGTTTATTCTTTGCTGAAGTGAGAATTAGGATGGGAAAAGTAGTGAGTAAGTGTGAGTAAGTGTACGTAAGTGTTGTAGGGAGTAAAGATAGAAGTGATGAGTAAATAGTATGTGCACACATTGTATTAATAACCATGTGCTTGTGCATGTACAGCTCTGGAAAAAAATCAGTTTCTCTGATTTTGCTATTTATATGTATATGTTTGAGTGAAATTAACATTGTTGTTATTTTACAAAAATAATAATAATAATTGGAATAACCCTGGTTTTTAATCACAGTTTTCATAAAAATTCAGGCAGTTCAGCTTGGTTTGATGGCTTGTGATCATCCATCTTCCTCCTGATTATATTCCAGAGGTTTTTAAAATGAAAGAAAATCATAATTTTTAAGTGCTCTCTTATTTTTTTCCAGTACGTACAATATATAGAGGCATAATTACATTAGACAATCTTATACAGATATGAAAATGCATGTTTTAAAAGAGCTGTATGATGTATGAATAATAGTAAACTCTTGACGTATTGTGACTGTGATTGGCTGGGTGCAGGGAAGCGTGGCCGCAGAAACAGCGTCGGCTCTTTGGATAGTACAATTGAAGTAAGTTCACCTTGGTGTCTCACAGGTGTATCGTTGTTGACACCTATGCATTGCATGTTCGACAGTCTGGTGTCATCATTGTCTCACACGCCGCCCTGCATGTCTCATTACTCATCAACTCATCACCCTCACTAAATTTATGTCCACCCTGCTGAGAACTCATATTTCCCTCAGTGTTGCCAGGCAGCAGGGCTGTTTTCTGCATCTGAACAAAAAACACAAACCTCTGTCCTGACTGTGATTTTGCTGCAGCTTTGTCATGAGCTTAGCATTGCATGTGCATCATCCTTTTAATAAGTTATTTCAGTTTTATAAGTAATGTGAATATTTTTAATGGCCATGAAGTAAAATTCATTACTTGTTCTGTGTTTTTCTTTTCATTTTTTGTTAAAAAAGTGTGATTTATACACTTTATACTAGGGCCTTAACTTCCCATTGTTCATTTATTGAACAAGCACTTCTATTTCTGTGTAATAAAACAGAACAGTTTGATATACTGAATTGATGCATGGGTTGGATGATATTGTAAAAAATATATATTTGCTTTATAGTTCTTACATAACAGCTAAAAAAATAGCATAATAAAACTTGCACCCAATATAAAAACTAAAGCTTACTTTAGCTATTTCTTAAGAATAGCAGGCAGCTTTCTATCAAATCTTACAATCATCTTATATACTGAACAAGGTGCAAAAATATCCTACTTGTATTTCAGTCTAGGAAAAAGTGCAAAATATATAAATCACTGCCACATAAAACATAAATATATATATATTCTTTTTTACAGTTTTCTAATAGAAGCACAAGCCTATCTACTGAGATTGTGGGAAAATCAGATTAAAACAATAATTTGAATAATCAAATTTATTTGATTAACTACCCAGCACTAACTGATCTTACCTTTGATTTGAACTCAGATTTCTGAATTGGGTTTCCTTCTAATAAAGTCTAATAAAGAGAGCCTCACCGACCCAAGTTCAGAATCCAAAATAACTTCACCTTACATCAACTATAGTTAAAACAGTATCAGTCTTATCTATTTGCGTCTCATTAAATCAGTCATTGGGGTCGTTGGGGTTGGCCCAATATATGGATGTCAGTGATGGGATCAAGAGGGGGAGAAGAACATGTTAAACTGTACACATGGTCAACATGTGTGATACCATGTGATATTAAAGTGTGGGTCCCAGTGAAAACACGAACAAACCCACCTGGGCCGATACCCACCTGGAACCTGATGCCCACCCATATGACCCCACATTAGAGCGTTGGCTGGGTAACTGCATCAGCTATCTGCACATTTCAACTGAAATAATG
This sequence comes from Astyanax mexicanus, assembly GCF_023375975.1. Taxonomy (NCBI): domain Eukaryota; kingdom Metazoa; phylum Chordata; class Actinopteri; order Characiformes; family Acestrorhamphidae; genus Astyanax; species Astyanax mexicanus. Next base: position 39,289,137 of record NC_064419.1, on the reverse strand, counting down.
AAGCTAATAATAATAGCAGTGCTTTTTTTTACAGTGATATTTAGACAAGCCTGCTGCTCTAAGCTCTGAAGCAGCAGCAAACAGAAATCTAAATATAGCAAAAAAAAAAAATAATAATGCCACCCTTTAACTCAGTTTAACTATATACCTTCACTTCTTTTCCATTCTGTTAACTAAATAAGAGGACTCGGTTGAACACTACACTACCCTTCAAAAGTTTGGAATCATATTTACAACATAAGTGTTATTTTCATTACTGATTCATAGGATCAACAATATGTTATTTTATTTTTATAAATAATTATTATTTAATTCAATAATAAATCATATGTAAATGTAGTGACATTTACACTACATTTACAAACATAGTAAATTAGAGTACCTACAAAATGGTAACTTAATGAGACAAGTCAAAAAATATTCCTAAATTTTAAATGTGTTGAATTTGTTTTATATATACAGTTGTGGTCAAAAGTTTACATACACTTGTAAAAAAACATAATGTTATGGCTGTCTTGAGTTTTCAATAAGTTCTACAACTCTTATTTTTCTGTGATAGAGTGATCGGAACACATACATGTTTGTCACAAAAAACAGTCATAAAATTTGGTTCTTTCATAAATTTATTATGGGTCTGCTGAAAATGTCACCAAATCTGCTGGGTCAAAAATATACATACAGCAACAAAATTTGTCAATTTTGGTGATGTAGCGAGTTGTGTCAATCAAATTAGCTTCATGTCATGGCCTCTTCACTTCTTGTAAGTGATTCTGATTGACTACAGCTGTTGACTTCTCATGAGCCCATTTAAATAGGGCTCATTTGACCCAGTGATTAGACTCAGCTACAAAAGCTACAATGGGAAAGTCAAAGGAACTCAGTGTGGATCTGAAAAAGCGAATTATTGACTTGAACAAGTCAGGGAAGTCACTTGGAGCCATTTCAAAGCAGCTACAGGTCCCAAGAGCAACTGTGCAGACAATTATACGCAAGTATAAAGTGCATGGAACAGTTGTGTCACTGCCACGATCAGGAAGAAAACGCAAGCTATCACATGCTGCCGAGAGGAGATTGGTCAGGATGGTCAAGAGTCAACCAAGAATCACCAAGAAGCAGGTCTGCAAGGATTTGGAAGCTGATGGAACACAGGTGTCAGTCTCCACAGTCAAGCGTGTTTTACATCGCCATGGACTGAGAGGCTGCCGTGCAAGAAAGAAGCCCTTGCTCCAGAAAAGGCACCTTAAGACTCGGCTGAAGTTTGCTGCTGATCACATGGACAAAGATAAAACCTTCTGGAGGAAAGTTCTCTGGTCAGACGAAACAAAAATTGAGCTGTTTGGCCACAACACCCAGCAATATGTTTGGAGGAGAAAAGGTGAGGCCTTTAATCCCAGGAACACCATGCCTACTGTCAAGCATGGTGGTGGTAGTATTATGCTCTGGGGATGTTTTGCTGCCAGTGGAACTGGTTCTTTGCAGAAAGTAAATGGGATAATGAAGAAGGAGGATTACCTCCAAATTCTGCAGGAAAACTTAAAACCATCAGCCCGAAGGTTGGGTCTTGGGCGCAGTTGGGTGTTCCAACAAGACAATGACCCAAAACACACATCAAAAGTGGTAAAGGAATGGCTAAACCAGGCTAGAATTAAGGTTTTAGAATGGCCTTCCCAAAGTCCTGACTTAAACCCCATTGAGAACATGTGGACAGTGCTAAAGAAATGGGTTCATGCAAGAAAACCATCACATTTAGCTGAACTGCACCAATTCTGTCAAGAAGAGTGGTCAAACATTCGACCTGAAGCTTGCCAGGAGCTTGTGGATGGCTACCAAAAGCGCCTAGTTGCCGTGAAAATGGCCAAGGGACATGTAACCAAATACTAATGTTGCTGTATGTATATTTTTGACCCAGCAGATTTGGTGACATTTTCAGCAGACCCATAATAAATTTATGAAAGAACCAAATTTTATGACTGTTTTTTGTGACAAACATGTATGTGTTCCGATCACTCTATCACAGAAAAATAAGAGTTGTAGAACTTATTGAAAACTCAAGACAGCCATAACATTATGTTTTTTTACAAGTGTATGTAAACTTTTGACCACAACTGTATATATATATATATATATATGTACTGGTCAATTCATCATCATGTAATTCACACAACAAATATGATATATTGTATCATATAATATACTTAAAAATTTAATATCAATATTTAGTCAAACATTGATTCCAGACTTTGTGTTGCTGCATGCATGCATGTCATTTTCCGCTCCGTGTTGAACCGCATCTCTGAAAGTATATGAACATAAATGAGCGTCTCTTTTTCTGCTCTGCCTCCTGTCTTTGTTCAGGGCTCCATCATTAACAGCCCGCGGCCTCACCAGCGTCTGCCCATGGGGGGCGCTCTTCCTGGCTGCTACGGGCTTGAGGACTACCGGCCTCACCGCCCCATCCTGAGCCCCGGTGTAGGGGTGGGGGGTGGGCCGGGGCAGTTCCACAACGCGTCGGGGAACGCAGGAGTGGTGGTTGGGGCAGGCCCGCTCCCCGGCGGCGGCGGTGGGGGGACGGGGAGCGGCTCTGGAGGGAGCAGCTCCGGTTCATTCCTGGGCTCCCTGTTTGGCAGCAAGCGAGCCAAGCAGCCTCCCGCACCACTCATCCCCCCAGGGCCACACTACCCTGCCCCCGTGCCCCCACCTACTACAGGGGGTCCGCCACCACCTTCCCCATCCGCCCTCAGCCAGTCGGATGGAGGGCCGTCCAAGATCCAGGCGCTGCACGCCCAGTACTGCCACAACAGCGTCGGGCACAACGTTGGCCAGCCTCCACCTCCGTACCACCACCACCATCACCGCTACCAGATGCAGCCTTTGGGCGGCGCACAGTTGCCCCCCACGCATCACCATACCATTCAGCGCAGTTCCCTGCCCCGCCGTGGCCCGTCCGCTCCCTCCCACGCCCAGCTGTCCCAACAGCTTTCCCATGGCCGCCACTCCAGCATGGGCTGTACCCCTCCGCCTCTGTCCCCTCACTCGCCCCACTCTCCACTAGCCCCCACCTTCAGCTTCTACCACGTCCACCCCAACCCGGCTCGCGTTCCCGGTCCTACCGGCAAGCTGCCTCTCACTCTGTCTCACTCTCAGCCCCACCCACACGGCCACTCCCACGTTCACTCTCATATCCACAACCATCCTGTTCACGCACACCCACTGCTGCACCACCAGGTCCACCATCAGCAACCGCACCACTTCATCTTCGCCCCGCCCCCTCAGGCGCCCTCGGCCATCACGGCTCGCCACGTCCAGCAAGGCGCCCCCCAGTACGGCCCCTTTCACTACCCGCCCCTGTCCTCCATCCCGCCGCCGCCGCCGCACTCGCCTTTACCCCCGCCTACCTCCCCCCTCACCCCTCTTACACCGCTCACGCCGCTCTCGCCGCTGCTGCCTCCACCCCCTCACCCAGCCCCCGGACCCCCACAGGTGGGTCTCCAGGGGCCTGGCCAAGTAGGGGGAGGGGTCACGGGGGGCGGGGCCAACACCAACACGGTCGGCAGCTCCAAATCCAAACCCGTCAACCGCATCAGCACGGTGGTGTGAGGGGCGGAAGGGCTCGGAGGGGCCGAAGAGGCCCCAGAGGGCCACGCAAGCGGAAGCACACCACGCTTCGACTCTGCTACTTCCACATTCGCTTTCCGCACACGTAGAGCTGGCGGCTGGATGCTACACGCGTACACCGCTGTCGAATCACACCAGTACTCTCAACTTCTGAATATCCATCATATTCATCAGCCTGAACTGAAGAGGTTAGAGCTGGAGCTGGAGATAAATTCCATCTTTTCCAGTGGTTGGCAGAAGCTGGGCAGCTACCATGAACTAGCTAGAAACTCGATAATGTGTTGCCAAAGTGGGTAAATGGTAAGAAGTTGGTGCCAAACTACACTGACTTACAAATTTACAAATCAGAATCAGCTCTTCTAGAACAGATTGAGATGAGGAACTACTCTACGTGTGCCGTCAAGCTGCATCCCTGCTCTTTAGCTGGGCTGAGGACAGGAAAGCAGAACTAACAGGAGGACCAGAAGTTTTGGAAAAAGCTTGAACACAACTTTAACAGAACTGAGATTAAAAAAAAAATTCTCCATTTTTGAGATGTTTATTTTTTTTTTCCTCAATTGACAATCATTCCAGGTCCAGGTGATTTTTTTTAAACAAAATTTCAACAGATTCCTGCATAAGAGTGGCTCTCTACGATGGACTACAGCTTTAAACAAGCCAGTAATGCACTTTGAACTGTACGCACCCTTCTTCTCATATTTGTAATAGGACTTTTTTAGTGGAAAGAAACTATAGGACTATAGGAGAGAGCCATTCTGGAGGCATCATTCCAATACGTGGGTCTAACGTTGCAGTAAAAATGAAAGGAAATGTTTTTGAGAATAGAAAAGTGTACAAACACAGGATACCGTTTTTTTTGTCAGATTAAAATCTTCAGATCTGCAATAAATCAGCCATAGTCTGCAAAATTCAACATTCAATTTCTTAGGGACCTCTTTCTTGTTTGTTTTTACTGGAGATGTATTGAACTCAGAAAATAGAGAAACTATTTTGTTTTTGACCTTTAGGAAAATATAATGAACAGAACATGAATATACGTATATATATATTTTTTTCTCATTCTAAATGAAAGAATTAGCGAATCACATTTTAATTGTCAATTACATTGATTTTTTAATACTGACATTTTTTCTACAACAACGTTTTGACCTGAAAACTCTGCAAACAATATCTAATGACATATTTACACACTTTGTCTTATTAAACTAAATTAATAAATAGCCTTAGAGCCCATTGTTAGAGTTTAGGATTAGTTAAAGGTGCATTGGCACATGCTAACATAACGTAACTTAATGTAATGTAAAGGAACATACAGCGCCTCCACCTGTTTAATCAGAATTACACAAAAGAACAAAAAGGGACGTACCTTAAAGGGTAAAAGATGAGAATTTAACTCTATAAGAGACTATTGTGTGGGCATTGCTGATTTTTTTCTTGTAAAGTTTGAGAGTGCATTGGATCAATTGTATAATGACCTACATGAACAGATACTGACATTCAAACTCGAACGCTGATTGTACAGTACGAGTCATGCTATGGTTTAAATATATATCTTTTATTTTCGTTATTAATATTATTATGATGTCAAATACTACTACTGATATTATCCTTGATATTTTTGGTGTAACAGTTACTACTAATGCAAGTGGATATCGTTTCTGTGCCGGTTTGTTTTCTAAAAGCTTTTTTCTTTTCTTTTTCTGTTTTTTTTTTTTTTTTTTTTTTTAAACTAACATGCCGTGATTTCATGTGTACAAACAAACTTTTTGAGACAAACTTTGAGAACTGGGCTACCTACTTCAGGAACTTGTTTTGCAGTAAGCTTCAAAAAAAAATTAAAACAAGAAAATAGAATTTACGTAAAAAAAAAAAAAAACGATGTATTTCACACCAAACGCAAACGCATTTGCCAGAAGCCATACACTCAGCCATGTACTTGAGCGAGTCACTCTTTTTACGAATGTGAAATTCCATCCAGCTGCATATCTGTGCCCTCCTGTTTCTATATGAAAGCATGCTAATATGGCGGCACGATCGTGGGCACACGCTAATATTACATTTCTGCACTTGAAGGCCGTCGGTGGAATCGTCCGTATGATGCTTTCGTTGTCTGCTGGGGGTTTGTCTGGTTGTAGGTTTTGCACACAAAGAGTAAAAGCTCATCAGTGCAGTGCCTCGATACAATACTTGGTTATGCCCCGCCCCCAATTTTGCATATTCCCATACGCACAATATTCCCTATACCTATCATCATTCCAATACGTGAGTCTAATGTTGAGGTAAAAATGAAAGGTTTTTGAGAATAAAAAAAAAAAGGCGAACAAACACAGGATACAGTTTTTTTTGTCAGATAAATCAATAAATCAGCCATAGTCTGCAAAATTCAACGTTCAATTTCTTAGGGACCTCTTTCTTGTTTGTTTTTACTGGAGATGTATTGAACTCAGAAAATAGAGAACCTAATTTGTTTTTGACCTTATATATAAAATATAATGAACAGAACATGAATATACGTATATATTTATTTTTTTCTCATTCTAAATGAAAGAATTAGTGAATCACATTTCGATTGTCAATTCCATTGAACTTTTAATATTGACATTTTTTCTACGACAAATTTCTGAGCAGAAAACTGCAAACTGCCAATAATTTCAAATTCATCTGAATATCTAATGACATATTTACACACTTTGTCTTATTAAACTCAATTAATAAATAGCCTTAGAGCCCATTGTTAGGGTTTAGGATTAGTTAAAGGCGCATTGGCACATGTAACGTAATGTAATGTACAGCGCCTCCTGTAAAAGCTCATCAGTGCAGTGCCTCGATACTATACTTGGTTATGCCCCGCCCCGCCCCCAATTTTGCATTTTCCCATACGCACAATATATTCCTCACGCAGCACTGCTTCGGTCCCTTATCTGGACTCTGGATTTTATTTGGTCTCTTTATATATATATATACATAAAAATCGCTTTTTAAAAGCACTAGGACCAATATTGGAGGATTAGGGAGTTCTCATTTTAGACATCCATATTCACAGGGTTACACGTGGTTCCTGCAATCAGACTTTTATAGGGCTGTTTATCCAAGAGCAACCTCTCCAACAACAATATTGTTGTATTGAAAAGATAGAAGATAGAACCAGATCATCTTTTTGTACCATCGTCATGTGATCTAATATTAGAGCACAAAATTCTGAATGCTCCTCCCCCTCCTCTTCCTCCTCCTGTTGCTCTTCGTCCTCTCCCGAGCTGGTCTGCTCGTTGCTTTCTCCGACTCTACAGAAGCTACACTCTCTTGTGCTTGCGTTAAGTGTCGCGTTGAGACGCCTGAACGTGACAGAAAGCAGCTCGAACAGATGACCAACTGACCCGGACTGAGGACTACAGAACAGACATACAGAAGTAGATTTAGCAGTTTTAGAAAGTGTGCATCCTTACTTCTGATTGGCTATGCTGATGTCTTGCGCCAATGTGCCACGTGTTGCATGTTCTACTGCACTTATCTGAATGACGCTGTACTATAAACCTGAATGTACATATTAGCTGATATTATAAATACTCTGTATCTACTCTGGAATGGGCTGTGTTCATAAGTGTCTATAACTGGCCGGGCACGGGAGGGGCTGTTGTTTACACTTCAGGGCCCGGGGGGCACAACAACAATGTACCTGTAAAGTTGTATCAGTATGTGTGTGTCAGAGCAGTAACTATATTTAAAGAAATGAAAATTGTATGAAGTTTTATTTGTATATATGTATGGGGTTTCAATGAAAACCTGATTCAGAGAAATTATATGTGATTATTTATTGCTCTTATTCTATAAAACATGTTCTTGCTGTTGGAAAGGCTCTTCTTTTCCTGATTAAGCACAAGTGTTTGTGATTTGAAATGCCCGATGTGTCTGCATTTGCTGCATTAACCCTCTATGGAGAAAAAAAGCAACACATTTTTGTTATAATGCCATCTGTAACATGAAGACAGGGGTAGAAGTGGGTGTGGCTTTTCAGTGGGAATGTCCTTGATACACCAAGCACGCTGGCTGCTCGGCAATGTTGCATTAGCAGTAGTTCAAAAAGAGGAGGTGGCTAGCTTCACATGTGCTAGTCTTTACCCTCCTAGTGTGTTGGGGCATCACTAGTGATAGAGGAAGTCCTAATGAGTGGGTTGGGTAATTGGTCGTGTAAATTGGAGAGAAAATGGGAAAAATTTGAAATAAAAAAAAATTAATGAAAAATATTTCACACTTCTTCTTAGTGATAAAACTCTTGCATCCAGACCTCAATTGAAAACAAAAAAAAACAGGAGGACCAATGAGTTTTTTGGCTTTCTTTTTTTATGTCACATGACATCGCGTTCAGTAGCTCCTCCATTTCCACTCGCTGTTGTGTTTACGTGGATCTCTGTGGAAATGCACGCCCAAAGTGTAAATACGATGTGTGGCAGTGGACAAAAAGCTATTTTATTAAAGGTAAGGAAACAAAATTCAGAGATGTAAAAATTACTGGAGGACCACAGAGTTGAGCGAAAAACAGTAGATAATTCTGCCTGTAATTTTCTCAGAGGATATCTGAAAAAAAAACACATACATGGTTGCTCTGGATGGGAATAAAATCAAAGAGGATCCCCCATAAAAGAGAAAATTACCAAAGGACCCCCTGAGAAACTAATCCCAGCATGATAGGACAGAACCGCAGAATTCAAAGGAGGCTCTATTGCCTTGTTGGGTGCCTCCAGCATAAATACTGGATGAGATATGGTTGGACTTGTATGCAGGCCCACAGATACATTTGCCACAGATGTTCCAGCTGTGCCTGTAAATCCTTCAGACTCGTAGACTTAAAGTGAAGCTGGCATCCCAGCTGGTGATAAATCTGGTGACCAGGCAGGCCAAGGAATCTGTGTTGTAATCTAGCAAAGCCAATGCCTTTCAAAAGACATATCTATAAACCACTTCTGTGTGTGGATGATCCCTATCCTGCTGAAAAATGCCAGTGACGGCTTATATGCTAAGTTCTGTGTTGCTGCAATATGTCCTTCGCCTATCATCATATCACTACTAAGGGACACTCCCCAGATCATTACACCAGCAGTTAATGAGGCAGTGATTGAAGCTCTCACCACAATGCCTCCATCCTCAAACCGACTGTCACCAAATCCCACATAGAGTCTGGATACTTTGCTGCAGATACTTTGCTGTCAACAATCTCTTTGTATAGGGTAGCAGAGGAAGCACTTTTAAGCCCTCTTGAGGCCTGTAATCATTCACATATCTGCCTGAGACATAATAACTGCATGCTGATATTTGCAGCAAACTTTGGGTGTCAGTTTCATTGGTTTTTTTACACTGAATTAATTTAATAAACACATCTCTGGAACAAACAAAAATGAAAAGACCACTTCAGTTTCTCTGATTTTGCTTTGTATAGTTATATATTTGAGTAAAATGAACATTATTGTTTTATTCTATAAACTACAGACAATATTTCTCCCAAATTCCAAATACAAATATTGTCATTTAGAGCATTTATTTGTAGAAAATGAGGAATCAGAAAATGAGTTTTCAGACCTCAAATAATGCGAAGAAAACAAGTTTATATTCATAAATAGTTTTAAGAGTTCAGAAATCAATATCTGGTGGAATACCCCTTGTTACACACTGCTTTTGGATAACCCTATGCCACTCCTGGTGCAAAACTGCAAGCAGTTAAGCTTGGTTTGATTCTTGGCTTGGGATCATCCATCTTCCTGTTGATTATATTCCAGAGGTTTTCAATTTGGTAAAATCAATTTTTTTTGGATTAATTTCACTTAATTTTTAAGTGGTCTCATATTATTTTTCTTCCAGAGCTGTATAAATGTTTATGAAGAGTTTATTTAAGAAAAAAAGCTGCTTTTAAACTTACCTTTATCTGTTTTTGCAAACAAACATAAGTGCATTAGTGTATTTATATGTAAACAAGTATATTTAAAGTTTACTCTATTTAAAGTAATGTACTTACTTATTAAAACAGTTTTAATTATTATTATTGCGTCAGTGCAACATTACTACAGTTAGAACACTTTTGTTCGTTATTAGCACAATCATGCTAAAGCCATGATTCCTGACACTGGTCCTGGGGACCCCCTGCCCTGCATGTCTCGGGTCCTTTCCTGCTGAAACACACCAGATTCAAATTCTTTCCTTGAAGCAATAACAAATTTACTGGTGTAGAAGGCTGGGCAGAGAATAATGATTATCAATTTTAAAAAAGTAGGTTCTTACCAAAATAAATGCCATAGAGGATTCAATTCCAAATATGAATCAACCAGAAAAAAACATGACAGACAAGTTGGTTTATACTAAGCATACAAAATGTTTTATTTCCCTAAAATGCCAAAGATTTAGACCATTTCAACAGTACACTGAATTTACCATTTAAGATCTAACGCATGTTATGCCTGGTGTAAATAGGACCACTGATATCAATCAACAGTTATAACAATATAACCATAAAATCTACTTTATGACGAACACACCAACAAATTAATATAGCAACGAAAGACAGCGAAACTATGATCACATACATAGTATACTGAGCAATGAATATACAACCATATATAATCCATAGAGTATTTCTGTTCATGTGGGATACGTCTGTAACCTCTTGTTGTTAAAGTCATGCAAAAAATGTCATCGTCCGAAAGTTGGAAAAATCACTTTATAAGGGTAGAGGGTGGTCAGAAATGTCAGTAAAGCTGTTACATTTTCCGTTGACTCACATTCATTTATAGATTAGATTTGAGTGACTGGTTACTTTCTGCTTATTAATGAAGCGTCTGTTCACCTTTCATTTACATTAGCATCTGAACCTGATGAACAAAGATGAATTCACTCAAAATCACACAAAAATCACTGCATTCAGTAATATCTGTAGGCATCCTCTTCTTCTGCTGGTTTAATACACTTTTAACGTCCTATTTTTTTCCTCCTTTTGATCATACGGCCGCTGACTGCTGGTGACAGCATGTGCTGTATTTCTGTAGCAAACAGAGAATGTGCATCTCCTCAGGATCTGTTTGAACAGTATCAGTTCATTCCTCACGTTGGTTCACTGTGTACAGGTTGTGTCTTGGAGCTGCAGAGTAAACAGGTCTAATGCAGGTAAGAGAACCATCATAGTGAAGCACCATGCACATCATTAGCACCACAAAATATTTCCTCAACCTCGCTATATCTAAAATGTGCACATACTTGTATTTGTATGGCACTTACTGCACCATTCTGTGTTTAATAAGGGAGAACTGTGATAAAATGTACTCATGTCTTGATTGTATCAGCATTGTATAGCAATGTTTATGACTTTGTACACTGACAGGCCAAAAGTCATGGGTCTGCGGTATGCAAATTCATCATGAAGTGGAGTGTTACTTCAGGAAATGGCCTTGCTTCCTCCGGGTGGGTAGATGGCGCTCTCACCCCACATCACTAAAAGGGTGATATCCGCAGCACAAGGCGTCTGTGAGCTGATGTATCAGAACTGAGTTGCTGTGCTTTCCTCCAAGTGTGCTGTGGTGCTACTCGGCAATGCTGCATCAGCAGCAGTATGAAAAGAAGTGGTGGCTGACTTCACATGTATCGGAGGAGGCATGTGCTAGTCTTCACCCTCCTGGTGTGTTGGGGCATTACTAGTGATAGGGGGTGTTCTAATAATGAGTGGGTTGGGTAATTGGCTGAGCAAAATTGGGGAGAAAATGGGAAGAAAAAAAAAAAACACTGACCATGTGCTCATGGCAAGGCAACGTGAATTATCAGAATTGGAACAAGGTCTGGAACATTCTATTTCCAATCCAAGTTGTCTAGACATTTGTCTAACATTTCTCGATCCACAACGTCACATTGGACAGAGCAGTGAGTGGTGATGATTCTGACCGGCAGCTTCTGGCTAGAATTGTCCATTTGAACAGACAAGCGACTTATATCATGGTAGGGCAAAAGTCTGGGAGCGCTATACAGTATGTTAGGTATATAAACCTAATAAACCCGCCTCATGATTTTTGGCTTGTCAGTGTATATGTGACTATAACAGTGTTCTGCATTTATATATTAATGAGAAGCCATTGTAAGCCACCAAATCTTACAACATAACCGTCCATTCGGTTTAAAACATTCACAGAGAAGCACATTCCGACTTTGCTGTGGAACGTGTTGTGTGCTGTGTGTGCTTTTATGCCATCCAGCACTTTTTCTAAAGTACTTGTCAAGGCAGAGCTCTCTTTGTCTCTAAAGTTCCCTTGGGAGAATGTGTACAAAAACAACCAAAAAACAAAAAAGTATGCACCTTATGAGTCAAGTTCTAGTTCAGTTCTTAATTCAGTTTTTTTTTTATGTTGTGCAGAAGTAACTGGATATTGTGCTTCGAGTTTTATCCAGGCTTTGATAATAAAAAGAAGGCTGTAAACGTAATAGGGATGTGCTTTGGAGGTTCAGTTCATGACTTCAAGGTACTTTTTAGGGGTAAAAATCTATCATCATTCATTCATTCAATCACTTATACTCTTCTCTCATTCTTCACTTCAACGTCCTCTTTCCTCTTCTGGGTGAGTCGGTCAGTCTTTTAAACTGTAGTGACAGAAAGAAGAGGGTTGTACACCCTTGTACCATCTGGAGAGCGTGATCCATGGGCCAGAAGCTCTTGAATGGTGATCCAGTTGTCCAGAATGCGACGGTTGCGCCTCTTTGAGCTCTTCTTCTGGCTGAGCTCCAGGATGGAGCCTGGAGCCTGGCCTGACTCCTGCTGGAGTCCTCCTTCCTTCCCTTGCTCCTGCCCTTGATCACGGAGATAGTCAAGCCGACACTGGATCATGAACTCGCGGCGTCTGCGCTGCTCGCGGGCTTTAAGCAGCTGCTGTTTGCGCTCCTCTTTGCTCCAGTAACGGCCCATTTTCATTTCACTCACGGCGTCATCGTCAGTAGTCATGCCGCTTCGTTCCTCCCGGATCTTCATAGCCCGGGCCTTAAGCAAGCGATCACGGACAGGGCGCTTTGCAACGTAGCGGGTGCCATCGCTACGGATCTTCACCTTCCACTCCATGCGAGGGGAAGCAGGGGGGAGGGGCAAAGGCAAATCCAGAGAGTGTTTTGCTGGGCTGTGATGAAGTACAGGACCAAGGGTGCTGCTTCCCAAGCTCATGGGACTTGCCCGGCCGCTGCTGCCGACTGCTACCTCACTTTCCCCTTCGACAGTTCTCTCGAAGTTAGACTCTGAGAAGGAGGAGCCCAGCTGCATGCAGCTCTGGTAGCGCTCTGGTGGAGGTCGGTTAGAATGGTGACGTCGGGTGAAGTAGGGACTTGACTCTGCACTGTGCCCACCGGTTCGTTCATGTATGCTGTTGGCTCTTGAGCTCCTGCCTGGCGCGCCACCATCTGCCAATGGACGAACAGTTCCATCCCGAGACAGAGACCTGAACTTCTGGTTGATGTTGGTGTTCATCTGGAATTTCTTGTAGCTGCTGGGTGAGTAGGAGGGGTTAAAGCTGGCTCGGCCCCTCTCACTCCAGCTGGGCCGCTCTCTATGCCTTCCTTGCAGATGAGAGCCAGAGTCTTCCATCTGGGTGATGGGAGAAAGGTGATCGCTCACCATTGGTGTGCTCCTGCAACTCTCCCCTCCGGTGTTGTAAGCACTGCTGGTGTCCTTGTCTGATCTTTCTCGCTCTGGGAGTTCTTTGATATCAGAAAGCTCATGGAGTGGGGATACTTGCAGTTCAGGAGAACCCCTACCCGAAGCCTCCTCCTCTAGCAGCCACGCTTTCAAGCATCGCTCCCTCAGCTGCTGCATCTTCTGGGCCCGCAGGATGTTCCGGCACTTGAACTCGAGGTGTCGCAACTCCTCCTCCAAGAGCACCATCTCATGTGGAGTCAAACTCTCATTGCAGTTCTCGTCCAGACCCACTTCTTTCTCTGCATCCTCTTCCCTCTCATCCTCATTCTCTTCCTGAATCTCTGTTTCTTCAAGCTTTTGTTGCCCGGCACTACTATTCTTCGCATTTCTTTCGTAGCGACACTTGATCTCCAGCAACTCCCGGTACCTTTCACACTCCTCTTCGGTCAACCCAGGCATCATCATGGTGCTCACTGGGTCATGTAAGTATCCTGCCCCTGCACCCCCACTGTCCAGAGAGTCCACACTGAGGTGGAGTTCTCGGATGTGAAGAAGTGGTGAAGGGGTATCTCCCCCACTTCCACCGTTTCTACCGGGCCTGAATTTGCGTAGGCTGTGCGGCGTGTTGGTGGTGTTGGTGTTGGAGGCACTGGTCTGCTCCTCGCCTAGGAGTATATCGTGCTCAGATGACTCTTCATTTTTGGTGCTCTCGTCTGTGCGGCCCACGCCACTGTCCAGCTCCTGACTGTTGTTGAGGGTGACTAGGCTAAGTCTGGGCGACTCCCGGTGTAGAGGGTTTTCCTGAAGGCCTGCCTGGACTCTTTGCTGCTGCTGTTGAAGACGATATAAACTGGGCAGGTGTGCGGTATTGAGACTGTCCACACTCATGCCTACTGGTAGCTCACAATCTAGGTCCTCTGGATCCACTTGAGCATCCGTCTTATGAAGGAAAGTTATATGAGAATGTGAAGAGTTGTCCCATAGTTTGAAGGCATTGTTGGAATTGATTATTTGAAAGAAAGAGAGAGACAGAGAGAGAAAACAGCACTTATTAGATGCCAGTTACCAGGCAACAGATGTGAAACTGTCAGTATTACTTAAGCTCTTTAATTGAGTGCATGCACTAACACAGTTTGACACTAGATGGCAATGTAAATACACAGTGCAACACATATTGGGAGTCAGGTCTTTTAAAGATAGAAAAAACTAACAAAAAGTGTGTATTAAATCCTTATAACCACGTTCATACTGTGTTTATCTTGTCAAATCTTGTTTTCTTGTTTGCAGAATCTTTATGTCACATAGAATATTCCATGGACTCATCCCCTGCATGTCAGTGCTAGAACACGGGTGTCCTGATTTGCTTGAATTATATCTATTGACTACATCTGCCTGTCAGAGGTTGTTTAACTGGTAATCAATTGCAATATCGTCCGAGAGGTTCCCCGAATTACGTGGAAAGAGGCATCGATTATCCTCACTATCTGTCTGAGACATGTCTTAAGCCTAATCTTTCTCTCTCTTCCCCCACCCTCTCTCTCCCTCTCTCTCTCTCGCTCTCTCTTTTCTCTTCTGTCCTCACCTCCTCTTGATTTAGTAAGCCTTTAATCTCAGCGTCCTTCCCCCTTCTCCTCTACCCCTTCCTTTCTATCTCCGTCTCTCTCCATATCCTTTTTCTCTCTCCCTCTGTCTTGTTCTCCTCCAGAAATGGCAACTCCCTTCACTACACACCCCCCACCCCTTCATTAATCACTCGTTCTTTTGTCTCTGTGAAGATGATACAAGAGGAGCGAGCTGGAGCTACAGGATTGCTCTTCAGTTGGTCAGATCTCGTTAATGTAGTACATTGCTTCACGTGAGCTCACTGTTTTATTCATTAGGGGAGAGCCGTGTTCACGCTTTATGGGCGTTTCATAGGTGTTCTATTGAGTTTCGAGCTGATGGGATTGTGGGCTTTAACGATAGCTTTTCTAATTTGACCTAATTTCAGTAGTAATTTAAGGCCTAGGATGAGGGCAGTTGACCAACCTCTTGCTTTGTACAGTGAGAGCTACGTCAAAATGATAAATACTGAGTTAATGAGTTTAAACTTATAGGTATAATACAGCTCTGGAAAAAAAGTAACTTACAAATTTGATTTTACCAAAATTAAAACCTCTGGAATATAATCAAGAGGAAGATGGATGATCACAAGCCATCAAACCACACTGAACTGCTTGAATTTTCGGACCAGGAGTGACATAAAGTTATTCAAAAGCAGTGTGTAAGACTGGTGGAGGAGAACATGCCAAGATGCATGAAAACTGTGATTAAAAACCAGAGTTAATCCACCAAATATTGATTTCTGAAAACTTTATGAATATGAATATATAATACTTATTATCTTTGCAATATTTAAGGTCTGAAGGCCATTTCTCATTTTCTGCAAATAAATAGTCTAAATGACAATATTTTTATTTGAAATTTGGGAGAAACGTCTGTAGTTTACAGAATAAAACAGCGATGTTTATTTAACTCAAACATAAACCTATAAATAGCAAAATCAGAGAAACTGATTCAGAAACTAAAGTGGTCTCTTAATGTTTTACAGAGCTGTATGTAGAATGCAAAGAATATTTGTTTACTGAAATTAGAATATTCTACATTATTTATTCTGCCTGTTCTCTCTTCTGATTGGTCAAAACTGTCTGGGGCAGGAGAAAAAAAGTAAAGTTAAGGAAAGGTAGAAGGCCCTGTGTTTCAGATTAGCATGAATTTAGCCTGGATAAATGGCAGAGAAGGCATTAGTTAATAGCTGTAGTGATTATCTGCATAATAAATCAGGTTAAACTGCACCTGAACAGCTGTTTAGCTTAAACATGAGGAGAGTATCAAGGTCCGATCAAGGTCAGATTACGTTCTTGCCACAAACGAACCTCTATGGTGTTTGTTTGGGACCGGACGGAGACCACCTCCTCGTTTTGGCCTACTTTTTTTTTTTTTTTCACATTTGACGAAACATGCCGCACCAAGAGTACAAGAACGTAATCTGACCTTGATCGGACCTTGATACTCTCCTCATGTTTAAGCTAAACAGCTGTTCAGGTGCAGTTTAGACCAGAGTGTGTTTTACCTGGATTAAGTAGTGCTGGTGTGAAAACACCCTGAGACTTTTAAACAGTGCCCTTTATACCTCCTTCAGCCTGTCCCCGAGGTGACATATGTTTAGAAAATGTGCTTATATTAAGAACACAGACCATCTAAATGCTCGTTTGTGCCCTTGAAACTGTAAAAAAAGGGCTGACTGAAGATAATTACTCAGTCCTATTCCCTACCATTGCATCTTTTTGTATATGTTCTCCATCAATCTCTCCTCCATCCTCTCCAACGCGCTCTTCTCTTCTCATGTCTTTTTAATGGTGTTCTCTAGTGTGTTTTCTAAACCTGCTTTTTTCCGCTCTCTCTCTCTCTCTGATTTTCTTCCTCTCCCCCTGGTGGAATAGTGTTAATGGAACTGCCGCAAATCCTTGGCGGTCATCACTAAGAGTGATCACATGATTCAGCCATGACTGATGTGAGCACTCCATTTCCCTTCCATCAGCAAAATAAGCCATTAATTTTGGACTCTGTTGTCACCAGGGATGGAATAGATGCATTAGCCATGCACGTGTGTCTCTGAAAGCCTGTGTGTGTGTGCTAAGTGTGTATGCTAAGTGTGTACGTGTGTGTGTGTGTGTGTGTGTGTGTTTGGGGTTCATCAGACGGACAGATCTAAGGTGATCTAATCCTGATGTCAGGGTTTGTTTTTACCTCTATCTCTGGTCTGGCCAGCAGCAGTGAGAAGTTGATGCTGTCTTCCCGGGTAAGAATGGCCACGGCCTCCTCCCTGTTCTGGACATCCACTCCATTTATCTGGGGAACACAGAATGGACAGAGGACTTACGATTTGCATGCTTTTGTTCTTTTTTATCAAATAAACAGTAGATGGCTTTATTACTAAAATAACACTGAGAGCCCCATATTTGTGATCTATAGCGCATTGGTCAATTAGGCATCATGCAACTTGATTTAGGGCGTGTCGGTGGGTCTTTGCTATTATGAAGGTGCAAAAATATGCCATGCACAGCTCTAAATGTGCAAAAGGCATGTACTAATTCTTTTAAATAATCGAGGGTGTGTTTTTTCTTTGGCGTAGTGCAAAATGAACCAATCAGTCTGTCACTTGTCATTCCCTTTAATAAGAGCCAGGTGTGCTCTAACTTTGGCACGTTGTAATCTTAACAGAGCAACGCTTTTGTGCATCTCAGCAGAGGATACTGACATGTGTGTTCATGCTTTAAAGATACACCAGCAACTCATTTAAGAGAAAAGCAATGTTATTTTACTTTTTATTCTGTCAGTGGCGCACCTATATTTCCCGCTACCAAGATAGAAACATGCCAGAAATGTATTTAAACACACCTCACTTCCAAACCACCACACCTATCAGTGTAGATATATTCCTAAACTTGTTGAGTTTCTGTGTTACAGATATAGAAATACAATCGTGTCTAGTGTAGACAAGAATTTATAAACTGGGTTTTATGGTCAGATGGTCATAAACGTATCATGTTTTGCATCCTTAGGAGGTTTCTCCCTATCCAATTATCATGCAGTTTATCAGTAATTGTAGTTGTCTATTGGAAGGTAACTTTATTGTGATCTGATTAACATTATACTTCTCATTTTTCTGCTGGATTCTTTCCAAAATAAATGCTTCCTTACATTTTTTTAAAACCGATGCAACTCCATTTCTATAGTGTGCCTAAAAACTGTAGCAGAATCCTTAAAACACTGCCTAGCAAGCACTTATAGCACCAACTACCTGGGATACCATAACAACCATTTAAAAGCACTAAAGTGACCACCTGAGATACTTTAGCAACCAACTAGCAATACTTTAGAAACAAGCTGGTACACCATAGCGGCAACTAATTAGCAACACATAAAAAAAACCACTGGAGATGCCAGAGCTATCATGTACCAACCCCACAGCAACCACCATTATAGAACACCATTATAACCAGTGGAACCACTATAGCTGCACAAAACCCTGTGTTTCTGTCAGGAAATAAAGTTTTTTAGGTTCTCATGTAAATCTATGTTAAAGGTTTTTAAATGGTTCTTGAATGACTTACATTTTTCACACATTTTTTTTAAAAGAGTTTTTAAGAAATAAATTTTAAACTAAAACATTATCAATGCGACAGATCATTATCATGGGACAGATAGGTAAAACATTATATTTATTACCCTTCTGTATTATAGCTTTTATTTTATTTTAAACATTAGATATGAATGAATAGCAATGTTACTGTAGTCCTAATCAGACAAATACATTTTCAACAAGTCAAGTATAAATAATAATAGTTCTCTGAGCCGTGTGTACCTGTAGTATTCTGTCACCCTTTCGGATGCGTCCGGCTTTGGCTGCTATACTGTTGGGATTGACCTTAAAAAATAAAAATAAAAATAAAAAACTGATTAGTCAGCCACAAGTTACACGCCTTTCAGTGCAAAATGGCCGATATGCTCTCTCACTCACCTCCCCTACATAAATCCCCTGGTCCTCCTCATCGTCAGTGCGGTAGCACACTGTCAGGCCCAGCTTGTCCTGTTGACTGGACTTGTAGAGCTCCACTTCCTAACAGAGAGAGACAGAGGGCTCAGAGGGGGCACAGATCAAACACACCGCCTCAGAGAAGCTCAGCGTGAGAGCAGCTTCTGAAGAAGCAATTAAAAGTTGCATACTGAGAGAACTTTGAGGGATATAATGGGATTTGGGTTTGGTAATGGTGGTGGAATATTGGTAGCTTTTGGAGGAAATATTTATTTATTTATATTTATTGATTCAGAGGTAAGGCAGACACAGCTCAAGTGTACAGCTATGATGTACCGTATTTTATCGCACTATAAGGTGCACTTAAAATCCTTAAATGTTCCCAAAAATCTGGTGCACCCTGTGTATGAATTCTACCTGTCAGGTTGTAAGAAGCAGTAACACCTCACAAGCCACTCCTCTGAAGTACAGCATTATAAAAGAGTTTCAGGGAAGTTTCTCCAGCACCGAGGCTGGAGCAGTATTAGCATTAGCCACTAACTGCACTAAGTGGCTAAGTGAATGGCTCGTTCGCCATTCAGAGGAGAGACTGTAGTCTGCGTGATTACTTTGTTGAAAAAAGCTTTGTGGAACAAACTGCTAGCTTATAGCACCCCTGGCTCGGGTAGCATTTACTAATGCTAAGCTTCGCTAACCACGGCTTGGTTGCTGCTAATACTGGAAATCTAAGCTTCCTGTAAATTAACGGAAGCATTTTACTCACCCAAACAAACAGTTTTCAGGAGATAAATCTGTGTAGATTAACATCCAGTAGTTGTTTAACTTTAAAAGTGGTTTTGTTTTAAGAATTACAGTTTTGTTTACTAAGATACCCCCCAGTGGCGAGACTTGCTGAATTAGAAGGGAAACATGGCGACACCCTTGCTCCTTACTACTTTCACTTATAATCCAGTCCGTCTTATATATGAAAATAGACCAGAAAACAGAAGTTTATTGATAGTGCACCTTATAATATGGTGCACCTTATAGTTTGTAAAATACGGTAAGTGCTGCACAACTGTTTCACTTAGAAAAAGAGGGGATGTAAGAAACTAACTACCAACTCAGGGCAGAACACTGATCATACAACAAATGAATACGTTGTTTGAACGCATGCCTGGTATGTATAATGATGTATAATGCAGTAACAAAGCACAGTAGTGTATTAGTGTGATTAAAAAGGTAAATTTTGAGCATATTGTGAGCATCCTTGAATTCTGGTTGCATGTTAAACTACAGACCTCATATTCCAGCTCCTCTTGTCGATCCACATCATGGTTGGCAACGTCAAGGTAGTCGTTGAGATCAGCGCAGTCATGGTCCAGAGTACATCTGTAAAGAGATATCCCACATTTTTAGATCTACACTTAGATTTTAGATCTTTTTAGACCTGCACAGATTTCATACTTACTTAAATTGTCCACAATTTGCATTAGTGGGGGTTTTGGATAGTATTCTCAATGGCCAGCATTATGTGATGCTAATATGTTACCTCTGGATATGGCTTGGGAACAGCTACACCTGTTTACTTTCTTTTTTCTTTCTTTTTTCTTTTGTTTAATTTTTTTTTCTCATTTTCTCCCCAATTTACAAGGCCAATTACCTAACCCTCTTATTAGGACTCCCCCTATCACTAGTGATGCCCCAACACCAGGAGGGTTAAAACTAGCACATGCCTCCTCCAATACAGCCACCGCTTCTTTTCCAACTGTTGCTGATGCAGCATTGCTGAGTAGCATCACAGAGCACTTGGAGGAAAGCGCAGAGACTCAGTTCTGATACTTCAGCTCACAGATGCCTTGTGCTGATCGACATCACCCTTTGGAATGATGTGGAGAGAGAGCTGCATCTACCCACACAGAGACAGCAATGCCAATTGTGCTCTCTCAGGGCTCCGGTAGCTGATGGCAAACTACATAAACAGGATTCGAACCGGCAATCTCCTGATCATAGTGGCCAAGCTTAGCCATCTGAACCACTCGGAACTGAAAAAGTTTTAAGAGTTCAGAAATCAATATTTGGTGAAATAACCCTGGTTTTAATCACAGTTTTTATGCATCTTGGCATGTTCTCCTCCACCAGTCTTACACACTGCTTTTGAATAACTTTATGCCACTCCTGGTGCAAAAATTCAAGTAGTTTAGCTTGGTTTGATGGCTTATAATCATCCATCTTCCTCTTTATTATATTCTAGAGGTTTTCAATTTGGTAAAATCAAAGAAACTCATTATTTATAAGTGCTCTCTTATTTTTTTTAGAGCTGTACTATAGTCGTACATATGTAAGTTTAAGAAGAAACCCCACAGTGTAAGGATGGTGCAATAAACCATTTAGTAGTATAAAGCAAAGACACTCACAGTTCATTCAGCAGGTATGGCTCCACCAGTGGCGGCAGTGGAGGAGAGGGAGGAGGTTTGGGAGAGCCGTCGTCTCCGCAGGACACTCGGCCCGCGCCCAGAAAGTTCTGGAAGCTGATGTCGGTCTGCGTGGAGTGATCCACACAGTCTGTGATGGCCATGAGTCTGGCAGGACCTCCCACCGTACCTGCTCTCCTCCTGTGTCCCTTACGCACCACCTGCAGCAGCAGAGGATCATGAGAATGCACGTCCTTGTCTTGAGACAGGTGAGAGGTTCTTCTGCCTTTAAGCTGCAGAAGAGAAGAGAAAGAGAACAGTATAAGTGAGCTGGAGGAGAAACTGGTTGAGAGCTGTGGTTTCCTGCACTGGTTCTATGAGCAGGGAACATACAGCCCTACAAAAAAATAAGAGACCACTTATAAATGATGGGTTTCTTTGATTTTACCAAATTGAAAACCTCTGGAATATAATTAAGAGGAAGATGGATGATCCCAACCCATCAAACCAAGCTAAACTGCTTGAATTTTTGCACCAGGAGTGGCATAAAGTTATCCAAAAGCAGTGTGTAAGACTGGTGGAGGAGAACATGCCAAGATGCATAAAAACTGTGATAATTCCACCAAATATTGATTTCTGAACTCTTAAAACTTTATGAATATGAACTTGTTGTCTTTGCATCTTTTTTTGTTATTCCAGCCTATTTTCTCATTTTCTGCAAATAAATGCTCTACATAACATTATTTTTATTTGAAATTTTAGTAGAAATGTTGTCCGTAGTTTATAGAATAAAACAACGATGTTCATTTTACTTAACCATAAACCTATAAATAGCAAAATCAGAGAAACTGATTCAGAAACTGGAGTAGTCTCTTATTTTTTTCCAGAGCTGTAGAACAATGGATATGACTGGATAATTCAGGACCAGGGCTGGGGGCCTGTGATATAGTATAATTTTATAATTACATGACATTAAAAGACATGTGCATCCTAACATACTGTCAAAACATCAATGTGCAATATGTAAAAAAGTGGAAACTTTTTTTAGATTACTTTTTAAAAAGAAAATAATGTATATGTATATCGTCGCTGTCCAATCAAAAACAAGTATCTCCTTCTTGGCCATTTTTAGTTTACTACATAATTTGAACAGACAAACTGTCCCTTATCCAGACAAACTGCTCCAAAATTTCTTGATGAATGGACCAATAGAAATAATTAAAAATGACCTGAAATAAACTCTTTTTAAATTGACTCCCATTTAAAATGTAAATGTTTTTTTCACTTTCCTTTAAAGTGGGTGTATTGGAGATACACGCTTTTTATTGGACCGCAACGATATGTATAATATGTATAATCTAGCAAAATTAATAATAAGCCTTAGCAAATAAACCAAAAGCAAAAATGTCAAATAACAAAACACATTAGATGTATACAAATACAGTAATTAAAAACATGAATAGAAATGTTTACTCTAAATTTACTTAAATATAGAAAAAACAGAGTACAAAGTGTGATTAGGCAATATTATGCTGTGTAACCAATTTTAGTGATTTATTAATGTTCAGTAAAAAAAAATGTGTAATGTATGTCTGTGGTAGCAGTAATTAATTGAATGATTAATGGGCAAATTATCAAAGGCAGCTGATGCTTTTAAATCGTGTAAAAAATAAAAATGGACAAACAAAAAATAAATAAATTAGTAAATAAATGAGATTTAGAATGTAATACTTTAACCTTTATTTCAGCATCAATAGGACGCATCGTGTTGCCTTTCTGTAAAAAAAAAACAGCAGAGAAACCAGTGTTAGTATTTTATAAACTGTGAAAATGATACAGAAATAACACAAGTTGCAGTTTTATGTCAAATGGAGTTTTAATTACTTGAGCATAAATTGCAGCTGAGCAGATCATGATTAGAAGCAGAATTGAAGATGGCATAAAGCAGCTGCCTATGCGCCTGCCAGACAGTGTGTGTCTTCTTCAGCATTGTTCTTCTCTATATCCTCGGGCTCTCCCTACTCTCATAATGATTTAATTTTTGTTCTTTAATTTTCCACTACATTGACTCTCTGCCAAGTCGTTAGGTTTCCGCAGAAGAGCACGACTGGAATACGCATCAGCTGCTTCAGCCCTGTGGGGCGCTGATGAAGACGGCTGGGACGAGCGGGCGATGTGTACTGCAGGAATGCGGCGCTCGATCAATAAGAGCTTAATCCTGCTGACGCTCGCCGTGACCTCCACCTCATTCCTCCGGACCCCGCTCGGCCTCAACATAACTGACCCCTGGAGACCGGGGCTCATCTCGGCCCCTCATAGAGTTTGACTCTGTGCCGCTCGCTGTCTAAACGAGACAGTAATCCATTTATTTTCACTGTATGTATGTGGGGTTATTGATCCGGTGGGTGGCTTTGATTAAAAATAGCTGGTTTGTACGCAGACCCTTTAGTAGAGCATGATGATGAAGATGATGATGATGAAGCTGAAGACTGAAAGCACTGGAGGACACGAGATTAACACGCTATAGATTTCTAATGTACACACATTTAAAAATGGTGAAATCAAGGTGTTGGGAAGCAATACTTCACACTGATCTAAAACTAACCTGGGGGGTAGATTAGAGGATGGGAGCAGGTTATTTGAATACAGTATATAAATGCATAGAGTCTTCATATTGTAGGACAATAAAAAAAAGTGAGCATTACAATTTTCCTGTTTTATTAAGTGTGAAACACTTCATGATTTTGAATAAATCAACAATACAGCGCACTTTGCACAAGGAGAAGCTGTATGGGAGAGTGAAGCCATTTCTGCAAGCACGCCACAAACAGAGTCACCTGAGGTGTGCTTTTGCGACTCTGTTTGTGGCGTGCTTGCAGAAATGGCTTCTTTCGCATCACTCTCTTATACAGCTTCTCCTTGTGCAAAGTGCGCTGTATTTTTGATCGATGCACAGTGACACCATCTGCAGCAAGATGATGCTGCAGCTCTTTGGAGGTGGTCTGTGGATTGTCCTTGACTGTTCTCACCATTCTTCTTCTCTGCCTTTCTGATATTTTTCTTGGCCTGCCACTTCTGGGCTTGACAAGAACTGTCCCTGTGGTCTTCCATTTCCTTACTATGTTCCTCACAGTGGAAACTGACAGGTTAAATCTCTGAGACAACTTTTTGTATCCTTCCCCTGAACACCTAGGTTGAACAATCTTTGTTTTTAGATAATTTGAGAGTTGTTTTGATGAGCCCATGATGCCACTCTTCAGAGGAGATTCAAATAGGAGAACAACTTGCAATTGGCCACCTTAAATACCTTTTCTCATGATTGGATACACCTGGCTATGAAGCTCAGTGAGGTTACCAGACCAATTTTGTGCTTCAGTAAGTCAGTAAAAAGTAGTTAGGAGTATTAAAATCAATAAAATGATAAGGGTGCCCATACTTTTGCACCGGTCAAATTTTAGTTTAATGCATATTGCACATTTTCTGTTAGTACAATAAACCTCATTTCAATCCTGAAATATTACTGAGCCCAGTTGAGAACCACATTTTTTTTACGTTATACTGCGAATCTAACTCAAAATTAGCTTGTCTTCTCTTCTTTTTTTGTCTTCCTTACTTCTCCCTACCTTTTGTCTGACCTCTTGTATGCCTTGTTTCAAATTAAAAGCCCTCTGCAAATTTATAGTATAAAATTCTGAAGCAGTGATGGCAATAATTTTGCAGCAGTAGGCTGCCATTGTGAAATAAATGTAGCAGAAACTTTAATAATTTAATAATTAAAAATTGGATGATGCATTGAATTTTTTCCAAATAAATTGCATAATACAAATACAATTTAAACTGTGAATTTAAGGGTTATTTTTGGAAATCATACGTGGTTCTTCTATGGCATTACCTGAAACAATCTTTATTCACAGAAAGCCTCGATACTTATGTAGGAAAGGTTTGAGAAGTAAAGTAAGTAAAGTGTTAAAAAATAACAAAAATGTAATTATAGTCTGCCAAGTATGCTGAGGAAAACACAATAGTCAGTCTTTTAAGTTTATCTGTTTGTGGGTTTTGGTGAGGCGAGAGCTACAACTGCAGCGCATGTTTGCTGTGATGGTGTTCATCCCGCACAATTAAGTGGGCCAGAGAGTTCTGTGACACAGGGCCGCTTATCAGCATGAAGCCAGGAGACGGCAATTACGTCCCTTTATCTCCTAATACACCTCTGTTGACCTTCGACCTCTACATTTGGCCCGGTGGAATAATTGCATTTTTAATGAAGCAGTCTCTGTCATATACGCGCATTGGCATTCTGGTGGGCTTCCTGCTCCCACTCACTCACAACATTCAAATTCATAACCTGTGAATAATCAGCAGTCTCCTGACTGTTCCATTAGAATACACCAGGCTTTTTTATAGGTGTGATATTTATGTTGCTTTTTTCTGTGAAAAAAAAGGGAAAAAAACAATATTACAGGAGCCCCAGAGAGCATGATTGACCTCAATCTCCCCAGGGAAGGAGGGGGAAGATTAAGATGGAAATAAATTTCCTTCCACAATTTTAAGCACAGTGCTATCCGGTGCGCACCGCTCTATAACAGCTGCCATAACAGAATCAGCACTTAGTGTTCTCCTCCAAGCGTCTTCAGCCTTCCAGTCAATATGTTGTATCTGCAGTTTGAAAAGATCTGTCTGACTGGATTCATATGACTTGAAGGAAGTGCAAACTAGAATGACAACTGATTGGTGAGAACTGGAAATGGAGAAAAAAATAGAGAATAAATGGGAAGAAAATGGAGGTGGAGTCAACGTTAGGATTCTTTGGGGTACAAAACTAGCCTACAACCATCATACACATTTAATTGCTTGTGTTTTAATGATGAGAGCCTTAAAGCAACCAGCAGTTGGTGAGGGAAGTGATTTGACATTCTCTGATGAAAGTGAAGCGGTAATAGCAGAGCATAAATAAAACTTTTTAGCAGGGCACAATTTCATAAAACATAGAAAAAAATAGAAAAAAATCAGCTACAGGCAGGTTTTTAGTTTTATTAAATTTAGTTAATTAATCATTTTTAGAATTTGTATTTATTTTGAAGATGCCTGATCCTGAATCCTTATCTAGGAATACATCCTCCTCACTGGCAACATCCCTGTCAGACTCCTTAAAAATAACAATGCCAAAAAAAAAAAAAAAAGTTTTTGTGAAGCAAAACTATAAAGGAACTTATTTACAAATTAAAATCCGAAAAGCATAAAAAATGCTGGACATTATGGAGTGTTTCCCTATTTACTTTGACTTAATTTGATTGCAGACCATATAATCCCAAGATATTTAATATTTTATCTGTTCAACTTATCTGTATTTCATTTGCTATTATACCACAGTTAGTTCCGACCCTGCAATGTGATTGGCTGAGAGGTGTTCTATGAGTGCTGTTATCAGCTGGTAATGCACTGTAACTGAAGCTCTCCATGTATTGTATTACTCTGCCACATACAGGTAACCTAGCAACGATACAAACAAATAAACAAAACAGCGCAGCTACAAACAGAGCAAACAGATCGTATTTTCTCGTGCTCTTTAACTTAAAATCTTTTAATAAACAGCGATAATGGAACTATGGTATAATCGCAACAATCCACTTGAGGTTCGTGCTATAACATGTAATATTGGCACTGCTGTGCTGCGGTTGTAGGTCACATTATAGCACAAGCCTGGAGTGTATTATTGCTTAAATATACATCCATTCCTGCCTTTTAAGCAATCAAAAAATGGCCAGACAGTCTAACTTTTACCGCCTAGTAATGTTAACCAACTCTTATCACAACACTCGCATTCCAGGTGTTTCAAATGTTTTTATATTTTGTCCCAAAACCCACACACACGTTTCTTATGCAACCACGCTTTGTAATGTGTGTATAGTGTAGTTTTACATCGTCTTGTTGAAAAATAGAACATAGGTGTATACTGTCTGCATCTGCAAAATAAAAGTCATAGTTAAAGAAAAACTGTTTTTTTTATTTATATTTTCCATACTGTCCCTACCTTCTCTGATTTTTGGTTTATACTTCCATAAATATCCTTTCCATTTTCTGGGCAATTTCTTTCTACATCCAAGTAAAGAACCATTTAGTGTAGAAACCTTCAGTTTCTTGCATGTCTTCATCAGTGAAGTGTTCTTTGATATTATCACATTCACTTCACTGCAGAAAAAGTGTGTCTTCCTCTGTGTGTCTTTACACCCGCTTTCTTCTGATCACATCTGATAAGGTTCCTTTTTCCCTTTTCTATTATCACTTCTGTCCCAGTCTTCTCGACCCAATTAAATGTGGCACGGTAAATGTCAAGCCAGTCTTTTTATAAAGGTTGGCCACATTTTAGTTAAGTAGGTCATTTTTTCCTGATTCCCTGATTTTTTTTTTGTCGTCTGCAAAACCGTCCAATGGTCTCAACCTTTCATGTCTCAACCCCCATTTATAGCCTTTTTCTTTCGCTGGCCTTTTGTCTCACTTTCTTTTGATAAAGGTTGAGAGGACAGGAACCTAATTCTGTGCTTGTCCAGCTGCTCCAATCTATCTGTTTCAGTCTCTGCATCTTTCTTTCTATTTTTTTCTCTCTCTGTCTATACTGGACTGACCCTTAACCTCCATTATCGTGGGGTTTCTTCATCTCTGATGTACCGTGTCTGAACTGGAGAGGCGTGAACCTGCTGGACGTAAATGTTTTTATACTTGAAGAGCGGTTGGACAGGACATGGCAGGCTGAAAGGGTTGGGGTGTTGCTTTAAGGGTGTATTTTTGTTTCTCTGGTCTGAATCAGTTGATGAGTTTGTTTACTTGGAGCTTTTTTTTCCCTTTGTTTGGTTTGGTTTCACACAGGCATAAATCTAAACGCACCAAAATGCGCACCAATAAACCACACGAGCAGGCTGTGTCCTCTGATTGGTCAGAGCTGTCTGGTGTGGGAGTATATATAAATATACAATAAAGTAAATATAGCGAGAAGATTCTGTGTTCCAGCGTGTATATCTATGCTTTAACACTGAACTCTGAAACGCTGCATGTTTCTCTGTGCAGCACAGATATACACACAGTAAACCGAGTCACATGGCTGTGAGCAGTGACTGCAGCACAGACCGCATGTGCATGAACACAGCGTTTATTTATAGCTGTGGTAATTAGCGTTATCTGACTAATATATCAGATTAAACTGTGCTTTATCAGCAGTTTAGCTCAAATAAATGGACTATATTTAATAGCTTGGTCGGATCGAGACCGGATTACGTTCTCATCACAAGTGAACTGCTCCAGAGTTCGTTTGGGACCGGACCTTTTGATCCGCACCCTAGTGCGATTACTGTTTTCACACCTACTCAATCAAACTACACTAAAGTTACAAACGGACCAGAGTTAGTTTTAACTGGACCAAATAGTGCTGGTGTGAAAACGCCCTAAGATCTCATTGTAGATTTCCTGCATTAATTCAGCCTTTACAGAAGTGTACACAAATCTATACCATGACAGACCATGACTTTTGGACTTGCTGATAGGTCTGGACAGTCTGGATGGTCTGTTTTTATTTTTCTTCTGTCCATTTTTTTTTTTCAAAAAACATATCAAATACTACATATCTGATCACAAAACACATTTCTACTGTGCAGCAGTCCATCCCACATGCCTCTGAGCTCAGAGTAGAGGATGCGGCTTTGGGACATGGTTAACGCAAGGCTTAAGGCTTTAACCAAAGGCAACAAAAGGTTTTACACTGTAAAGTGTGAAAAGTGATGTTTCTGAATGTAACTCTATATTAAACTGCTTGAAAAAGATTAACAAAGTATTTCCCTTGCCCATATGGTTATGCCATCTTGTGTTGCATGACTGTTCTTGATACAGTGCCACCAGATTGGATTGGAAATCACAGCTGTTCTGTTTAGAGTTGCTCTATTGCACTTTTAATCATTGAAATTCCCCCTGATTCCTGGATTGAACCCTAAGCTTCACGACACGACCCGATTTGGGGAAAGTGGTGGTAAATCTGCGCCCAACTTGGCCAGAGTTCAGCTTGGGCCTCGGATCAGGTCGGGTCGGGTTGGGTTCGGGCAGAGAATCTAAGCTCTAACATGGTTCAAATAAGGCTTCTGTTTGGCCCAGTGGCATTTGTGAATGTAGCTCTCTATTGTTGTGTTTGTCAAACATTTGCAAAATAATCCCGTACCCATATGGTTCTGCCAGCTACTGTTGCATGACGGTTCTTGATACAGTGCCATCTAAGGAGGAATCGGAGCGAAGATCACAGCTGCCCTTTAAGCACTAAAATTCCTCCTTAATCCTTAACCTCTATTATCATTGGGTTTCTTCTGAAGTGGAGAGGCGTGAACCTGGTTCCTGCTGGATGTAAAGGTTCTACGCTTGAGGAGCGTCTGGACAGGGCAGGCCAAAAGAGGTTGCGGTGGAGATGGTGGGAGAAAAAAGAATACGAGAAAGGTTACCGGTGCCTGAAATGTCAGGGGGGAAAACTCGCTGTTCTATCATTTGGCAGTTGGTGGAGGTGCGGGAGGGCGGAGTGTTTTATCTCCTGGTTCTTTCATTTCGAGGATTCGGGGTTCGGGGGGGAGACCTCCTGCGGAGAGTCAAGTGTAAATATTTCTCTGCGCGAGCGGAACGCCCTCATTTCCATCAGCTTTCTTTCTGCAAACGAATGTCTGTGTCTGAGTGTGTGTGTGTGTGTGTGTCTAAGTGTGTGTGCGGTGCGCCGATGCTCACTACCGCGGCTCTGTCTGAGCTCTACGGTGAGAAGGCGTATAAGTCTTGTTTAATTACCACGGTTGCCGTGGCAACCACATCCCATAGAGACGCATTTGACAGAATTTGTTGTCAGGGAGGGGAGAGGAGAAAGCGAGGGGTTGGGGGGGAAGAGAGGGGGGAAGAGAGGGGGGAAACCCAGCAGACATGGAAAGGGTGGGCAGCAGGAAGGATTAGCAGAGTAACGGCGTGTTTAGAGGCGAGTTTAAAGCGAATGCGGCGTCATTCCCAGGGATTTCGAGCCTGTTTAAAGCTCATCACCGGCTCCCAGCTTACAGGCAATTAGCTTAGCTTATCGTGGCACAAAGGTGGCTCTGCTTAATGAATGAAGAAGATCAATGCCGGCTAGTTTGAACTGTCAGCTTTGCTAGCGAGGCCAGTTAATGCGGAATAGGGCTAATGCTAAAAGGGCCTATTGACAGCGGGCCCTGACTTCAATAGACCGTGCCTTTGGAGTTCTTCATTACTGTGTAGCAAGGCATGGAACAGAGGGACGTGCAAACAAACAGCCCTCAGATAGACAGACACACAAGCGTGAGAGAGAGAGAGAGAGGGAGGGAGGACGAGCGAGCGTTTGGAGAGAAGTGATGTGAGTGATGTCCGTGGAGAGAGAGAGAGATAGTGTGTGTATATGTGTGTTTGTGTGTGAGTGATGGGTATCAGGAACGGAAATGAAAAAGTGCAAAGCTAGAAATGTCTCTGTCTCCATGATGGCCGAGGAGCTGTCATGGTTCCTGCTTCCATTCTAAATGGAGCTGCGCGTCGAGTGTGTTGACTGATTCAGCTGTCTACCACTGACTACAACGAAGCAGATTTATTAGAGCATTTAGCCCATGAAAAAGGGTTGGCCTTAGGCTTTGCATTCGTTCTTCACGCTTGATCAAACCCAAGGAACATGCTAACGGATGCTAAGGATTTGATACAAGCTTCCCGTCCCAGTGTGTCATCTTGAAGGGTTTGGGTTGGGATGGAAATGTGACTAGATGGGCTAAAATCTAAAAGGAAACCCACCCTATAAAGACACATACTGACTGGCTCTTGGCTGTTTCAGCTAGAGATCAATCTTCAAGCCTCAGCATCCCTCAGAGAACTTAGGGATGTAGGATATATATCAAAAGTAACAGCGGTTAACTTCTTGCTCTTCAACAAGCTACCATCTGTAATTATAGATCCAAGGATTTGATACAAACTTCTTACCAGCTTGGGCCATCTCAAAGGGCTTGGGAAGGAATGAAAATGTAACTGGATGAGCTAAAATGGAAGAAACCCACATAATAAAGACACATGCTTGATCAGATTCAAGGAACATGCAAACAGATTTAAAACAAGCTTCCCATCCCAGTGTTTCCTCTTGAAGGGTTTGGGTTGGGATGGAAATGTGACTAGATGGGCTAAAATCAAAAAAGAAACCCACCAAATAAAGACACATACTGACTGACTCTTGGCTGTTTCAGCTAGATATCAATGTGTCAATCTTCAAGCCTAACCAACCCTCAGAGAACCTTGGGATGTAGGATATATATTAAACGTATCAATGGTTAACTTTGCTCCTCTACAACAAGCAACCATCTGTAATCATAGGTCCAAGAAACATGCTAAAATATTTGATACAAGCTTCTCACCAGCTTGTGCCATCTCAAAGTACTTGGGTAGATTTTTAAGTGTGACTGGATGAGCTGAAATGGAAGAAACCCACATGATAAAGACACATACTGACTGGGTGTTGGCTATCTCAGCTACAGATCATTCTTCACCCCTTGCCAGAGAACCTAGCGCCAACGCAATACATATATCAAACATATTAGCAGGCCCTCCATTCCTACAAGAAGCTACTGTCTTTAATTAAACACTATGTGGACCTATGTAAGTGTTCCCTGTAGAATTTTAATAGGCTTTTTTGCACCTTAGTAGGCATTTATCATATTATGCATGATTACTGTCGCCCATGTAGGACCTCCAAGCTCAAGCATGTGAAGCATAATGGGCATTGCATTTGTACTTCATGCTTGATCAGATTCAAGGAACAGGCTAACCGTTTTGATACAAGCTTCCAATCCCAGTGTGCCATCTCTAAGGGCTTCTGTTGGAATGGTTTTGTGACTGGATGAGCTGAAATGAAAGAAATCCACACAATAAAGACACATATTGACTGGCTCTTGGCTATCTCAGCCAGCGATTGTTCTTCTTTCCTTGCTATTCCTCAGAGAACCTAGAGCCAGTGCCATATATATTAAATGTATGTGGTGGTTCGCTTCATTTCTCTACAATAAGCTACTGTCTGTAATAGGTGTTTCTTGTAGGACTGTTATTAGAACTATTATTTCAATTCATATGATTGCTGTCTATGTAGGAACATCTAACTCTAAAAGCATTGGAAGGATAATAGGCATTGCATTTGTACTTCATGCTTGATCAGGTCCAAGCAAAATGCTAACAGATTTGATACATCACTGCATGCCATCTCTAAGGACTTGGGCTGGAATGGAAGTGTGACTGGATGAGCTGAAATGGAAGAAATCCACAAGATAAAGACACATACAGATCATTCTCTATACCTTTCCATCTCTCAGAGAACCCAGAACAAGTCCCATACATACTAAATATATGAACTGGTTTACTCTACTTCTACAACAAGCCACTGTTTATGGTTATACACCCTAAGAAACCTCCATAAGTGTTCCTTGTAGAATTATTAATAGGCTTTTTTTGCACCTAAGTAGGCTTATTTCATTCCATATAATTACTGTCGTCCATGTTGGACCTTAAGGCTTAAGCATAGAAAGGATAATAGGCATTGCATTTGTAGTTTGCACTTGCTCAAGCCAAAGGAACATGCTAACGGTCTTGATACAAGCTTCCCATCACCGCATGCCATCTCTAAGGACTTGGGCTGGAATGGAAGTGTGACTGGATGAGCTGAAATGGAAGAAATCCAGAATATTCTCTATACCTTTCCATCTCTCAGAGAACCTAGACTCAGTGCCATACATATTCAAAATATATGTACTGGTTCACTCTACTTTTACAACAAGCTACCGTCTATAGTTTTACACCCTATGGACCTGCATAAGTGTTCCTTGTAGGATTATTAATAGGCTTTTTTCCACCTAAGTAGGCTTAGGCACTGAGAGCATACTGACAGGCTCTTGGCTATCTCAGCTACAGATTATTCTTCATGCCTTGCCATCCCTCAGAGAACCTAATGGCAGCACCCTATATATCAAACATATCCAACAGCTCACTCCATTCCTCTACAACAACAAGCTACCCTGTGGACCTATGTAAGTGGAACTTATAGGACTATTAATATGCTTTTTTGCACCTCAGTAGGTTTTTTCCTTTCATATGATCACTGTTGTCCATATTGGACCATCAGACTCAACTATAAGACGGATATTAGGCACTGCATTCTTATTTTACGCTTGCTCAAGACTAAGGAACACGCTAATGGGTTTAATTTGAGCTTCTTACCAGCAGATGCCATCTCTAAGGGCTTGGGTTGGAATGGAAGTGTGACTAGATGAGCTGAAATGGAAGAAACTTTCCAAATGATTACTGTCCTCCATGTTGGACCTTCAGACTCAAGCACTGAGAGCATACTGACAGGCTCTTGGCTATCTCAGCTACAGATCATTCTTCATGCCTTGCCATCCCTCAGAGAACCTAATGGCAGCACCACATATATATCAAACATATCCGACAGGTCACTCCATTCCTCTACAACAACAAGCTACTGTCTGTAATTCTACACCCTGTGGACCTCTGTAAGTGGACCTTATAGGACTATTAAGTATTGTTTTCTTTTATATGATTACTATTGTCCATGTTGGACCATCAGACTCAAGTATAAAATAGATAACAGGTTCTGCATTGGTATTTTACGCTTGCTCAAGCCTGAGGAACATGCTAACGGTCTTGATACAAGCTTCTTACCAGCAGGTGATGTCTCTAAGGGCTTGGGTTGGAATGGAAGTGTGACTGGATGAGCTAAAATGGAGGAAATCCACAGTATAAAGACACATACTGACTTTTTTTTTGGTTTGGTTTTGGCTGTCTCAGCTACAGATGAATCTCTATACCTTTCCATCTCTCAGAGAACCCAGACTCTGTGCCATACATATTAATTGTATCTAGTGGTTCACTATACTTCTACAACAAGCCACCATCTATAATTACACACCCTACAGACCTAAATAAGTGTTCCTTGTAGGATTATTTATAGGCTTTTTTGAACCTAATAAACCTTATTTCATTCCATATGATTACTGTCGTCCATGTTGGACCTTAAGACTCAAGCATAGAAAGGATAATAGGAACTGCATTTGTACTGTGCACTTGCTCAAGCCAAAGGAACATGCTGCAATGAATTTGACACAAGCTTCCCACCACTGAATGGCATGTCCATGTGCTTGGGTTGGAATGGAATATGCCTGGACAGGCTGAAATAGAAGAAACCCACCCAATAAAGACACCTATATACCTACTGCCTCTCGGCTATCTCAGCTAGAGATCATTCTTCATACCTTGCCATCCCTCAGAGAAACTAGAGCCAGTGCCAAATATATATCAAAGGCATGGGGCGGCTCACGCCATTTCTCTTGGTTCCTCAGAATGCCTCCAATTGCTTTTTGCCGCTCGGTTGGCATGAGTTAAGGGGTCTCCAAGCACTTCCCCTCATCAGTGTGCAGCATTTTAAGTGGGCTCACATGGCGAGCACTTCTCTGTTTCAGGGTGAAAAACTAGTTAGGGAGCTCAAATGGCTGAGCCACCTCAAGCAGTGCGAGGGAAGCGCGAGAAGTACAAGAGAAGCCCTTGAAATTGCACAGAGATTGACAAGATCAAGAGGCAGATCCCTCTCAAATTAGATACAGCAAGACCTATCCAAGCGTGACATCGGAGCCCGGCAGTGTGTGGAATTCCTCTCCAAACAAAATTCGGCGAAGCAGCCGTCTCGAGCCCTGCTAAAATATTTGTTTAAACGGGTAAATCCAGAGAGTCTCCTGAGGAGGCTCTTCAAAATGCATGTTTTATAATAGAGTGGATGCGCCAAGTTTAAGCCCTTTGTAAGAGGAGGCTTTGCAGGTGTGAAAAGAATAGAAAGCCCTCATTTCATCACTGCCCTCAGAAAAAGAATCTCATCTGCAGTATTTTTAGCTCTGAAAAGGACTTCTCATCAGGTCTATGTCAGTGTCACTGCTGCACTGAAATTTCTGAGATTTTCCAACACCCACATCCTGCGAGCATTACTATTTCTCTGGTCTGAGCAAAAACTGACTAGTGCTAAATAAGCTAAAATAAGGGTGGACCAGCTACAACAGGCTACCGTCTGTAATTATTATACACCCTGTGGACCTTTAAGTGATCCTCCTAGGACTAATAATAGGCTTTTTTCCACCCAATTTAATTTCACATGATTACACCGTCCATGTTGGACTAGCAAGCTCAAGCAGAGGAAGGATAATGAGGTGCAGTTTCCTATTCAGGGTCACCTGATTTGCATCCACATTCTGTATTGCATTATTAGTCTGCACTGTCAGCAACTAAGGCACTGTATACATGTATCCGGATATTTTAAAAAACTGAGATTTCCCTTCCTCCTGTTTTGAGAATATTCAACGTCCCTTCTCTTACATCCTCTATGATTTAAGGATTAGCTACTGTATTGCAGCTAGTGGGTGTGTCTGTCTCTGTTATTTAACAAACATATATATTTTTTTCACTTAATTATTTTAGGTATGATTTATGGGTAATGGTGGAAGATGCTATCCTGTTATTACAGGATAATTACTCTTTTTTTGTACATTTCCTTTTGTCTTTATTTAAAATGAAGCATGATGGGTAATCTGTAATTGTGTGATTTGCATAGTACACCATTTAGGGAGTAGTGTGTATCTTGAGAGTGTGTAAACCTCTGTGTGATTTCTTTCTTCTTCATTGTCTTTTTTTATGAGGTACTATCACCCATACAGGGCTAACATGCACAAGCATGCCTTTTTCAGCTCTATGTGGATGAAAACTCAAGAAGGGAAATTTCTGTTTTTAAAAATACTCAGATATATGTGTGTCAGTTGCATAAAACCAAAGGCTTTTTTATGCTCTGGCAGTGAAATTATCCACCCAGAAATTTCAGCTTAGCTCTTTGCTCAGACTGCCCACAGTGAGCTCTGCCAAGGCAGTAAATCAGATGTGATGGCATCCCCCTGTGAGCTGCAGATAAGTTTTTATCTCACCACATCCCTCTGCCATCCTTTGCTATTTATTAATAATTGTATTATTACTGCTGCATTTTTACTAATCCAATTTAGTCCAACAGTTTTGATTTATGTTTTAATGCAGTGCAGTGCCGATAGATTTGATACTTGATTAGAAGCTTTAAAGACAAATGTTTTCCAAAAGCTGAGGGTATATATATATATATATATATATATATATATATATATATATATATATATATATATATATATATATAGTTGTATATACCGCTCTAAAAAAATAAGAGACCACTTAAAATGAGTTTCACTAAATTAAAAACCTCTGGAATATAATCAAGAGGAAGATGGATGATCACAAGCCATCAAACCAAGCTGAACTGCTTACATTTTTGCACCAGGAGTGGCTTAAAGTTATCCAAAGCAGTGTATAAGACTGGTGGAGGAGAATCAGATGCCAAGATGCATGAAAACTGTGACCACTAAATATTGATATCTAAACTTTATGAATATGAACTTGTTTTTTTGCATTATGTGAGGTCTAAAAGCTCTGCATCTTTTTTATTATTTCATTTTTCATTTTCTGCAAAAAAATGCTGTAAATGAGAGTTTTTATTTGGAATGTGGGAGAAATGTTCATTTTACTCAAATATATACCTATAAATAGCAAAATCAGAGAAACTGATTCAGAAACTGAAGTGGTCTCTTCATTTTTTCCAGAGCTGTATCCTTTATATGAACCTTGGAGAAGATATAAAGAAGATGGTGGATATTTAGAGATGTTTCTTCCACAGTTTTAAACTTAAGAGTAAGCCTGATTCCACTAAGGAATTATTGTTGCTGAAGGTCTGTTCAGAAACGTGTACCTACATGTTAGTCTGAACCTCAGAAGACAATCCTAACACATTCAACAGACTCCTACACCTGTGTGGATGAATCATAACTGAACCCCCCTCCTGTGAAACATCTGGTCTTGTTTCACAAGAAAACATAAGGTTTTATAATGTGTTCCACTCTGTGTAGTAAACAGTCAAAATGACAGACTACTAACAAACGTAGCCTGAAATAACTCACACCGGTGTAAGTTGTGATGTATTATCTTGTGAGAGAGCACTGGCCAGTTTGAGAAAGGCCTGATAGTGGGTGGCAGATGGATGGGACACTGCATTTCCGTTTAGCGGGATTTTAGCTTTCCTCAACCCACAGTGTCAGATATGTGTCATAGAATAGGTCATAGAGGGCATTACCAGTCACAGTGGACAGTGCAGTGAGTGGTAATGATCGTGACCGGCAGTGTCTGACTAGAAAAGTCCCAAATCAGTGTGATGTGGTGTTAGCTATGTGTTTCTTCCTGTTATTTCTTATTTTTTCCCATTTTCTTCCAAATTTACTAGGCCAATTACCCAACCCACTCGTTAGGACTCCCCCTATCACTAGTGAGGCTCCAACACCAGTAGGATGAAGACTAGCACGTGCCTCCTCTGATACATGTGATGTCAGCCACCGCCTCTATTTGAACTGCTTTAAACTTCCAGGAGGAAAGCGCCGCAACTCGGTTCTGATACATCAGCTCACAGACGCCTTGTGCTGATCCACGTCATTACACTTTGGGGTGATGTGTGGAGAGAGAGCTCCATCTACCCACCCAGAGCATGGCCAATTGTGCTCTCTCGGGGCTCTGGTAGCCAATGGCAAGCTGCAGGAACTTGATCTTCATCAAGGATTCATCTTAACATGCATTTCTGTTAAAGTTCTGTAGGTTTTAAAAAAGAACCTAGACCTATTTATATCTGGTGGCTTGATCAGAATTATGGGCCCTATTTTAGCGATCTATAGCGCATCGTCAATTAGGCATCGCACAGCTTGATTTAGGGTGTGTTGGTGTATCTATGGTATCATGAGGGTGCAAAAAGGCTTCAAAATGCTCAAAAGGTATGTACTAATTCTTAACTTTGTAATTTAATCATGGGTGTGTTTTGGGTGCAACGTGAAATAAACCAATCATTGTGCCAGTAGTCATTCCTTTTAAGAGTCAGGTGTGCTCTGAGTTTGGCGTGTTTGTAATTTAACAGTGTGACACTTTTGTGCGTCTCAGCAGAGGATACTGACCTGTGAATTCACGCTGTGAAGGAACACGAGCAGCTCATTTAAGGGAACCACAATGTTATTTTATTCTTTATGCTGTTTATTCTTGAGGTAAAATAAGGGTTTGGGCTCTGCAGTGCGTCCATGGTTGTGTTTAATGTATTTATGGCTAAAATAGGATAGGTGGCTCACTATTGACTGTTGTCAGGGTTTTAATCAGTTAGTGGCGCACCTGTATTTCCTGCCGCCAAGATAGAAACACTCCAGAAATTTACCTAAACACACCACACTTCCAAACCACCACACCCATCAGTGTAGATTTATTTCTAAACTCCAATGCTATTTTAATGACAGGGACGCAAGGCGTGAAAATAGACTGTTTATGGGGTTTAAGATAGCAATGAGCATCTCAACGCACCTTATGCAGGGTATACTATAGGGCCCTATATCAGGATAAGGCCAAACCGGATAAACATGCTCACATCTAAACACACTCAAGACACATTTAAAACAGATCAACACACATCAGATCACTCAAAGCACTCCAGGAATTGATCTGAGATGCATTTCAGGAATTTGTTACAGCAGTTTAAACACATCCAACAATCCAAGACCAATCCAACAATTTAACATTTAACAACCATAACTCCTCCCAGTACAATAGAAAAACACCTTCCCATGCACTATGCTAATTGTCATGTGATTCGTGTCTGTGAGGAAGATAATCATGGAGGATGAAAGCGTGCAAAATTGCAAAAAGGAAAAACCTGAAGAGATAAACAACTGGTTGCCAGATAACAAGCTAATTTGCATATTCCATCCCACATAGCAAACAGATTTCAGTCTGACTAACTGGAGACTTTTGACTCAGTCTGACTACCAAGTGAATAAATGCATGTGGCTAAAATCTTATCAGGATACAGTCGAGATACCAGTCACAGTAAATTGACCAGAGAATCAGTATTAATGTAAAAAGTTATTTTTATCTTTCTAATCATAAACCTATTTCCCCATATTAACACTCCATATTTAAGACAGACTCTTTATGAACTACAAGTAACTATAATGTCTTCCCCAATGAAACCGTATTACAGAGTATTTCTTCTGAATGACAAGAGCAGCTGGTGATGCCACTATTAATTGCTGTCATGTTTTATTTCTTCCAGGCTACTGGTGCATGATGACATAATCAGAAGGTGTTTTGAAGGCTGGCATATTGATGGGAAATTATGGAAAACACACACAAATTCTATTATTTAAATGATATTTTATGAACAACTGCACTACAATACCAGCAGAGAAACATCGTTCATTGTTTTTTCATGTTGAATTCTGGCAGGCTTACTTAAGATTCAAGGAATAGTCTCACATGTACGTTCTTAGAAACAAAGCTGCTTCAAATGGTTCTCAGTGCCATAGAGGAAAAATGTTTGGTTTCAAAAAGAAAAGAGGAAAAAAACTTAACTTTTTAAGTTAAAGTAACTATTGCACAACCGGTCCTTCTTACTTGTTTAGGTTTTTTGCAATGATTACATTAAGTTGTTTTCACTCAACATATGCATATTGTAGTAGTTTTAACACCACTAAATACATCTAAATAAACAATGACGTCAAAGTTAAGTTGAATGAACATAGACTCTTAATAGGATGTAGTAAACAAAACAAGCTTACATTAGTAGACTTTTTTAGAAATCATTAATTCACATAAATCAAAAAGCTATAGAGTGAACAGTATTGAGAGCACAGCCAACAGAGGATTACTGCAGCTCAGAATATGATTCTTGTTCTTACAGCCTACAACACAGAGACCAGCAGTTAATCATAATATATTTTGTCGATTTTTAATTTACTACATAACTTACTTACTATATAACTTGAC
The DNA here is from genome assembly GCF_023375975.1 of Astyanax mexicanus. Classification (NCBI taxonomy): domain Eukaryota; kingdom Metazoa; phylum Chordata; class Actinopteri; order Characiformes; family Acestrorhamphidae; genus Astyanax; species Astyanax mexicanus. The sequence continues at coordinate 39,248,948 of NC_064419.1, read as the reverse complement.
TAACTCTCTTTTACACTTCGCCAAAATTTCTTGATGAACGGACAAATAGAAAAAAAATTAATTACCTGAAATTAATTCTTTTTAGATTGACTTCCACTGAAAGTTTAGAAGTTTTTCTCTCTTCTGTAAAGTTGCAGATATGATCTACGATCTATAAAGTTTATCTAAGGTAGCCTGGGGGGAATGACTACACACTGATGGTGAGTATCAGAAAATGGGGGACACACCCAGTATGCAAATAGTTTGTTCCAGAAACCAGTGGAAATGCAGCTGCCAATGGCAACAGACTTATAATAGCAACTTAAAGATCTCTGTTTGAATTGTATAAGTGCCCACAAACGTTTTTAGCTAACTCAAAACAGTTAAGTAATATTTGGAAACATCCAATTTCATGTAAAACAGACTTAATTCTTTTAAGTTCAAACAACTTATGGATTTACAGTGAACTATAGATGAGTAACAGCATGAGTAAAGGAAAGCATGTGTATTCTCTCACCTGGAACATAATCCTGTACTGTTCCTCGGGCCGATTCACCACACACATGTTGCAGCCCATCTTGGCTCGGAGTTTAAGTTTGTCTCTTTGCTCTGCTTTCAGTTTTCTGATGCTCCAGCATCAAACGACCAGCGAGTTCAATTACAGCGGAGTCTGCTTATGGAGATTCCTCTCTGTAGTCAAAGGTTCTGACTTTGGTCTCCATGAAAAACCTCTGAAATTCTGTTCTGTGGCTGTTCTGTTCCTGTTCTTCAGACAACCTGTGGTTGTTTTTTGGAAGGCTGAACCATGGAGCGAAATTGGGGAAGCCTCACAGGTCCTCACAGGTCCAGTAGTCCAATTTTATAAGGACGGAATTGGTTTAGTTTACTGTGTTTGGTTTGAAGTTTGGGTTTAACCACAAGTAGGCACCCAAAATCTATACACTTGTGTTATACAATTTGGGAGTTATGGTTTTCTGTCATGAGTTATGACTATCCATTATCACAGTGATGATGATAGATGACTGAATGGCAGATGGGAAGAACATAAAAGAGGCCAGGAAATGAAAGTCTTGAATGAAAATCTTATTATTGACTCAATGTTATATTATGTTCAGTGTCTTCTTCTAAATGAGATGCAGCTATGTTTTATATTTTGCATGCATACATAGAAAGCCCCTTGAGTACGGGCATGTCTGTGAGGCGTCATAATCAAGCACTTTAATTAAAAGAGAGATGCGCAGAGACTGGCTGTAGTAATATATGCAATGTTTACCACCCAGTTCTCTGGATTCCCCAGTGAGATCTCTGGCTCCCGATGTACTCGCTGTGTCGTTTCTGGTGCGGTGCTATTCTTAGAAAGCGCATTGCTCTTCTTTAACGAGGTGTGTTTGTGTTTCTTGGAAAACCAATGCGTGGTGGCGGTACGTGTCATTATACAGCAGCGTGTCACGCTTTACTTTACTCTGTTTCTGCAAGCTCTCAGCAGAATAGCACTCGACCTGTTGATCTGGGGCCCATTGCTTTAGTTGTTTTAGCTGTTTTTGGGCCTTTTTTGCTGAAATAAGACAAAAATCATGTTAGAAAAATTGATTTTAACGGGTATGAAGCTTCTTTAAACAAGAGCTTTGACTTAAAATCAATCAAATTAGCCTTATTTTAGCATGATGGACTTCTGGTGGATTTACCACCTGCTGGATTTACTAAACACAATCTTCCTCGTTTTATATAAACACAATATGATTGAAGCGTCAGTCAGTTCATGAAACATACGTGTCTCCGCTCAGTGTTTGCCCTGCACATAATCTAGCAGAATTCGCATTAGCCACTTCCTTTTAAGCATGATACACTCTCTAATCTCTCGCCGGTCTCCCCTGGGAAGAGGCGGACGTGATCCACATTCTCCTGAGTGCGCCCCGACGAACCCCTCATATGAACCTCCCTGTCATTCAGCAATCACATCAAATCCGATCTCCACCCTTCTAACTGCAGGGTGTGCATGGCGGAGGCTGTTTGAGTGACTGCACCTGTCAGAGCACGTCTGAAGCGGACCCCTGCTGTTTTCTCTCTCTCTCTCTCTCTCTCTCTCTATTTCTGTTATCTCCCTCCTCTCTCTTTTCTATAGTGCCTCTCTATCTCTGTCTTTTTGTTTGCACCTGTTTGGAGGTCGAAACAGATGCAGGATTTCTATTTAGGACAGACTTTGTTAAGAAATCTTGTGTTATTAGTGCTGGATTTGGCATTACAAATAGTGGAATGACTGCAGAATTAGTTTTTTAACAGAGTTTTGTAGAATTATCACTGACTTTTAACAGAATTGTATAGAATTTGTGCAAAATCACAAAAAATGTGTCATTTTTGCAGAACTGGTAAAGAATTTGTCTAAATCTTAATCTTGTAGAATCTTTTAGTTTTAGAGAATTAGCACAGAATTGTGATTTTTTTAAGAATTGGCACAGAATCTTAACACAGAATTTGGTAGAATTAATGCTGAATTGAGAAACAAACAGCTCAGACTGAATGAACAAACATTTGTGTCCGGTTTTTCATATAAATAAGAAATCAAATTAAATTAAATATACATATAAAGCCTGTGAATTATGTATACAATTCAGAGCCCAGAGTGCCTGAGGTCAGTAATGATTCTTGATATGCATTAATAAATCTGTGTATCTATCTATAGTCAGTATAACATATATAATTATAAATATCACATGTACAACTACTTATTTACTGTATAACTAACTCCTAATCCTAATCTAACTCCTAATCACGCATCCTATCACGCATCCTATTACGTCCCACAGACAGCCGTCTCACAAACAAGCCAAGCATGATGACATGATGCAGTAACAGAGGATGAGTGATGGTGAGCTTTTTTTTTCTACAGCTAGAGCCAAAGCTGAAGCTGGTCACGGAGCCTGGTCACAGTTCCCTAGTGAGCCGGTGAGATGCAGATGTCTGTGTTCCATCAGGTGTGGACGGACAAACCCGGGTCCGGGAGTCAAGGACACCAAGGGAGCCGGCTGGCTGAGCTGAAGAGGAGGGAATCCTGACTGCTGCTGATGCTGCTCTGCTGCTGCTGATGATGATTCTGCCGCCGTTCATCCATCCATCCGTGCGTCCGTCTCTTTCTTCTTCTTCTTCTTCTTCTTCTTCTTCTTTTCTCCTCTTTCTGTCTCCCTAGCGAAGGTCTGGGACGTAATCCAGTTTAGTCGAGCCTTTCAGATGAATGAAGTGCAGCAGCGTGCCTTTTCCAGAGAGAGGAGAGAAAGAGGAGAGAGAGAGAGAGAGAGAGAGGGAGGAAAAAAACAGGATCAGCGTGCTGCTCATTCAGTCCGGCGCTGAGACGCTCCAGCAGTAATCCAGGAGAGGATCCCCTTAGGCTGCGCTGGAGCCACGCCGGTGAGGTGTGTGTGTGTGTGTGTGTGTGAGAGAGAGAGAGTGTGTGTGTGTGTGTGTGTGTGTATGAGTGGGGTGGGTGGTAGAAACAGGAGAAAGTGTGTGGATCAGCACCACTGCAAGCACCACAGAACGTTACAGCCCTCCAGCATCTCTCTCTCCTCTCTCTCGCTCTATCTTTTCTCACTGCAGCATGAGCCAATACCAGCAGCCTGCTCTTATCTCTCTCTCTCTCTCTCTCTCTCTCTCCCACCTTCTCGAGCTGCCTCAGTCGCCCCCTCCTACATCCTACATCTTCTTGCCATCCCCCTCGTTCACCGCTCTCTCTCTCTCTCTCTCTCTCTCTCTCTCTCTCTCCTTCTCTCTCTCTTACCCATGCATCTCTCTCTGCTCTGCACTCTATAAGTCTTTGTTGTTGGCTGTATGTTAGTGTGTCAGATGCTGTGCAATTGGAATAAACTGCAACACGTGTGTACTCTGTCACCAAAGATCCAAGCATAGCAAAGGTAATGAAGGAACATCCCCTTATCTGAGATCTGTGGGAGATGTGGGAGCTGTACGCACACACACACACACACACACATACACACACACATTTTGTACTGGACTGCTGGAAAAACTGAAAAAAAAATATTGTTTGAGTCCTTCCAACGAAAAAAACATTAATAATATAAAAACATTTTTTGCTGCTTATTGTTAACTTCACGACATTTTGTACTTTGCCCTTTAATTTCTCCTTTTCTTTTTATTGAAAGTCATTTTTTCCCCACACTTTTGTTTGTGTGTATGTGGTATGTGTTCACATATTCATATATGTTTGTCTGTGTAAAAAATAAAATAAAAGGAAAAGAAAACCTGTATTTTTATTGGATGTATTATATTGTATAATATTGTATATACATACATTTCTTCTTTATCTTAAGTGTCTTTATGAATTATGATTGATATAATTCTAAATAAATTCCATTTTACTTCTATATGTAAAATAAATTTGAAAATAGAAAATAAAGGAAAGAAACTGATTTATCCTAAAAGAGAGAAAAATGTTTTATATATGTTTTTTTTGGTGTAAACAGCTCATTTATTGTGAATTATGATAAATACCTAATTTATTCACTAGGACTTCTCTCATCACTTGCAGTGATAATTTTCAGCAATGCAGCATCACTAGGTATCCAGTGTGCTCTGAGCTTTGTATTTGCACTGGATCCCCAGCTCTGACACATCAGCCAACAGATTCCTGTGTCAGTCAGCTTCACAGTGGAAGTGATGAGCAGAGAACAGTCAATAAGGACGGTTGTTCTCTCTCAGACTCCGGCTGCTGATGGAAAGCAGCATGACCAAAGATTAGAACTCACGATCCTCAAACCACAATGGCAGCATATTAGTCTGATGAAGATAAAGCCTGATAAAAAAATGAATAAATTTAATATTAAACCTTTTGTTTTATCTACAGTATAAATGGCTAGATATAAGTGCTTGTTTTTTCAGTAGCAATATGCAGACCTGCACTCATGTTCTGTTTTATCAACTATTACTTTCATGTGAGCATCCACACAGGCCTAATTAATATTTCTAATAAATACAAATGAACAACAATACGATACAGAAGAACTTAATATTTTAGTATTTTGGTCTTTGACGTTTTCAACCATGATAATACACTATATATGTATTTGTGTATGTGCTAACCATCTATATAATTCCAAATTTCTTCAATGGACACTTATGCATGCTGTTGACTGCTTCTACAAACATTAGTGAAAGTATGGGTCGCTCTCAGGAGCTTAGTGAACTCCAGTGTGGTACCTTGATAGGATGCAGTCCAGTCGTAAAATTTCACTACTCACTACTAAATATTCCACAGCCAACTGTCAGTGATATTATAACACAGTGGAAGAGACCTCCAAACTTCATATAGCTTCAAGTCAGGTAAAGAACGGTATAGAGTGTAGAGAGACTTATGGAATGGGTTCCATGGCTGAGCAGCTCCAAGGCTAAGCCTGGCATCACCAAACCCAATGCAAGAGAGTTGATACTTTAGGCAATATAATGTATTTTACCAACTGTATCTGTACTTTCACTCAACCACAAAATGTGTGTACTGTCATTTTTTAAATGTATTACTATCTAACATCTCCCCTATTAAAGAAAACCACTAAACTGCCTGTGTGAAGGTCACATACTTTCCCAGATCATGAGAATTGGCACTGCCTCTTTTCAGACTGCCAACACAGTTCAACACACTTACAGTGACTGACAATTCTGATGAATCAGCTTTTGCAAGTGTAAGTGATAAAAGAAAAGGACGAACAGTTCTGCTTTTTTGGGCTGTTGGACAGAAAAACACAGAAAAACCTCTGTGGAACTGCATAGGGCACACAGTGACTGAATGTGACTGTGACTGCAATCTGCAGAGTGTCTGTAGAGTTAACACCAGTTTCAAAATAACCACATAATAATCCTTCCAACAGAATCCAACAGATTATTTAAATCATTATTACATTTATTTACTTACTTTCATCCCATTTTCTCCCAATTTAGACAGCCAATTACCCAACCCACTCATTAGAACTCCCCCTATCACTAGTGATGTCCCATCACCAGGAGGGTGAAAACTAGCACATGCCTCCTTCGATACATGTGAAGAGTAAAGCCACCACCTCTTTTCAAACTGCACAGCGCACTCGGAGGAAAGCGCAGTGACTCGGTTCTGATACATCAGCTCACAGACAAATCAACATCACCCTTTGGAGTAATAGCAAGGCCAATTGTGCTCTCTCAGGGCTCTGGTAGCTGATGGCAAGCTACATGAACAGGATTTGAACCAGCAATCTCCTGATCATAGTGGCAGCGCTTAGCGCTTAGCACCAGAATTGCATTGTTGCATGAACTGGATGTCAAGTCAGTTTAACCAAAATCACTTATTTTAACCATTTTACTTACATTTTAAAATCAATAGAATACCCAGCTCTGATACATCAGCCAACAGATTCCTGTCACTGCCAGATTCACAGTGGAAGTGATAAGCAAAGAATGTAAAGCCAGTTGTTCTCTCTCAGACTCTGGCTGCTGATAGAAAGCAGCATGACCAGGGATTGGAACTCACGATCCCCAAACTATTGTGGCAGCTTATAAATCTAATAAAGAGCCTGATTACATTTTTTTTATTTCAATATTAAATATCTTTAAACGTCTTATCTACAGTATAAATGGTGAATAAGATTGTTGTTTTTTAGCAGCACTCTGAAGACCTGGACTTACAGTATGTATTGTTACAACATACAGGAGTAACAGACGCTCTGCACTGTTATACTGAATTAGTGAACATGCAACTAATTTGATAATAAATGTGGAAAATGTCCTGTTTTATCAACTGCATTTAACTGCAGAATTTGGGTTGATTGCTGTTGCTAATCTGGAATTATTAAGTGGAGTAAAGAGAAAACAGGCAGCTGCTCCAAGTGTCCTGTAGGAGATTTCAAAGCCCCACATTTTCAGAATGTGAATGTTTTCTATCACCTACACCTCTTTTAATTTGGACAAAAAAACTAAAATGTGCTTTATTTAGGATGAAAAACTAACTTATATACTAAATACTATAAAGAAGAGAAACAGGCTAAAAAACAGTACAGTACATTGTGCAGCCCTGCTATCTACACATATTGTATACTGGAAGGTGTCACTGTCATTGATGGCAGCTGGAACTTATGATTTTTTTATACCTTGGCACTGGAGTGAAGCACCAACCAGACATCCAGCCTCAGCCCTCTGCCCTGCCTGTCCTGAGCAGCTCTACCACAGTAGCAGTAAATCAGATGTGATGGCGTCCCCCTGTGAATTGCAGATAACTTGTTATCTCTCGCCATCCCTGTGCACCGCGGCACTCTGGGTAGTCCCGTAAAAAGCCATTTTTACTGAGCCAGCCATGACCCCTGCAGTGGCTTAGCCCAGAGAACACAGATTAGCACACTAATCCAATACAGGAGAATATTCCTGAAACATGCTACTGGTTGTTCTCTTTCCCTATCTCTGTCTATCTCTCTCTCCCTATTACTATCCCTCGCTCTCTTTCCCACTCTGTAGCCTTTATCTCATTCATCTCATCTCCAATCCTCTCCCGTGCTTTGATATGAAATATCACAGGATATTGATTTCTCTGATATCGCGTCACTCTCTAAACGTAGAGACGTTAGTTCATTTTCAGTGTAATGTACCTGGACTCCACGGCTGTTTATATTACTGTTGGGTGACCGGTGTGTTCAGCTCCATCTCTGGGTTTTGATTGCTTTTGTTTCATAGTTTGAGACGGTGCGTCTGGTGTTGCGGGGCCCAAATAAATCGAGCCTTCCATCTCGCTCGGATTCTCTCTGGCATCACATATATATATATATATATATATATAAATAAATCCGTAAATGTAATAAACGCTGTGAAAGCCTGTGCCATTTCAGTCATACCCTTCATTTATTTTTAATAACTGTTTGTGTTGGACTGCAGTAAGAATAAAAGGAGAATATTGTCACTGTCAAACATAAGAAACATAGTCATTCTATTGGATGAAAAAAAAACACATATTAAGCAGATTTTTTTCTATGTACTATACTCTTTACACTGATATGCTAAACAGCTTGGGACATGGGCCGCTTATTTGTACCATGACTGATTTGCCATGTCGTATAGAAGCTAAAGAATGCTGCTCTTACCTATGGGTTTATCCACTGAATAAGGATAATTAGGGCTTCACGATACTGGAAAAAATAGACATTGCAATGTCTTTTTTGGACAATATATATTGCAATATTAAACAATGCAGGTCCCATGACGTCACCAGCCCCGCCCACATCTGCTCGCAGTCTCGCGTCAGAAATCCAAAAGGTAATTAAGAGCATTTTTCTGGGATTAAAAGCGTGAATTCAGCTGCAACTAGAAATATATGCTCAAAATTGTGCTAAGCCAAACTAAGCCGCTGTGTTTACAAGCACGTGCCCAGCCATGTGGATGGAGGCCATGCACTTAGCTCGTGTTTATGCCTCGTGCTTCTGTTCTGCTGTTTACTCGGAGAATTCGAAAACTGTTTATCTACTTCTTGTGTGAAGAATCAAAACATTACATTAATTTCCTTAGGTGACATTGCACATCCTGCGATGTGACCAAATCTTTTGCCTGAATTGCTTGTCTGTTTACATTGACAGTTCTAGCCAGACCTCTCTGGTTATGATCATTACCACCCACTGCATAACAGGGGGATACTGTGGGTGGTAATGCCTTTTATGACTGTATGATGCCTTTTATGATGTATTTTAGTACACATGTGACACTGTGGATCGAGGAGGGTGAGGAATTGCCTACACGACTTTGGAAATGGAACATTTACCACTACTTCCCATATCACTTGTAATGCCCCTGACTCTAGGAGTAAAGCTTCTCTGACACATGTGAAGTCAGACACTGTTTTTTACCAATGCAGCACCGCAAGGAACTCAACACACTTGGGGGGTAAGCACCAGATTCCCATCTCCAATACATTGGCTAGCTGATTGGCCTGTGCTCTAACAGTGAGGCACATCGCTTTTGGATTGCATGGCATTTCGCCATGCTGGAACTCTGGCCGCTCACTTCAGGAGGACAAGAGATCAGCGCTCTGGACAGCTCCTTGGCTTAAAACCAGATTTAACACTTGACCAAATGTATCAAACTTGCAGAGCAAGCACTCCCAGATCTAAAAAAAAAGAAACAATAGAGTGAAAAAGCCCTTCGTCTGCTGGAGCACTCAGAACACCAGAAGCTTTATATTTCAGACAAATGTGTGTCACCCACAGTACGAAAATTTTTGAGCATCTTTCAGGGTTCATACACTTTTTAACCAATAGAGTTCCATGATTTTTCCATGACTTTTCCATGCCTTCAAGGCAATTTTTCATAACCGTATGATTTTTAAAACATCAGTGCAGACATGGACAGTTAAACCAAAAATCAACTAAAACTACAATTAAAATTGATTATAGTAGCTCTAAAATGAATCAGATGAAATGTCAGTTCCAGGATTTTCATGACTGTATGAACCCTGACCTTTGCATCAAAATCATGTCTGTGGCACTGCCATATACAGTGAGGAAAATAAGTGTTTGAACACCCTGCGGCTTTGCAAGTTCTCCCACTTAGAAATCATGGAGGCATCTGAAATTGTTACCTTAGGTGCATGTCCACTGTAAGAGATCGCAGGGTGTTTAAATACTTATTTTCCTCACTGTAAATGGGGGATATCCCATCTCCTCTTTTAGGAAACCACAGGTTCAAACATCATCTTACCATGCAGATCCACACATTTATCACACTGATCAAATCAAGCGCTGCTCCCGTTCAGCAGTGGTGAGTACCTGGCTGTCAGCAGAGTAAGCAATTGCCTATAGGGTCGAAGCAGTATCATATCTGTGAGCGCACATGAGCATGCAAGTACCTACTGAAAGTAGCCTGAGACAGGAAAAATCATGAACCGGTGACAGCCTGATGAGCACACGGGCCATCGCAAGGGCAACACGGGCCATCCCATGTGGTCAGAACCCGTTTTTTAATGATGGTCATGGCAGGAATGTGTCACAACACAGTGCACTGCACCCTGCTGTGTATAGAGTGTATGTAGTCCACCACAGTGCCTAGAATACACACAGGAGCATCTGAACCACACTGCTCATGTGAGTCTCTTTTTGATGGCAACAGAATGACGAGTAAGACAAGCCAGTGAAGGGTGAGGGGACGCTGAGGGCAATTTTCTGTTGGGAATCTCTGAGGATTGGGCATTTGTACAGATATCAGCTTGACATACGCCACTACCAAACATTGTTGTGGAACAGGGACAGTCTTTATGGCAGTGGTATTGTCTATTGTCTGATGTCAGTGTTCACGTTTAGCAAGACAATGCAATCTGCCACAATACACACATTGTTCGGAGATGGTTTGAGGAACATGACATTGTTCCAGACAAGGTCAAAGACAACCATATTCACCATTGATGTTGGACACAAATAGGATTTGGTCTCTGTCTTTAAACCGTCCGTGTAGTGTACGCCAGCGATGCATCACCCACACTTACTGTATCTAGCGCCTTTCTGTTCACTTAAATTAAATTTGATTCAATTCACAATATTTAATATAAGTTTTTCTCTCGATATTTTAAACAGATGTGAATTAGGATTTTTTTTTTTCATTTTTCTGAAGTGTGAACAATAGTGGTGTAAGAATGCTTTCATTTTTTGTAGATCTTCAAACTATAAAAATAAAATGCAGAATGCACCTTTTGTAAATGCTACATATACAAATATTTGCATATGTGCTATTTAATATTATCAAGTATTATAAATACTGTTTTAAGCTTAAACAAACTACTGTGCTGTTTTATTTCTTAATTAATCACTTATTTTATAGGTGATCTAGAGTGAAAATATCATTGTATTTAAGTATGAACACTGCCAAATGCACCTTCTATAAATGCTACATATATTAATATTTGCAGATATGCTAATTAGTATTAATAAGTATTATACATTCTGTTTGAAGCTTAAATAAACTACTGTGCTGTTTTATCTTTTAATTAATCATTGTATAGGACATCTAAGCTGATCAATGGTGAACAGTAATGTGTAAATTGTAAATATTTTATGTGTATTTTTACTGAAGTATTTCCATTTTTTGGTGATTTTAATTTACTTTTATTGAACTGCATTTCAAGTTAAAATATCTTATGTTTGACTCCACTACATTATTCAAAAATCTATCGCTCCTTTTGGCTTGTAAAGGCTGATGGACAGCTAAATCTGGCTGTTGATTGGCTTAAGTATTGGCTCAGAAAAGTGAGCGACATCAAAAAGTGTTTGTGTGATTGGCTTCAGTCTAAATTGATAGACATATCCTCCACACTTTGCTCACGCCCACTGGTTCTAAGGGCATGCACTACACAAAATTCTGACCTATGGTGTTCAAACAATGCAACTGTATGTGGTTTTATAGTAACAGAAAGTGAAAACTTCTGTTTTCGTGATTCAACAAACACACACCGGCAGGAAGCGGCAGTCAATAGTACAAAAGCACAGCATACACTCAATCGAAAATGGCCGCTCCACCTGGAGGAGCACCTGAAGGACTGAGGGCATTGACCCAGGAGAGCCAGTCCATATCTGAGCATACTGTATGTATGTATGTACATACATAAATACTGGGAGGAAACCCACATGGACACAGGGATAACATGGGAAATTCACCCAGAAAGGGACTTGAACCCGAGACCCCAGTGCTGTGAGGCGAACATACTTATTAAACTTACTACCAAGGGTCTTGGTCTAGGGGCCACCATTGTACTTGTACCTAGTGAAGCCTGGAATCAAACCCACAACCCTGTCATCAATAACCCAGTGCTCTAACCACTGAGCCACCACTGCTCAAGAGTTCAAGGTGTTGACTTGGCCTTGAAATTCCCTAGATCTCAAACCAAATCATGCATATGAGAAATGGGTCCAATTCACAATACACTTTCCAGCTTACTGCACTTTCAAGATCTTACTTCTGAACATTGGGACACCTTGTAAAGTCTTGTAGAGTCCGTGCCTTATTTGGTCAGAGCAGTTTTGGTGGAACCAACCACATACAGTTGTATCTACAACCACATATAGTATATTTCCAATTGTATTCGCAGTAAATCTTCAACTTATTAATTATTTTCCCATTACCGGCTCTGTATTATCTCACTGAAACACTTATAAATAAATAAACAAGTCACAAGCCAGCACCAATGAGCCAGTGTTTGTGTCATAACATCGCCATCATGAATAAAACATTATCTGCTCCCAAGGGCACAGCACACACACACTCGCAAACACTCTGCCCTGTGTAGAAAGATGACTTGGCAGCTGTGGTCGACCGGCCTAGACAAATCTCTGCTCTCTGTCTTACCCACAGAGCAGTGTTAGTATTCATGAAGCCCAATACACCACTGCATATTTCAGTATACGCTAACCCGTAACAGCACAGCACTCCACTGACAGGATTTACACTGATGCACAGCATTCATTCACATATATAAACATACTTCTGTATTCCACCATACAAAGACTTCCAAATACTTTCTAGCATGTCTATTATTTTCCTGGATGTATATCCTCTAATATGGCTCTGTAGCTTTGTGTGAAAGTCCAGCACACTTATCTGATTTCTCTACTTTGGACCAGCATCTACATTTGGTAATTAACCGCTGAGTTGAAGCAGAAGCCTGTGGAAAAAAAGCGTGCCCTCCAGGACCACATCTGCCCACCTCGGCTCTGTACCCTCATTGTCCACTTGAAATATCAAATAAATAATAAAACTTATATCATTTATTAGCTCTTCTATGGTCCAGTGATTGTGGTCAATTTCTGGTGCTGGATATTTCTGGATGAGGACCACTCTCAACTGACTATATAAAATGCTTATAACTGAAAAATGAAAAAGGGTAAGGTCATTTTTTTTTCCAATCAGCCTCTTAGTGAGAGTATAGCGTAGGTGTTTCTAATAAAGTAGCCAGTGAGTGAAAGTACAAGGTAGGTGTTTCTAATAAAAGGAGCCAGTGAATGAGAGAATCAGATATAAGGTAGAGGGTTCTAATAAAGTGGCCGTGTTTAGAAATATAAGGTAGGGGTGGATGGTGAGTATATCTATTTCTTAAACTTCTTAATTTCTTACGTTAGTGCTGCCAGTGTTAAATTGGATATTTGCTTTTAAAGTTTCGGTGTTAAATTCAGAGTGACAGCCATGAAAAGAGTGAGAGGAAAGAGATATAGTGAGAGGAGAGGTAGAGGGAGTGAGGAGAGAGACAGAGAGTAAGGAAAGAGAGAGTGAGAGGGGCAGTAGAGGGAGTGAGGGAAGCGATAGAGTGGGAAGAGGTAGGAGAAAGATAGAGAGAGTGAACAGAAGAAGAGGGAGCGAGGAAAGAGATAGAGGGAGAAGATAGGTAGAGGGAGAGGATAGAGATAAAAGGAAAGGTAGAAGGAGTGAGAAAAGAGATAGAGGGAGTGAGGTAGAGGTTGAGGGGTGAGGAAAGAGAAAGCAAGGAGAGGTAGAGAGAGAGTGAGAAAAGAAAGAGTGAGAGGAAAGGTAGAGGAAGTACAGAGACAGAAAGTGAGGAGAGTTAGAGGGAGTAAGGAGAGAGACCGAGAGAGTGAGGGGAGGTAGAGGCAGTGAAGAAAAAGATAGAGGGAGAGGGAGAGTAGAGGAAAGGTAGAGGGAGTAAGGAGAGAGACAGAGAGAGTGAGGAGAGGTAGAGGCAGTGAAGAAAAAGATAGAGGGAGAGGGAGAGTAGAGGAAAGGTAGAGGGGGTGAAGAAAGACAGAGGGAGAGGGGAGGTAGAGGGAGTGAAGAAATAGATAGAGGGAGAAGAGAGGTAGCGGGAGAGGATAGAGATAAAAGGAAAGGTAGAAGGAGTGAGAAAAGAGATAGAGGGAGTGAGGGAGAGGTTGAGGGGTGAGGAAAGAGAATGCAAGGAGAGGTAGAGAGAGTGAGAAAAGAAAGAGAGAGAGAGGAGAAGTAGAGGAAGTACAGAGACAGAAAGTGAGGAGAGGTAGAGGCAGTGAAGAAAAAGATAGAGGGAGAGGGAGAGTAGAGGAAAGGGAGAGAGGAGTGAGGAAAGACAGAGAGAGTGAGGTGAGGTAGAGGCAGTGAAGAAAAATATAGAGGGAAAAGGAGAGGAGAGAGATGGAAAAAGTGATTAAAGAGAAAGAGTGTGAGGCGAGGTAGAGGGAGTGAGAAAAGAGAGAGAGTGAGAAGAGAGATAGAGAGAGAGTGAGGGACAGGTAGATGGAGTGAGAAAAGAGCTAGAATGAGTGGAGAGGTAGAGGAAAGAGAGAGAGACAGAGAGAGTGAGGAGAGGTAGAGGCAGTGAAGAAAAAGATAGAGGGAGAGGTAAAGGGAGTGAGAAGAGAGATAGAGAGAGAGTTAGGGAGAGGTAGATGGAGTGAGAAAAGAGCTAGAATGAGTAGAGAGGTAGAGGAAAGAAAGAGAGAGAGTAAGGAGAGGTAGAGGAAATGGTATGGAGGTTTCAAATATGTTTGCAATGTTATTGTGCACAATACAATACCCCCTCTACAGTAATTTAACTAAGGATGATTGGGAAAATTTAGAAAAAAAGAAAAAGCAGAAAGAGTATGAAAATGTGCGGAAGAGAGAAAGAGAGAGTAAGAGAGAGAGATAGCATGCCCTCTCTGAAAGAGATGTGATTTAGCAGGTGGAGAAAGGTGGTCACTAAAGGACTCAGGGCTGTATCTGAAAGGCAGATACTGAAAAATGCATGCAGTATTTTCCCCCCATTTGATTCCAGTGAATTATAATTGCATTTGGCTCCGGCTGCAGAACAATGGGACTGGATTTGAGATAGAGCAGGGTGGGCTAAGTGCGGCAGGCAGATGAGAGCCGAGCATTCTGCGCTAACAGCCGCTTCACTCGTCTTTCCACGTGCTTCCCTTTGAGCGCTTTGTGCACCTTGAATAACGTGTAATTGGCAGAGCATGCAGCTGTATTAACATGCATTAGGGCGCATAGAGTTACAGCGCCACTGAGGAGTGAGAAAAGGCAACATGAATTTTAACAATGCGCTCATTACTTATTTACTGCACCATGAGAGAAAAAGAGAGAGAGAGAGTGGGATAGAGGGCGAGAGAGAGAGAGAAACTGAGAGAGAGCGAGAGGGAGATGTGTGGCGAGGAAGTGAGCATCTGTTACACATGTCCTCTCAGCCCCAGCATCCTGAGGGCTTTGTTTTTTTTAATTTTTTATTTTGTTTACTGTCTAAGTACTCGACCTCGGCATGACCTTCACTGCTTTTTATGAACTTTCTTTCGAGCTGTGTAGGAGCATCCCAGCATAAAAGACATGCAAACTGCTGTCAGCTTAATAAAAAAAAACCTTTCATATTTATAACCACTTCCATTAAAAAATTTACTTCTGCAGATTTAGGCATTTAAAATGAGCAAAAGCTATTTGTGACATTTAATTTAAGATTGTACATGTGATTTGCAGGATTTTTTTTAACCTTTGTGGATTTAAAAAGGCACTTTTGTGTATGTTATGCCAGACCTGCACTACCCTTTTTTAGTCAGGTGTGTAACAGATTGTGATTCTCTGTTTTTGCCCAATGGTAAAATGATTCTGATTTTCTATACTATAAAAAAATACTTATGTATAATCTGCAGAAGCTGTATTTACGTCTTCTTTATAAAAACTCACTCTCTAAGGTCTGCCACTCTAAAACTCTAGGTCTTTGCTGCTTCCGAATTTTATGAAACATCATAAAAAGGCAAATTAGGAAAACATTTCTACAGATTTTGACAGCACTACATTAAATTAAGGCCATTTAGAGACCACAGAAAGACAGTGTAAACACTGGAAGGCAGCCAGTGAAACGCAAAGGCTGAATTTCCTCAGAGAATGAGGTTTATAAATAACTATTAAGTCTAAATTTCAGTTTTGACTAATATGTAACTTGTAACAGCACCACTGTAAATGCACAAAGTGCTGGAGACAAAAATGCAATAGTAGAGAGTTAATGAAATGGGCTCAGTCACACAGCTTACAATCAGCTTGGTCTCCAAAAGTGCCCAAACACAACAGATCATACTGTTTCTAACAAAATATAAAAAAAAATCACATTTAAATGTCTCGGCATTTAAAGTGCATTTATATTATATAACTCACCTTAACATGCCTTTTGCAATTATTTAGTCCATTGTGTATAATGCTTAAATCAATATTACAAAGTGTACAGCGGGCAAGACTTTTATTGTTTTTTACTTTTACCAGACATGGATATACTTTAGAGTAGTCAGAGGTGAAATGAGTTTTGATGGGAGCCATGATGCTCCTGAACACATCCCATTCAGGAAGGGGAAAAAAAACACTGTCCAGCCATATTAAAACTGATTGGCTGACTCACAGACTCTTTGTAGAGAACAGGCCAATCAGAACCCTCTCTGTTTAGCATGCGCTTCATGAATATGCACACGATTGTGCCTGTGTGCACTTTTGTGTTCACTCTTGGGCCACTCCTTCCAGAATCTGGGAGATTTTATCTGACTTGTGGACATCAGGAAGCAATTATTGATATGCAGAAAACTTTCACAACTTCTGGGAGACTTGGGATGTCTGGTATAAAAATGTACTTTTTAACCTGACAGTATCGTGTACCCAAGAGCTGATATGCAGTGTTACGCTATAGATGTTCATCAGCTGGTGGTTGGGAGTGTGAACCTGCTGCTGCTGTTGCTGAAGACAAAACAATCCTATATTATTCAGTAAATGTACCTTTACTTTGAAACTAAGCTACTAAACTGTAAATAAGCCCAAGATTTTACACTTAACTTTAAGTTACAGAATCCAAATTTCATGCTAAAGAAACCACAGAACTATAGTACATGTACAGTGCTTTCACCTGCCGTAATAGCATGTTTTCACATCATTTCACATCAGTGTAAATGTAATGCTTTCTACTGCTCCAATCCTTTTTACATTCCTTCCAGGCACTTAGTGCACTTAGAGCGGATGCGTTGTTCTGTGTTGGAAATGAAAGCGCAGCGTAAGTTCTACTATAGACTCCAATGCTACGTCACCTAATTACCTGTCCAATCAGATTTTCTCTTCTGCTTTAAATAACGATCACTCATTCAGTACCTTGCTGCATTTCAGACGCTGTTGGTCGCTCTTCCTGACGTTGTCCGCAGTTCTCTCGCTTATGTCCCGTTCTCGCTTCTAGTGTGTCCGACCGGCGTCTCGTGTTGGCCTCCTGTTGCTAACCTCCTACTGCTGGCCGCTTTGTCGTCGGACGCCTCCCGCTCCTGCTGACGGCTGCTGCTCCCCACGTCCGGTCGGCTGTGCACGGAAGACGCAATCTGCTTGCCACGCGCCGCGCCGTTGGCTGGCGGCCCGCTACTCTACCCCCTCCTGCTCTGTCCCGCCGCCGCCCCAGCCCACTGTCGGAGATGAGCCCCGGCTGTCCCGGTCCTTCAGGCGGTCGCTGTCTCGGCGTGGAGTTCGGACTCTGGTTTGGTCGCTGTCGAAGAGCGCTGTGGATCTGCTTCCGGGTTGCCTCTCCCTGTAACGCAGTGTTCTGTCGTATTGTGCAACCCGTCGTGATGTGCTTCTCGACGCCAGTGCCCATGCGCGGGGCCTTTGTTTGTTTTCTTATTTCGTGGTTTTCTGTTAAGTTGTGGTCTCCCCTCCTTACTCTTAACTGTCCTCCGATATTTTGTTTCGGCTTTATTGTATTCCTGCGGAAGCATGTTTGAATATGGGGCTTTTTCTAGCGTTTTTACTTTATTTGTGTACTAGAATAGCGCGGTTCGATAGGGTGGCAAGTTGTAACTGAGCACCGGTTCACCCGGCCCCTCTGCCTTCGCTCCGCCTCCCCTGGCCTCTGCTGCTGCTGCGGCTGGCGCGGACCTGCCCGTATCTTTCTCCTCTGGCGCGCTCTCCCTGGAACTTTGACTTTTGCTGAGCTGACTGGCGCGCTCCTGCCTGGATCTTCTAATGTTGCTGTGCTGCCTAGCGCGCTCCTGGTTCGTTCGCCGCTACTGCGCTGCTGGTGCGCTTCTGTCGGATCTGCTGCTGCTGCTACTGCGCTGCTGGTGCGCTTCTATCGGATCTGCTGCTGCTGCTGCTACTGCCCTACCTGGAGCTTCTGCCGGATCTGCTGCTGCTGCTGCTACTGCCCTACCTGGAGCTTCTGCCGGATCTGCTGCTGCTGCTGCTACTGCCCTACCTGGCGCTTCTGCCAGCTCTGCTGCTGCTGCTGCTACTGCCCTACCTGGCGCTTCTGCTGGATCTGCTGCTGCGCTGCCGCGTGTGTTTCTGCCTGGGTCCTCTGCTGCTTGGCCTCTTCCTCCTCCTGTTTAGCTACTGCCGTGCCTGGCCCGGCTTTTGGTAGGCCGTTTGTTTCTGCTGATGCTGCTATGGTTTTCCCCGCGCTTGCGTGCTGTCATCCTACAAGGTAAGGTTCTTCTTTTGCCTTCCTTCCGAAGCCCGTTTGCCCCCGGCGCGTGGATGGTCCTCTTCGCGGTCTTTTGACCTTATGGCTGGCCGCTCTTCTACCTCTTTTCTTTTTCTTTTTCTGTTCTGTCTTCTGTTCGCTGTTCTGTTGATTTTCCGGACTTTTGACTACATTCTAACATTCTACCGCTCACTGCTTCCTTCTTCCGTCGTCTCTTCCCCGACCTCGCCTCCCTTACTGTCACGTGCAGTTACTCATGATTGGGTTTTCACGTATTCGCTTCTTCGTCATATTTTGTATCATGTGCATGTTTGTGTTTCTCAGTGCTTTCAGTCTCTTGCGTTCCATGTCATTGCTCCTTGCACTTTGCTCCGTAAATTATTGATGGCAGTTGGCAACATCTACTGCTCTGCCTAGTTTACGGTATTCATAATGGTAATAATATAGATAGTACTAATAGTGGTAATGGTAGTAATATTAGTACTAATAATAGTGTTATTGATAATAATGATGCCGATGTTACTCTTTATTTTGTAGCACCTTCATACGTTTCAATGCAGCTCATCGTGTGCTGTACATGGAATAAGCACGAAAAATAAATATGTAATGGTTCATAATAATGCTAGTGGTGCTAGTACTAATTAGACATAATGCTAGAATACGAACTGATGTACAATGAATTGTCCAACTGTAGTATATTATTTATTGGTATATTTATTTATATAAACCATACATAATGATAATAATAATAATGGTACTGCTGATACTCTTACGAATTATTGTACCTGTAAAATGGATTAGTTGTTAAAGCTTAGTTTAAAGGAATATGTCTTCCTCTGCGTTTTAAAACTGTTTGCTGCTGACCTGCTTCCCGGCTTATCTTCTTCTTACCTTTTCTTTTCTATTTAATCTTCTTATCTTTTCTGTTCTTCTGTGTTTTGATCCGTATATAGTGTGTTTCTTTATTCTTACTGTTCTTTATTTCTTATGAATCGTGCTGTTGCTGCTGGATGTCTACATTTCCTTAGGGCTATTTCATATCTATGTATCTGTATCTTTATCTGTCTCTGGGTTCGCGATTTCGCTTGGGTGCTTTTCGTGTGTTCTCTGTTTGCTGTGTCGTTCGTGGCTTTTCTAGTCTCGCTTTCTTGGTTGTGGTCCGGTATTTCTCATTGTTCTCCTCGGCGCCGTTTCTTCGGCTGCGCTCGGTGCGAGCGCCGCTCTGTTTGTCGGTTTTGGGTATTTATTTCCAAGGGCGATAGTTTGCCGACTGTTGGCTATTAATTTTGACCCTCGCCCCTGGATCTGCCTCTCAGTTCTGTACGAAATGATCGGTGGTGATCGCGTGCGTTTCATTACTTTTTATTTTCTCTGAAATTATTAATAAAATACGTTGTGACAGCGAAGCTGTGATCACGATCCTCATTTAAGTTGTTCTTTCTGCACTCCGATTATGTCATTGCTCAATTTAATTACCTGGGACTCAGTAATTATAAATTAATTTCATAATTGGTAACAAACTTTCTCTCTACAAAATTATTGATGCCAATTAATAAGGAACGTCGTAATAGTCAGATTATCCGAGTTCGTTTTCTAATCCAGCTATATGCTTACTCCTCAAAGGCATTGCAAAAATCCTCTTCCTCAATTTAATATAGCTTGCCATTTACAGAAATAAATCTAATTTACAAGTCTTATATATTCTCCCTATGTTTCCACTGCATACGGCAGCTTTTATGGATTTAAGCGCACAGGCATTTCACGAGCGCGCGCCGACAATATTTATTTGATCAGTTCAATGCCTCACGCTGTCTGATTTAAGCTCTACTCCTTCCTTCATTTCTGTTTGCGCGAAACATTCTGTTGCAGATAACAGGGCCCTGTTTTACAATTAAAATACTAAAAGTGCACTTCTATTTCTGTCTTCACTTCTGGGGCAGCTATCTGCTTTCACGCTCTTCTAAACTTTATGCGCCTCTGTTTGGTTTCACCTAATAGCTACCCTATGGCGAAACAGTGGTCAGATTTCACCTGTCAAATGTCAATTAGGAAACGCTGACCATCTCCATCCTGCTACGCTGGTCGCTCTCTTTAGGAACGACGCAGCCACATCCTCAGCGAAGCTGACGTCACCATTTGCTACTTGAAGAAGACGGGTAATTTCAGCACACCTGTCACACACTTAGACCAGAACTGGACCTACTGCTGAACGCTCAGCAAGCTCATTCAACACTGTCTAAGTAAGTATTATTTATAAGCAAACACTGGAGGCGGTGGAAGTACTACATACTTTAGAGTATGTTAATTTGTGCATCAATCCGGCGATTTAAATGATCTATTATACATCAACATTTGCTTTTGTTTCAATGCTTCACTAACAGTATTAACCAGTATTAAAACGATCTGTGATGCTCTCCCAACACTGCTGATTATCACATGTCTATACCTATAGCTTAATGCATTATGGCCCGTGGTCATTTACATCAACACATGCCAGGAGACAATCTCCTCTTTATCTTGGGCTCACAGCCCAGACGACATGACATGAGGATTATTGCATGTTACTAACAGCATGTTTTTTCAGGGGTCGAACCCCGCGCTCAGCGTTTTCAGGGCGCGCAGCCCGTTACTAACAGCAACGCATGCTTTGGGGGCGGTCCCCGCGCATGAGGGCTCAACGCCCAACCTAGATGCATGTTTTGGCCCTTGGCCCTCACTAACAGCAATGCATGCTTTTCGGGCTCGACGCCCAAGTGTATGAATGTAGAGCCCGTGGCTCGACTGCTCGAGGGCGCACCCCTCGCATAACCTCTTCTCTTTCTTTCTAACCTCATTTTCCTTCTCTCCTCCTTCGCTCCTCTATCCCGTTGTTTCCCTCTGACCTCCTTTAGGCCCTATTGTA
Source organism: Astyanax mexicanus (assembly GCF_023375975.1). Taxonomy (NCBI): domain Eukaryota; kingdom Metazoa; phylum Chordata; class Actinopteri; order Characiformes; family Acestrorhamphidae; genus Astyanax; species Astyanax mexicanus. The sequence goes on along the minus strand of NC_064419.1, from coordinate 39,227,667 downwards.
TAATGTTTTCCTTCTACTATTTCTGTATTTATCTTATAACATATTTGTGCTGTATCTTAGTCGCTTCAGACAAAAAGTCGGCTAAACGTAATTTAATGCAAGGTAATATTATGATCGATGAATACAGAATGAACAAATGAACGAAATAAATAAAAGAATGAGGTAGGCACGCAGCCTACATATTTGTGGCATTCCCCGCGTATGATCGGATGAATACAATGAATGAACGAAAGACTGAAAGAAGGCATGCTACCGTATGTCTTTTGGGGACGTCCTCTACGCATAAAAGAATAACGAAAGATGAAATGAATGAATTATAAGGGCTCACGCCCTCGGGGGCGCACCCCGCTCGAGCTAGTATCTAGAGTATGGAAGAGGGCTCGCGCCCTTGCGCTTCGGGGGCGCTCCCCGCTCAAGGCTCGCAGCAAGCGCATGTATGAACGAGGGCATCGGCCCATACTAACAGCATGGAAAGTTGGCGCGATCAAGCGCATCACTGGGCACTACACTCATGTTAACTCTGCTTGTTATTGCACAGAACACCCACATTTAGATGCATCCAGCATGTGCTCACATTACGCAATTCACAAGTTAAATGATAAATAAACTCACTCATGCATGGGGATATTCATGGTATAAATAAAACACACCACTGTCCACAATCTCGGTGCAACATAAAATCGTAACATTGTATTATGCTATTATTAATTAAACATTTTTTTTTCTATTACAGGAAGTAGAAACCAGGTAAAGATCTGCGGTGGGTATATTTATAATTTATACTTTTGGGGTTGGCTCCGCCCTGTCTTCAGTGTACGACAGGATCTGCAGAGCCCAGATGTATCAAGCCCTGGGCCGATGACGGGCCTACGCCAAAGACTCTAATACATGAAATTGTTTCTATACGACTTTCACGAACATATACGTGTACAAATATTTTGTTCAAACATTAAATAATTCAACTAACTAAATTTGCTTCCGGAGTCGTAATAGTAGAAATGAAAGCGCAGCGTAAGTTCTACTATAGACTCCAATGCTACGTCACCTAATTACCTGTCCAATCAGATTTTCTCTTCTGCTTTAAATAACGATCACTCATTCAGTACCTTGCTGCATTTCAGACGCTGTTGGTCGCTCTTCCCCTCCTCCCTCCCCGCCGCCTCCAGGTTGGTCCCGTTTGGTTGCCCGGGGGTTGGCTCCGCCCTGTCTTCAGTGTACGACAGGATCTGCAGAGCCCAGATGTATCAAGCCCTGGGCCGATGACGGGCCTACGCCAAAGACTCTAATACATGAAATTGTTTCTATACGACTTTCACGAACATATACGTGTACAAATATTTTGTTCAAACATTAAATAATTCAACTAACTAAATTTGCTTCCGGAGTCGTAATAGTAGAACTGAATTCCATCAGCTTGGGCCGTGTGGTCATTAAGGAATCTGAGTCTGAATCTGTCTTTTCGTGGAATTGCCTTGAAGGCATTACATGTCCTCGCACATACATACAGACACTATATTTATTCCCAGCTTTTTACCATTGCAGTACTTCTGAAGGTGCCATTATTCAAAACAGTGTCATTTACCCCAGCCGAAGCCTTTGATTCCAGACGTCAGACCTGACGCCTCGTTGGGACTTTAAGCGGAGCGAGACGTGAAGGAGAGAGAGAGAGAGGTGGGAGGTGGTGGAGTGACAGCGAGAGAGGGAGAGAGAGAGGGGTCACGATTGCAGCTCATGGCTTCACCGGGGACCCTTAATAAACGCCGTCGCGAGGCTTCAGATACCATGGGATTTGACAAGCAATTACGGAGGCAAAAAGCAACAGTGCTTGCAGCACTCCAGCGGAGAGCTCTCAGATGGAGACTGTGGTTGTCTGAGAGAGAGACGGCAGTTACCGAGAGGATAAGAGTGCGGTGATGACAGGGTCCATGTGTGTTGGATCTACAGATGAAAAGAGATTGCACTCAGTGAAACGAGTGTAAGGTCATGGATTAAGTCCCAAAGGCTGGAAAGTAGAGGAAACGCCAGGCCTCTCCGTCCAATTAACTGAAAGAGGTGTAGTATCACCCCCCACTGTGACCAATTGTCCATACCTCTCTGTACGGCCCAAGAAGAAAGACAACTGGTTTTACCATTTGAGTAATGGGAGCTGGTTTTAAAGTAAAAGACAAATTGTGTCTCATATAAACCTCAGAATGGTGTACATGTGCAGTACTGTAAAAAAAACACATTTAGGCCAAATCCCATTTCTTTTTTGTACAACTACATCTTGTTTTTGAGTGTAATTGTGTGTAATTCAAGGATTCAAGGAGTCTTTGTTGTCATTCGCATCACATGTGGTACATGAGGTGGAACGAAATTGTATTCTCGCACTCCAGTTTACAGAGCAATTGTTAAATAGATAAATGTAAAGATGAAATAAAATAAACTAAAATAGATATCAAGATAAATACACAAAATGTAAAGGGGAGTAGGCAAGTAGCAGCAACATTTCCAGAAGGCAAATTTGCTATAGCAGAATGGATACATGTGAATGAAGAGCAGGAACATGATAAAGTGTCTTAAAAAAATAACAGTGCAGTGTGTTTAGGTCTAGGTGGAGTTTAAGAGTCTTACAGCTTCTGGAATGAAGCTGTTTCTCAGTCTTATAGTTTTTCATTTGATGCTCCGCAGCCTCTTGCCTGAGGGGTGCAGGACACAACGTGAGTGTTCTGAGTTGGTGGGATCCTTCCTGATGCAGGTGGCCCTTTTCCTGCATCTGGAGGTGTAGCTGTCCATGGTGCTGGGGAGGCTGACTCCAACAATCTTTTTCACCACCCCCTGCAGAGCTTTTCTGTCTGCAGCAGAGCAGCTTCCATACCATACATTGATACAATGCTCTGTGCTCCCGAGTTTAGCTCGTCTCAGCCTCCTGAGGAAGTAGAGCCGCTGATGTGCCTTCCTGACCAGAATGGAAGTGTTGTTGCCCCAGGTGAGGTTGACACTCAGGGGCACACCCAAGTACCTGTAACTGTAATTGGGACAACCCTTCAAGCACATATACTGTAAAACCCTTTATACAGATATACAGAACTGGAGCACTAAATTCAGCAACGTAGCTGCTGGTTAACTAGTTAACTTTAGGGCAGGGGTGTCCAAACTACGGCCCGCGGGCCATTTGCGGCCTGTTTCCTTTTTTGGAGCGGCCCGCGAGGTATTTTAGAAATAGAATGAAAGTTGGCCCACAGGTTTTTATATTGTGAGATTTAAAGTTTGAACGCTAGGTGTCAGAAACGGGCCAAAGAGTCTAAAAGCGGAGAGAGTGCGCATTTCTAGCGCAGAAAAACGGGGCAAAAGAGTCTAAAAGCAGAGAGAGTGCGCATTTCTAGCGCAGAAAAACGGGCCAAAGAGTCTAAAAGCGGAGAGGGTGCGCATTTCTAGCACAGAAAAACGGGGCAAAGAGTCTAAAAGTGGAGAGGGTGCGCATTTCTAGCGCAGAAAAACGGGCCAAAGAGTCTAAAAGCGGAGAGGGTGCGCATTTCTAGCGCAGAAAAACAGCCAAAGAGTCTAAAAGCAGAGAGAGTGCACATTTCTAGCCCAGAAAAACGGGGCAAAAGAGTCTAAAATCGCGGCGAGAGTGCGCATTTCTAGCGCAGAAAAACGGGGCAAATAGTCTAAAAGTTGCCGTAATTAAGGAGTTTAATATTAAGAGATATCATGAAATTAAACATCAATTTGAAAATTCTTAGTTTACACAACACTCTCAAAGATAAAATTAGTAAGTCAGGTAAAATGGTGTGTAAATGATAGTAATCAGGAAAAAGTATTACTTAAAGTGGTATATTTCATTATTTGTTTTATTACAGAGTGTGTCACGTGACTTCAAATATATTTCTCCTTCTGGCCCCCAACAAAAAAAAGTTTGGACACCCCTTCTTTAGGGCATTGTTTGTTTTCAGAAACGGGGCAGGTCGTGCAGCAATTCATTATTATTGTCTAATCCTCTAATTAGTCTCTAATCTCTAATCCTAATTCCTCTTTGATAGGGAGCTGAAATTAGCTTTTATTTCATTACATATTTCCGTTCCACCTCAAAATGCTGCTGCCTCTGCCACCATTTAAGGTTGAACAGGAAAGTTGGCTGCATGTTTATTAAATACTAACAAAACAATGTTAATTGCTCTGTTTTGTTTGAGTTTGATTCCTCTTGAAAACTCTCCAACTACCAGAAAACTCAGAAGATCAAGAGAACATGATTATTCTAGCTTGTAAATTATGAAAAGATCACACAGAGCTCTTTTCCACCGAAGTTGAACCGGCACAGTTCTGGTTCGCAAACCTAATTTTGAACCCTTTGCCGCGTTTTTTCCACCAACAAAGTAGATTCTGAAACCAAAAACATTTCTTCGCAACGGAAACCGAAGAATCCATGGTTCTTCAGCGCAAGCCGTGTTCACCGCCGCTGTGCAACACCCTCTGTTGATGATGTACGACATTTTGACAGTTCCTTTAAAACAGGTGGAAACGTGGGCCGAACAAAACTGATTCAAAAACCAGCGTTCTTTTGGTGGAAAAGCGCTAACAGAGCGAAAAGACGGAAGATGAGTTACAACCACAGGGGTCTATGGTGTGCATGTCTGTGCTCGCTCTCTCTCTGTTCACCCCGTTTAGTAAAATCGATGCCTAGAGGACTGTGATTGGGTGCAGTAGGGGGCACTATATATACTTACTTGGCAGAGATGACTGCAGGGAGCAGGGCTGTTCCAGTGGTCGTATCTGTGCCATTCAGTCTTTTAAAACCTGTTTTTAGACATAATAGCCTGTTTGTGTAAACTTGCTTTATGCTTTAAATATGAGGCATATATGATGCCTTAGAAAACTAACAAGCTAAAATTAATCAGTGCTGTCATTTTTACCAGCTGCTTTCAGCCTGGTGTCTTGGGCTGCCATTTGGGGTGGCATTGGCCTACTTCTTTATTTACAGCCTTATTTTTAACCCTAGGCGTTTGAGGTAGTACCAGATGATTAAATTCGCATTTGAAAAAAGTAAGCTCTAAAATGTTTAAAGCAGTCGTGCCATTATTAGGTCAAATAAACCATTTTATTCAAGGGCGAATAAAACGTAAAATTAATTTAGCTGAACCTCATGCTGTGCTGGCCTTCTCGACTGCTAATAAGAACAACATGGCTGAATGATGCTGAATAATGCTGTGAAGAGGAAAGAGGAAATGTGGAGACAGTTACTTTAACAAAAGAAAGACTAACACTCTTAAAATATCCATATACTTTTGTCTATATAATATATACAGCTCTGGAAAAAATTAAGAGACCACATCAGTTTCTGAATTTATAGATATATGTTTGAGTAAAATGAACATCGTTGTTTTATTCTATAAACTACAGACATTTCTCCCAAATTCCAAATAAAAATATGCCATTTAGAGCATATATTTTGCATATATTTGCAGAAAATGAGAAATGGCTGAAATAACCTCAAATAATACAGTAATGAGTTCAGAAATCAATATTTGATTAAATAACCCTGGTTTTTAATCATAGTTTTCATGCATCTTGGCATGTTCTCCTCCACCAGTCTTACACACTGCTTTTGGATACCTTTATGCCACTCCTGGTGCAAAAATTCAAGCAGTTCAGCTTGTTTTGATAGCTTGTGAGCATCCATCTTCCTCTTGATTATAGTCCAGAGGTTTTCAATTTGGTAACATCAAAGAAACTTAATTTTTAAGTGGTCGATTATTTTTTACAGAGCTGTATTTTAGCCTGTTAGCTCCAGAGCAAATCTGCTAAATAACATACAGGCAATTCTTGCTTGCTACAATCATTACTAATTATTACACTGTCCACTGTGGGTGGTAGTGCCTTCTATGACGTATTCCTGGTACACAAATGCCACTATGAATGAATGTTGAATTCTTGCACGACTTCAAAAGTGTAATATTCCATTCATCTTACTCGTTCAGGCCTTACTCCAACTAAATACTCCAATAATTCATGTTACTTTGCTATAATGAGAATTCTGGCCTGTGTTTAGCATCATGCACAAGATAACACCTCACAGCCTATTCAGGTTTGGGCGTTCCAAAAACCTTCACTTGAGGTAAGACTTAAACTTATAAAAATTTACATACTGTGATCCCATGACTTTTGCCACGTTGTATAAACTGTGACTTTTCTTCATATAAATCATGCTAAAGTCAGCCCTCCTGTTTTAAAAACCTGCAGAAACCATTGTGGAAGCATTAATTTATCTGTGATTTAGAGACATGCTGCATAAGAAAATTCATTAGCTAATGTAAATTCATTGCATTTCCAGCAATGAGAATGTTTGCCCCATGGAAAACTTTAGAGAGCAATTTCGATGATAATTTTTTTTTGCACAGTCTGTGAGAAAGGCAGAGAAAATAGCCTGTGGACAAATCTCGAAACAGTCAAGCTCTACCTTTAAAGGGTGAGGATTTATCGCAGAAACTAACAGTAAATTTAATGAGCTGAACAAATAGTGAATGCGAAAGTGGAGCGGATTGGATCTTGCGTTCCCTTCACACGTTATCCAGACTAAACCAATTTACGGGAGAAACGAATGGGAAATACCAAACAAAAATCCAATACAGACTGAATGACCTAATTGATTGTGAGGACTGATAAACGCACATATGCAATATATGCAATATCTGAATATGCTGCTGATTAATCAAAATTTTAAACCACACTGGGAGGTTTTGCTGCTGGCAGATAACCCGCCGCGTGCCGTGTGCATTTTTATGCGTGAGAACGGCTCTCTATGGTCTGGAAATGAATTTGAAAGTGCTGAAGAAGGGCTCCTACGGTACACACCCTGAACATATTACTCCCTCAGTGCACAAGACATAACTCAATGCCCGGACGTAAGGCCTCGGAGATGATTTATGACCTGGAGAGAGGTCAGCAGGGATGGTAGGAGATCTTTAGGAGGTCACAGACTTGTACAACAGAGAGAGCGCTGTTTACCGCCTGCTATCCTGAAGCATACGGAGAAGCTGGAACTGCGCATATTGACGACAATTCCTCAGCCTGCCAATTAAACCCAGTCCATTTGGCAGACTGTGCGGAATAGACAGACAAAATAGCCTGGAAATCTGTACCACAGCTTTCAGGAAAGGGGGAGGGGGAGAGCCGGGAGAGAATCAAAGAGGAAAAGGGCGACTGTCCGCGGAGGAGAAGGAGCGAAGGATGGGGGAGGAGAAGAAGAAGAATGGGGTGGTGTGTGTGGGGGGGGGGGGGGGGGGTTGAGGGGGAGAAGTGGTGAAATGAATGTGTAATTGTGGTACTGTGGCTCGAGGGACAGGTTGTGGTGCATTTTGCTCCTGCATGGAGGAAACTGATAGGAGTGGAATGCGATTGGTCCTGTTGTGCGGACCACAAGAGAAAAAAAAAGAATCGCCTTCACAGCCTGCAGCAAGTTCTGATATAATAGAAACCAAGACCTATTATAGTCATACACCATCTTACAGTCTGAAACCTGCCGATATTAAACTTTAATAAATGCTGATACACTGTTGACTTGTTCCAAACTCTGTACTGAACATACTGTAATATACAGCTCTGGAAAAATTAAGAGACCACTTCAGTTTCTGAATCAGTTTCTCCAATTTAGCTATTTATAGGTATATGTTCGAGTAAAATGAACATTGTTGTTTTATTCTATAAACTACAGACAACATTTCTCCCAAATTATTTTCAGAAATCAATATTTGGTGGAATAACTCACAGTTTTCATGCATCTTGGCATTGGTTCTTCCCCACCAGTCTTACACACTGCTTTTGAATAACTTTATGCCTTTACTCCTGGTGCAAAAATGTAAGCAGTTCAGCTTGGTTTGATGGCTTGTGATCATCCATCTTTCTCTTGATTATATTCCAGAGGTTTATAATTTGGTAACACCAAAGAAACTAATAATTTTTGAAGTGGTCTCTTCTTTTTTTCCAGAGCTCTATTAGTGTAGGAAACTGAATGTTAATAAATGTGCACTTTGATGGTGAATGAGACATTGGGCCAGATACATAAATGGTGCTATTATGTTGTTGTCATTTTTTTTTTTTTCAATTTTAGTGTATGTCTTCACTTAAACATAACGGCTGTCCTTTACATTGTGACAAAATTTTATGAAGAATGGACCAATAAAAGTGGTCTGATATAATGTAATGTGGAATTAAATCTTTGTACTTTGACTTCTGTTGAACATTGAGGAGCTTTTTCAAATTTACAGTGTTGGAGATGCATGGTTTTCTTTAAACAGCAACAATGTTTACTGTAAGGATGCACCAAAATACTTTTTTTGGCCGTAACCGAACAAAATGAGACATTTGATGGAATGCATCCCTAATATACTCAAATATTATAAAAGAAAGAGTATCATGGCAAGAATATCAAGGAAAATATCAATTATTGCTGATAATTTTGACCTTCTTGAGAATGATTTCAGAAAGAATTCAACCCAGAATTTAATAATGACTTTTCACAATTAAATAGAACTTAAACGTCTGTCTTAAAAGGGCATATCATTTTGCTGCTCTGTCATGATTTATTTAAACAATAGGAATCAGCAGCTCAGCACCGCCAGGCAGTTTGTGTCAGAGGCTGCTGGTTCAAATAGGACTTAACATTGTTTAGGAGAACAAAATGAGATTATGAGGAGACCTTTCTTCCTCTTGGAAGACTTTGTATTTTTTTTTGCCCACATTTAAAGCTGCATCAATACTGTATCACTGCTTTAATATGGTCCTGATATATATTTTTTACTTTATTTTAAGCCCCATCAAAGCAATGAATACCACTTCAGTTTCTGAATCAGTTTCTCAAGTTTAGCTATTTATAGGTTTATGTTTGAGTAAAATGAACATTGTTGTTTTATTCTATAAACTACAGACCACACTTCTCCTAAATTCTTTTGTTTAGTAGAACTGAATGAGATTATGAGGAGACCTTTCTTCTTCTTGGAAGACTTTGTTTTTTTTTTAGATACTATTTCTTTTTTTTCTTGCCCACATTTAAAGCTGCATCAGTACTGTATTACTGCTTTAATATGATTCTGGTATATATTTTTTAATTTATTTTGAGTCCCATTAAAGCAATGGATACTGCTTATTTATATTTGCATCTTTATCAGATTGTTTTTGATTGTTTTTTTACTAAGATACTAAAATTGCGTCTGCATGCAGATCTCCGTCTTATTGACTTCATTACTGTGCCACATGTTAGATGTTGGAGCTTAGTATGGTTACCGCTGAGATGTATGATGATGTTGGCCATCATGCAGTATTCAACACAACAGTGATGTGTCTCAGTTGTGCCATATGCTGTACGTTTTTTTTTTTAAATACTTCATTAATGTTTTATGATTTGCGGTGAAGGTTTTTATACATTTAATTACAAATGCAAAAACTTACTGAAGGGAACCATCACAACAGAAAATAACATTCCTGAAATGATAGGTTTATAGGAAAAGGGAGGACATAATTACTATGGGGTACTATTGTGCATATTATGATGAACATTAGACAACTTGATTTTTTTTCTGTATAAAAATAGAGCGTAATTAGTCAGTGCATGAGGGTTGTTAGGTTGCTTTTGTAAAAAACAACACTCCATTCTGTTGTTCCGGCATTACAGGTTGTTTTGTTGATAGTGAAAGTGGTTTCTAGCACCTGAATTTTTTTTAAGTTTCAGGGCTTTTTCTATGGATATTTCATTAAATGTATAGTTTTAACTAAACAGCTGATGCTATATATATTTTTAAAGATCCTTATTTGAAGTTTACACATTAAATCCGGTTCTTTTAAAGAAATAAAAAGAGCAGCATAAGTTCTGCTATAGACTCTTAATCCTAGTCACCTAATTACTGATAAAATCAGCAGCTCCCTTCTGCATTTAACTAACGGACCATCTTTCCCTCCACCTCCGTTCCTACCGCCTCCAAGTGGGTCCCGTTCAGATGTTCAGAAGGTTGGCTCCGCCCTTTCTTTAATGTATGGCAGGATCTGCTGAGTCCAGATGTATCAAGACCTGGGCCAATGATGGGTCCTATGCCAAAGACTTTACCTTAATATATATCACTTTTTTATAATATATATGGATTTTTGTTCAACATTAAATATTTCAACTTACACATTTGCTTCTGGAGTCGAAATAATAGAATTGTGCCGTTTGGCATCTCAACTTTCTAAAAGAAATTAATATTTTAAATTATTTTGACTTATCATCATATTTATATCACTTCTGACTACATGAAAATCATATTTCCCCAGCTTAATCATGTTTTATTTTCTGTCATCCATGCGTTCACCCTGTCATAGGAATCTGCACAACACTGAGGACAATATTAGTAAAAAAATAGTATTTGATGAAAACGTGGTTGACCCAGAGTTGGAGACATTGTAGAATTGCAGAACATGACTTTGTTCTGTTTCAAAGATACATTTTGACTTTCTAATTTTAATTAGATTAATTTCTAATTACCTTAATATTTTACAGGGGTGGACAGCTTCAGCTGTGAGAAACAGTAAGTCATATTACAATATTATTAACTTTGGAACATGCAGTGTCTTCAGTCCCTTGAAAAAAAAAGACAGTATGTAGGATGTGATGTCACTCATATATAAGTTTACTTTCGTAAAGGGGTGTGGTTATCAAAAGATGACAGGATGGACAGAAAATTCTTGGACACGTTTAAATAGCCTGATATTTTTATGAAAATTGCTAAATGAATAATCGAAATGCTTTAATTATTAAAACAAACATCTTCAATTTTTATTTTATCCCCCCATTAAAGAAAGATGCATAGAATGTACGAGTCATTTTTTTTTAAATATATTTTTACACAGTGTTTGTATGAAGTAACTATTCTGCAGACAAATAAGCATGTTATATATTGATGTTGTATAAAAATGTTTGCCACCATCCGAACAACTGTATAAAGAACCAATTCCTTTATTAAACCCCCTGAAGAAGCCTCTGTTTTAAAGATTCAAGATATCTGCTATCCTGCTTTATTTTCCCAGCTCCAGAATGCATCTGTTCTCAATCAGGAGGACCTTTGCTCCCAGATCAATGCTTATTTTTCCTCCTTTTGATTCTATTGAACCACCTGGCTTGTAAATACGGCACCTCAGAGGCTCCAACACCAGTTTCTGTCAGCCAGCCCAAAGGCCTCAAACCACGTCCTCTCTCCAAGGGCAAGCATCTCGCTGTCCAATTACCGGACAATCCAACAAATATCTGCAGAGCATTTGTATGCAGTAAACATGGCTCACTTCCACGTTATGCCACCCTCGATTGCAATTAATATTTCACACAATCTGTCAATGAATGGCGGCCATTATTGCTGAGCCAAGCCTCTCAGGCGCAGGGCTCTGCGGAGGCTCGGAGTGGAGGAGAGAAGCTGGAGCTTTAGGCCTAATTCATCACGTCCCATAGCCTGTTTCATATGGGTCACCGTGGGGGAGGGAGCGGGTTTAGCGCTGCTGGGACCGTGCCTCAATTCAAAACCCCAGGTGTATAAACAGCAAGAGCTGAGAGTAATGATTTAGGCCAGACAATAACTCAGCCCAGGGATTCCAGCCTCTGCAAGGCAACAGTGACACCCTGCTAGCAGCTAGCGCCACTGCAGCATCTCTACTGCTGAGGACCTGCTGAGGACTGGTGTTGTGGTAAGTACTGTACCTGCTTTAAATGAACAGTTAAGTACAATATCCTATTTTCACTAAGATAAATTTAAGCACTTTGTCTTCTTCTTTGTATGTATTTATTTCCTTGGCTTTCCCTCCACAGGACTCATCAGGTAGAGTCCTCCAGCTAGCTGGCCAATGAGAGTGCTGGCTAGAGCATTTAGAGGAGGAGCCAAAGAGGATGTGCAATAATGTGCAACAATGCTATTGGATACCCCAATATATTTAACACAATAAATAAAGATCCTAAATTAATGTAAGCTACTTGAAGGTTTTTCATCACTTGGCCTGGCTGCACTCATTTCTCCCAGTGTAAGAAGTAGATTGGTATGCATTCTCTTTGGACCTCTACCTCACTCTACCCTTCTCTACATTGCTTTATCTTGCTCTACCTCATCCTACCTCACTCTATCTACATCAATATACCTTACTCCACCTCAATCTACCTTACTCCACCTCATCCTACCTCACTCTACCCTACTCTACATTATTCTACCTTTTCGTACCTCACTCTACCCTACTCTACACTTCTTTACTTTGCTCTAACTCACTCTACCTCGTCCTTTATCACTCTACCTTACTCTACCTCGTCCTACCTCACTCTACCCATCTCTACACTTCTTTACCTTGCTCTAACTCACTCTCCTCGTCTTACCTCGCTCTACCCTTCTCTACATTGCTTTATCTTGCTCTACATCAATCTACCTCTCTCTACCTCATCCTACCTCACTCTACCCTTCTCTACGTTGCTTTATCTTGCTCTATATCAATCTACCTTACTCTACCTCATCCTACCTCACTCTACCCTACTCTACATTACTCTACCTTTTCATACCTCACTCTACCCTACTCTACACTTCTTTACCTTGCTCTAACTCACTCTAGCTCATCCTTTTTCACTCTACCCATCTCTACACTTCTTTACTTTGCTCTAACTCACTCTACCTCATCCTTTTTCACTTTACCCTACTCTACCTCGTCCTACCTCACTCTACCCATCTCTACACTTCTTTACCTTGCTCTAACTCACTCTCCTCGTCTTACCTCGCTCTACCCAAATCTACCTTGCTCTACAACGTCCTACCCTACTTTACTGTTCTTTACCTTGCTCTAACTCACTCCTCCTCGTCGTTCTTTACTCTACCCTACACTTCCTCGTCCTACCTAACTCTACCTTGCTCTACTTCGTCGTACCTCACTCTACCCTACTCTACTTTGCTGTATGTCGCTCTTTCTCATCTTAAACTCATTCCACGTGGCCTCACTCCACATCTCTCTGCCATAGTTTACCCAAATCTACTCTAACTCATTTTGCCCTCCTTTACCTCGCTCTTCCTTACTCTACCTTGCCCTATCTTATTCTTTTTTGCGCTAACTCATACTACTTCACTCTACCTTGCCCCAACTCACTCTACCTTCCTGTAACTGGCTCTGAGGAAGAGCAAGGTAGAGCAAAGTATAGTGAGGTCACTATACTTTGCTATACCTTGCTCTTCCTCACTCTACCTGGCTATACTTTACTCTTCCTCACTCTACCTGGCTATACTTTACTCTATCCTACTTTACCTCACTATATCATAAAAACAAATTACAAATAACTCACAAATGTATCTTACAAACCTAGAGTCAAACCTTTTCAAAGCAGGGACCAAGACGGCTGTTACTTTGCGGCCCTCAGTTGCCCACAATTCACTGCACATATACAAAGTATAAAATAAATATACAACATTATAAAAAAGGAAGACAGCACCACAAAAATTGGCCTAAAACTGAGCTTATTTCAATTTAAAAATGTTTAAATTATTTATAAATTAAAATTATTCATGTAAAGGAATAATAAAAAAACTACAAAAATGTAATGATGTTAGAATTACACTACTGTCAAGGCATTCTGCCTACACACTGATTAGCCCAAATATGCTCCATGTTTAAAGCTTCTTTATGTAGCCATGAAGCCAAATCATGTAGAAATTAACTGGTATAAAGCCATGCAGCTCTGGAATTTAGTAGCAGCAGATTCCATGTTGGGTTGCCAACAGCTATAAGGCATCATAAAGATAGTATGTTTTTATGTGATCCTTTATTACTTTCAACATTAATGTACATATGTTAGTGTGTTGTGCCTGTCTGCCGCCAACTGCCCTTATAGGGACAATAACATTTTATTGAATTGAATTTTATTGAACTAATGGAAGCTTATATCTCACCCCTTAACAGTGTGAAAACTTTATGTCTGTATCATTATGCATTATCATTTATGATTAAGCAGAAAATGTTGCTGAATAGATCAAGAAATGAAACATCATTCAGTTCTTATTTTCAGGGGGCCCCAGACAAATGCCCTAAAAATGTGGTTTAATTAACATTGAGAAAGTTAGTGAAACGTTGTGAGATTTTTTTTTATTTTATGAACAACCTTGCAACTTTAGTGAAAATTATAAGGACGTCCTCCAGAAGCCATTTTTAGCAGGAACATAATTGTAATTTATTTGTAAATTATTATTATAACACACCTCGTTAATAACGTTTGACAACAGCAGTTTAAAAAATGATGCTGCATTTCATTTACAGTGTATTTTAAACCTGGGAAGGACGCCCCTCCTAAGTTTACTGCATTCCATATTTAGATAATTCTACATCATTAAATTTTTTTTTAAAGACAGCATCCAAAGACTTTGGAATTCACAAGTGGTTTGACAATAATTTAGATTTTTGCTTAATCCAACTTAAATATATGTATTATTAGCAATACCGGTCGAGATCAGTGCATTATACTTTGTACACAGACACATCCATGTCCACAGATGGATACTCAATCATACTGGGAGTATGAATTTTATTTATTTATTTATTATAATTTATTTCTTTTTTTTTATTATTTATTGATTTATTTTTGCTTAAACACTAAAACGCATTTAATCTCCACTGTAACTTCATACTTTAATGTATCTAAATTACTGCGCAAAATTACTAGATCAAATATTAGGAAATATGTATAATGCAAACATGATTATGTGGTTCTCGAAACCAAGTCATACTGTAGTATAAGATAAAAGTGTTCTTTTTTTTTAAAGCTACAGTTCGTAAGTTTTGATCATTTGGAGACCTCTCTGGCGAGAATGTGTTTTACACAGAATGTGTGGAAGAGTACTTTTAATGCATGTTAATATTAATAAATTAATTCAAATTAATCAAAATATAGAGAGCAATTACATCCAGCAAAACTACCAGGCATTTCTGTTTTAGAATTAGTATATTAGATGTTGCAGGATTAGTATTGCCATGATATCATTAATTAGGATATTTTAGCCAATCACAGCTCAGGAATACTATTGCTTTGGACTATTACTTTAATCCGTGACTGAAAGCACCAATGCCCCTACATCCATCACATGGAGTAAACTGCGTGTCCCATTATTTCTGCATGTTTAGCTCCATAAGGGAATTTCTCAGGCTGTTAATCCTGCAGGAGTGTAAAAATCCAAAGTCTCCATTAATATTCAGGAAGGCAACAGTTAAGCCATATTTGTGTTGGGTTTTAGTAGCTGTGTTAATTCCTGCAGGTAATGAAACATCCAGCAATACCGCAGCCTTGTTACTCGGCACAGAGTGACTATATATAGACAGATCTTGCAGTGTCATATGAACAATTACCATGGAAACAAGTGTCACAGTATCCCACATTGCTATGCCACTTTTCACTGCTTCACATTATTCCTCTGGGGAGAAACTGTGCTTTCCACAGCTAGAGCACAAGCTTTCAGCACCAAATACCATCAACGCAATTATCAATATGCACTTACAGAGCTCTGCACACTCTCCACATACTTTAATATTTAAAAAAAGTCATACTGTACTTCCAATCACTGTCCACTTAGTAAATGTTTTATTTTAGGAGATCTGTAATTTTTTTTTTATATTTTAAAATTTCCACCCAACAGCTTCAAATCTTTATCACACAATGCTACCAGTTGTCACACCTGCACCTTTAAGATCAGCCTCGCCAGAGTACTAATAAGGTTACTCTGCCCTTCCTGCACACCTGTGGGCCATCAGCTTATTACAAGGACTATATATAGTGGGACATTTGCTTAGTATAGTTGCGAGATATTGCTACACTAGTGTCATAGCGAGTGGTTATCTTCTCTGTTTTGTTATTTCTGTTTTTTGATCCTTGCCTGTCTTTGACTACGATTTGTGATTTTTTTCTTGGTTTTTTAACTCTACCTGTATTTTCAATTACGATTTTTGCCTTGCGTTTTTGGATTAATAAATAATATTGATTATTAAATTTGCATCCAAACCACCTTGGTTGGTTCTTACACCAGTACTGAAGAGGTCAAAGCTTCCATGTACAGTATCTCACATGAAAGGAGCCACCTGCACCTTTTCAATCTGTCACTAACGTCCCTATCTTCAGTGGGCAGCAATGCTTGGAGGAAGAGCACTAACTGCCAATTCTGTTACACCAGCTAACACATACCTGCACTTATTTAATCTGCTATTATAACTTGATTTCACATAGAAAACACTACAATAGTGATAGACCACTAACAAGTGACCTTTTATGATAAATCAATATTGTTTAGATTCTCTTTTGGGTCAATTTGTTTAAAAAGTTTTACAAAGCCTCTATTGTACATGTACTATGTACTCCATCTTGTACATTTCTGTGTTTGTCCAGCTGCTACAGCCAGAAGAGTTATGAGTGTACTTTAGACTAAACATTTAAAATACTTTCTAATTCAAACTTTTGACTGCTCTCCCTAATAACATAACACAATACTTGTACTTTTACTTTCAGAATTTGAATAGTAAAGTTTAGAATAAATTACTTGCAATATTTCAGTACTTCCACTTAAGTGTGGTGCTTAAAGGACACTTCAACTTCTTCTTAAGTCAGGGTCTCTAGTACTTCAAGTTTTTTAATAATAGAGCACTTGTACATTATACTAGGGCTGCAACTTATGACTATTTATTATTAATCTGCCGGTTATTTGTTCGATTAGTTGTGATTATTTGTGATTTATTATTTTTTGAGAAGAGACGCCAATCAGAATGCACATGATTTGTCACTATGTGTGTGTCTTCTCTTACCCTTTTTTTCCTCTCACGTGTGCTCTCTCGCTCTCTTTCTCTTTCTCTGATAATAAATTCTGCCTCAAAATATTTGTTATAGTTGGTAATTTAGTCTATTACACCGACTAATCATTGCAGCCCTACTTTCTTACATACATTCTTGCCTAATTGTAACTACTCTTGTCTACTCTTACCAATAACAGCTTGTCAAAATCATATAATTACTGTATTTTTTAAAGAGATACATTTAGTATTCAGTTTAAAGGAGAACTTCAGTGTGAAATGGACTTTGGGAGTATTAAAACGTTATAAAAAAATACTTTTCCCACCTTTACGGTTGATTTATTGTGACTTAAATTTAAGACGGCGGCGCCCGAAGATTTACCTACGCTATGGGATGTAAACAGTGGAAAAAAAATAAACTTCTTGTGCAGTTTTTAAATGTTCTCCTTTAATTAAAACCTGTATAATCTGACCCTCCAAAACAGGCCCAGGTTATCATGTATGTGGCCGATATGGACCCTTTAACAGAAGGCGAATAATAAACCCGGGTTACAGTGACCCCTACAGGCTGCCCGCGGTACTGCAGCCTACGCGCCCCCAGAATCAAGGTTGGTTGAATTTGCTGGCTGCTCCATTTCATCTGCTACTTTTCTGCTAGCTCTCTCAGTCCAGCAGATGTTTACAGCTGTTCCCCGGCATGGAGGAGATCCCTGTAAGAGCTGGGCGGCTGATCTGAGTCCTGCCTGCTGTGGATCTTGGTTTCTGGGTGAGTTATTTAGCCGTATTTAGCTTCTGCAGGGGGGAGGTAAGGGGAGGTCCTGAAATCAGTGCGGGGTCCCGCTCAGAGCCTGCAGATCAGACTAAACCTGTATTAAACAGCTGTTTTACACTTTTATCGCTTTATAAAGATAAACAGCGAGTTTATTATCAGTGCTACACTGTGTTTGCGGGGTTACGGTTGTTTATGTTTATTAAGAGCGCTGGGAAAAGTTTCAAACAGTCTCAGGTGTTCTGTCGATTCGTGCTACTCATGGGTATGTGCTAAATTAGCCGCTCTGCGCATGCGCGGAGCACACATTTCTCAGGTTTTTACACGTTTTAAGAGTTTTTTGTAATTTATTCTGTTTCCTTGGGTATATTATATATAATCTGAGTGTTTTGTTAATATGTGCCTGAGAGTTAAAAGTATAAACCATTATTAAAAATATATATAATAAAACAATTACCTTTAATTTACACTGATACAATGATTTTACACTATCCAAAAATACTGCCCATAATTCTGCTGTGAGCAATCTCTGATATGATGCTTTCATCTTATCGAAACGTATCGAAACTGTTTAATTTATGCATATTTATGTTTTATTACAGAACGTGGGTAGCACGTTTTGGCAGGGTAGCACAATTCGACGCAACACCAACACAAACCAAAGCAAAAGGCATTCCTATGGTTCCTCAGCTCTGGAAGCAGGAGCAGGGGCAGCACCTGGATTAGCTAGGTTAGCAAGATAGCTAATCCAGTAAAAGTCTAGCTAACTACATATCCTATATACACACAGTCTGCTATTTTCTGTAGTGTTCAGTGTTTACTTCAGTGTAGAAAGAGGAGAATGTTGGGTAACTAGCCGCACACTGACCTTGAGGCTGCTTTAGCCAAGAGAGAACTAATGCATAAAGGACAGTTTATAGAGCATAGCTAGCTATATATTACAGCTCTGGAAAAATGAAAAGACCACTTCAGTTTCTGAATCAGTTTCTCTGCTTTTAGTAGGTATATGTTTGAATAAAAGGAACATTGTTGTTTTATTCTATAAACTAAACTATGGACAACATTTCTCCCAAATTCCAAATAAAAATATTGACATTTAGAGCATTTATTTGCAGAAAATTAGAAATGGCTGAAATAGCAAAAAAGATGCAGAGATTTCAGAACTTAAATAATGCAAAGAGAACAAGTTCATATTCATAAATCTAAGAGTTCAGATTTCAATATTTACTGGAACAACCCTGGTTGTTAATCACACTTTTCATTCATCTTGGCATGTTCTCCCCCACCACTCTTACACACTGCTTTTGGATAGCTTTACACCACTCCTGGAGCAAAAATTCAAGCATTTCAGCTTGGAGGTTTTTTTTTAGTTTGGTAAAATCAAGTAAACTCATCATTTTTAAATGGTCTCTTAATTTTTCCAGAGTTGTATATGTAAGCTAACACAATAACAGTGAAAAGCAATGTGAAGCTGCTAATGACTAAAATGAATGTCAGGTAGGTTGTGTAATGAAGTATACCTGCCTTTTCTGTCTTTGAAAAGGTATGCCAAATTCTCACAGGCACAAATGTTCCACATGTAAAACTAGGGACTACTAAAATTAAATTTGAATGAGTGAAAATGGGGGACTAAAATTCTCATAACTAATAAAGCACAAAAGCTGCATGTGTGCATTGAATACGATCATTTAGAAAGGGTGTCCCCAAACACATCTCCCAGGCAAGGATTAAGCCTAGCTTCAGACCATACAGCATTTTAAACAGGGATTTTTCATTAAAAACGTGCTGTATGCAGCCTAGGAGTAGGCTTTTGATGATATGTTGTGGAGTGGCCTGTTTCAAAGTGAAGGACCCTTCTTATACAATTGAGAAAATAGGGCAGATGTTTGGAACAACTGATCTATCCTTCCTGGTCATTGGTTACTTAAAATTCTCTGTTCACATGCTATGCAACGTGGAAAATTGCAGAAATTGAAACTTCCTGAGTGGAATCCATTTTAAAATGTTATTTTAATAGTTATGCTCAATTTATATGACACAATGTAAAATCAGATGGTTTTGCACTGCAATTGGGAAAGAGTCCTCATATTACAGTCCTATTTAGGCTCAACTGCAGCCTAGGCTTTTGTGCGCAAATGTTTTGTAACCATGATGGTGTTCTTTGTTCTCATGATGAGTTTTGTCCGGGTTATTGTCTTGGGAGGGTTAATTGAATCCCAATGATGCTGCTTCCAAAAAAAGCAGTAATTATCTGTGACAATTCCATCAATACTGAGAAAACTACAGCACGTCAATATGCATCAATATTATTGACCAATAAATGGGCTCTAGTTGAAACCCACTGAACACAAGATAACATCTTCCTCTCTTTCCCCTCCTAGGTCCTGTGTGTGGGTAAACCAGCCAGAGGTGGGTAAACTGCTTGGTAAAAATATAAATATAAAAAAAGATGTATAGAGAAAGTGTTGATAACAGAGAACTAGCAAATAACCTTAAAGTAGTGTTCAGTAATGTTTATAAAATGTACCAAGAAGGTTAGCCTGTAACATACAGAAATAGTTTCTTACAGAGTTCACAATTGGCCAAATAAAAATTTTTTCCACAATTAACGTTATGGAAGCATTTTAAAGTGGCAATTCATATTATACTGACAGTAGAAGCATTTCTAAGTGTTTAATGGTACCAGTGTACTGGAACGACCATCCCTGCTTAGCCTAATATATTCATTCTAAATATTGGAGTGTCGGGTTGTTTTTTGGGTGGGTTCTTTTGGCGACGACGCGCAACTTTCCGTCACGTATACAGCCTCTAAAAGAGGATTTGGCTCAATTTTACTGAACGCGAGCGGCTGGTGGAGCAATGGAGACTTCAGAAGGGGAAACTCAGAGCTCGGTAGCTCATTCGTTTATAGTCAAACCAAACCAACGAAGGAGTGAAGTTTCTGACTAAGCGTGCTCTCTCTCTCTCTCTGAATGAACATAACCTGGAATCTGATTCATCCACTCTGAAAGGAGACCACATCACACCCACCCAGTTTAAAATGATTCTTACGCACGCATTCTCACCAGAGAGGGCCCTAAATCCACCAAACCCCAAAACTTACGTACATCAGCTTTAAGTAAGTTCTAAATTCTAATACCCAATACTAAAAAGCATTACATAAATTATAAATCTGATACATTATCATGTGGATAAATAATGTGTAACAAATGTTTCAGAAATGTTTTTGATCCTGCAATAAAACTAGCTTCAGTTTTCTAACAAAACAGGCTACAGCTTTAATGAGAATTCTTCCGCAATACAGCAATAACAAGCACAGTTGTAAAATAGTACAGGAGCAGTAGAACAATAAAAGGGTGAATTCTCTACAGTGGCCAAGTTAAACTCTAGATCTCTTTCGATCTAAAAACCTGCAGCACTTTTGATTTTGATTTGTAGATCCAACAAATCTGAACTACTTGCCAATTTATTTCCCCCACTGTGAGCAAAGCTGGTACAATCTTGATACAAAGCTGTTATTGCAGCAGATTGTTTCAGAAATGGTTCAGAAATGGTTGTTGACTTCAGGAGAGCACAACACACCCACTCTCCACTCAACATCGACGGGTCCTCTGTGGAGATTGTTAAGAGCACCAAGTTCCTTGGTGTCCACTTAGCAGATAACCTCACCTGGACCCTGAACACCAGCTCTACAGCCAAGAAAGCCCAGCAGCTTCTCTACTTCCTCCGGAAGCTGAGAAAGGCCCGTCTCCCTCCACCCATCCTCACACTCTTCTATAGAGGGACCATTGAGAGCATCCTGAGCAGCTGCATCACTGCCTGGTTTGGGACCTGCACCGTCTCTGACCGCAAGACCCTCCAGCGTATTGTGAGGACAGCTGAGAGGATCATCGGCGTCTCTCTCCCCTCCATCACGGACATTTACACCACCCGCAGCATCCGCAAAGCAACCAGCATTGTGAATGACCCCACTCATCCCTCACACGAACTGTTCTCCCTCCTGCCTTCGGGAAGAAGGTACCGCAGCATCCGGTCCAGCATGACCAGATTCTGCAAGAGCTTCTATCCCCAAGCCATCAGACTCCTTAACTGCAGAGACTGAACTGATGGTTTTTCTGTACATGCACACACACTCTTACCCCACTTACCCCAGAAAATGGAAAGCACTAAAAACCCTACTACCTCACTGGACTCTATTGCACACTGTGTAATAGAGTAATTACTACCTCACCTGGTCCTTTTTGCACACTGCAAAATTTGCACACTGTCTTGTTATTTATTATTCTTTGTCTGTATGGTGTTGTATTGTCTGTCTGCACTTTTGTACTGTTGCACTATTGTTCTGTCTACACTGTGCTTATGTGCACCATGGTCCCTGGAGGAACGTTGTTTCGTTTCACTGTGTACTCTGTATATAGCTGAAATGACAATAAAAACCACTTTGACTTTGACTTTGATTGATTGTTCTACCAAGTATTACCAAGTATCTACCAAGTTCTACCAAGATACAGGCAGCATTATTAGGCTGTTATTTATGTTATCCAAGTGTTATTTTTGTATATGTAACTGAATTCATGTGTCTTGTTTCTGCTCAGCTCTGCTGACAGCATTCTCTGCGGATAGCCATGGACTCATTTGGACGGCAGGAGTTTCTGCAGTTTCTGGCGGAGGGCTGCATTTTACCCACAGCTCAGCAGGGCCTGGAGCAGGTGTGGCAGCTTCTGCTCACCTGCCTGCTGTGTCGCATCATCTTCAGACTGAGTGAGAAAATCTGTTGTTAGACTTTTATTCACACTAAGAACAGACTTTTATTCACACTTTGGTGGTTCAATGTGTTTTTATTTTTCCTCACAAATAAAAAAAGATATGTAATTGAAATATTTTATTTAGAACATTCATAGAATTTTTATACTAACTGTTATAAAAATATGAAACTAACACCCAAATATATATATAATTATAATTATATATATTTATTATTGACAGCTCTGAAAAAAAATAATAACATTTCATTCCAAATAAAAATATTGTCATTTAGAGCATTTATTTGCAGAAAATGAGAAATGGCTGAAATAACAAAAAAGTCCTCAAATAATGCAAAGAAAACAAGTTTATCTTAACAAGTTTAACTTCATAAAGTTTTAATAGTTCAGAAATCAATATTTGGTGCAATAACCCTGGCTTTGCATGTTCTCCTCCACCAGTTTTACACACTGCTTTTGGATAAATTTATGCTACTCCTGGTGCAAAACCTCAAGCAGTTCAGCTTGGTTTTATGGCTTGTATGTTCCACAGAAAACTCATCATTTTTAAGTGGTCTCTTATTTTTTTTTATAGAGCTGTATATTATTATACTGTCAATAAACATTGACACAAGTTTTCCATATCTACACTCGTGTGCAGGGGTGTGTGAGGAAAAAAAAGAGAAAATTGGAAATGGGGATAAATTAGTGAGAGCTAGTTATGAGATTTTATCCATATTCTAGCATAAATAATAATCTGGGTAGTTTAACACATTAATTATTTTTTAACACTGAAAAATAATATTGCAGAATATTTGTTGTGTTGTTTTTCACATTTGACGTAATCCAAATCTGACAGTTGTCCCCTATTTCGTGTCAAAATATGAAAAAATAAATGAACCATCAAACATTTTTACATTCCAGGTTATTTTTCTTCTGCAAAGTTTCCATTTTGGAGATTTTGCAGATTTTGCATGACAGCAGTAATATACAGTAACATAAAGTTTTGATATACTTTAACATGGTAATGACCTCTGAAGACTCATGTGTGTTTTCTCAGTTTAAAAAAGTTTAAACTTATTTATTAAATCTGCTATTTAACAGGTATCCCAGCTCCAATGAAGTACCTGTGTGCGATAACAGAAGGATTCTATGTGCTGTTTGTTTTCTTTGATGTGCACATGGTGTGGGTGATCATCCTCAGCCTTATCTGCTTCCTCATCCTCTTCCTCTGCCGAAACTCCAGCAGCCGAGGAGTGTTTCTCTCGCTCGCCATCCTCATCTA
The DNA here is from genome assembly GCF_023375975.1 of Astyanax mexicanus. Lineage (NCBI taxonomy): Eukaryota > Metazoa > Chordata > Actinopteri > Characiformes > Acestrorhamphidae > Astyanax > Astyanax mexicanus. The sequence goes on along the minus strand of NC_064419.1, from coordinate 39,204,089 downwards.
CATGCTGATGGGGTGTGTACTCGACAGACTGTACATCTGCACTCACAGCTCTGAGTCTGACAGTTACAGCGTTCTGCTTTATTCAGAAAGCTGTCTGAGAAGGACGTTTTCTTTGTGAATTAATGAGGATTAATCACAGTGCACTCAAATCTTTCATGAGTTATGAGACTGGTTGAACAATTAGCAACTTTTTGTCCTTTTGCAGAGAGCTGCATATGATAGATGCAGAGACTTGGCATAAGATGAGGGGTGAGTAATGCTTTTTATTTGTTTGGGTCATTTCTAAAGTGGGGTAAGGAAAATTAGAAAAAAAAGAATAAAAAAATATATGTGTAAAAATGGCTACTGCAGTATAAATTTTCCAAATTCTGGACGGAGTTGTCTGCCACGCCCCCTCCTCCACAGATGAAAAACTTGTGCAGGTTGCCAGGTTGATGCACTGGACCTTCATGACCGAGCGCAAGACGAGTTCAAGAACTTTTGTAGCTAAATTCAAGTCAAACTTTTGATTTTTCTTTTGTATATTTCTGTCACACTGTTTTTAAACAGTTGAGACCCGTTTGCTTTTCTGCTGTTATTTGCAATTCCCATAATAAAATTAGCCATCTCAACATCTGTCTTGGAGTCCTTCTGGGCTCCAAGTTAAGTCTCCATCTATCAAAAATATATGGCCAGTATTTACTCAGGTTTTGCTTCATGGATCATGGAGCTTTATAGAAGGATGCTGGGGCTGCAGTATGTTTTGTTAGTCCGCCGTTGTTGTTCCATACCTGGCAACCCCGTTGTGGAACTAGGACTGGGCTAAACCAGAGGCTAAACCATGAACCATGGTGTCCATACACTGTTGTACAAAGAATACATGGTATGTGGTATGTCAGACAAAGAACCTTCAGTATATAGTGAATGAAGATTAATGAACATAACGTGCAAGTATATTTCACAAGCTATACGCTGTTAGGGGTTGATTTTTTTTTTTTATATGTATTTATTTGCATGCTATTGTGGGTGTTGATAGGAGTATTATGTTGGTAACTGTGTAGTTTTGTCCCTGTAGCCCAACCCCCTCCTCCCCTCTGTCTTTTGCTGCCTAATGTGGAGAAAGTGACTCACATGAGATGTTGATGGGAGGCTGATTTAATGTTACTTGACAAATAGAACGAGGAAGCAGAACGATCACGCTGTACCATCTTATGCAACTGTTTTGGTACCCTGGGACACACGTTCTTAATCATAATTACTGTTTATTTTCTTACTTTAAAAAGTTTGGCCAAAAATAACAGTAAAACAGTATAATGATGTATGCTAGGGCTGCCATGCTAACTATTTTTATTTGGGTAATTTATTGTCCCAGAAATAATTGCGATTTACAATATAATTACCATTTTAGACCATAATAATGCAGTTACACCCTATTATAGAGCAATATACTTAAAATGATTAAGAATACACCGTCAGAATTGGAATCAAATGGATTTATTAAAAATGTATTTTATTTAAAAATAAATAAATAAATAAAACACAAACATAATAAACTGCTATTTTTTACATCTACATATCAGCTCAGAAAATAATTATTCAATACTGTATATTGAACATAAATAGAGACAAAGTACATCAACATCAGTTCCATAAAATACAATATGGACAAGATCAGTGGGGAGAGAAATTCCCACACAGTACTTTTTTATACTGAGGTATAGAAAAAAAAATAAGCTGTAATCCTAATGGCTGTTCTTATGTAAGAAAGAACAGTCACTAATGCTTTAATAACTTTATTAAGCTTCAGCTCTCTCTTTCTCTCTCTCGTGTCTCCAGGCTCTCAGATGGTGGTGGCTATGAAGGCCATTTCTCTGGCCTTTGACCTGGACCGAGGAGCTGTGTCCTCATTCCCCTCAGTGCTGGAGTTTATGGGCTACATCTGCCATGTGGGAACGGTCATCTTTGGACCGTGGATTAGCTTTAGCCATTACAGAGATACTTTGGATGGACGCAAAATGGTAATTTCTCAGCTGTGAAGATGTTCTCTTGCTTGTGGATGTTTGGTGACTTTATGAGTATGGGTTAGTATATTAGTAAAAAAAAAAAAAATGTCAGTGACCTGCACGTGAGCTATTTTTAGAACACAATAAATACAAAAAATGAGTAAATTAGTTAAATAAAGTCCTGTTTAAACATGTTAAAATCAGGAAAATATGTTATTGTTACAGCAAAATAAGTCAAAATCAAAAAAGAATCGCTACTAAATGTCCTTTTTATGTAATTGTCTTTTATTTTAAAGACATTTAATATTATTTTGGCGATTAATAGCTTTTTAGCACATTTTTCTCCTATCCACCTTATTATACCACACCCCCTTTCAGAAGTTAGTTTCTTTTTTAATTGAGTTAAATTTTTCTATTATTTCATGTCAAATGGTTTATGGTCGTAACGTATTTAAAGTGAATGTGGTCTAACTAGGCGAGGTGATATAGCCCTAAATAATATCACACTATTTTAGAGTATTTTTACATTAATGATATTCTTGGATATATATAAAAAAAAACATTAAGAAAAATATTTCTTATATTTATCTATTTCTAATATTTCAAGAAAAAGAAAAAAAAAATCCAACAAAAATTATATAAAATTTTATCTGCCGATATTAATAATGTGACGCGTGATTTTCACCTGGTTGTAAATGACGTCAATGATCCAAGATCACTAATAATGCACTCCCTATATCCAAGATTTAAGTAAAATAAATGATACTGGACAGATATAATCTGTTTTTAGTAGATATATAATATAATTTTTCTTTTGCTAAAAACTCTACAAATTCTAACCACATATTCCACTTATAATGATTTATCAAGTCTCAAATATCTCCATTCTCTATTCAATTCTCTATTCAATTATTTTATAGTTATTTATTATCAAAAAATTAAGTACAATGAAGATATTTAATATAGACAAAAATACCCCAGTAAAAGTTTTCTTCCTGTTACTATCAGTGTTTGCAGAGTTTAAGCGTCTGCAGTGATGTAAGTGAACTTGTTTGTTTGCAGAATGTTGGGTGGTTTTGGAAGATTGCGTTAAGCTTCACGAGGAGTCAGATTTGCCTCGTCATTTCCACCTGCATCGCTCCCTACCTCTTCCCTTACTTCATCCCTGTCTACGGAGACGGGCTCTCTCGCAGGTCAGTCCCCGTATCTGTTTGACAGTGTGAGTCTGTGTAGAATAGGTGGGTTTAACAGTGAAATGGTGTTGTTTGTTTGCAGGTGGCTTCATGCCTATGAGAATGCAGTGTCCTTTCACTTCAGTAATTACTTTGTTAGCTATCTGAGCGAGACTACCATTGTTCTGGCTGGGGCTGGGTTTACTGAACACAAAGACAACCTTAAATGGTAGGTGAACAGTGTCATTTCCTTTTCATTTTTATCCCTGCATTTCCTTCTCTTCTCTCGCTTTTTCATTTTCTCCCACAACATAAAGTGCATCTCTCTGGAATAAATCTAATTACCTCAGTAATTAGCTGTGATGAACACATTACCACACCTTCCACTCGATGCTGTAACAAAAGACTGTTCTCTTCCATTTCTGCAGTGTGTATTTGGACATGTTTTGATATGTTTAATCATGTTTTAAAAACTAAAATATTACCTTTAGCCAAATTATAAAAAATATAATCAGGATTAAATGTAATACATTCAATACATTCAAGGTCAACACCTAAGAGGTGGTTTTACTTATATATTTATTATTTAAAGCCTCTGTTGATTCTACTGGTTCAATTTGATATATATATATATATTTTTACATTTACATTTTGAATGGGTAAGATGGGTTAAAAAGTAAATCTAGAGAGTTGCTTAAGGAACTGAACAAACAAGACTTATTTTTCCCCAACACATCAACGCCATCACTGTAAAATTCTCTTGGTTTATAGGGACATCACAGTTGCCAGGCCACTCAATATTGAATTGCCCCGGTCGATGGTGGAAGTGGTCACATCCTGGAACCTGCCCATGTCCCGCTGGCTGAACAAATGTAAGCATTTGAAAATGTGCTCTAGGGTTGGGAGGTTCATCAAAATAATTTGTTAATATAATAAATTTTAATATGATTTAAAATGAGGTAATCAAGATACAGGTACACATTTACATATAGAAAAAGAACTGTGGCAGTGATTTTCATGTTTTGCACTTTTGTATAACTGAAATACAAGGAGATTACTTGTGTATTATTTGGCTTTTGCTTATATGTTGCTTTATACAGAAGTATTTATATACACGTTTTACTATGCTTGAAAATAAATGTAGAAGAAATAAACTCTAAATTGTAATGAATAGTTGCAAAATATGTAACTATTTTGGCACATCTACAAATAAAAGTCTGTTTTTATGTAAGAAAAAAAACTACCAATTAATTTTGTTTTTCGATTTATTTATTTTTTTACAATGTTGCTCTATTATTTTTAAAATTGCTCCTACTGGTCCTATATGTTGTTTTCTTTAATGCAGTTGTGATTGATCTTTAATTCTGAGCATAAACTGTTACATGAATTCTACCTGAAGCTTTACAACTGAGCAGCTTGTAAATGTGATGTCAATTTGTGCAGACGTCTTCAAGAGTGCTCTCAAACTTGGCACATTTCCAGCCATCTTGGTTACGTACACAGCCAGCGCTCTACTGCATGTGAGTATTGATCTGGTGATTGTTAGTTACAGTAATTGAAGATAAGACAGTTATACTTTTATCATTAATAGCAGTGAGTAGTTGTAGTAGAAGCAATAGATTAATTCATTATTATTTGGCATTTAATCAGCACTACATATGGTCGTGATATGCTGTAATACTTAAACTGAGTTTCTTAGTAATATATTTAAAGCGTGTGCAGTGTATGACATTGTGATGTATAGCTAGTTGGTTCAAGGCTGGTAATTCTAAGTGAAGCACTGAGTCGTGACTTCTGAATCTGTTGTTAGACAAGCTTCAGTAGAATCACAGCTGGTCATCTAGAGACACCTAGTGTTCAATATAAGGATTTTCTTTAGCCAGAGTGATTTTGAAACATGGGAAAATAATTTATTTCTCTGTCAGTGTTTCTATTTGTGTAAAGACAAACCTAAACCCACTTTACTTTACTTTCTCTGCAGGGCCTCAGCTTCCACCTGGGTGCTGTACTGTTGTCTCTGGGCTTTATCACCTATGTTGAGCATGGTAGAAACATGGTCCACACCTCATTTAAATCCTATTTTAGACATTTTTTTCTGAAAATGTCAAAAGATTCCTGGTCATTTTGAAGCATTCCTGTTGATCCATTTTTACACAATGTAAAGGACACCTGCCAGGTTTACATTAGGGCCAAAAGATATGGCCCCGAAGTAATATAACAATATTTCATTTAGATTTATACATTCACAACATTTAGCTGACTTACAAGATAATTTCTATTACAGAAGTGGGTCAATATAGGGTTAGAAATCTCCCCCAAGGAGTCTTATTGGTGCAGCACAGCATTCAGTCACCCAGACCAGGAATTGAACCCTAGTTTCCCTTATTTATAACATTTTATTTTATACATTTTTCTGCACTTATAATATAATTGGTAAAAAAAAAAACACTGATATTTTTTAATATTCATTTTAAAAATACACATCAGCAACAAAATAAATGGTTTAAATCTAACATTTTAATAATGTCAAAAAATAAATATTGAAAGAAAATTAATGTAATGTATTATTTTTATGTTTTCCATTAAATTTATTTATTTAGCGCTTTTTGCAACTGATGTTGCAAAGCAGCTTTACAGAAATGTGATCGCAGGACATAGAAACAGGCAGAACATTGAACTTACACTATTATAATGTTTGACTATTGTAATTTAATATAAATTTTAGACAGTTACATTTGCAACAAAGAAAAAAAATCTAAGTTTTAAATAATATTTCAATATCAATTTTTATGTTGCACTATTGCAATGTATATTAGTGTTTTTTTTGTTACATTACCTATCACAAAACTAAAGTGCAGAAACTTTACTGCATGGATCTAAACTGTACTCATAAATAGTTACACATAACAAATATCCTTCACAGTAAACAGCTACATTAATACAATATAATATATAATAAAATAATTTAAACAAATAAAATATATCACACCCCTAATTCACATTATGACAAAAAGTGAAAAAACACTATTATAGGATATTTAATTATTATAACTTTTAATGGTTACCTAACATCTCTCATTTTTTATATTTTCAGTCCAAAAATTTGAAACAAAAAATTTAAAACAAATCGAATTTATTAACCAACAAGACCAATTCAAACAATTTTGACTAAATCCAACACATTTAAAAAGAATAGTAACTGTGAGGGAGAACATACAGCCCATCACTCTTTCACTGTGTTTCATATAAGCAGATGAATGTCACAATAATTATGATATTTACCTTAAAATCTTAAAATATATGGACATGACCTCAGTCACTATTCTGACCTCATTATTGTAGGAAGATTTCATCGTTTCAGTGTTAAAATTTCAGTAAACTGTACACAGTAGTGATCATTTACTGACCTGAATATTTTTATGTCTTCCCCAGTTCTAAGAAAAAGACTGGCAGCCATCTTCAGTGCCTGTATTCTGTCCAAACGCTGCTCCAGTGACTGTCATCATGAGAACAAAAAGGTAGGCAGGTGTTTCACCAGCCTGACTGAAAATCTATTTTTATTGTGGTTTGAAAAGTTAAAATGAATCACTTTTTGCTTTTTTTGTTTTTAATTAATAGAAAATGATTAGAAATTTAGCCCATATTTTACAGTAGCTCTGTGTATGTGTCTGACTGTATTATGATTTTAATTTGTCTGCAGGTTGTGTGGGTGTATGCCACAAACCTGTTCTTCAGTGCATTGTCCATTTTTCACCTGACATATCTGGGCTCTCTCTTTGACATGGATGCCGAGGATGAGAAGGTTCAGGTTATTGTTTTTTTGTATTATTGTTAATCACTGTAATGAGAAGGCGTTACACAATACAATCCAGTGTTGCTTATTTAAATGGGACAATTTATGACCTCTAAGTAGGGATGTTTCAAACCGGTTATTTTGCCCCATGATCTGATCTGAGTTTTTACATGCTTAGTATTGGCAGATATCTCACTGTTCTGTGTTTGTGTGTATATGACAGCTCCCTGCTCCATTAAAACACTACAGTTTTTGGTATTTTAATATATAAATTTATTTTTATAGTTTCAGATGTTATGTGTTCGTGCTCTACTGTATTATAGTTCCACACTGTGCTCTCTAACTAAACTCTTACTTACCTCCTGAAAACTTTCCACAGTGCTGCAGGTTGGCAGTCACGCCAGGTAATGGTGCCTTGAGGACACCAGATGGCACATTGATGGCGCTGTCATTAAGACAAAGACTCGGATAGATAAACAGCTCTAGAAAAAAAATAAGAGACCACTTAAAAATGATGAGTTTCTTTGATTTTACCAAATTGAAAACCTCTGAGAAAAGCCACCAAATTGAAAGCCATCAAACCAAGCTGAACTGCTTGAATTTTTGCACAATTCTTGCAGTTTTCCAAAAGTATGTAAGACTGGTGGAGGAGAACATGCCAAGATGCATAAAAACTGTGAATAAAAAACTCTAGAACTTTATGAATATGAACTTGTTTCTTTGCATTATGTGAGGTCTGAAAGCTTTGCATCTTTTTTGTTATTTCAGTCATTTCTCATTTTCTGCAAATAAATGTTCTAAATTACAATAGTTTTGTTTGAATTTTGGAATAAATGTTGTCTGTTGTTTATAGAATAAAACAACAATATTCATTTTACACAAACATATACCTATACGTAGCAAAAATCTGAGAATCTGATTCAGAAACTGAAGTGCTCTCATTTTTTTCATAGCTGTAGATTAAAATAACATACACCTAATCAATTAAAAACATGCCTGCATCAGACCTGATCCCAATTCACTGGATCAGATCAAAATATTCATAGATATCATATTGTGTAAGTAATTTATCTTTTGTGTATCTACTCTTTGTCTTCCAGGGTTACATGGCAAGTCACACCATTCAAAAATGGTCAGAACTGAACTGGGCCAGCCACTGGGTGATGTTGGGATGTTGGGTCTTCTATTGGCTCATTTGAAGCTGGATGTGAAACTATGGATCAAGCTGAGGACCTTTTACACTCCTTGGATTGAGATCTTATCGGACTCAAAGCAAAAGCATATCTTCAGCATATCTACAGACTGTTTATACAGTGATCAAGCATTGCAGTTCCATCATTCCTGCTTTCACACCTTATACTGACACTGTTCTACAGATCTGTAATCGTAACTACATTCCTCCATGTACTGTATGTGTTAGACCTGAGAAAATCTAGGTGAACATGTTGTTCTAGTTTTTGTTACTTTTTTATACATTACCAAAATAACAATAAAGATATTTATTGTTTTCTAAGAAAATGTGATACAGTTTGTCTGTTCATCTCTTGTGTATTAGTGGCATCTCTCTTTCCATTATATATATAATAAATAAATAATCATTTATTCAAAAGCCATGATAAAAAATAGACATCCCCAGACCAACACATTATTGTTATTAAATAAATAACAATACACAAATGTGTATTCATTATTTTATACATATAGCATGCATATAATCAAAGTGTACATTAACTGTACACTACATTTTCAAGTCAAGTCAAGTAGTTTTATTGTCAATACTGCATATGTACAGGACATACAGAGAATTGAAATGACGTTACTCTCCTTCCCAATTTTACAGCAAGTACAGATAATAGATATAATAAAGGAGGATGGGAGACACTATGTGTACAATACAGCAGGGACACAAATAGACATACATGAGACAAAAACAAGGTGCAGTGGTGTGGGGGAGGAATAGATATATAAATATAAGTAAATAAGTAAAAATAGATATATAATTATAATATAAAAGAGTGGGAGACACTATATGTTCAATACAGCAAGACACAATAAACATACGTAAGACAATAGTGCAATATTGATGGTGATTGAGATGGAATGACAGTATAAATAGTAAATAACAGTGGTGCAAATAGGGTATATGGTATATAGCTTAAATTGTGATGCATTTTGGGTGTTTGATAGTGAACTATATAGGGAATAAAACATACTGTTGATATTTTAACCAACACTACACAATGGCTGATATATTGCACTATTTCTGTAATAAGGACCAATTTAGAATGCAGATTTGTCACTGCGGTTTTTGTTTGGAGATTTTATTCTAATAAAAGAAATAAACAGTCTTTTAATATTGGATAGACAGACAGCCCATGTCTCTTCTCTCATCTCAATCATGTTAGACAGGTACAAAAAGAAGAGAAAAAAGAGGAGATTTATGAGGGATAGAAATAGAAAAAAAGATGTCCCAGCCCAATTGGGACCTCAAGATGGTTTGTTATGCGCCTGAAATAAAGAGATGTTGAAGTTTAAGAATATACCAGTTCTGCTCTGCTAAATTTCAAATTCAAAATTTGAATAGCGAAAAGTGATGCATGAGATTCATTTAGATCGATTCATTTATCACAGTGCATTTTAGAAGAGTTTTAAGAATATATAAATTATGAATTAATTTATTTACTGCTCTGCTGAAGTTCATTTTCAAAAATTTAATAGCAAAAAGTGATGCATAAGATTAATTTAGATATATTAATTAATCACAGTGCATTTAAGACGAATTTTAAGAATATGCCAGTTATGGGGCTCCGAGTGGTCCAGCGGGCTAAGTGCTGCCACTATGATCAGGAGATTGCTGGTTTGAATCCTGCTCATGTAGCTTGCCATCAGCTTCCAGAGCCCCGAGAGAGCACAATTGGCCTTGCTCTCTCTGGGTAGGTAGATGGCGCTCTCTCCCCTCATCACTCCAAAGGGTGATGTCGATCAGCACAAGGCGTCTGTGAGCTGATGTATTACAACTGAGTGGCTGTGCTTTCGTCTGAGTGCGCTGTGATGCTACTCAGCAATGCTGCATGAAAAAGACGCAGTGGCTGACTGCACAAGTGTCTTCACCCTCCTGGTGTTGGGGCATCACTAGTGATAGGGGGAGTCCTAATGAGTGGGTCCTAATTTCCGTAAAGAAAATGGTAAAAAAAAAAAAAAAAAAAAAAAATTGAAATGAAATAAACAAAATATGTCAGTTATGAATTTGTTGATTTATTGCTCTGCTAATTACCTTTCATAGCAAAAAGTGATACGTGCGATTAATTTAAATTAGATTAATTAATCGCAGAGCATGTGCTTAATTAGCTAATCTTTTCTTTAATCGTTTGATTAAAAGCACTAGTAACAAGTCTATTCATTTATTTATATATTTTTAAACGATGTGAGTGTAAGTATTTGAGTGTGAGTGTAAATTTAAAAGAAAGTATAAAAATAAAATGTAAAAAATAAAACCACGTTTTTTTTTCAATCAAATCTCGTTCTCTCCTCTCCTGCGCGCTTGTGAAATATCGCGATATCTCCCCTTCTTCTCACTACGTAATGTGCCGTGCTGCTTATGGCGGCGCTGGTGACAGTGCTGAAAGCTGTTGGGGTGAGTTTTTCCTCTTTTGTTTGGGTGATACGCAGTTTTAAGACCGCAGGGTGAAGGTAGAGGTGTGTGTGCGCTTTGTGTTTTAGGCTGGGCGGCTGTAGTGTCGTGTTTACGGTGTAAATGTTGTTATTTCCAGGGACGGGAAGGCCTGGGTGGGGGCCGCAGACCTCACCGCTCGTTTCGGCGCTGCTAGGCTGTTAGCTAGCGGGCTAAATAGCTAAATATACCGGTTAATAAATCACAGCGGAGGCGGAGTCTGCTTTAATTAGATCAACGTTTGCCTTATACTTAAAGAACTGGCAGAGAACTGTGTTTTAGACTGGCTTTTTTGTTCTAAAAGAAGTCGCATTATTGTCCTGGAAGTAGAGGTGTGAGGTGCAGACCCAGTAGATAAAAATCCACTCCAGGATTTTGTTCCCACAGTTCTGCTGCAGATCACACAGTAGGGCCGTATAGGCAGTTGAAGCAAAATCCTGGAGTGGATTTTTACTTTCTTAACCTGGATTACCCACTTCTACCTCTAACTTCACCGTTTTGTGTTTCAACGTGGCTCTGTGCTGGTTAGCTAAGTGGCTGGCTAGCTAACACACGTTAGCACCACTAGTTTCAAAGCCTTTTCTTTGTTGTCCGACATTTTTAAGCTATATTTTAACCCTCGGCGACACACATACAGATATACAAACACACTCACATGTACATATACACACACATACATATATAAACGCACAAACACGCAGACATGCAACGAACAGCCAACATAGATCCCTAAAAACAGGCGTGTTTATTTTTATATGGCAGCTAAACAAGTTTTAGCCTCAAATGTTTTTGGCCACAGCAGTGGAAAATCAGCTTTTACTAGTAAAATGTCTAAATATAGATCAAATAGATAATAGCTAAAGATAAAGCTATAGATAGATAGCTTATAGATTCTATAAGCTACTGACAACATTTCTCCCAATTAAGAAAAAAAGAATGTAATTTAGAGTATTTATTTGTGGAATAAAAAAAGAAAAAGATGCAGAGCATTCAGACCTCAAATAATGCAAAGAAAACAAGTTCATATTCATAAAGTTAAGATTTCAGAAATCAATATTTGGTGGATTATCCCTTGTTTTTAATCACAGTTTTCATGCATCTTGGTATGTTCTTACACACTGCTTTTGGGTAACTTTATGCCACTCCTGGTGCAAAAATTCAAGCAGTTCAGCTTGGTACAGATTGTTTTTAATTTGGTAAAATCAAAGACTCGTAATTTTAAGTGGCCTTTTTTCCGGAGTCGACTAAGTGTGTTTTGTAACAGTACCACATTACACATAGTGGACAATGGGCTAACTCACACTATTTACACTCAATTTGGTCTGTCTCTAAATGTTACATAATTACTAACTAAAAATCAGTACCTTTTACGTTTAAACAACATCTGAACATTTAAATGGCTTTTAAATCTCATGTTCAGCTGTTTTTGTTTTCAGCAATGGAGGAAATTAAATGTCCTTTGACAAATTGCTTGACTACCAAAATAATAATTAATTCCAGCCTATATATATCTATAATGAACCTACAGTTTTTACCATTGAAAACTTCAGTAACAAATGTCTTCAATTGGAAAATGAAATTCCAGAAATCTGGAATCTGAAATTTCACTGAATAACATCAGCAAAGCCCCACTTTTAAGGTATAGCTATTGTGAGCTGTGCATTAGAAGTACTATAAAAGAATTTAAAACAATAAAACTAAAAGAGAAGTAAAATGAGTAAATGATGTGCCAAGACAAATCTGAGCGAGGATTTCAGTGACTCTGGAACAACATTAATAAATACGAGCTGACTGCAACAAACTAAAATGCTCTTTTTGCTAAATCGTAATTTCACCTGGATGTTACAGATATTTTAATAAGATATGCATATATTTTATGCACTGCACAAGTGTTCTAGGCAACTGAAACTAGGCTTTAAATCCCAAATGTTTCATATCATAAGAGCTGCTTAAATTTGAAACTTGTGCTTAGCACTGCAGATTTTACTGTTTTTAGAAATATCTGGATGTGTGGATGGGCCTGAACAAATATCCTGTCCTTGTATCATTTGTAAAAACTGCACTACTTTTACAGATCTGATTCAGAACACTGGAGTAACAAAAAAATTGGACTCCTAAGTCAGAACTTGGGAATGATTAACATTAAACTCCGGACATGAACATTAGTTGTTAGGACATTTGGCAGGCTGATGTTGGTTTAATTCGTAACTAATAACTGTAATTAACTACAAAAGAATTGGCCTTTAGCTTCTTAGCCAGACACGCATTGTTTTGTCTATTTGTGCTGTTTTGAAAAGGAAGTCAAGGCCTAAAGTCAGTGAAACTGGAAATTTATAGAAGGATTTATTAATAGCAGCACAATTTCAGTTATTCACTAGTGAAGACCCGAGTGCTGTTCAGGGAAGGGCAGTGCAGGAACGCGCTGCAGCTGTAGTCAGAGGAGCGCGTGCTTGTTTTTCCTCGAGCCTTGACTGTTTGTGGCCCGGGCGCACTGTAACTGCACAGCGCGTGCTTTTCAGCTGTGTGTGACGCAGCCAATAACAGGGGCTTCGGAGTAGTCGGTCACAGCTGAAGAGCATGCGCTGTGCAGTTAATGTGTTGAAACGTGAGTAGCTTGATCACCACAGTGAAATTTTGGGTTTCTTAAATTCTGTCAACTGATCTCTTTACTCCAGGTAATAACTCGCAATGTTGATTTTTAAATAGTTTGCCTTTGGGTGAGTAGGCACACTGTTGGAATAAGGTTGTGGATAACACCATCCCCATTACAAACAGACAAGTTCTCAATTCCCTGATCAGGCAGCATAGCAGGGTTCACCAAAAATGCCATCTGTACACACTAACCTTTTCTGCCTCAAAGCCAGCCTGTTTAAACATAGAAAGCCCACAAGTAAAGTTTTTTTATGTATTTTAAATGTTTGTGAAATGTTACTACTTGTAAGTTTGCACTAAAGACTAAATTTACTTAAACACTTGCCTCTTAATACCATTTATCATTGTTCTGCATAGACAAAAAATTCTGTAAGGCTCAGTAATTGCAAGACTGCAGCTTAATTAGTTTAGAGATCTTTCCCATTAAGCTCCTGTTGGAAATTTACAAAAAAAAACTGTGCTGAATAAAAGAGCAGTAACCAAGTCATGCTATTACAGCTGCTTGTTTAATGGCAAAAAACAAAAATGAAGACAATTTAACGTGTAAAATTAATTGTGAAAATGTAGGATATCCCTCCTTTAAACTGTTGATCTGCCCATTCCTCAGGAGGTTGTACCACATCCCAGGATAGTGTGACCCATTTGTGAGGCTTGTTTTGATCATTAAGAGGGCAGCATGGTTGGGTGTTGCAACATGCTGTAACTAAATTGAGTCTTCCTGCATTTTAAAGATGACCTCTAGTAAATCAGTCTGATCATTTGGCCAGTTTTAAAATCGGTAAAGGCATAACCTTGTAAATATCACCTGGTTCTGTCCCGGTTGTGTGTATGTAATGTTAAGAGCTTTGTTGGTGTAGTTGTTTTTTTTTCCCATTTTGAAATAAGCTCTAGGTTGAGATGGTGTTCCATAAATACACATCTAGCTGGAGGTATTCAGAGGCCTGTTGATCTGCAGGATGGGTACATTTGGTCAGCTGCCCTTGCTACATGTGTACAGGGCAACTGAGGAAACTATATTTTTAGGCCTATGGGTGAGGAGGTTGGTGTTTGAGTTGCACAAAGAAGCCAAGGCCCAAGGCAGCAATGTACTAGTGTGATGTATTGTGATTATATATAAAACTAGCAGACCAGATAACCTTAAATTTTATTGTAATCTATATTTGCCTCTTTCTTAAAATTTTGTTTTTGTTTGTCACTGAAATTCCACCCAAATCTAAATTAATCCTAATTATTACAGGGAAACCCAGGTAACTTTTCTTTGTATAAAATGTGGGCTGGGGTTAGTGAGGTGTTGTCAACTGGAAGGTGCAGTTAGCAGAAAATGAGTTTTTAAAGTGTGTAAATGCGTAATATCAAAGCTGGAATTGTTGGTGTGTACAATAAGATGAGATTGGCACAGATTGTAGATAATCCTTTCTCCTACTCATCTCAGTGTTTAATCTGTTGTAAACCTTAAAAACACCATAGGAAGGACCAAGCATAGATGGGCAGATAAAAGCTCATCTTTATGTAAGGGAATGGTGACAAACAATAAGATATGACAACCTTGTCTAGCACAAAATAAAAAAAACAAACAAACATTATAAGATGTTTAGGCACAAGACAAAACAAAGTTCCTGGTGTAAAATTGTCAATTACTTGTCTTAATGTTTGTGATAATTGGGCACTTTAAAATGTAATCTTTATTTTTTTCTCTCTTTCTTTCTCTCCGAACAGTATGAAGTGAAAAAGAACTGATTTTGTACCATCTGAAACTCCTACTTCAAGTTCAGATCACTCAGAAGCAACAAATCAAGGAAAAAACAAACATCCCCTGAAAAAGACCCAACGGTGCAACATCTCTAAAGACGGACAAGACGGAACTTCATTCTATGACAAATTAACAGTGTAAACCATAACGACCAAACAAAGCAACCAAAGATCTTCAAAAACTGAACGACTAGATTGAAGTAATCAACCATCAACGTTAACGGCAAAGACGATACTTGATCTGAGACAAGAAGTTTGTGCCTACTCAACAGCTTTGACAAAGCACACGTCCCAACGCTGCTCCAAGCCCTACTCATCCTCCCCGCACCTCTAACTCCTCTGGGGTGCGGAGAGGGCTGCTGTCTGCTAGTTTAACTTTCTTTCTCAGTTACCTCTGTAGCCCTTCTATCTTTTTATTTTTTTTGGTCATTTTCCTCTTTTCATCTCGTTCAAAGCATTGTTTCCACACCTGCATTTGCCTTTTTTCTTTTTTCGTCCCTTTTTTTTGTATTCCTTTTTTTGTTACTAGAACGTGTGCCAGAAATTTGAAAGCAAGTGTGCGTGCTAAAGAACAAAGATTCTAAGTGTTTGACTGTCTAAGTGAAATCGACGTTCCACAACACCTAAGCAAGGTAAGTTCTGTTTCCCCCCACTTCTTGTTTAATTTTTTTATCATTGTTGTAGCAATTAACATGTAAAACACAATCAAAAATGCAGCATGAAATCTGCTGCCAATTGGCATGTTTTATACATTCTGCCAGTGTTGCACAATAAGCGTTTAAGACACAGCAAAAAAGCACACAATGAGGAGTTAAGTCCTAACAGTGATTTCTCAGTTGTTTTTCCCAAAGCAGAAGCATGCTTGATCTTGCTCAATGTAATGTAGTGTTGAATTTTATTGCTCTGATTAGTTATAGTGAGCCTGTACAGAAACGGGTCGAACAGGTTTAATTATGTGCAAAGTTATCTTTGATGTTTGTGTTGGATATGCTTTAATATCTAAGCCCTTAAACAAGTCCAGTACAAGTCTTACTGTTATGTAGGATTTAAAATATCAAATAAAGGCTCATTTATCCTCTTATTTATGAAACTGAACACGTTTCAGATAATTTAACAACTGAACACGTACTTATGAGCTTTTCACCTTTACATGCATGGTTGGTTTAGCAATGCATCCACTGGATGGTTATGGTGGATGATTTTATCTATATAATGTACTAAGTAGAAGTTCAGCCACAAGTTACTTTTCTGCTAGAGTTGGTTGGTTGTTGTGTCCGAGTGGCAGTGATCCAGTGGCCCTTGACCTATTGGCTGCACTGCCCTCACAATTTCCAGTGGCAATGTTTTGTTTGTTCGTCCTGATTTGCAGGCTTGCATAGGACGTGCACATATATGGATAAAATAAAATAAAGCATGAATGAAAGCTCATTCTGTATTCGTATTTAATGTTGAGCATAAATGAGCCTTGGATTCAACATGAAATTGGGATGTATATAACTCAAATTATGGATATCAAGTGTTTCCTCTAGCACAAAGAAAACAAATGGACCTTTACATAGCTAAAAAAAATTACAAAAAAAACATGTACCTGAACTTTCTTTGTGCCTTACACACTTGGCTTGCCTGTAGCGATCTTGTCTCAACACAAACCTTGCGATCCATGGCCCCATTTTGACCCCCGATTGTGCAGCTTTGCTCACTGGCTGTTCTTGTTGCTTTTCTTCTCCCTCCCTTATTTTGTTTTTAAGTTCTACCCCACCACCCCTTCTCTCCCTGTCTTCACCTTTGCAGAAATCCAGAGGTGTCAGCTTCACTTTACAAAATAAGGGAAGGGAATGTTCTAAATAACAAAAGAAATTGACAAAGAAAGAAAAAAAAAACGTGAAGGGTGGGAAACATATAATCCTATAAATTAGTGTTCCTGCAATCCAGGCTGAACCAGGTGTGGTAAATTTGGCCAAAGTTGTATGGGAAAATAATGGGCAGTCCCTGGAAAGGTTTTGTAGAGTTTACCTTGCCTGCGTCGCCTCCTGCTGCGTTTGTTAGCGCTGACCTGAGCAGCACCTCCCCTGTTGGGCTCAGCCTGTCTCCGTACGGCCGATCCGTAAGTGCCACCCGTCTGCCTCACCCGTCCAAACGTCCTCCCTTCATCCCTTTTTTTCCCTCGCTCTTTCTCTTATCTCTTCCCTGATCCTAACTCGTCCTTCCATCCAAGCACTCCACTTTTGTCCCCCTCTACACTGTCTGGCTTAACCTTTTCATGACCCCACCCAGTCACCGGGCTCAGAGACTAGCTTCGGCTCAGAGACGGTCAGAGAGAGGTGGCAGGCAAGGCCAGGGACGCTGTCTGGAGGAGTTAGGGGGGGTTAAACCAATTTTGCTTGCCATGTGACAAAGACTAGGTAGTCATCATAATGAATTATGAATTTTATCAATGTGGGTTATGGTACCTTTTAATTGTAAATACTACTTCTCCTTTGTCACTTTATGAACCAAACCAGCTTTTCTGTGATGTTCAAGCAGATTTACTGGATGGGAGAAAAATGTTTTCCAGTGTTTCAGTGCAGGAAAGTTTCTTTTAAGGGGCTCTATGAGAAACACTGGCACTGGAAAAGCACACTTTATGAAAAAATGTGCCTTTTGACTGGATTTGTTTAGGCATATTTCTAATGATCCAATTTTTTTTTACCTCTTTTTAACTGAAAAAAGTCAAATGTCTCTTTTAATCCACTTTGGTTTTGTGGATATACATTTACAGATGCTAATTGCCCTGGTTTGGAGCTTTTATAGACCATCTAAATAAGAGATTTTGGGCCTTTTCAATTACATTTACTGTCTTTAATGGATGTCGATAGGCAAGATGAGTAGTGATGCACTTAACTGGGACTAAACTCCCTGCGTTTCCAGTAACTCACACCAAGTATCTGGGAGTGCAAATGCACTAGACAGTTGACTGATTAGCTTTGGATTCTGCATTTTAGAATGTTAAAAGCAACATTTGGCAGTGTTGTAGTTGTGGGTTGTCACCAGTGTTTTTGCAAAAACTTGTTGGAAGGAAAACCTCTTACATAAAAGAACTTGGGAAATTGTTTTAAATAATATTTTCCAGAGTTTGCCACTGAATGACCCAGTGGTCGAGGCTGGTCATTCTGTGCCCTTTTCATGTAACCAACCATTTGCCATCGCTCTTTACTAGTTGTATCTTATTAGGCCACCTCTTCTTATTGAGTAGTGGTTCTTACGAATTCTCTTGGCATGTTGTTTATAGGACAGAACAATGATTAGAAATGTGTGTCTATATATAATAGCCTTGATTTTTGTTTAGGCTTTATTCCTATACTGTCATGACAATCTTTCTGTTACTGTGTCCAGCTTTTCCATTTGCCTTAAGCAGTGCATCTCTTATGGTCACGCATGTGAAACGGCTTGTATTGTTCGGGACACCCACTGTGTGTGTGGATGGGGGAGGGCCGCCTTTTAAGAATACTGACTTTAGTAAATGTGTTAATACATGTTTTGACTCTTAGTTGAGAGGTCAGAATTTTACCCAAGATAGGGAAACTGATCTCTCAGGCTGTCATAGGCCTTCCTCATGTTTGGCATGGGTTTAATAGGTTCCACATGCACATCAGTGCCAGCCAGTTTCCTAAACTGAGCATTTTCATCTTTTTGTTTTTAAAGTTTTGTGTATGTGGTTCTGTATGTTCTGTGTTTTGATTTGTTCATGTCTAAAGGCTTTTTAGTTTTTATATATACATTATTTTTTTCCATGAAACATTTTTCACCCCTTTCAGTTTGCATCATCCTTAAGAACTCCTTTGAAGATGGAGAGGACAAACACCGATGCATCTTCCCCTACTGTTGCTACCCCAAACCCTGCCCCAGCCCCTGCATCTGCCCTTGCAACTATCTCTTCCACCTTCAGCCAACCAATCCCTCGCTCAGCCTCTGTCTCTTGCCACACACCTCGTGCGGCATCAGGGAAAAGGCATAAGCGTGCCCCTTTGTATCAGAGATCTGTAAGTGGGCATGTTGAGGAGTGCTGCCCTGCCAGTGTCAAACACCAGCTGATTCTAATTGCATGGTTTGGGATTGAGTTTTGAATTTAACCTGCAGTGATAGTCTGAGGATTGACGATTGTCTATGGATTAAAAATAGATTATTTTTTGTGACTAATGTTTCAGCACGCTTGTTTCTAATTTGGTGTTCTCAGTAGGACTAACAAAAGCAGTGCCACTGTTGCATGCATTCACGCTGATAAATTGCCGTGTGAGACTTCCCATCGCCCCCTCTGATGCATGAGTTTCAGTGAAACAGCCAGAGAGTGCTGGCATTGTTTGTATTGATGTTTCAGTAATGAAGAGTGTTGTGAATCAGCAGAGTCCTAACCCATATAACGCATTTGACTAAGTCTGAATGTCCTCCTTTTGTTCAGAACACCACTGCAGGCAGATTACACTGGAAAACTGTGGTTCAGCTGCTGTTGTACAGGTTCTAATCCCTGCCCACTGACTTTTGTGTAAACCACGGTGTGGAAGCATATTTAGCTTGTTGTGTTTTTGAGTTGTACATGAACCTAATTCACATGCCAAACACACATGGGGAAGAGATGCCATCTCACTCCTTTATCATTTTTCTTATGTGGTTACCTCAAGTCTAACAAGCATGGCTGTCCTTTTTATGTCTGTGTTTTTAACCTATGTTTATTTTTATTTTCATATAGATGAGTTTCGACCCAAGCCTGCTGCACAGCAATGGCTTTGCGAATGGTACTGGCGTGGGCCTGCGGGAGACCGGTGTGGTGGAAAAGCTGCTCACCTCTTATGGCTTCATCCAGTGCTCCGAGAGGCAGGCTCGCCTCTTCTTCCACTGCTCTCAGTACAATGGAAATCTGCAGGAGCTCAAGATTGGAGGTAAGAGGGTGGCAGAGCAGTAGAAAGGTCCATCAGATATAATTTTTTTATTTTATAAGCCAAACAATTTGGGGGTGGTGTAAATTTTTAGTCAATAAAAATGCAGCAGACACAACATAGTTGTGGGAAGAAGTTTGCATATACTCATGGCAAAATCAGGTCTTGGACATTGCTTTGGTGGACTCTTCTCCCAAAATGGGACTAATATTTGCGTTCATGGTGGTATTTAACTGGTCCAACAGACTGCACTGGTTTAGCTGATAGTGAAAGCAAGTTTTCATCTCATTCAACCAAACCATTTCCATACAAACAACTTCTAGACATACTTTTTTTACTTAAATGGAGTTCATTTAGCAGAGATCATCTATGAGATATAATAAAAATATATAGTATCTTAATCACATTTAAATATATTGGTATTAATTAAGTATTGCCTTTTCCTAGTTCAGAGACTCAACTTAGCAGTAACTTATTTTTCTTTTTTTATATCATATATTTAAAACTGCAAAACATTTGTCTAGAAGTCAGGTTTTATAGTCTTTTTATATAGCACTGTCACTATAACCGGGAGATCGCTGGCTTGAATTCCAGGCTTGCCATCAGCTGCCAGAGCCCTGAGAGAGCACAATTGGCCTTGATCTCTCTGGGTGGGTAGATGGCGCTTTTTCCCACATCACACTCAAGCTGATTTCAGTCAGCACAAGTTGCTGCTCTTTCCTCCGAGCACACTGGCTACTCGGAAGTGCTACATCAGCAGCAGTTCGAAAAGAGATGGTGGCTGACTAGCACATGCCTCTTCTGATCCATGTGAAGTCTTCACCCTCTTGCTGTTGTGGGCATTACTAGTGATAAGGGATTGAGAGCAGCTAAGTTGGTGAGGTAATCGGCATAGCTAAAATTGGGGAGAAAAGTGTTGTTTAAGGGGGCTGTTAGAATAAAGGATAAAGTCTGGTTATTGTCTGAATAAAGTAGGCCTGTCATCAAAGTTTTTGATTTGTTGTGTAATGTATGGACATTACATCAAATTGAGTTGACCTCAGAAATGCTCAGTAGTGTTTGCTTAGTAAGAAGAGCCCATTAGTGAGTGAGTAAATATGTCTGTTTTGTTTAAAATCTGTGCTTTTAGTTTATTTAGGTTATTTAAACATTATAATCCAGTCCTGTCTGAATTTTCTTAATAGCTAAAAGTTCATTACAAAAGTGGAATAAAATTATATTAGTAAAATGGGTTGTAGTTGTAAATGGTAAAATTAGAAAAGGTTCTGTACAGTATGATGTATCATGTATGTGCTTCTTGAGGTGTGCTAGGCCTAAACCCTTTAACCTTTTATTTCTTTCAGATGATGTGGAGTTTGAGGTGTCGTCTGACAGGCGCACTGGCAAGCCAATAGCTGTGAAGCTTGTAAAGATCAAGGCTGAGGTGCTGCCCGAAGAGCGAATCTCTGGGCAGGTGGGGCCTGACTTGCACGCCTCTCCCTTTACTATGCTGCATGGTTATATACATCCACATCCAGTTAAGGAACACATTTTCTCTTGGTTGTTTTTGTCCTCGTCTCATCAGTGTCCATGTTTACTTTTACTTGTTTTATGTATTTATTGGGAGGGTGGGTTCAGGCTCATTTTAAACTCACTTGTCTGATAATGATTGAAAGTGACCTCCTCACTGGATTGTGCACTTAATAATTAAAATAGTTAAATGTAAGGAACCATATTTTTATGTGGGTTCACAATGGGCTTGAATGTCTTTGACTCTTGTCTTGTCTTGTTTTTTTTTTTTATTTGTTTGTTTTTTGTTTGTTTATTTTAAATGTGGTGATTGTGGGTTATGGGTTTGTTTGATTTAAATATTTTAGTTGTCACCTGCATGTCTCATTTAATTGTTTTAAATGGGTGCCATATGCAGTAATTCAGTAAATTCAACATTATTTTAGTATTTACTGTTGGTCTAAAACACTGTGCTTTCTCTAACTCTGTTTGTGTTTATGCCACTGCGGTACAGGTTGTCTCAGCCATCCCCAACCACCTGGATGGGAAATCTGCACCTGGCCAGGTTCCTACTGGCAGTGTGTGCTATGAGAGAAATGGGGTAAAATACTCACACAATGTTCAGCTGTACTTTTCTTTTGGTTCTGTTAAGCCTATGCCAAGTGTTTTTTTTTATTATTATTATTTTTTTTATTAATTTGATCTTTAGCTAAATTACTGGATTAATTTAATTCATTTATTTTAATCTTCTGACACCACTAATAAAAATCTGAAATGTAGTAAGACAAAAAAATAAAATAAAAACAGGTTTCGTAGGGCCCTAAAGTTGCTGCAGAGTTGTTCTGATCTTTGTGTGTGTGTATATAAAGAAAAGCCTTATTTAATCTGTTTTAATATTTACCAGCTGAAAGGCCTGATATTTAGTGTTTAATTTGTGCTATCTGTTTGTTGGAATAACATTTTCTCTTTTGATGAATGATAACTATAGAGTAACTTTCTTTATGAAACTTCCCCCAGGAGGTGTTTTATTTAACCTACACCCCTGATGATGTGGAAAGTAACATGCATCTGGACACTGGAGACAAAGTCAGTTTCTACATGGAGACTAACAAGCAGTGAGTTTTCAGTTTTCCTCTTGGTGCAAGAAACACAAAGCCCTGAAATACTTGAAGGTCAGCATGTATGTTTGTCTTTCAGCACTGGTGCTGTTAGTGCCCGGAATATTGTGTTGGTTAAGAAGAAGCAGATGAGGTGTCAAGGAGTTGTTTGTGCCACTAAGGTAAATGTGCAGCATAAATCAATCTGCTCTTTCATTCTTTCTTAATACTGAAGAATAGTTGAGTTTAAAAATGATTCAGAGCAATTTTGGGAAATCATATAAATCTTTACATATGTACAGAACCTTTTTGCCTGCTGTCCCTTTTGTAATTATTATTTTTTTTTTGTCCCCTCTTGTAGGAGGCATTTGGATTCATTGAGAGAGCGGATGTGGTGAAGGAGATTTTCTTTCACTACAGTGAGTTCAAGGGTGACTTGGAAGCATTGCAAGCTGGAGATGATGTAGAGTTCACCATTAAAGATAGAAATGTAAGTTTTGGGGTGTTAATAGATTTACATTAGTAGTTAGGTTTGTCTGTAATGAGATTTTTCTTGTTAATGTTCAAGTTGGACACACAGGATGGTTGCATTCTAAACATATATTTTTTTTCCCCCCATTATAGGGAAAGGAGGTGGCTACAGATGTTCGTCTGCTCCCTCAGGGCACAGTTATTTTTGAGGACATCAGTATTGAACAGTTTGAGGGCACAGTCACTAAAGTTATTCCCAAGGTTCCCACCAAGAATCAGGTAGGGTTTATTTATAAGGGATGCACTAAATATTTGGCAGTCAGAGATGTTGGTCCAAAAAAATTACAAAATAGCTGAACATAGTCACATTGTGGTATTTACTCTCCCTTCTGTGGCACATCCACAATCCACAAAGAGTTAATCTTAATCTTAATCTTGTTGTAAAAAACGAATGGTAAGGCTGTCTGCCTTTCAGAGGTGACTTGATTAGCACTGCTGATGTACATTTTACTATTAGAAAAGCACTGCTGAGGTAAATGTACTGTATTGAGAAATTCAAGACACATTTAATTAAACCTGCAAAAACCTGCATTCTGTATTCTGTCCTTTAGCCAAATTGTTTATTTTGTTTAGTTTCTTAAGTTCTTATTTCAGTGCAGCCCTAGCTTTCATTCCCACAATCTCATTTTTCCTCCTTCGATCTCATTAGTTAGTGACATAAATTGACATTAGCTATATGGAAGAATTTTCCATAGTTTTGATGGCAGTTTTCTTTTCTCTCAGAATGATCCCCTTCCTGGCCGAATTTGTGCCAGAATTAACTTCACAGAAAAAGAACTTCTATTTGGAGAGAAAGATACCAAGTCTAAAGTGACCCTTCTGGAAGGAGACCATGTTCAGTTCAACATTTCCACTGATCGCCGAGACAAGCTTGAGCGTGCTACAAACATCGATATTCTCCCTGACACTTTCCACTTCACCAAGGAGGCCCGTGAAATGGTGAGAATCTGTTCCTCCAAGGTTGTTGTTTGTTTTATTTTAGTTAAAGTGTATTTTAGTATGTCGGTAATTTATTTTAGTATGTTAAGTTAATTATTTTATTTGTACATTTTAATCTTGCTTACATCAAGTCTAACATGCCAATTGAACCGTTTGGACCATTCGCAGTTAAGAGATGAGGTATCCTGGTGTACTGCAGTAAAGTTTGTTGGCTCTGAAAGTTCTCCTCCACCCTAACAGCCTCCTTTCTTCCCCTCTCTTCTCTTTTTGTCTCTCTAGGGTGTGATAGCTGCAATGCGTGATGGGTTTGGCTTCATTAAGTGTGTGGACCGTGATGCCAGAATGTTCTTCCACTTTAGTGAGGTGTTGGAAGAGAGCCCACTGCACATCTCTGATGAAGTAGAGTTCACCGTTGTTCCAGTGAGTTACAGAGAAGTGGCAAGCAACTTTATTGCATTTGATATCCTGGTCTCTCTGTCTCTCTCTTACTCTGTCTCTCTTTCTCTCTCTCGCGCGCGCACTCGTGCGCTCTCTCTCACACTCTTTGCACTTTCTTTGACTTGAACCTGCTGCTGTGTCTTTTTCAACCTGTCCATATTTAAGAAAACTATTTGGCTACATCAACTGTAACATGCCAGTTGAATCACATTTTGGACCATTCGCAGTTTAAAGAGATCTAAGGTGTGACATTGCACTCCTTTTGCTGTGCGACATACTTGGACTTGCAACTTGCAAAACTGACATTACAAAAACATTCATTATAAATAATAGGAGGAGATGGCCTGTGTAGGTGAATACAGGACGTAGGATAATTCATGAAGTTGCTAGTTAAACTGTCTTATGAAACTAAATCTGAATTTATACCGTGTAATCTTGGTTCAGATTTTGGTCCAGACTTTCAGGTGTAAAAAGCTCCCTTAGTAGACTACCTTGGGTTATTGTTGCAGTAGTAGGGGAAAAAGCTGCTTTTAGAAGAGCTTCTGCATTAAAATAGCAAAGCTTTTTTGCTTGTCAAGGGAACAAAGGAATGATCATTGTAACAGGGAGGTAACTTAATTTAGTGACCCTGTTTAGATTCAAGCAGCTCTGAAGACTCCTCTCCCCCTCTGAGTTGGGTATGGAGTTGTTTATAGCCACAGTGTTAATTTGACAGATTGAGTACATGAAGGTATAGTTTCTTTAATGCAGTGTGTCTCTGGGTTGGTGCTGGTATGCATGTGGATTTTGTCTTGTTTAAAAAGGACAGTTGGTAGATAGGACAGTGTTGGATGCAAATGACTGGAATTGTTCTATTTTCTGTTAAGTAATGCAATAATGCACTTTAATGTTAAAGTTATGTGGTTTTAGAAGGAATAGTGTGGCTCAGTGTTGAACATGGGCTTTTAGGCTATGTTCTCACATTAGGTAAAAGTGGCAAAATCTGATCTTTTACGTCCTATGTGACACCGATGTGGTATTTATTAGGGCTGGCCCGAATAGCGTTTTTTGAGCTCCGGATATTCGGCACTGATTTGAAGCGAATATTCGAATATTCGTTTTTAAAAAAAGAGGTAAAAAAAAAAAAAAAGAAGCAAATCACGGCCCCTTTAATCCACTGAAAAATGTTCAATTTGCTCTGACCGACGAGACATATTCACCCCGGATTTTTGTGTTTTCACCCCATATTTTTTCTGTGTTTTTAGCCCAGATTTCTTTGTGTTTTCATCACTGAATTTCTGCTGCCCCACACCGCAGCTGCTGCTGCACGGTTTCTCCGCTGCGCAAGCCAGCCCAGTAAATTGCTGTTTGTGTTTTCACACTTAGGCTATTTGCTTAAAAAAACAAACAAAAAAACGTTTGTTCAGGAAGTATTTTATATTCTTAAACATTGGTAATTATATTAGAGGACAGTCATTGTAAACTGTACTTGGTCTATTTCGGTTAAAGGATTGTGCATATTACTGATTTTGTATTTTTGGACTTGGGCTATAAGCTCAATATTAAATATTTCGTTTGCTTAGAAATTATTTTATATTTTTAAACCATGTTAAATTATATTAGAGTAGAGGAAAGTCATTGTTAATGACGTTATTGTACTTGGTCTATTTCGGTTTAAGGATTGTGCAGGGCATAGCCGTATTACTGATTTTGTATTTTTGCACTTGGGCTATAAGCTCAATATTAAAAATTTCGTTTGCTTAGAAATTATTTTACATTTTTAAACCATTTTAAATTATATTAGATAAGAGGAAATTCGTTCAGACATCATTTTTGTAGGCCAGGCTTTTGTAACCGATTTAGCCCCTACTGTTGCCACATTACCCCTTACGTTTTATTATATAAATCAGTTTCGAAGAGCCTGCATTTTTTTATCATGTATAATAGAGGTCTGCGCGAGACTTTTAAACCCACTCTTCCACGCTCCGCGTTTCTGTCTCGTTACCGCTCCGCAAAAAAATTGCTTCTTTTAATCCCGCGCCCGCCCGCCGCATACACATTTCTGCCGCTCCCGCCCCACGTTCCTAATGTAAATTAAATAAACTACATTTAATGCTTCAAATTTACTTATATATTTATTAAAACAGCAGCGCTGAATAGTGTGGTCCCGTTCCTTACCCCAGTCCAAACACCATCGGTGTGTGCGTGTGTGTGTCGGTCCATCCTGCGCATTGAGAGTTTTCTTTAGGTTTTTTTTTTTTTTTTTTTTACAATTATTACAGTTTTCTTAACTATTTATTAATTTGCTCCCGCATCGTCTGGATTAAACTCCCGCTCCAGCCAATAACAGTTCAGTTCTGTCCCGCGCGCAAGATATTCTGACGGGACCCGCGAGAACAGAAGTGGTTAGAGTGAGGTGGAACTCTGGAAAGGAGAAAAAAAACGAATATCCGAATACCAAAATTAAAAACCGAATACCTACTCAACGAACGAATATCCGAATACCCGAATATTCGGGTCCAGCCCTAGTATTTATGTGGCAGTGAGAGCAGTAAAAACATTATAGAATAGAATGGAATGTATACGCTCTGAGCTACTTCAATATGTTAAACTGGAATCCATATGTAATTTGCTACAATGTTGAAAAAAAGGCTGTGTAAGGACTATGGAAAATGGATAGCTCTGAATAATGGTTTCATTGGTGGGATAATGAGGTAACAGCTCGTAATTATGCTTCAATAATATTAGAAGATTTGGGTTCAAGTGCTCCGTGTTTCTAATGAACTGGCCAGGAGTACGACCACAGGATGCAGCTGCAGTGTCAAAGAAAAATTAAAAACTCATTCATAGCTATTGAGATTCTGTTAAAGATAAACGACGAAACAATAAACCAAAAAAAATAATGTAAAGCAATGCTCTTTTATACATGTTCATCAGTTACTCAGCATGAACTTTTCACTCTACACTGCATTGTGTGTCCATCAGACTTGGTGAGAGAATCTAATTTGGTCCACTTTTACCTGCTGTGTGAAAGTAGTCATACATTGAATTGATTTTCCTGTGATTGTTGCTGTGAGCTAATGTGACAGTTACTAACTGAAGCTTTAATCTGTTACCCCTAAGCACTTGGACTCTAACCAGTCATTTCTCTTTCATTAGGACATGCTGTCAGCCCAGAGGAATCATGCAGTGAGGATCAAGAAGCTACCCAAGGGCACAGTGTCCTTCCACACCCAGTCTGAGCAGCGTTTCTATGGTGTTGTGGAGAAGGAGGCCATGTGTGCTTCCAACAGCAAAGCTAATGTCAGCCCCAGCAAGGGCAAAGAAAAGGTAAATTTCTTATGTATATTAACACCATTTGATTTCTTCATATGGGCTCATTCTTTCAGCTCAAAGCTTTTCAGGTTTTTCTTTCCTACCCTGATTTTTTTTTTCTCAGTAATGAGAAGTAAGTAGAATAAATACTTTATTTTTATTTATTTTGTTTTTTTCTTTTATGACCTGTCTGAGACCCTTCTGCCTTTTACTTTCTGCCTATATTTTCTTTTTTCATCTCTTCTTTCTAATCTTTGTTCCCATTTCCTTTCCCCCCCTTTCAATCATGCTCCTCTTCATTAGAAAAAAGAAAAGGTAGGCTTCTGTTTTCTGCATGCAACCTTTCAGACAACATGCAGAGGTTAATTAGAAAACCTGAAATGTCAGTGAAATGTTTAAAACCACGCAGTAACATTTTAAACCACTGAAAACAGTTTAGTTGTGATTTCTAGGAATGCATCATTTTTTTGCCAATTTAAATGGCATGTTTTGCATAATTTATGCCTAGATTCAAAGTCCAGCTGTTATATAAAAAATGCAAAAAGCTGTTCAATATTCAGCCTTTATCCAAACAGGCTTCTTTTGTTTGTTTGGACATATTTTAACTTCTGATCTCAACTGATTTCCTTAGGGTGGACTTTTCTAATCTTATTTTAAACATTAGGGTTTTTAATTTGGTATTTAGTGTGAAGGATATAATGGCTTACTTAAATTATCTACTTGTTTCTTTCCGTCTTTCAAGGTTAAAGTTGATAAGGTCAGTTGGGAGATTTTAAAGATGAGTTATCAGCATGTGTTTTTGAAGTTTCATATAAATATGAAGTTTAAGGGACTGCTTTAGTAACTAGCGGCACGTGGAGGCTGTTTTAACTAATAAAGCCACTAGGGGTGTGCGATTTTGACAAAATATTTCAATTCGTTATTTTGTCATTTAACGATAACTATTTTTCCATTGTTCAGAAATGTTGTCTAATTATACTTACCTGCACTTTTTAAAGGAAGATAACATTTGAAATCAGAGTGCAATGATCAGTGTACGTATTTGTAAACCATGTGGTCTATCAGGTGTTCTCAAGCTTTTATGTTTTTTTATGTAAATAAGAATCTAATTATATATACACTGCTCAAAAAAATAAAGGGAACACTCAAATAACACATCCTAGATCTGAATGAATGAAATATTCTCATTGAATACTTTGTTCTGTACAAAGTTGAATGTGCTGACAACAAAATCACACAAAAATCATCAATGGAAATAAAATTTATTAACCAGTGGAGGCCTGGATTTGGAGCCACACACAAAATTAAAGTGAAAAAACACACTACAGGCTGATCCAACTTTAATGTAATGTCCTTAAAACAAGTCAAAATGAGGCTCAGTATTGTGTGTGTGGCCTCCACGTGCCTGTATGACCTCCCTACAACGCCTGGGCATGCTCCTGATGAGGTGGCGGATGGTCTCCTGAGGGATCTCCTCCCAGACCTGGACTAAAGCATCCGCCAACTTCTGGACAGTCTGTTTTGCAACGTGACGTTGGTGGATGGAGCGAGACATGATGTCCCAGATGTGCTCAATCGGATTCAGGTCTGGGGAACGGGCGGGCCAGTCCATAGCTTCAATGCCTTCATCTTGCAGGAACTGCTGACACACTCCAGCCACATGAGGTCTAGCATTGTCCTGCATTAGGAGGAACCCAGGGCCAACCGCACCAGCATATGGTCTCACAAGGGGTCTGAGGATCTCATCTCGGTACCTAATGGCAGTCAGGCTACCTCTGGTGAGCACATGGAGGGCTGTGCGGCCCTCCAAAGAAATGCCACCCCACACCATTACTGACCCACTGCCAAACCGGTCATGCTGAAGGATGTTGCAGGCAGCAGACCGCTCTCCACGGCGTCTCCAGACTCTGTCACGTCTGTCATGTGCTCAGTGTGAACCTGCTTTCATCTGTGAAGAGCACAAGGCACCAGTGGCGAATTTGCCAATCCTGGTGTTCTCTGGCAAATGCCAAGCGTCCTGCACGGTGTTGGGCTGTGAGCACAAGCCCCATCTGTGGACGTCGGGCCCTCATACCATCCTCATGGAGTCGGTTTCTAACCGTTTGTGCAGACACATGCACATTTGTGGCCTGCTGGCGGTCATTTTGCAGGGCTCTGGCAGTGCTCCTCCTGTTCCTTCTTGCACAAAGGCGGAGGTAGCGGTCCTGCTGCTTGGTTGTTGCCCTCCTACGGCCTCCTCCACGTCTCCTGGTGTACTGGCCTGTCTCCTGGTAGCGCCCCCAGCCTCTAGACACTACGCTGACAGACACAGCAAACCTTCTTGCCACAGCTCGCATTGATGTGCCATCCTGGATGAGCTGCACTACCTGAGCCACTTGTGTGGGTTGTAGAGTCCGTCTCATGCTACCACGAGTGTGAAAGCACCACCAACATTCAAAACTGACCAAAACATCAGCCAGACAGCATAGGTTCTGAGAAGTGGTCTGTGGTCCCCACCTGCAGAACCACTCCTTTATTGAGTGTGTCTTGCTAATTGCCAATAATTTCCACCTGTTGTCTATTCCATTTGCACAACAGCAGGTGAAATTGATTGTCAATCAGTGTTGCTTCCTAAGTGGACAATTTAATTTCACAGAAGTTTGATTTACTTGGAGTTATATTGTGTTATTTGAGTGTTCCCTTTATTTTTTTGAGCAGTGTATATTAGTGCTGAGTCACTTAAAACATAATTATATAACTCAATTAATCCTGATTAAAATCATGCCAAAAATTATTCTGGTAGTTCCTATATTTTCTGGAAAGGTGTAATAATTCTGTTGTGTACCATTCAACACAAACATGTTACACAAACATAAGCTACTAGTCTTCCGGTGTGAATGCAAGGATAGCCTATGCTAGCACACTGTATTAGCATTCTCGATGCAAATGTGCAGCAGTCTATAGTGAACACGTGTGATCAAGGCGTTTAGTTCTTTTTAAGTAGCATATCCATCATTTCAGCCTGCAAATCGTTAAAACAGCAATTACTATATTAGATTTTGTATCGCACACCCCTAAAAGCCACAAGCTGCTAACCTACCGCTGATTTCACCCCACATTTCATTCAAATGTTTCCACAAACATTTAGTTTTCATTAATTTATATAAATGTTTGATTATAGTTTATGCAGACTAATCACTGTTAGTTGTATTTTTGTTGCATTTGTCTGATTGTACTCATACTATTAATGCATTTTAGTCTTGCATTGGGCCAGTGTTCATACTGAAGCCTAATTAGCACCAGTTAGGCTAATTAGAGCACATTTTTTAAATGTTGTGGAAAAAAAATAAAAAAAATTACATTTTCATTGTCTGGGTATTAATTGCTTTTCTATAGCATTAGATTCAGGGGGGGAAAAGGCATCCTATACAGCTGGCTTTACTTGAGTTTGAAAACTGTTGCAACAGAGCTGAAGGCTTAGGTTACAGATACAGATAACAGAATTTCTCTTCTAAGTAAAATAAATAAGTCACTCCCCATCAGTTCCTATTCTTATTCTAACAGTGGCTTATTCAGTGTCTGGGACTTCTGTGGACCGGGTTCTGTCCTGTGTTCTAACTGATCATTTTGTATGGTGTGTGTGCAGGATATAGAAGAAGGAGTGATTGCATATGAAGACTGTGGAGTGAAGCTGACTGTGCCCTATCATCTTAAGGATCTGGATGGATGTGTGTTTCCCCAGTTAGGAGAGAAGGTACTTTTCACATTTCAGTATTATTAAATGGACAGTATTGTTTATTGCAGTAATTATTGGGACAGTATTTTGTCCCAAAAAAAATCTATTGTGACAGGACTACATTTTAGTGTTTTTAAATTATTTTAATTAAGTATAATTAAGTTAGTTTTTTTTAGCCAAAGTTCTAGGCTGTCCAATAAGAATGGATATGTGCATAAGAAGTGTTAACTTTTGGCTTAGGTCATCAAACAACGTGAAACATTTTCTATTAATTTAATCTTTTAGAGTCTATAACCACATTTATAACACATTTTAAATTAATTAATATATTAAGGCATTATAAACATGGCTAGAAATACTTACATATGCATAAACCATTATAGCCATGTTTATTATGCATTATGAATTACAATCCTAATACGTTATAAGCTATGCTTATAATATATATGTTAAAATGGTATATATCGGTCATTAATAATCTAGTCCCATGCTGAAAGTGTCACTTTACTTGTAGCACACAAAGACCTGTTAAAATATGTTATAAGTGGCTATAACTAATATTACATTCAAGACAAGTATAATTTATGAGCAGTTCAAAAAGAGTATTTTTGAGGGTGTGTAAGTTTTGTTATGCATTCTGTTGTGGGTATATTTAGAGAGTCTTATGGTGATGACATTTAATAGAAAGTGTTACCACATTTTCCTTTGAGTGAAGGGTGTATTTTGTCTAATGTAACTGTCTGCACAATGTATTGAGGCTTTAACTAAATGAATTTAATTTCTGCTTTTCAGGTGGAATTCTCAATCAGTGAGGTGAAGAGGACTGGCATGCAGAGTGCAGTCTCCCTCAAGATCCTCAATCGCACCACCAACACAAAGAGGCTTTTGGGCTTCATCGCAACACTGAAAGATAACTTTGGTTTCATTGAGACAGCCAATCATGACCAGGAGATTTTCTTCCACTACAGGTAATGCAAGTCCCTCCGAGGAGCGACTCTCGATGTATTTACTGATTTTTGAAGCAACTGCTTTAGAGTTTTCAGAATCTTTCAAAACTTTGAATTATTTGTATCTTTTATTTGTTTATTATTATTTATTTTTTTTGTGGATATTTATAATTGGATTATATTTGAATGTGTGTTTCTGTGCAGTGAGATGTGTGGTAATGTGGACAACCTGGAGCTCGGGGATGCAGTGGAGTATACTCAGGCTAAAGGCAAAGGGAACAAAATTAGTGCTGAGAAGGTCACCAAAATTCCACCTGGTATGGAATCATTTTATCAGTAGTATTTTTATATATATATATTCTGTGTTTTTAAAGCTAAATATTCTTGTTTCCAGTGAACGGAGTAGGAGAGGATATTAGCACTAATGTGCTTATGGGGAAAGTGATTCGACCCCTGCGCAGCGTGGACCCCTCTCAGACTGAGTATCAGGGGCTTATCGAGGTCACAGAAGAAGGTGAGCAGCTAAATCTTTTTACTTTCAGTTTACTTAATAGTTTCTTACATCTGATTCAAATGCTGAAGTTAACAGAGGTTCAGAGGTAATACTTTTTGTATTTTAACCTTTTACTAATTTGCTCTGCTGATCTAACCCTGTCCTACCAGGCTCAAGTAAGGGACAGACTTATCCGTTTGGCATTGTGGGAATGGGCAACAAAGGGGACTGCCTGCAGAAAGGGGAGCTGGTGAAGTTTCAGCTGTGCACTGTGCCTCAGACCGGGCAGAGAATGGCCTGCAATGTCGTCCCACAGCGCCTCGCTCTGGTGGAGTGTGTTAAAGACCAGGTAATGAAGAATGTTTACTCTTCAGCACATATGTGACTATTAAATGATGTTTTCTCAGTTTATTTGAAGGCTCTTCCTACTACCAGCCATGCTGTGAAATAGGCTGACTTTATTGTTTTTTTTTTGCTTTTGTATTGTCCCAGTTTGGTTTCATCACATATGAGGTAGGTGAGAGCAAGAAGCTGTTCTTCCACATGAAGGAGGTGCAGGACGGTCTAGAGCTTCAGGCAGGAGATGAGGTGGAGTTCTCGGTCATCCTGAATCAGCGCACAGGGAAGTGCAGTGCCTGCAACGTTCGCAGAGTCAGGTCTGGCAACCATCATTTCATTTTCTGTTTCTCCTGGTGTCTCATTCATTTTTTATTCAGGCTGTATGATCTTATAAGGGTCAGCCTATAATATGCACAAAAGGCCTGTAAATAACATCTAAATAAATAATTGTTCACACTGTGTCATCAGCTAAAGTTTGAATTTCACTTGATTTCACGTTTTTACTATTTTGGGGGGAAAAAAAAAACACAAGGGAAGATCTTGAAGTTTGTATGATGGCATCTTAACCTCAAATACCTAATTTAATACAGATGTAGCGAGATGTATTTCCCTTATCGTGTTAAACTTTTGAACAACTTGCTCTGTCTGAATATATAAAACAAAGTGCATGCCACAAATAGCCAAATATGCTGAAATAGCATTAAAACTCCAACAACCAACCGTGAAATTATTTGTTGGTTGTGAAACATAAATCTATTTTTTTATTTTTAAATCATGATTACCCAAGTTAAAGTAATCACACTCACTGTTGTAAAACAATTAATGCTATAATGTGTCCGTCACATTCCTAAGATCAGGTGGAATTTAGGTTTTAGGAATTAAGAATTAGGAATTAAGTTTGTAAAATCTGTTCAATAGCTCACTACAAATGTTTGTGTCCAAACCAGCGAGTGTCCTAAACCAGTGGCAACCCCTAGACCTGACCGACTGGTGAATCGTCTGAAGAGCATCACCCTGGATGATGCCAGTGCCCCACGTCTGGTGATCATTAGACAACCCCGGGGTCCTGATAACTCAAAGGTAAACTTTCCTTACAGCCATTTTGCTCATTTTTTATTTATTATATTGCTTTTTGGAAGTTGTGTAACCTAACTGTCTGTTCTTTCCCCCCAAGGGCTTCAATGTGGAGAGGAAGCTTCGCACGGCCAGCGTGATCGAGTGATTTTACCATTAGCTGCTCGTCCCTCTCCGTAATGACATACAGCACCTCAGAAAACAAAAGCAATCAAGACTACAGGACAGGGAAGGGATTTGCACTGTTAAACACCAATAAGTAACATGGAGACAGACATTTATAAACACACACACAAACACACACACAAACACACACTCTTACACACACTCTTACACACACACACACGCAAACACATCAGCATGCACATGCCCTTTCCCTGTCCCAGAATCCCTTCCAAAAGAATCCACTCATTTCACTTTACCTTTCATGTTAGTGTGGTGTTTGCGAGCTTATCGACGAGAATTCCCTGTTTGTGTGAGTGTGTGTGTGTGTTCTGTGAGTTCTGTATCAAGTATTTTTTTAAATAAACGTTTGAGGGAATGGAAAGTGTTAGTGTTGAGAGAACGAGAGAAAGTGAGGTTTCACGGTTGCAACGCCTGTGGAAATCAGGTGTGGAGGAAATGTGTTGGTTAATCTGTTCCCATTTTTGGCTCAAAGTGAAAATGTATGGAATCGTGTGCCTGTTTCTATTATTTTGTCCTTTGTATTTCTCCCTTGTGGCAGTGTGAGTGAGGGATGTCTGGAGAGTTGTAATTTCTTCAACTTTGCTGATTTTTGTTCTTTGTCCTCTTGCCGGAAACACTCTTTGTTGAGCATCTCAATTCCAGATCAACTTCTTCACTCTTCAGTGGAGAGATGTTGGTGCGTCTCACAAGCTTCTTCTGTTCCGTTACTTAGAACAGCTTTTGCAACCACTTGCGTTTGAAGCACTGCTCTAGATGTAGACTGCTCATGTCATACTATGATTTTTGTTTTGTTTTCCTCTTTTTCCTTCCCCAGTTAATTTTGAGTTGAGTTTTCTTAATTTTTTTTTTCTTTTACTGCTGTCTTTGATTTCACAAACTCCTTCCATGTTTGCCAGATGCAGAATTCCTAAAGGCATCTTGTATCCTGCAGTCCTTTTATACTGTTTGTTTTGTTTTGTTTTTCTCCCTCTTTGCACACCATACTTGTTTTTTTTTTTTTTTATTATACTATTTAAACTCACTGTCTGCTAATGAGAAAAGTAAGATTAAGGTGCCTAAAGTCTATAAATGAAACAAAACGACAAAAAAAGAAAAAAAAGAAAAACAAACCTCAAAAAAAGACTATAGACTTCGACTTTATCCCCAGCCAGTCACCAGAAATTTAAGAACAATCTTAGGGTGGCATTTTTTTTGTTTTTTCTCTTCTCCAAGTAGAATTAATACTGGTCTGCATCCCAAGTACCCGTGGATGAAAAATGCTATATGTAATGTGTGCTTTTTACTTAGTGGGAGGTTTAAAAAAAATATATAAAAAAATACAAAACAACGCAAAGTGTAACGTGAGAAATAAAAGGGGTAAATAATACACAAAAGGTTCTATTCGAAATCATGATCAGGATTTCAATTAATGTGGATAGAGACTTTGCTGTGCTTCTTACTGAAAATCAGAATATTACTGTTATGAATTTTCTCTGGAGGCCAGTGGGTTACTGTTGAGCCACTTGTTCTCCTCTATACTTTTGTTAATGGTCTTGAATGAAACAATTGAAATAAACGTTTTATGAAAATCATTACTTTGTGTGGTAGATTTATTGGATTGTTTCAATGATTGCCTTTTAGGGTGCTTTTACACTTTTTTTTTTTTTTTTTTTTTTTTAAACACATTTTTACGCTTATTAGATTCACATACCAGATTGTACGTCTGGTGTGCTCAACTGAACATTAAGACCACGTGTGGTCGGTTTTGAATTAATGCTCATTATTTTTCTTTGCATTTAAACACTTTTCCATTTTTATCTGAGCCATTTTTTTTAAATCTAAGCCAATCCACTCACTAGAACTCTTCCTCCTGCGAGGCTCCCCATCTTAGGAGGGTAAAAACAGGCACATGCCTCCACCGATGCATGTGAAGTCACCCCACTGCATTAGGCCGGCTGCACAGGGAGAAAATGCTGTATCCCCAGCTCTGATACCTCAGCAAACACTGGGAGAGTGCATCTACCCACCCAGAGAAAGAGAGAGAGCATGGCCAGTAGTGCTCTTTGACTCATGACAATGCAGCATGACCTGCTATTAAACTAGTGTCCTTGTTTTTATCTTTGCTTTCAGAATTTCAAGAGTTTCAAATAGGACCCCTACAAATGTCAGGTTTCCTATTTGGAATATTGAGAGAGCCTATTGCTATCTATCACATTAAATCAGTCATTCACACAGTACTGTCCAAAATCTGTAGACATGTTTCAGTGCTGCATTATGCATTTTATTAACTGGAACTGGTAACATTGCTAACTTGTTAAAATGCTTACAGAGATAACCTGAGGCATAAAAGTGGGACATACAGATGCATCTTTAAAAAATAGAATATTATGGAATGGTTACTTTCAGTAATTCAGTTAAAAATGTGAAACTCATTATGTAGATGTATTACATACAGAGTGATCTATTTAAGGATTTATTTATTATTGTTGATTATGGCTCACAGCCAGTTAAAACCCAAAAATCACGGTCTCAGAAAATTAGAATATTATACAGTGTAAGACCAATTGGTACAATTGCTGGAAAATGAAATCTGCATCTTTGTAAAAGTTGTCAGCAGAGGGAAGCATGAAGTGCTTTAAGATTTTGGGGGGAAACAAAACTGCACTGACTTTAGACTTGATAATAAAACACAGTGGATCAACACCAGCAGATGACATGACTCTCCAAC
Organism: Astyanax mexicanus; assembly: GCF_023375975.1. Classification (NCBI taxonomy): domain Eukaryota; kingdom Metazoa; phylum Chordata; class Actinopteri; order Characiformes; family Acestrorhamphidae; genus Astyanax; species Astyanax mexicanus. Next base: position 39,166,913 of record NC_064419.1, on the reverse strand, counting down.
CAAACCATCACTGACTGTGGAAACTTCACACTAGACCCCAAGCAGTTTGGACTGTGTGTGTCTCCACTCTTCCTCCAGACTCTGGTTCCTTGATTTACAAATGAAATGCTAAATTTACTGATGATCAGTGATGGTTTGGAGAGTCATGTCATCTGCTGGTGCTGGTCCACTGTGCTTTTCTGAGACACTGATTTGGGGTTTTCATTGGCTGTAAGACATAATCAACAATTTAATAAATAAATGCTTAAAATAGATCACCTTTTGAGATGCACCTGTATTTGCCTGGATTTACCACCCCAGATTGTCAAACCAGTTGTCCTAAGCAAACTTTTGTTGAAAATACTTGAAAGTGGTTTTCAGTTTTCCGAACATTTTACCGGAACGACGTCAATTCTGGTGAAACATAATCACACAAACACTTTTGACCGTGATTCCTTCAGTCAAAAGTCAAAACTTTCACCCATTATTCCCTTTAGACCTTTGTGCTCCCCAGGTGTATTGTTATTTCTGAACGGTGCACAGTTTTCGACCTAGAACTTGAGCTTTGTGTCTGAGCCTCAGTCCATCGAGTCCACCATTCTCTTAGCTCAGCAGGGCCACTCAGGTGTGACTCTGAAATCTGATTTGCAGACACTAAGATATAAGGTAGTTTTGGTTCCACACTTGTGATCACAGTCTTGTCTTTACTGTCTCTCTTTGGGTCTTCAACTGCTGCTTTACCTTCTTTTGCTGAAGATGCATCATCTGGCTCCAATGGTTTTGCTGTTGTTCCTTTAGAGGCTTCATCATGGGACTTTGTTTGCTGGCAGTCGGACGTTCTCAGGGTTGTCAGGTCCGTTGCCTGGGTTTGCAGCTTGCGTTTGTAATCTTCTAACTTGTTTTTGCACTCTACAGCTTTCTCCTTCAGCTCCAGGAACTGCCTCTGCAAGTCTTTTTCGTAGCCTTCTTCCGCCTTGAGTTCGTTGAGCCAGAACTGGACCTGTTCCTCGTCTTCGGAAAGCTCGGACGTTGACTGCTTTTCTTCAAGCTGCTTTTCAAGCTGACAGATTTGCTCATCAGTTGACTGTACTTTAAACTTGAGTTCCCTTAGACTGGCCTGCTGTTGGATGACCAACCTTCTCAGTTCCAGTTCTGCTGCTTTGTCCTGCCCCCTGTCAATGGATCTCTCCTGAGGGATTGTCGTCAACTCTGGTTGATCCACAGTGTCAAAGCTTTGATCCTTTTTTAGACTTTTCTGTTTCTCGTCCTCTTTTTGGCCAAATATCTCCTTGTCCTTATCCTCTCTTCTGTGCTTTCCGAGACAACTGATTATCCCTGTGTTTTCTGCTCTGTTTTTCTCTTTCTTGTCTCTACCCTGTGGTTCCCCAGAGGCCAGAGGAATTTTGCCCACTTTGACCGACACTTTATCCCTGTGGTTATCTCCTTTATCGTCCTCCTTGCTTTTCCCCTTATCTCGTCCTAATTGCTGCTTCCCGCTTCTGCCCAGATTCTCCAGCCAGCCCCACGCTTCCTCCATTAGCGTCAGCGACTTCCTCTTGGGTCTCTTCAGATCCTCTGGGGGAGGCTCAGAGTTCATCCGTAGACGAGACAGTGGTGGCAGGCTCTGCCTGTGCAGGCCGGTCACACCACTGCCCCTCCGTACCCTCCCCCCTACATCGGCTCGTCTCAGTTGAGCCCTCGGCTTGTTTGTCCAGTCCCCTAGAGAGGGGCCTAAGTGCTGCAGGGTGAGCTGGACCTCCCTGGCTTGTTGACCGTACTTCTCCAGGGACCCTAAGAGACGCTCATCAGGAGTCACATTGCGCTCGTACTCTTTGAACTTCTCCCTCAGAGTGTAGCGTCCGGTGCGTCCTGTGGGAGAAGACCAAGACCACAAATGTCTCAAATGGGACCAGACTAGAGTGCACAAGTGATTATATATAAAAATATGCTAACACATTTGCAGTTATCTGATTGCATTGTGCAACACTGCAACAACCTTGCAAGCTTTATTCTGTGCTGACTTTTTTTTGTTCATTGAGTAATTAGTGAATGACTGCTGTCGTATAAGATTCATATCTAGAACTCAATACCAGCCCAATATCACAAGAAAGTTCTCAAGCAGATACTGAAGGCGGGAAATTAAGGCAGGGGTTTTGACTCGTGTTTTGACATTCCATCATCATTAAAACATGATTTTTGACACTGAGCTTATCAAAATTGCTGTCCAAGGTGGACATTTGTAAAAAAAAAAAAAAAAAACAATAACTGTGTTGTCTTCCTTCTTTGTGGTGTTTTGATGTTTCTCTTTATGAAGTACCACCACCATATACTGTACTTTACAAATATGTTCTAAAAAGGAGGTTCATCTCATTTTATATATTTGAGTCTTTGTGGAGGTGCCCTTATATATTTATCTTGTTAAAGTTCTCCTTTTACAATAGCTTGTTCTTAAAAATTGTATTGTGTATTAAAGTATTTTTAACAATAAGAAACAATACAGGATTGGTATTGTTATTTAACAATGATTTTAAAAGTGGAATTAAACCATCTCTTTCTGGAATACAAGTGAGTAATATTAAAATCTTTGGCAATAAAGTTTAATTTCTGATTATGTTTACTAGTAGACCATCAGAAGATGCATCATGAGAACTTTAATTCAACCTTTTCTTGAATTACACATAAAATATTGTTTCTGTCCAATAAAAAAAAAACATGTTTCTCCAAAAACAAAGTTAAAACATTTGTAACTTTCAATGGAGATCAATATAAAAAGAGTTTATTTCAGGTATTTTTGGAAAAAATATATTGATTCATTCATTAAGAAATTGTGACGCAGTGTTTGTTCAAATTTTTTAGTAAACCAAAAATCAACCAAAATGGAGATACTTGTTTTTTATTAGACAGTGACGATATTCTGTAAACTGTCAAAAAAGTCCAACTTAGAAACATTTGAATTAAGTTCATTGAGCAAAAATAACTGACATTTATTTTGAGTCAGCAAGAAATAATTTCATGAAATATGGAACTCATACTTCTCATACTTAATTTTACAAGAACTGCAGTTTACTTACCCAGAGCTTGAGCTAAAGCAATGACTACTTCTTGACATGTTGTGTTTTCAGTGACTCCACAAACAATGCGCTGGATTCCTTCAACATACACCTTCACCTCCATTCTGGAGTTAAAAAAAACATGCATTTTGTCTTTACTCTATTTGTTTGCTTTTGTAGTTACCATTTGTAATTACCATTTATTGCCTTAAATAAGATTTATGATATTCATAAGATGAATCATATAATCATATAGAAATGACTCAGACATGTTCTTGTGTGTCTTATAAATAAAAGCACTGTAAGGTAAACAGGACCACATACCTGTATCAGGTATTGATCCCCCGGTCTGTAGAGGTGTATCCTCCTGTCTGGATCTGGAATCCTGGTGTTGAGGTCAGGTCAGCAGTGGTGGGTAAAGTGTGTGCCTGTACAGGCAGACACGTAACCCTGACTCCTCTGGTCATCCACCAGTGCACAAAGAGTGTACAAACCCTTCCTTCCAGTAAACACTCAGATCACTGATAACAGCCAGTCAGACGAAATTGCTCTATTTTTGCGAGCTTTTGGTCTTTTTGGAGGGGGTGTGTATCCTCATTCTCACTGTAAACACACTCAAAAAACAACCTGTTCCAAACAGTTAAACAACTGGGACAATTAGTACTTATGTTAAACTGAAGCAGTAAAATCTTTACTGCCCTTTACAGTGGATTCAATGGGTTTATCTTAGGTAAATAAAGAGCTGCACGCTTATTTTCTATTACCTCGGCCTTAACAAAAAGTGTTAAACAAACCAGAATTGGTTTTATACTTTAGATTCTTCTTAGGACAGATCTGCACACTCTTGATATTTTAATCGTAATGTTCATGAGGTAGAGTCACCTGAATTTCTTTTCTTAGCGTCTTGAAGGAGTTTCTAGAGGTGCTGAACAATAGCTGCTGCTTTTGCTTCACGCTGTGAAGCTCCAGCTCATCCCAAATCACCTCAAATCACCATCTTAGTTCATCAGGTTAAGATCAGGGGATTAATGTGGAGGACAAACACTTTTTTACTGTTTACTACGCAATTTCATATGTGTCTCTTAATTGTTTCCATGTCTTTAATATAAATCTACAATATATAAATAAAGAAAAATATTGAATAAGAAGGTGTGTGTCGTGTATTGGGTACAGATGCAGTAAGGGTGCAGAAGAAAGGAGGCTCTGTGAATAAGTCTTATTGTGAGTAAAACAGAGCAGCATAGGGGTCCTGTCATAGCATGCTTATTTTTCTTCTTTTGCTTTCTGGAAAGACATTTCTCTTTACTGTTTCTTTCTCTCTCTTTGTAGACATCATGTTTGAACGTCTTCTTATGTTCCTATAGTTTAATAATCAGATACAGTATAGTTGGTAGGCTTCTAGTTCTAGCTCTACTAAACTAAGTAGACACCTTAGAAGAATAATTCTTAGTAACTTCATACTAAAAAACGTTGATTAATTAATTTGTTTAAAAATCCATTACTATCATATTTTGTTTATGTTCTTCGTGTTTCTTTATTTTTACTGTAAAGCATGTATTGAATCTAAAAAAAATATTGTAATATTTTGCCTAAAAAGAGGCCAAAGCATGCATCCTTAAAAATAATCAAAATACATATAGAATTAATTTTAATCTAAACATAAAAAAGTGAAATCATGTGCTGGTGGGAATTCAAACACACAATTCATAAAGTATCTGTTTTTTTAAAAAATAAAGAATAAATAAAAAAATTACTTTAAAGCTAAAAAGGGACATAATGGCTCCTAGATAATTATCATTTTAAAACCATAAATCTTTAAAATAGTTATGCATATGTCCGTAAAAGGGTGGACATTCTAGGTCAGAGACTTCATAAAAATGTTTAAATAAATGCTACAAATTATATGCCTGAGCTTGACCTAAAAAAATTAACATACCCCTTTCACAATAAAATGTGAAAAAAGTATAATAACAGTATTTCCTTTTCAAAAGGTTTTGTTGTCCAAATGGCACCCAATCCCAGGAATGACCCATGTATAAACCTAATTTATTTTATTTTAAATTAATTACATAATGTGGTTCTGGTCATTAATCTCCTCGGAATGGATTTGTAGATATATATAAACCTGTAAATCTGATATATTAGAAAATAATCATACTAATAACCCTGTAAAACTGAGACCTGTAGTTTGAGATTTAAGTAATAAATTTGTGTTGTGATTTTTGGCTGAAACCGGTTGCCATAGCTCCGTGAAAAGCGCGCGACCGCAGTATAATCTCGCGAGAGTTGGTGCGCGCGATCCCGAGCTGTGTGGTAATGGTGGCGCGGGGACGCTGTCAGCCGCTCTGAGACAGATATGAAGATTATTACCTGGAATATAAACGGAATCAGGAGTTTTAAATATGGCATTAAGAAGACGCTGGACTCGTTTAACGCTGATATTATCTGTGTTCAGGAGACGAAGGTCACGCGTGAGTATAGTAGCTATGTTATTCAGCCAGTAAAGAGGTTTAGCAGTGAGGCTGGATGGCTGTTAGCCTGAGTTAAAACAATAAAGATGCAGAGCTTTCAGGCCTCAAATAATGCAAAAAAACCCCCCAAAAAACAAGTTCATATTCATAATGTTTTAAAAGTTCAGAAATCATTATTTGGTGGAATAACCCTGGTTTTTAATCACAGTTTTCATGCATCTTGGCATGTTCTCCTCCACCTGTCTTACACAATGCTTTTGGGTAACTTTATGCCACTCCTGGTGCAAAAATTCAAGCAATTTAGCTTGGTTTTGATGGCTTGGTTTTGATCATTCATCATCCTCTTGATTATATTACAGAGGTTTTTAATTTGGTAACATTAAAGAAACTCATGGCTGTTAGCATGTTTACACAGTTAATCAGAGTATTAATCTGTTATATCTGTTATTATGTGTGGATCAGGGGATCTGCTGGATGAGAGGACTGCAGTAGTGGATGGATATAATTCCTACTTCAGCTTCAGCAGAGGACGCAGTGGATACTCAGGTTAGTAACTACTAGGGGTGTCACGATTCTCTAAATCCTCGATTCGATTTTATTTCCGATTTTAGTGTCACGATTCGATTCTCGATTTTCTTTTTTTTTCTTTTTTTTACAGCAGAGAGGCCTATGCCAGTTTTAGATTAGTCTATGGTCAGTCATTGGTTTGATTCATCAAATTTACAATATCTTATCTTATTTTAAAAGGCAGGCTTGAGGCACATTAGGCACTAATGGTCAAATTTAAATAATTTAATTAAGATATATTTGTAATGCCATCTAGTGGCATTTTTTGGTAGCAGCAGTGTGCACATAACAAAATAAATAATAAAATATAATTAAATTAATTAAATAAAAAAATTAGAGCCTTAACAAACTGAACTCTATCCTACTATAACAGTTAAACATGAAAAATAAGATTCAGTCCCTGAGAATGACAAGTTTTTTTCTTTAATAAAGATATATTATTAACTTTATCTGAGAGAAAGATGCTCCTTAAGGTACCAAAACTATTAACATATTAGACAAAACAACTATTATTTTTATATTTTCAAGTTTTTCTTTAAGAAGATGAGAATGTCCACATTCTGTAGAGAAAGGGCTGCTTTTTGAGCTACAGTGTGCTGCGCCATTTGCGTAGCGCGCTGCGCCATTTGCGGGAGGGATCGTCAATCCTCTTTTTGACTTCGATGCTCGAGACCATGACATAGTTTCGATCGATTTCGATGAAATATCGAAATCGTGACACCCCTAGTAACTACAGTATTTCAGGAACTCAGGGGATTAAAAGACACTGCTATAGTAGTTCATGTATGCAGATACACTAGCTTAGCTTAGCTAACAATAGCTCTGCAAAAAATAAAGAGATCACTTCAGCTTCTGAATCAGTTTCTCTGATTTTGCTGTTTATAGGTTTATGTTTGAGTAAAATTAACATTGCTGTTTTATTCTATAAACTACAGACATTTCTTCCAAATTCCCAATAAACATATTGTCACTTAAAGCATTTATTTGCAGACAAAATAAGAAATGGCTAATTAGCCATACAATAGCCATAGAATAGTTCTCAAAAGATTTTGTGTCCAACATTTTGTACAATTTTTAAATTTATAACAGAATCAGTCAACTATGTACATTCCGACAGGGACTGGATGCAATATTTTGATAACTTTATAATTCTGAACAGGAGTCGCAACCTTCTGTAAAGACAGTGCTACACCATTCGCTGCTGAAGAAGGACTGACTGGGCTTCTTGTCAACAATGGAGAGGCTGTTGGATGCTATGGGGACCAGACTGCATTCTCCACTGAAGAGTTACATTCACTAGATGGTGAAGGACGGGCTGTCATCACTCAGCATAAATTAATGTAAGCTTTCATGGAATGCCACAAGTCTGTGTCATAACATCTTCAGACCTTTTAATATTAAAACATTGTGTTTGTTGTACTTTCAAGATGTTTTACAGTTCAGTACAGTACAACTGATGATTGGTGATGAGTATGTGATGGGTACACAATGACTGTCATCTGTCAATGCTGAAATGTGTTCCCATGTTGAATGTTTCATGCAGGGGAGCAGAAGACCCAGAGACACTCACTGTCATTAATGTGTACTGCCCACGTGCGGATCCAGAAAAGCCAGAGAGGAAGCTCTTCAAGCTGCAGTTCTACAGGCTCCTACAGAGTCGAGCAGAGGCCATTGTGGGGTCTGGAAGGTAAGAAGGACATCAGTAAAATTGCATACATGTTTTGCTGGTTTAGCTTAATCCAGAGTTCCATTATGTTTTTTTTTACATTTAATTTGCATTGCTTAATCACTTTCTTTCTGTCTAGTCATGTGATCATTCTGGGGGATATCAACACATCTCATCGGCCTATAGATCACTGTGACCCAGACGATGTGGTCAGTAATTAACATAATCTTTGTTCATTGTTTATATCTATTAAAGTAGGAGCCTAAAGTAGCTATGTACGTGCACTGATCATGCTCAGATAGAAAAAGATTCTCCCTGTTTTTGCACCTGTTAGAACACACATTTAAACATTTCCCCAGGAGGCTTCTTTAACATATCAGTCAGTATGCAAACTGTGGCAGTTATTTACCTCTGAAAAAAACAGGAAATCCCAGATCACTAAAAGAAGTAGACCTACTATGCAGTAATTTACACATGTACTATTTTGCTAATTTCATCCTTATTCTGCATCGCCTGCAGTTTTCATTCCACAGAATTGCATTGACATCTCGATCTATGCATTTTAGATTTGTTATTTACATATACACAAAAGATGCACCGAATATTTGCAGCCAAAATTATTTGCCCAAAAATGGCAAAAAAGCACTTTCATTGTTCTGCCTAATAAGAGAAAGGACCAAATATCTTTTAGCGAACAATGACATTTTCTTTGAAAAGCAGAATAAAAATACAATTATTAAAAAATAAGTTTAACTAAGTTTACTGTCTGTGTTATTCTTTTTAATTTTGTTTCCCCAAAATATATACTTTAACTAAAATGATTGGTGAAGACCAACAAATAACAGTACATTTTTCAAATAATTGTGACAGACAGAATATCCATAGCATTTAAATTTTTTTAATACATTTTCTCACGACATGCCCTTTGAGAGCTTATAAACTAGGGTTGGTACAATATATCAGTATTTTTATATATTGTATCATATTTATATTTATACATGTCGTGTCATATCAATATTCAGTGTCAAATATTGATATATTTTTATTAAAATATAGACACTCCCTAAGACAGCATTGTTATAATGGGCAACATATTGGGATATAAGATTTTGAGATGCCTTGTGATTCCCACCCCTATAATATACAATACATTATGATGTTGTTATTTGCTTCTCACACAGGATAACTTTGAGAAGAATCCAGGCAGGAAGTGGCTGAACAGTTTTCTGTATGGGTCATTGGAAAATGGAACAGATGATGAAGAGGATGAAGAGGATGAAGAGAAGGCAGATTCAGAGACCTTCCAGAAATTTGTTCCTGGTGGTAAATTTGTTGACACCTTCCGACATTTCCATCCAACACGTGTCGGTGCCTTCACGTGCTGGTCTACTCTTACCGGTGCCAGACAGACCAACTACGGCACACGCATTGACTACATCTTTGCCAGTCGTTCGCTGGTGGAGAAAAGTTTGCAGAATGCAGATATCATGCCAGAAGTGGAGGGTTCTGATCACTGTCCTGTGTGGGCACAGCTAAGCTGTACCCTTGTGCCCAGTCCCAGGTGTCCATCTCTGTGCACACGCTACATGCCAGAGTTCGTTGGCAGGCAGCAGAAACTTTCTAGCTTTCTTGTTAAAGTTTCTGAGCAAAAAGCTGCTTTCAGAGACAATACAGAGAACCTACCTGGATCTCAAGAAGCTGGGGAGGTGCGTGAGAATGTGAGTCCTGAAGCAGCAGGCTTGCAGGGAAATGCTGGGAGAAAAAGGCCTTCAAATGGACCTCCAGAGACCTCCACTTCTAAAGGGAAGAAGAGTAAATCTGTTAAAACAGCAGCTAAACCTCAGGGCAGCCTTTTATCCTTCTTTAAACCTAAACCAACCCCTGAAGTACCTTCCAGCCATAGCATGAGGCCAAGTCCAAATCCTGCTGCTAACTGCATTGACAGCAGCTCAGAGATTCACAAAACTGAAGATGACACTGAATACAGCAAACTCACAGAGCAGCTCACAAATAAGGATAATGAAGAAAAATCCAGGAACTCAAAGACTATTACTGGTGGACCAAGTTCTCAGGAAAGTATCCAAAGCAATGGAACATCTGATCATGAAACAACAAACTCCAAGAAAGGCTCTGACTTTTGGAAATCAGTTTTTCATGGACCTCCCCAGCCGCCACTGTGCAAGGTACACAAAGAGCCCTGTATTCTTCGGACTGTGAAAAAAGCAGGGCCAACTTTAGGCCGGCAGTTCTTTGTGTGCGCTCGTCCTCAAGGCCACACATCCAATCCAGAGGCTCGTTGTAATTTCTTTGCCTGGGTGGATAAAAGCAGATAAAAACCCAAGTGTTTTTATGTACTAATTATGTCTATATATCAAAAAGTGGTACTACAACAGTGTATGTTTGTATATATTTTTTGTATATTCTTGTACTACTACAGTGTTAAAATTGTTTGTATATATTTTTGTATATTCTTTGTTTTGCTGTAGAAATAAAATTATATTTTAAAAAATAATATATTTGCTTTTACAGTGTCATATTTGGAATATATTTTTTTATTGGCTTCTCGTATTCTTGTATGAAATGAAAAAAAAAAAAAATAGAAAAGTGAAGAAATTTTACCCTTTTATTTAATACAAGTTACATATTTTGCTTACTCTGATAATACAGTAACTTATACCTTTAAGTAGTTAAAGTATATGCAATAAATATACACTACCGGTCAAATGTTTTGAAACACTCAATTTCTTTTGGTGTGTAGTGGCAGTAAAAATCTTACAGCACTTCATGCTTCCCTCTGCTGACAACTTGTATGGAGATGCGGATTTCATTTTCCAGCAGGACTTTGCACGCTGCCCACACTGATAAAAAAAAAATAAAAACCAGCAGCACTTGTTGACTTAAGAATTTCAGATTTATTAGAGATACAAAATATATACAAAAAGGTTATTTATATCTCTAATATATCAGAAATTCTCCTAATCTAATTTTCTGGACACTGATTTTTGGGTTTTCATTAACAAAAACAAAAGAAATAAAGGGTTAAAATAGATTACTCTGTGTAATACATCTATATAATGCGTTTCACATTTGTTTTTTGTTCAGGGTTTTTTTTTTATTGTGTTTTTGTTTTACCAGACACAATACGCATGTTCATTTACGTCATTTAAGCCAAGTATGCATATAAAAATGTATACATACATACATATGTATATACATATACTGTATACATACCTATAAATAAATATATACATACATAAACATGAGTAAATTAGGTTAAGTAATAATATTGATGATAATATTAATAAGACTTGTTAATGTTATTATTATTACTATTAATAGTAATATATTTATTATTAATTAAGAACAGAAAATAGACAAAAGACGAACGATGTATATTCTAGCAAGGAGAGAACAGAAAGCAAGCGCATTTATATCCCGTCTACTGAGAGAGCTGTCTGACGGAACTAATAGGTTTCACATTTTTAACTGATTTACTGAAATAAAGTCACTTTTTAATGAGATTTTATATATATTTGTTTGGCTGCACATGTATAATAAAGCTGTAGTGTGGAAATGCGGGGTTTGAGACGCAGCCTGGGCTTTTATTTAAGAACGGCGCAGTTTCCGCTCTCCGCCGCTGAGTGTCCTGTATCTGCCTTCACTACCGAATACAGCGCTCATTCTGAGGCTCAGAGACCTTTATTAAACTCTCTCTTCAGTGGCATGTTTTCTAAAACTCAGAATGGAGAAGTGAGTATTTTATTTTTACGCTCATGTATAAAAATCTGCTATTCGCTGAGGTTTTCTGTGTAATTTTCTGTGTGGACTGGGGGAAAAATGGCGCTTGTTTTGACAGAGTTAGCTTAGCTTAGCTAACGGCAGCTTTTGTTGAATAAAGCGGTGTCGCCTGCATATTATTAAAGATATGAGGAAAAAGTAGTCTCGAAAAAGGTAGTTTTAACTGGTTGTTAAGCGGGAAAGTGTCGTTTATAAAATACTCAAAGCGCTTATGCTGTTTTTTGCCTTTTTAATAAAGCTGGCTAACTGTCTATCTAACGCTAACCAATAGTTATAACGTTACTAGGTTAGCTAGCTAACGTTATTTAGGTTAACGCTAACTTAAAGCTGTAACGTAGCTAGCGTTTACTAGGTTTGTCATAGATAACCTACGTTATTTACAACACGTGTAGTTAATAGTTTAAACCATGATAAACTTCTACATGTAGAAAACATTAGTTTTAACTGTGGCTAATCTGTGTAAAGAGTGTTAAGTAACTAGTTATATTTTTTCTAAAGTAGATAACCTATGTAACGTTAAGCTAGTTTACGTTAACTAGATCAATTCAGTATTGACTACATTAAATACATTCTACTGGGCAAGACTGAGTGTTAATGAATTTAAATGAGTCAAATCTCTCCGTTTTTTCTTTTCTTTGTTTCTTTTTTACCCTATTAAATGTATAATGTTTCTACTTTTTGACTGTTAATTCAATTAGTGATTAACGTTAGTGTTATTTTTTAAATTAATACTTACCTCTGACATAACAGGTCATATTCATGATCAAAACTCACCTTATATATAGGCTTATAATGTGTCCTGTAGCTTATTTCTTTAAACAATATCTTAATTAGATTTTCAAAATGACAGACGAAATTGGAGCAGTTGAGCGGTGCTTTTATAAAGAAAGCTTTCAGCTTATCAAACACAAAAAGGATATACAGCTCTGAAAAAAATAAGAGACCACTTTAGTTTCTGAATCAGTTTCTATATTTTGCGATTCATAGGTATATGTTTGAGTAAAATGAACATTTTTTAATTCTATAAAATATGGACCACATATCTCACAAATTTCAAATACAGATATTGTCATTTAGAGCATTTACATGCAGAAAATGAGAAATGGCTGAAATAACAACAGTTTTCATTAATCTTGGCATGTTCTCCTCCACTAGTTTTACACACTGCATTTGGATAACCTTAAGCTACTCCTGGTGCCAAGCAGTTCAGCTTGGTGTGATGGCTTGTGATAATCCATCTGTCTCTTGATTATATTTCAGAGGTTTTCAATTTGGTAAAGTAAGGGAAAGACATAATCATTAAGTGGTCTCTTATTTTTTCCAGAGCTGTGTATATGTAATAAAGGTATGAAATGTTTTATAGTTCTCTCTTTGCAGAATTGTTACCTTTTATCCATGTCCAGGACTTTTGTAGTGTTCCTCTTTAGACTTCTTCAGTTAGCATGCTAGATATATATTTACATTATATCAGAGTACATGTCATTCAATTATCAGTCATCAATGTCAGTGAATTCCCCCTGTTCAAGAAAATTCAGGAAAACCTCCCACACTCGTTGGCTGTGTTTTACTATTATTTTACTCAGCTTAACCTAAAAGACATTTTGGTTTTCTAATACCTGTATTCATGTGTAGGTAACTCTGGTAACTAAGAGGAATACCCTAAATAATAATAACTAAAATACAACTAGTGCAATTAAAAGTTACAGTAATTCACAGTAATGACTTCATGCTAAACCAGATTAGTTCCCAAGATACTATATGTGTACATAACTGATGGATTATTTTCTATACACAGTGGAACGGGAGTTTACTACCAAGCAATGCCGGCTGTTGGACCTGATGGGAAAAATGTGATGAAGTTGATACCAGTTCAGAAAGTGAATGGGAAATTTGTTCAGACACACGTCATTTCTGCTAGGACTGACCATCAACCTCAAGTTCATCATCATCCTACTCTCTTATCTCCTGTGTCTTTACCACATAATAACCTCCCAACACTTCAGCCAACAGCAGATGGACGCTTCATTTTGAAAATGCCTCCGGACAGCAACACTTTATTGAACCCTTTGAAAAGTCAACTGCAGGGAACTAATGACTTATTAAAAAACACTTTAAATCAGGTACGTCCCCCACTAGTCGCTCCAACACTGACACAACATGCTTTGCAGTTACCCCTGCAGAGTAATAGCAAACCTGTTACTGTGATAAGCAGCCCACAACAACCTGTGTCTGGTAAATCGCCCATTTTTTCCAGTGGACATTACCTTCAGATCCCTCCTAATGCCACCGTAAGGACTCTCCCTGCCTCTGCACTTCCACAGTCCATCAAAAGCCAAATTTGTACCTCTTTAAATGCACCAAACAACTCTGCAAATGGATTATCAACAGTTCTGTACGTATCTCCAGTCAATTCCTTGAAACTAGGTCCCAGTCAGCAGGTACCTGGTTTAATGAAAGAGACTGTAACCACTCAGAGCTCGACTCCAATGCCTACCATAAGCTCTGTGAAATCTCTGAATGTGACTTCTACATCAGGTCCCAAGCCTGATGAAGGAGCCAGCACCCCAATGAGGTGGGTGGTCCAAGAAGGGACAGGAAGCACTGCGCCATTCCTTATACCGGTCACTTCACCTAGCATGACAACGGACATCATTAAAGCAGTCAAACAAATGGAAACAGAGAAACAAATGAATCAAGGTACAGCAGGAAAACGCGCATCTACTTCTTCTACTGCCATTCAGGAAAAGATCAGTCCAGGAAAGGACAGTGCCCTTGTAATGTGCAATGGAAAGGTCTACTTTGTGGCTAAAAAAAGTTCTGAGAACACCAAGGACGTGATCTCTGGAGCAGGAAGCAATCTGAACGTCAGAAATTTTGTCCAGCCCCCCAGTGTCTCAAATACAGTTCCAAAGCAAGACTCTGTACAAACTCCATCCAGTAAAAATCCAAATGAAATTATTGACCTGTGTGATGACGAAGAAGAGAGCTCACCAAGCACAGCTTTAAGTACATTATCTGTACCTAATGAAAATGCAAGTGAGAATGACGAAGACTCCAATGTCATATTTGTGTCATACATCCCACCAAAATCAGAAACTGACACCAGCACAAAAGCTGCAGACACATCTTCACAGCACAATTCTGAGAAAGATAAAGCCAGCCCTGATTGTGATACACGGAACATTACAAACAGCCCTGTCATTGACCTTGACGTCAGCAGATGTGAAGATCATGCAGCTGCTGATAAACGAGTGAACGGAGGGGGAGCTGTGTCAGAACAGTTAGAGGAAGTCTGCAAGGAAGTCATCGAAACGGTACGGTTACCATATAATGTTCTTTATAGGATAAAATGCCAAAAAATGAAGGTTGTTATTGCTGTTTTTTATTTGAAAACTTTTGTAGTTGTAATTGATGAAGTTTTACTGATTTCATGGTAAGAGACTTATTTTTACATTGTGGTTAGTTGCTGCTTAAAGAAGCACATGATTCATATCCTGTTTTCAGTGTTTGTGCCAACTGAATTATGCTTTTTATATTATATATTTTTTTTTTTATTATTTTTATATTTGTATATTTGACTTCAGATTTCAGTGGACTCAGGTATCCAGTTCAATGAAATGGTAGGTGAAGAGAACATATTTGCAACTTAATTTGATACATGTTTGAAAACTTGTTAAAAACATGTGGTTATTGCTTAGAGCAGTTTAGGGCAAAGCAAGAAAGTAAATATAGGGAAAGAACTGTGTACTGTACTAGTGAATATTTCTGAGCAGTTTAATGTGGAGTAACAGCATAAATGGCATTTGTTCAGAGCTGTAGTAGTTATCTGTGCTGTGTACCACATTAAACCAGACTGAAATTCATTCAGCTCAAAATTGCAGAGTGCACCTGATAGTTGGGCTGAATCTAGGTCAGATAACATTATTACCACAAATAAACTGCTTCGTAGTTCATTTTGATCAAGACTGAGACCACATCCTCTTGATGGGGGTGAATACGGTACTCACACTTTCCCAAACAAATTCCATTAAGGGAGAAAAAGAAACCAGTGTTCTATTTAACTGGATTACACAGTGCAGATGTGAAAACCTTTTTAAATGTCTGTTGTAATTATGTAAATGTGTTGTATAAGGAGTATAAGTTGATTTTTAAAAAACGATTTGTTTATGTGTCTTCTTTTTATTATTTCACAGTCCTGGGAAGAACCAGCTTTGGAAGAAGTACAGCAACAAAAGAGTGATTCTGAGCTCAGAAAGATTTTTGGGATTATGTCTGATGTACGAATTTGCCTGCAGAAGCTAAAGGAAGCTAAAGCGGCAAGTCCACAACCAGAAAGAAGGACCGTTAACAAACGCACTTTAGAGGGCATCCGGAAACTGATTCAGGACTCACAGATACAGCAAAAAGTCAAAAAGCTGATGGATGCACAGGTGAGTTCACTCTTATGCTTTAAGAGATTGTAGATTAACATTAAATATTTTCGTGGTGAAATGTAAAATGATTTGGTTTTGCCTAAACTTCTGTAACCTGAAACATAATGTTTAAATTCACATGTATAGATTTAGACAAATCTTTTATATTTGCATCTTACCAGATGTGTACACCTACAAAATGTATGGACAAAATGTACATGTGCACTCTGATTGCTACCTCAGCAGTGAAAATCATATATCACCATATGGAATTTTTTATATCATGATGATGAAATATATCATGATATACCACATTTAAGTATGTTTTCAGTTATTCTTCAAAAAATATGACAAAATAATATCGTTGCTTACTTTTTTCCATGAGTTTAATAACATAAAGCATGTCTCAAATTGTGCGTCCGTCAAATAACGTAAAGCAACAACATGTCGCAAAACCACATTTGTAAAGCTTTTTTGCAAAAATTACTTTATCATTTATATAAACCGAGTTTATGCAAAGTGACCATGCCAATACATTTCATCGTAGCCTACTTTATATATTTGCATGAATGATTGATGAAAGTACTGTAGAAACGATATTTAGTGCTGAGTACAACCTAAATATTTATTACTTTGCTCTTTGGGTCTGCAGGTACAGGTACCCAAAGGAAAAAATGGCCCAGAAGATGCCAAAAGAAAACGGCTGGCAGGGCCTGAACAGAAGACATGCTTGGACACCTCTGTATCCAAGGATGTAGTAAAAGGTCACAATGAGATGCAGAGCATGTCCACAGATGCCTGTACAGACAGCAAAGTGTTGCTGTATTGTCAGGGCTCAGATGAGGAAACTCCCACTGAAAATCTCATTGAGCCACTCTGTTCTTCCTCATCTTCATTTCAGTCTCAACAAACTCAAACTGGAACATGTGGTACTAACGGGAAAGCTTGTATGGCTGTATCAAGGAGGACTCCAGCTCGACAGAGTAAAGGGAATGGGAGAGTGTGCACGGCATGTCCTTGTGGAACTAAGGTTGGAGCAATTGCTGCAATTTCACCATTTAAATCTCTTGAAAAGCCAAATAGGCCTGCTGTCATTGACCCACCTAAACAGGCGAGTGTTTTAACAGGGTCAAACAGAGATTGCAAAAATGTTGGGAAGGTACTCAACAAGCCAGTTACAAGCCCACCAAAAAGCAGTGTGGCATCTGGGAAGTCTGGAGACGAAAAGTTACATAGCACTGAATTGCACACAAAGCCCGCTAAAGGTCTGAATCCTTCGTCTTTGTCCATGCAACATGATGTTAGTCACTCAAGCTCCAGCTCAGTTAGTTCAGAAGAAGCTGCAAGCAGCAGCACCAGCAGCAACAACACTTTCATTGAATTGTACTCTTCTGTAATGCTGGACCCTGAGGAATTAAAGCGCCAGGAGCGAATCAAACGCCTCAAAGTCCTTCTGAAGGAAAAAGAAGCAGCCCTGGAGAAGTTGCGGCAGAGCATGTGAAAAAGCTTCACACATCTGAATTTATCTTTGGTGGCTTGATCTTGATTGGAAAAGCCATCAACTCGTGAGGCAGCTCTCAGTTTATATGAAAAAAAAAAAAAAAAAAGAAATCTTGTTCTTCATTCTATGTAAAATATATAAATACTTTTTAATTTGTTTATTTCCAATATGCAATTTCATTGTCTAGTGCATTGTGTATTTTTAAGTTTGTATTTAATGCTTTTGTTTGTCATTTTTGTTGTAGTGTCAGTCAGTCAGTCAGATTGCCAGACCTAGGTCAAGACCTGCACTTAAAGAAATTCAATTCAGTCCACAAATAGGCTTAAATTAAAAGAAGTGGACTGATCTACTTTATTTAAGTATTGTAAAGTATTCTTTAGGGATCTCGAGTTCTAATATTTCTTAATATTTAGCAATGGTTACTTAAGACCTATGTGAAATAAAAAATAAAATGATATTTTCAAATATGTCAGTTTTGATAATACCACTTTAACCTGCCCTTCAACACTTATCTATTGAGAACTGTAATCTGCAGTTTCAGACGTTCATTTAATAAATGAAAAAATGTACCTTTTTCGAAGGTTTTTTCGTACATCCGCACCCATGTTGTCCATGAATTTACATGCTCTCACTGCCCATGTCTACAGAATTCATAGCCACCTGAACTCTTCTTGCCAGTCATCATCTCTACTGTCCATGTTTCTCAGTTTCAAGATATCAGAAATTTTCCAGTGCTTATGGCCATTTTTTGGTATATATTATTTAGTAATGTTATTTATTTGGCTGATCATTAAAAATGTTTTTTTGCCATTGTTGCTCAAAAAAAGTTATGATTGAACATATGTAATTTATGTGTGTTTTATTGTTGTGGGTACCAAAACAGTTGGTTCTTACACTGTTGTCACAACTAGGTTAGTGAGCACTGGTTACAAGTGTGTCCAAAATTTGCACTTCTTCATATCTGTCAGTAGGGGGTGGTCTCAGACGGAGTTTTAATGCCTGGAGGCAGAAACTAACACCTCATCAAAATGTATTGGCTCTGTAGTCAATACTGAGCACTGGGAAACTGGTGCTTGTCAAAAGTATGTGATGTCAAAAATACAAGGGAAATCTAATGGGTGAAAAGTAGGAATTCAAGGAAATAAGAAGAAAAAAGTTTAAAGTCACTTTAAAAACAAAAAGAAACCCCTCAACTCTGGATTGTTAAAATAAACAAGCTCTACGAAATACACAGTAATTAGTAAACAAAGCACTAGTCATATGAATACATTGATTACTGCAATATTTAGCTGCAGTAGTGTAGTAGTCTATGTATATATATTGCACCTCTGTTAAAAGTGAAGCTGAAAAAAAGCGCCGTCCACTTAAAGATTTTTGGATGTGGATTAAGGTGGCTTTTCTCCATGACCCAGATGACATGCCAGGGTGTGGTGTATGTAGGTTTTAATTTGGCCCAGCAAATGAATGATACTGATGTGGGGAAGAGGGGTTAAATATGCCCTATGTCCCCATCTTGGTTGTTCGCTGTACACAGGGCTTAGATGGGAGCTTATGCCCACCTAGAACCCACCTAGCCCACATTCATCCAGTTTGAGCCTAACATGATAAAGTTGATTGGGTTATTTATAAAATCAGGATAATCTCAATAAATATAACTGTTTTTCAGAGTTACTGATTTGTTTGATTTTGTTCATCTTTAACATCAAAGTCTGCAGTAAATCTTTATCACTCTATTTTATGAAAAATAATCAACTGCCTAACTTCCACACTGCACTGATAAATTGTAACATCTATTGCGTTTTTAAAGAGCTGAAATGAACATTAAGTCAAACTGAGATCAGTATGTTTATCTAGTCCTCCAAATCAGTCCCAGGTTATTTTGTGGCCTTGGGAACATGAATTGTCCAATCCTGTCTTACAGTGTGGTTTCTGCCAGCAGAGGTCGCTGTTTTTACTTATTGCACCTGTTAACCAACTCACCGCCACAGCCGTCAGCCCCTTCATACCAAACAACAAGAATATATGTCTTCATATACACTAAAACCACTAATACAATATGTTTTTAATGCATTAAATATGTATATCTGTTTTTTATATTCTGTTCTTATAGCTGATACTGTTTTCTTGCAGTTTTATAATAATTCTTATTCTTATTTGTGAAAAGGCACATTTCACATAAAAGCATTAAGAGTGTAGAACCAAACATTACATGTTTAAATCATTTTGTTTAATACCGTTTGTTTTCAAGTCAAGTCAAGGAAAGTAGTTTTGTTGAATACTATATATAGAGGATTGAAATTACGTTACTCTCCTTCCCAAAGTTACAGCAAAATAAAATTATAAATATAAAAGAATGATAGACACTAAATATACAATACAACAAGGTTTATCTGTGACCTTGTTGTATTGTAGATTTAGTGTCTATCATTCTTTTATATTTATAATTTTAGAGAACAATAGTGCAATTGTGATCTGAGGGATTCAGAGGTAATGACAGTACCAGTATAGACAGAACCCGTATAAACAGTAGTGCAAATATAGAAGTATAGAAACGTGAGGGTGGTGAAGTGAACAAGTGCATAGTTCTTTATTAAAGTGGTATGACAGTTGTTTAAAGGTTAAAATATGTAATCGAGCTAAAATATTAACGTTTATTCAGTGGTTTTGTGCTAGCAGGGATTACCCAACTCTCTCTCTCTCTCTCTCTCTCTCTCTCTCTCTCTCTCACACACACACACACTCACACACACACACGTTAAGGCGTGTGTCCACTCTGTGAGTGTGTGTGTTTGGGGAGTTGAGATGCGGAAGTTTCCGCCCAGTAATCTCCGCGCTGATACGCTGGGAGATGCTGCTGCTGCCCGCGGTGTCCGCGGCTCCGCGCCCGGGATTTCTCTGCAGCTCCGGCCGCTGAAGCTCTCGCTCTGAGCCGTCATGGCCACCATGCCCGCCTCGGAGCGGCGCGCCTTCGCCCTCAAACTCAACAGGTAACCCGTCCTTTTACCCGCAGCGGGTCAGAGCCGGACCCGGGCTGCTGCCGGGAGTCTGAGCGGACTTTACTCCGCGTAGTTTAGGGGGGAAGGAGGGAGAGAGAGAGCGCGGGTTCCGGAGCGGCAGATACACGCTGCTCTCCGGAGAGCGGGGTCATAAACCAGGGGAATGATCTCCAGCGGTACTGTACAGAACTGTAGATAATTAGGTATTTAACTAGCAAACACTTCTCAAGAAGTGTTGGACAATGTGGAAAAATATCGCAATGTTTGATATACGATATATATTTTGCTGTATTTAATAGGTTTTAGGGTTAGCTAGTTTGGAACTGACATTATTTACTTGAAGTAGCAAAGGGAAGTCTGACACCTTGTGTTATTTGGATACAGTTTGGGGCACTCAAGCCCCACGGGATTAGTTTCTCAGGGAGTCCTGGGGTATTTTTCTCCTTTTCATGGGGGTTTCCTCTGTGATTTTATTTCTGTCCGGAACAACCATGTATGTATTTTTCTCAGACGTCCTCTGTGAAAATTACAGACTGAATTACCTACTGTTTTTCTCTGAACTCTGTGGTCCTCCTGTAATTTTAGTCCCCTCCGGACTCACATCTCTGAGTTTCATCACCTCGCGTTTAATAAAATAGCTATTTGCCCACTTCCACGCACCGTAATAACACTTTGGGCGTGCGTTTTCACGGAGATCCACGTAAAAACAACAGGGAGTGGAAATGGAGGAGCTACTGAACGCGATGTCATGTGACAGAGAAAGCCAAAAAACTCACTGGTCCTTCTGTTTTTTCAATAATATTCAAAATTTTATTTCAAAATATTTTAAAATATTTTACACAGACAACCCTCTGAGACAAAAATATATGATCAACGAGAGGTTATTTAATTTACCAAATAGTGAAACCACCAATGGGTTCATTTTTGAAACAAAAGTATATACTTTCACATGAGCCATTAACCACCAGGGTACATTGTGTTTAAAACAAAAAAGAAGCTGAACAGAGGGACCCTTAAAATAGGCGAAAATTGCATTTTATGGCCATCGTGAAAAGGGGTTAGCAAGTACAATTGTCCCAAATAAAATTACGATAAACGTTAATGATAATATAATAGCATAGTAATGATATTACACATTCTAATATCATAAATAAATAAAACAATATGATAAACATGCTGTTTTGATATCTACATCATTAACTTAAATGGGTTCTCCTTGTTAACAAAAAAAAAATAACAAGCAATATTGAGGTCAGCAGAAAGTCATGTTTGTCAATATATTGTACAATATGTCAATAGAGTAAGTAATTATTGTGACGTGCCTAGGCACAGGTAACCTAAACAAGCTACTGTCAAAAGTGTTTTGTACAACTGCATGGTGTCCAGTTAAACATGTAGCTAGCTATGTATGTGCACTGTTTTCTTTAACCACTGTTCTGACTGGTTGTTGTGCCTCAGTTTAAAAGCAATATTGCACTTGCTAAGCAGCTTACCATCTATGCAATTTAATAAAAAAAAAATGGAAATAGTTATGTTATTGAAGACATTAACAAATCAGTTATGCAATCACTTTATTTCACCATCACGAACATCATTATCCAGTTCAGTGTGCTGAGAATGTATTACTTAAAAATGTATTACTAAGGATAAAATTAAGATACAATGTTAGATATGTACTATTTAAATATTCAGTTGCGATGTGTTGATGGTGTTAAAATAATGAAATTAAATACTTAATATTTTAACACTGTACTTTGTAAAGGTTTTTAATAATATTGCATTGTATATTTCTATTACTTATTAACTTTTCCAAATATAAGTTTTTCTTTAGTGTGAAACATGTATAGCTACATGTATAGCTTTAATGTATAGCAATGCTGACCTACTGCTGGCCTAATATATATATTTTATAGTTTATGTACATTCTTCGATCTTTGTGACATCACAAAATGTTGAATTCATAACTGTGATTTATCAACTGCGTGCTACACACTCATACTATAAGGTATTGTTTATAATATAAGCTAATCTTAATAGTGCAGGTTTGGCAACAGGAATGTTCAGTGGGAGGACATAATGATGTGGGTATCAGCCTTGCTAACTCCTCAGTAGCCAGCGTGCTAACACTGTGGTTGTGATGTGGGATGAGACTTGTAGCTAGCATGCTAATGCCTTAGTTTTCTATTTCGCATTTAGGTAGGAAGCTTTTTTTTGCTTGTTAGCATAGTAACTAGGGATGCACTGATGTGGGAATTTTGGGCAGATGCTGATATTACACATGTACTACAGAGTGACTAGACTAGTGGTATAATTTCAGAACTTTAAAACCAATAAAAGGGATAAAAAATTTAGCTTAGATCAATTAATTTTAAAGAAACACAGCAAGTGTTGCCAATTGCGGTAGTGCAGCCATTATCACTTGGTTGTTTTTAGGCATTTAATTAATCTGTCAGCAAATATTGGTTTAAAATATTGGTCAAATACCAATATAATTCCACTATCATCATCTATTACAAAACATTTAAATGCAGACACGTTTTCTTGTTTAAAATATCAGTCTTTAAGCAGTAGCAAATTCAATTGCTCTGTTACATACAGTGATTTTGGCAAAGTTTAAATTTAATACTTACACTAACTAGCCGCAAATGTGCCTCTAAGGCATGAATAAGAAATGTATATTGTCGCTGTCCAATGAAAAACACTTATCTCCAAAACAGCAACTTTACAGGAGAGGGAAAAAATCTTGTAAACTTTCAATGGAAGTCAATGTAAAGAGAGTTTATTTCAGGTTATTTTAAAGAGTTTATGTAGTAAACTAAAAATCGACAAAAATGGAGATAAGTGTTTTTCATAGGACAATGACGATATAAAAGTATATGAACTTTGCTAACTTTGCTATCCCACACTTTGCTAAGGTTATAAGACTATGAAAAAAGAGGATTTAATTCTCTCACATCCCACTTTAAACACTGAGATCCGGCCTGTTGGATCACTTCCACCTCTAGTGTGAACCCTCTTTCCTGCTCTGATCATGAGTCCGCTCAGGAACAGCCCCCGCTCACTGTCCACATATAGTCTGACTGAGGTGGAAGTTCTTATTGTTCCTTCTCTCACTCACAGCAGGTGGTGAGGAAGTGCATAAAGCCATTGTACTAAACGGAGGTCCAGTGTTATAGATTAGAGCCCCCATAGGAAAAGCATATTTATTATGGCTTGTATCACACTGAAGCCCAATGGTTCATTCATAAAAAACTGCTGTCATATACATGTGACAGTGCAGTGTGAAAATGCTAGGGCTTTGCACTAAGCCATTTATAAGTTTGTCTGACTGAGACTGTTTACTGTCTAAATGTGATTTGGGAGCCAGATGTAGATACAGCTCTGGAAAAAATAAGAGACCACTGAAAAATTGTAAGTTTCTTTGATTTTGCCAAATTGAAAACCTCTGGAATATAATCAAGAGGAAGATTGATAATCAAAAGACATCAAACCAAACTGAACTGCTTGAATTTTTGCACCAGGAGTAAAGGCATAATGTTATTCAAAAGCAGTGTGTAAGACTGGTGGAGGAGAACATGTCATGATGCATGAAAACTGTGATTAAAAACCACGGTTATTCCACCAAATATTGATTTCTGAACTCAATATTTCTATTTAGAATTTGGGATAAATGTTGTCCGTAGTTTATAAAATAAAACTAAGATAAATAATTTTATCTGTCTAGTGGACAGGGTTTAAACACAACACAAAATGAACCGATGTCTGTCACCAATCTTTACCATTAAACTGATACAGTTAAGCCTATATACTATATACTTCAATATATCTATGTATATTTTCTTATACCCCTATAGCCACCTGGTATACCATAGCAACCATTTAGCAACACTTTAGCAACCTTAGCAAGATATCAATATTTTCTTACATCGTTAGTACTCTGTAGTACATTTTAGGATGTTTTTTTAGTGATATCACTTTTACTTCCACTCCATTGTGTCTGTGAGGAAATTATTGTGTGTTGCTCATCATTCACTAGCAATTAGTTACTCATTAGTTTAAGTTGGGTTTTACGTTGGGCTGACAGTCTCTGCACAGCTTTGCTGTTGCTCACAGCTCACACCCTCACTCTTGGGATTTTGCTTTTCATTTTAGACAAAAAAGGGGAAGAATAGGAGAATAGAAACGAACAAACTCCACTTCCTATGCTGATAGCATCTGGATGTGGTAATAAGTTCCAGGTCGTAAGCCTTATTTTTAGGGTGCAACTTTTGCACTTCTAGTAAAATAGATTTTTGAAAAGTTACTCTTATGTAATTTCACTTCTATAGCCTATGTACCATATTTTTCACACTATGAGGTGCACTTAAAATTTGTTCATTTTCACAAAAATCAACAGTGCGCCTTATATTCCAAGGTGCCTTATGTATGATTTTTTTTCAGTCAGGTATTAAGGAGCGGTAAAGTCACTCTGCTGATGTACAGCGTTATAGAGGATTTTCAGTAGTTCAAGTTTCTCCAGCACTAAGACTGGAGCAGTATTATCATTAGCCACTAAGCACTGCACTAGCTCTTGCGTCGTTCAGAGGTGAGTACCGTATTTTTCGAACTATAAGGCGCACTTAAAAACTTTTAATTTTCACAAAAATTGACAGTGCGTCTTATAATACGGTGCGCCTTTTGTATGGATTTTACTCGTCAGGTTGTAAGGAGCAGTAAACACACACTCCGTGCAGCGTTATAGAGAGTTTCAGTGCTATACAGAGTCCAGAGCCGTGCAGCTCCGAGGCTGAGCAGCAATAGCATTAGCTAGATGCTAACTGCTAAGCTAGCTAGCTTATTCACTGTTCAGAGATCAGTATTATCTAAATTTTACTCGTCAGGTTGTAAGGAGCAGTAAACACACACTCCGTGCAGCGTTATACAGAGTTTCAGTGCTATACAGAGTCCAGAGCCGTGCAGCTCTGAGGCTGGAGCAGCAAATAGCATTAGCTAGCTTATTCACTGTTCAGAGATCAGTATTATCTAAATTTTACCCGTCAGGTGTAAGGAGCAGTAAACACACACTCCGTGCAGAGCCGTGCCGCTCCGAGGCTGGAGCAGCAATAGCATTAGCTAGATGCTAACCGCTTAGCTAGCTAGCTTTTTCACTGTTCAGAGATCAGTATTTTCTAAATTTAGTACTTTTAATACTGCTGGAGCAGTATTATTAGAGTTAGATGCTAATCGCTAAGCATTCACCGTTCAGAGGTGAGTTATCGGCCTGTAAGTCTGTGCTGCTTTGCCTGGCTAGCATTAGCTAGATGCTAAGCGCTAACTCTCTCAGAGGTGAGTTTTATCAGCCTGTAATCTGCTTGTTTACCGTGTTAAAACAAGCTACGGGGGACGAATCGCTAGCTAATATCTCACTGTCTTACCAGAACACGCAGGATTACTCAGTGTAACGCTGTCGTTTAAGTTTGGGTTAACTTTACTAGTTTAGGTGACTAGCTAGCGTGCTAGCGGATAGCTATGCTAACGCTGGTGCAGCAAGCCTTAGTGGACATCTGGAAATCTAAGCTTACTGTAAATAAACTGAAGCACGTTACTCACCCAAATAAACAGTTTTCAGGAGAGGAATCTGTGTAGATTAATATCCAGCACTCGTTTGACTTTGAAAGAGCTAGATTTGTATACTGAGACGCTCCACCGGCAAGAGACCACCCCCGGTGGGGGAAGGGAAACATGGCGCCACCCCTGTACACTTTGATATAGGCACCCTTTCTAGTGTCACTTAACGCGCCTTATAATGCGATGCGCCCTATGTATGGAAAAATAGCAGAAAATAGGTATTCTTTGATAGTGCGTCTTATAATACGGTGCGCCTTATAGTCCGAAAAATACGGTACATCACTCTGTAGCAAATGTTAAAACAAGCTACATACGTTTTTTATTTTTATTTCTAATTTTAATCCCATTTTCTCCCCAATTTACAAGGCCAATTACCCAACCCACTCATTAGGACTCGCCCTATCACAAGTAATGCCCCAACACCAGGAGGGTGAAGACTAGCACATGCCTCCTCCGACTCTTTTTGAACTGCTGCTGAAGCGATTACAGTCTGAAGTTCAGATTTGATTCTTAAATCTGTTTTGTTGAGATAAATGTCCGTGTTATTTGCGAGGAATGAGATTGGATTTGCGTGTTTGGACACCACAAATGTATCTGTATGGGTTTCTGTGGTAGCAAGGTCGGTGTCAGTAAATAACATTTGGTGCTCCTCTTGAACTCGTGCACTTCCATCACTCTGGATTTAATAAGGATGTTGCTTCTTGTATTGTGAGTGATGCAAAAGAAACTTTAAAATCTAATTTGAAGATGCAGGTGTACAAATCTCATTGTAATCGCATTTTAACCCACCTTCAAATGTGATTTGAATTAGATTTTATGTGTTTTTTGACTGTTCAGACAATCAAAAAAAATCTGGATACCATCTAGATATGCCAAAAATCAGGGTTGCGCTGGCAGTCTTTATCTGAAGATAGCCTTGAATAGCCGCACAGCTTTAGAAAATGAGTCTTAGGGAGTTTGGGGGCCTATGTTTCAGCAAACATATCGATATATTTGATGCCATAAATTTATATTTTGTTTCACTCCTAGTCCTACCATTAAGCCTCGCTTCTCACCCGTCACCTGAGCTAGTACTTAATGATCCGATTTACATGCAACTATCCTGTGACTTTTGGCATGTGAATATCTTAGAAAGTTCTTGGTTAGAGAATATTATTAACATTACAGATCACCATTATACGCAACAAATCCAATGTTCAAAAGCAGAGCTGTTGGGTAGCAGTTGAAGAGTTATTTTTGTAGTATTTTTTTCATCACTGTTTCGCTTCCTCTTTGTTATGACTTAAAAGGAAATGGTTACTCACCAGTGCTGAAGAAAGAAGCCAGAAATGTAGAATGGTGATGGAGGGATGGAATTTACCACATGCTGTGTCCCACATGCTTTAAACACTCAGGTTTGTCTCATGAGTGTCTCTCTTCACGAGGAGAATCAGCATTTTGAAAATGCCTGACTGGTCCATACTGCTGCCTCACAGTCCATGTGACTTCAGTGGGAAATAAAGGAAGAAGAGAAATCATGTTACAGACGACTGTGTTTTATTTTTTGCCCTCTATAAGTTTAGATTAACAGAAGTTTAGCAAAACATTAGCTGTGTGTAAACCATGTATAGAAGCGGCGTCAACTTCTCTGGGCTTGGAGGCATCTGGGATGCACCATCACACAGTGGAAACGTGAACCATGGTCTGATTAATCAGAATTCCGTATTTGGTTTGGAAGACATGGATGCCATGTGCTCCATACCAAAGATGAAAAGGACCAAATATTGCATTTTTTTCATTTTTTGAACCGCCTTTAGCTTTGACTGCAGCACACATTCACTGTGGCATTATTTCAGTAAGCTTCTGCAATGTTACATGATTTATTTCCATCCAGTGTTCCATTAATTTTTTACCAAGATCTTGCAGCAGCATTGATGATGGTAGAGTCTTCTCCATCCAGCACATCCCAAAGATTCTCAATGAGGTTAAGATCTGGACTCTGTGGTGAACTCTCTCTCAATCCATGTGTGAAAATGATGATCTAATGCTCCCTGAATCACTCTTTCACTGTTTCAGCCCAATGAATCCTGACATTGTCATCTTGGAATATGGCCGTTTATTCCATCAGGTAAGAAAAGATCCATTGATGGAATAACCTGGTCTATATTCAGTATATTCAGGTAGTCAGCTGACCTCGCTCTTTCAGCACATACTGTTGCTGAACCTAGACCTGACCAACTGCAGCATCAACCCCAGATCATTTACTTACTTAAATCCAGGTGGAGATTTTTTTTGTATATTTCTTTAGCAAATTAAAATAATGATAGATTAATTAGATGTATTTGTAACATTCATCTCTGTATTCACAATACAAATTAAATGAAATTAATTAAATTATTTGTAATCTTTCAAATGAGGATAATGTGCAAATATATAGCTCCAATTAGCAGCCTTAAGTTGCGGAATAGTACGTTGTAGATGTCTAGAAGTCATAATACTGTGAAATTTGAGTACTGTGTAAACAAGGAGAAAAATACAGGCTTAACCGCTTTGTGTAGTGTGTTGCAGTTACAACTTAACAATAAGGCAACACTGAAATTTAGAATCTGCAGATTTTTATTAATGTCATTAGTGTACCATTGTAATAAACTCATCTCATGATAGCACTGTTACTGTATCACTGCTTCCGAAGTTGCCATTCATGTTTATATCTTGCAGCGAGGTCAGATTCCTGTAGGCAGTCAGTCAATAGATAGTTCTATACTACAGTTGCCCTTAAAGTACAGCTCTGCTCTGGTAAACCCTGAGCCGTCTGGCTGCCTCATCTCACCAGAGACCACTTCTTGCTGCAGTTGCACCTGCTTACATTTGCACAAGTGCTCTGAAAGTGCTGAAACACTTTGCAGGTAGCTTTCAGATGCTCTTGCACCAGCAGCACCCACCCGCCTTCAACTCTGTCCTCTGCTGAGGGCCTGCTTTCATTTGCATGAATGATGTCATTCACACCTCATGCTGTGGTGCAGTTTATAGCGAGGTTGATTGTTGCTGTGCTTGTGATCTAAACCCACCATGTCCACCATTTTTTCTTTTTTTATTTGCTTCCTGTCTTTCTTTTGTTATGACAGATGGAAATTGCACAGCACATTTTATTCAGTTCACTGCATGTTCATTAAAACCATGTAATGAAAGGGGCAGAGATTTAATTGAAGTTGTGCAGCACACTCACAACAAGGTGGGAGGAGGGCTGTGGGGCCAGGCAGTGTTGTGAAAGTGGAATGTGCAACGTGCAAGCCCGTCAGCAGGGACGGCTGTTTTAAAGGGAAATGCTCAGCCGGTTCATGCCTGTACTTCATTTCTTTCTGTCATGTTTCGCTGATGTTGAACTTTCGAGGAAACCCTAAGCAAAGGAAGTCGTGAGGCTCCTGTTGTTTCTCAATAGGGTCGTGATAAATGCTGCCTCTAACTGACTGTCTAACTCAGTCACGATTTGGACATACTGTGCTCTGCTGTCTTTTTTCTACATCCCATGATTTCAGCTCCACTGAGCATATAGGAGAACTTTAGTCGTTTGTACTTGGTTCTTGTCTGTACTTGTGTTCTTGTGGACTTGGGGAAATGTAATCACCTGCAGCCCATTCAGATGTGTTCTTGCTCCTCAGTCATTATCGAGGATGCATGGAAGGTGAATTATGTGGACTTCTTACAGTCCAATAACCCACAATGCACCTTGCAGCAGGTGTGGCGGAAGAGAAAGTATCTACCTGTAAGCTAACAGTTTTGAAAACAGTACTGCTGAGTGGGGGTGCCATATCGTGTCATATGCGACATATATAGCCAACATTTTTTAATATTGTCAATATTAAATCCCTGATATTATACCCTGAAATATGGTGCCATATCACCCACCCCTAAGTATTACATCAGGGTACTACTTTTTATCGTTTTTAGGAAAGAAAAGAAAAGAAAGCACACTGTAATAGATTATATCTGTCCAGTATCATATATTTTATTTTAATCCTGGATATATGGAGATATATGGAGTGCATTATTAGTATCATGACATTCTGGATCATTGACTGTTCTGTTAATCTGATAAAAGTTTAGATTTTTTAATATCTCAGTTAGGGGTGTGCCATATCATATCGTACGCAATAATACAATTTAATTTTCATTTTGTTGTAGTAGTGTTGTATTCTTGAAAGATTTTTTTTTAATTCAGTGTTTTGTCATATCACCAAGAGTATCATTAATGTGAAAATACCTGATATGTGGTTTATTTATTAAAAAATGACTATGCGAAGCTGTACATATACGTTTTCGTAACAACGCTTTCCGTGCCCTGAGAGAGTGATGTAATCAGGTACACAGATGTTACAATTACAGAATAAAAGTCTTGCGTCCTCCCGTGCTCAGGAGTCTGCACTCTCGAGCCAAACTTACCAAGTCTGTTCTTGCCAAGGAGTCCAAACTTGTGTACACTTTATTGAGAAAAGGCATTTGTAGTTCATGCTGTAGTGCTGTATCTGCTGCTCTGCATACTTAATTATCCTCTTTTCACTTTGTTCTTCAATGCTCAGTACACCACAGGATAGAAAACCGCCGCAGAGTAGCTATTATTATTTGGGTTGTGGGTCATTATTCTTAGCACTGCAGTGACACTGACATGGTGGTGGTGTATGAGGTGTTAGTGTGTGTTGTGCTGGTGTGGATCAAGTGGATCAGACACAGCAGCAGTGCTGCTGGAGTTTTTAAACGTATAAACACTCACTGTGTCCTTTTACTGCCCACTCTATTACATGTCTACCTATTTGGTCTGCCATGTAGATAATTTAAATATAATAGATAGATAATATAAATTCAGAAACAGAAGCTCTGCACAGTTTGTGTTGGTCATCGTCTAGTCCTTCATTGACAACACGCTATCCACAGGATGCTGTTGTGTGGGTATTTCTGGCTGGTGGATTATTCTCAGGCTAGCAGGTGTATGAAAACTATCAGCACACTATCAGCACTGCTGTTTCTGATCTACTCACACCAGAACAACACACACTAACACCTCATACACCACCAGGGTGGTCATACAATTATGACTAGACTGTAACGATTTATTCTTTAGTAAGAATATGTTTGTTTATTGAAGGACTTGATCTAAATTTAAATTAGCTATGTTATCATTAATAGGTATGGAAGCCCATTTCCGCCACCTGAAGAAAAAAAACGTCCTCAACTAAGTCATAATTATGAGATAGAAAAGTCATAATTATGGGATAGTAAGTCATAATTATGAGATAGTAAGTCATAATTATGAGATAGTAAGTCATAAAACAATTAAGGGACACATATGGAATTAGGTAGTAAACAAAACAATGTGTTTTTTCTCCACATTAATCCCCTGATCTAAACCTGATGAATTGAGTGGTGATTTGAGGTGATTTGGGATGAGCTGGAGCTTCACAGTGTGAAGGAAAAGCAGCAGCTGTTGTTCAGCACCTCCAGGAACTCCTTTAAAATGCTGAGAAAACTATTTCACGTCACTCTACCTCATGAACTGAGACACTGAGATTAAAATACCAAGAGTGTGCAGATCTGTCCTCAAAGATAAATGTAGTACTTTTAGAAGAACAGTTTAACTTAAAATAAGGAAGTCTCAGCAGTTGTGGTGGTTAGGAAAACAACAAAACATTTCTAGTTGACACTTTGCTAATTGAACTGGGTGCGTCTCTGTTCTTTGTTGTCTGGTATGTTAGGGTTGACTATTTATACCCAGAGGATATTCTCCAATAGAAACATTTCCAAACTACACTTGTTGGCATTAACTTATACACACTGGATGCTTGTACAACAATCATTTAGTACTCTAACAGCTAATTAGGAAAGTAATGGTGATGATTTACAGTGAATGACAGTGAGCTTGTAAAATGTGCTGCTGCAGTGGAATTACACATCACTGGAGAGAGTTGTCTGCCCCATCCCCTTCTCCCTGTTGCCAGGTTGACGAGTCTGGCAACACATGAATGATTGCAAAGCAATTTACATTTTAGATGTATAATATTAATCGTAGCTGGCTTGAATTAGTATAGAGTAAAACGTTTAGTTTCTGTTGTACATTTCTGTTGCTGCATTTTAGCATTAGGCAGCACTAGTTTGGATTATTTTACCAATATATCTGAAATATTCACTTCCTTAATATCCCAGAAAAACCCTCAGAATGACTACTAAGTGTCAATGAGAACACTCACTAGTTTAGTTTTAGTTTTTTTTGTTTAATATTAGTTAACCGTGGTTGAAACTCATAGCTTACTTGTTCAGGAGAAAATAGATAACTCGACATCGATCTTGTAGTCCTTCTGGGATCTTTTCTGCCTCCATCTATGAAGCTCATGGCCAGTATTTGTTTACTCTATATCTGGTAATAGAGGTTTTATAAGGATGTTGAATAAAGCTAAATTACTCCTGTGTTTGCCTACTATTGTGTTCCATTTCTGGCAACACAAGGTGTGAAAAAAAGGTCTGGGGAATGGGCAGTAGGATGAGAGGCTAAAACATAAGGAGATATCTGCTTTGTAATGAAAAAATAAAAAAAGGAGAAACATACTGGCTAAAGGTCTGCTGTCAAGACATGCCATTTGCTAAACTTAGTGTATCTTCGTAATATCTGACAAAATATACTAAATAATATAGTACTAAATGATGTGCTCTATTTTAAGGGGTTATTAAAAGAAAATTGGAAAGGTAAACTGAAAGCTTTAACTGCTTTAAACCACATTATAGCCCAGTAGAAGATCATTGTGGCAGTGAATAAACAGGTTTGTTTTTTTACAGTAGACAAACTCAAAAGTGACGCATACACTCCTTGGTTGAGGTGTCTGTTGGTTCCATTGTTTGCCTTGAGGCTGAATCTGGGGAACTACTAAAGTATTATTGTTATGTCGAGACCTCACTTGCATCATAAGTAGGCGTCAGCATGGTGATTCTTCAGACTCTGTAATTACCTTTTTCTGCTTCAGAGGGAGGCTCAAGGCGACACAGTAAAATAATGTGGTTCAAACGTTGGCGACTGCTTTGTGGAGAGCAGGAATTCTTGATGACTTTTCCATGTGAAAACTAAATGTGGCGTCCTTTGAATTCTGGAGGCTAAACTTAATTTTCAAGTTGTTTCTTGTTGTAATATGCCCCTAGCAAAATACCTGCAGCTCAACCTACAGGTCTTTACTGACAGTAGGAAAAAACAGTGGACCAAATAGCCAGCAACAGGAAGAAGCTACAGTACACGTTACTGTTTGCATCATATGGTTTTTGCATCATATGGTTTTCTTTTGTGTGTCAGGAGTGTACAATAAGTTTCACTATTATAAGTTTTTGTTTTAATAAAAAACAACATAGCATTAAACCTTCTGCAATAATACAGAAACCCACAACTTTGTTTGGACTGAACCTTTGGACTTGAAACAAAATAATAAACCACAAACCACATTCAAGAGCAAAATACCAAAATTCGGTCTGTTCAACAGCGGTTGTCCTGGTCCAGATCATCTAGAGCTGTGTATTGGCAAAAACTTTGCAATTACCACATTACTATTTAAAATAATCATGATATATTGATATAAAACTGTAAGCAAAGCAATATACTAAATTTGATTACTGTATTTTTCAGACTATAAGGTGCACTTAAAATCCTTTAATTTTTACAAAAAATGGTCAGTACATCCTATAGCTAGCTAGCTCTTTTGTCATTCAGAGATGACAACAAACCGCTTGTTAATATCACCCTGGCTAACCTCAGTGTAGTGCTGTTGGTGGCTAGCGCTTAGCTGCGGTTAGCTGTAAATGCTAGTGCTGCTACACCCAGCCTTAGTGAAAATCTGGAAATCTAAGCTTACTGTAAATAAACAAAAGCGCTTTACTCACCCAAATAAACAGTTTTCAATTAACTAAATTTGATTACTGTATTTTTCACACTATAAGGTGCACCTAAAATCCTTTTATTTTCATAAAAATTGTTAGTACATCCTATAATCCAGTGCACTTTATGTCACTCTGCTGAAGTGCAGCGTTATACAGGAGTTACCCTGCGTTCACACTGGAACGCGACGAGTCGCTTGTGTCGCCCAGCGTTTGTCGCTTGTGGGCGTGTCAAGCTCAACGCCCGCGTTTATCATGGTCCAGCCTCCGACAAGAAAAAAGGCACAAAAAAGGAATCACTTGGCCACTTTATTCTCCAGCTATAACTCCCAAACTTGCTGGACTCTTGTGCGTTTCTGTGATTTAACTGCGCTGGAAACGCAGCCGTTCCCACAGACTGATGTGGGTCCACCCCGTTCAACAGAAAGAACCGGGAAAGAAACTAGAAATTCAGAGAGCAGGAGCTTGAGGACGTCGAACCGCCTTGTTTGTGATTGGTCCAAAGAAAAGCTAGGAGCCAATCGGGTTAGAATGTCGCTTCACCGCGTCATAACTCATTTGCATAAAGTTGAGAAAAATTCATCTCCTTGTCGCTCTGTCGCTTGTCGTCTCTCGCGTGTCGCGGCGACAAATCGCGCCCTGCCATAGGAAATGAATGGTCGCCTGTCGCTTTGTCGCTTTCCAGTGTGAACGCAGGGTTACAGTTTAGTTCTCCTGCACCAAGACTGTAGCCGTATTAGCATTAGCCGCTAACTGTGCTAAGCGCTAGCTCTTTTGTCATTCAGAGATCAGTTCTATCAGCCTGTAGCCTGCTGCTAACACCAGCTAGTGCTGTTTGAGCAGTATTAGCATTAGCCATTAACCACGCTAGGCACTAGCTCTTTTGATGTTTAGAGGTGAGTACTATTTGCCTGTAGTCTGCGTGTTTGTTTACTGTGTTGAAACAAGCTATGTGTAACAAACCGCTTGCTAATATCACCCTGGCTTACCTCAGTGTAGTGCTGTTGGTGGCTAGCGCTTAGCTGTGGTTAGCTGTAAAAGCTAATGCTGCTACATCCAGCCTTGGTGAAAATCTGGAAATCTAAGTTTACAGTAAATAAACAAAGGCGCTTTACTCACCCAAATAAACAGTTTTTTTTAATGACCTAAATTTGATTACTGCATTTTTCACACTATAAGGTGCACCTAAAATCCTTTTCACAAAAATGGTCAGTACATCCTATAATCCAGTGCACCTTATGTCACTCTGCTAAAGTGCAGCGTTACACAGGAGTTACAGTTTAGTTCTCCAGCACCAAGACTGAAGCAGTATTAGCATTAGCCGCTAACTGTGCTAAGCACTCAATCTTTTGTCATTCAGAGATGAGTACTATCAGCCTGTAGCCTGCTGCTAACACCAGCTAGTGCTGTTTGAGCAGTATTAGCATTAGCCATTAACCACGCTAGACACTAGCTCTTTTGACGTTCAGAGGTGAGTACTATTGGCCTGTATTCTGCGTGTTTACTGTGTTGAAACAAGCTATGTGGAACAAAGCGCTTGCTAATATCACCCTGGCTTACCTGTTGGTGGCTAGCGCTTAGCTGCGGTTAGCTGTAAATGCTAGTGCTGCTACACCCAGCCTTAGTGAAAATCTGGAAATCTAAGCTTACAGTAAATAAACAAATGCGCTTTACTCACCCAAAGAAACAGTTTTCAGGAAAAAAAATCTGTGTGGATTAACATCCAGCTCTCATTTGACTTCTAATTCAACTGGAATTTGAAAAAAAAAAACATGGTTCCACCTCTGAAAGAAAACTTTCATAATATAAAAAAACACTATTATACTTATAAACTGTAAATATAAGAAACCACAACCTGGCAAACTGATATCTTGCTTCCCAGCACATGTAAATCTATCACACAGAAGAACAGAACAGCACGCCTGGTTAAAAGTCTCAGCTTAAATATACATAAATAAACACAACAGCAGTATTGAGATTAATTTATCATACGGTAAGACAGTAATATAATTATCGTATTAATTATATTCTGGCAGATATCAATGCAAGAGACCCCACACACATATATTACAGGTCAGTGCAGGGTTCTTTAGCTGCCATGGTGGGACCTGCCAAAAGTCATGGGACACAGTACAGGTCCATTGCACAAAATTTATAGACTTTGTCTTTGTCTAGATGCTGGTGTCTTTTGGGCCTGCATAACAAATATCTTTATTCAAACCACTAGTGTGTGCCTGGAGAAATTCAAAGACACGGAATAGTTTTGTACGCTGGGATAGTTTGTTCTGATGCAAGATTCCTGAAAAAGTGTGTTCTGCTGCCTCACTAAACAATAAAGGAAGAGGTTGAGTTCTGCTATCAGTGCAGGGGAAGTTGCGCCAAACTGAGCTATTAATGCATTACTTCTGCAAAAACATTGATTTCAGTACATTGAGTTCATTACATTAAAAAAGCTTATTTGGAAGTAATATGAATAAGGACTAATAATGCTGTGCCATTAAAATGATTTACATTAACATGTTTTTGTAATATTAGATTTGTTTTGTTTTTGTTTTTCTAATTGATTATTTTGATATGCTTGCATGAAATGTTCTGCATACCAGCATGGCGGGCGTGTGTAATCATATGGCACAGGGTGTGTGTGGAATAATCACACTTGCTGACACAGCCTGACCTTTGCACTGTAATTCTGTAAGCAGCTATTATGGAATCTGGCTCTGAGGAGCTGTAATAGACGCTCGGTGGAGCAGAGCAGAAACACAATAGTGCACCAATATTTACTCTATTTCCCTCCTGGGAGACTTTGCCCTCGGCTGTGGAGTACTTAGATGAACGTGACCTGCAGTTCGGTGGTGCAGAATGCAAATAAACAGTGATGATGCACTTGATTTGATAAGGGTTACCTTATTTCATAAGGTGCAGAATGCTTTTTTCATATTTGAGAACAAAACAAAACATGAAATGCATCACAGACAGCACAGATGCTTAGCATGGTTTTGCAGACAAAAGTATAGGCTAGCAAATACAACTTACTGTTGACCAATTCGCTATTGAGGTTAAATATTCAATTAATCATGACACTGATTTGGGGTGATTTTGTCAGCACGTTCACTAGGTTATATTAAAATTAAAATATATTAAAATATAAAAATAAATAGTAATAAAGTACATATATTTTTAAAAAATGTCATTATGCCATATGATTTAAATCTGCATTCAAAATATAATGATAATTAAAAGCTAATGCTAACCAATAAATTAACCTGCTATAGCTCTGAGTATGCTATATACAGGATCACTGCAGATTGATTTTTGGAATCGTCAGTTCATCTCCCCACTTAGACACTTTTAGCATTCTTCTCTGTAGCTTATTTAGAAACCTCCCCCCAGGCTCGGTGATGCTCCATGTATTATTTTGGCTACACAGATAAGCTTCTTTTTTAATATTTATATGCAGTGGCATTAAAACTGCATAAAAATCCCTGAATAATATTTCTGTCACTATGAATAGTTATGTAAGCTAAAGATGACCTCCAGAAGGCATGTGATACAAACATGTTAATCATGATTTAACAAGATGTCATGCAAGATTAGTGAATTATTGTAGTTTTATACAATTTAGAGGAGAAGGAGGACCATGAAACTTTAATAGACTCTATTGTTATGGCTATTGAATGTTCACAACCATCATTAGTATAAGCCCCCGCCCTTCTCTTAACTTCTCTCCTTTTTACCTCCTAGCAACCACTGGCTTCACTAAGCAGCTGCCTAACATAGTAAAAATGTTCAACTATTGTTGCCCACAAAGCTGGAGATGGCTATAATGTAAAGGGTCACAACAAAGCATTGTCAGATAGCTGTTACTCTAGTTCGTAATGTCATCAGAAAATGGGACTTTGCAGCTCTGAGTGGTCCAGTGGACTAATCTACTGTTATTATGATCCAAGGGTTGATGGTTCCAATGCTGGATCATGCTGGTTGTCATCAGCAGCCGGAGTGTGAGGGAACACAGTTACCATGCTCTTTTTAATGGCATTTCCTAATATGACGTTGGCCAGCCCTAGTGTCTGGGGCATTGGTAGTGATGTTGGGAGTTAATATAAATTGGGATGTATGTCTTTATCTGTGACCTTGTTGCATTGTACATTTAGTGTCTCTCATTCTTTTCATATTTGTTTTGTTATCTTGCTGTACTTGAAGTAACTTTGGGAAGGAGAGTAACATAATTTCAATCCTCTGTATATCCTGTACATATGCAGTATTGACAAGAAAACTACTTGACTTGACTTGTAATTTCCAAAACTAAGTAAAATTAGAAATAAATATTCAAAGAAAAAAATATAATTTAAAAGGCAAGTGCCAACCATTATTTGTTTGGAAAAGACCTTCGGGAAGATTTAGCAGTCTATATTTTTTGCTTTCAACTTTGTCTCTGTCTAGGTAAAAAAGGTCTTTGTCTTACCGAATTTATTGAAAGCCTTTTTAAATTGTTGACTTTAAATTTAATAAGATATGGCATCATAGGAGCTCATAACAAAGAATTTTGCACAGAGTTCCAGTCATTCACTCTAGAAGAGAGCCATTAGCTTCCTTGCTAGTGCAGACTCGTAGCGCTTGACTAGCACCACAAGAAAAGTGATTAGTGGCTCAGCGTTCCCCACAGCAGACAATGCAAGTAAATGGGTGTAATTTATTAGACTTGGGGGAACCTTTTTGCCAGTGACCCAGTTTTTGTGCAGGGCTTTAGACCACTCCTGCACAATAGCGCAGTGTTGTGGTGAAGAACTGAAGGCTGTTAGTGAGGAGTGCGCTGCGAGGCGACTAATTTAGCTGCTCTGTGTGACAGAGCCAAGAGGAAAACAGACAGCATTGTGGAGTTGAGCTGGCAGTGATGCTGGGGGAATATGAATGAAGTGGATTAGGTGTGAAAAAGCCCTAATTCAATTGAGTTACTGTTTAGTTGCATTAGGTGATGAATGTGAATCATGACTGTAGCTTGTAGCGTAGTTTTTGGTATTCAGTAAAGACAAACTGTAATGAAGTAAAAGTACCTTTATTTGCTAAAATTCTACTCAAGTAAAATTAAAAGTACCCATCTAAAAATCTACTGGAGTAAAAGTAAAAAAGTACTCAATTTAAAATGTACTTTGATTAAAAGTGACATAGTTACTTTAAATTATTTGATGTAAAAAAGTACAACAAATCATAAGTTAAATTGTTTTTAATTAACTATTATTTCACATAATAATTTGGACCTTTCAGGCAGTATTTGTTCAGACCACCCCATAAAACTTTTTCAAGAACAAGTGGCATAGGTTTCTATGATCCATCCGGTGGGGCAGGCATATTTTGTATTGCATGAGGACGTTATTGCCTCGTTATTTCACACGCGAGTATCCATGCGCCGGCGCATCCGCGTCAATTAATTTTTTTTTTAATTCAGACAATTGTTTTTTTCCCAGCATTTTATTTTTTACTCAATATTTTTCAATGGAGCAAAGTAGATTACTTGTGTCAAAATGTACTTGAGTAAAAGTAAAATGACCTTTTTTAAAAACTTAAAAATTTAATTTAAAATTTAAAAATTACAAATTACTCATAAAATCTACTCAATTACAGTAACTTGAGTAAATGTAATGCATTACTTTCCACCTCTGCCAATACAAATTTTAAATTAATAGGGTTAGTATTTATTGAGCTACACATACAAAATTAGCTATAATCCATCCCAACATATTGGGGGATAGGTCTTGTGATACGATTGTCCATGGTATAGTATCTGTGTCTTCAATGCAAGCGCTTGAGATGGCTGCAGTATATGGACGAGCATTGTCCTGTTGGAATAGCACAACGGGGCCACTGGTTGCAGGACCTCAGTAATGTTTCCATTTTTTCATTTTTCTTTCTATAAGGTGCACTCCTTTTTTTAATTAATTACATTTTTTTGTTTTCATTTTTTGGAAAATCGTCAGTGCACCTTATAATCCAGTGCGTTTTATGTATAAGAAGCAGTAAAGCCACTCCACTAAAGTACAGTGTTATACAGAAGTTTCAGTTTAGTTCTCCAGCAATCAGGCTGGGGCAGTATTAGCATTAGCAGCTAACTCTATTTTGAGGTTAATATTAGCCTGCTACTAACCCCCGGCAAGCATTATTAAAGTAGCATTAGCTGCTAACCGTGCTAAGTACTAGCTCTTTCACCATTTAGAAGTGAGTATTATCAGACTGTAGCCTGCTGCTAACCCTGGCCAGGACTGTCGAGCGATATTTACTAGCGCCAATCATGGCTAGCGCTAGCAGTTAGCCGGAAATCTGGAAATCTACGCTTACTATAAATAAGTGGAAGCATGTGACTGTGCTGTGTAGATTAACATCCAGCGCTTGTTTTTGACCTTAAAAGAAAATGTTTTTTTAAGAATTTTTATAGAAACTTTAGCTTACTTAGCTTAGCTTTACTTAACTTAGTTATCTCCCAACCACCACCACCCAGCAGTGAGACCTGCTGAATTAGAAAGGAAACATGGCAACACCTCTGTTCCTTATGAGTGTCACATAATGCGCCTTATAATCCTGTGTGCCTTTTGTATGAAAATAGACCAGAGAATAGACCTTTATTTATAGTGCGCCTTCTAATCTTGTGCGCGCTATAGTCCATAAAATACGCTAACCGTTTCGCTGTTCTGCTGTTTTGTTGGGATACAAATACAGGTGTGTTATTTTCCTGCCAGTAAAACAGAGCATTTAAGAAATAGCTTTATATAGTTTCAGATATTATGTTTATGCTCCATTGTAAAACTGTTTCACTCTGCAGACTCTAAACTAAATACTTGCATTTACCATTTAAGAACTCTCCATTGTGCTGTGGACTGGATAGTTAATGTCCTTTATTATTGCCCTCAGGTTACTAGAAGACACCCTGAACAATGTGGTTAAAACAAGATCGCGGAACTGGATTCTGATTAAAATAGCTGATACCCGATGCATTTCAACATGCTCAGATCAACCCTAATCCTGATCCAATGGAATTTAACCAGAAAATCCAATGTAATTTTATACTAACGTTTAGTTTTGTATGTAATCCATCAGGTCATATGAGGTTATTCAAATATCGGCTACGATCTAACTCTTTCTTTTTCTTTCATTTAATTTTGCCTAAAAAGCAGAAAAGCACAGGTGTTCAGAAACACAAACACACAGTTTCTTCAGCTGCTCTGAAAATGTTTTTATTGTGTTGTGTTGATCTTCACCTTCCTGCCAGGATGCAACCATACAATGGCTTTCTTTCATACAGTTTTTTGTCCTAAAGTTTGTAGACACCTTCTGATCCACTTTCATTCTTCTGAAATCCATATAAGTAGTGGGTATGACCTCCCTTTGCTGTTGTAACGTCTGGAAAGATTTACACAAGACGGATTTGAAGGCTTTAACCTCAGGTCTATAGATGAGTCATGTTTTGATGTTATAATGTTGGGTAATACATTCCTGATCACAAATGATACTCCAGCTAATCCCAAAGATTTTGGACTGGATTTGGAATGCTCAAACCTGGATAGGTTGTGAGGTGTTATCTTGTGAGTGAGGTTTGCCTCTGTGCTCATGGCAAGGTGATGTGAATTGTTGGATAGTGGGTGACAGATGTATAGACATGGCAAAAGGCATAGGGCTATTTATTGTTCTTTACTCGTGTTTTTTAGGATGTATTGCCCCTAGATGCTGGCAGCATAACAACTACGCACAACATTTTTCCCAAATTCCAAATAAAAATAATGCAAAGAAAGCAAGTTCATATTCGTAAAGTTTTAGGAGTTCAGAACGCAATATTTGGTGGAATAAAACTGTTTTTTAATCATAGTTTTAATGCATCTTGGTGTGTTCTCCTCCACCAGTCTTACACACTGCTTTTGGATAATTTTACACCACTCCTGTTGCAAAAATTCAAGCAGTTCAGCTTGGTTTGATGGCTTGTGATCATCCATCTTCCTCTTGATTATATTCCAGAGGTTTTCAATTTGGTAAAATCAAATTTGGTCACTTATGTTTTTCCAGAGCTGTATTAAGAAAATTGTAAGTGCTTAAAGAAGACTGATCTAATTGTACATGGCATTACAGAGAGTACAGCTTAATTACATCAATTGCAGTTTTTTGAATAGATGTCACTGTACTTAGTATAGGAAAGTGTTTGAATTGTAATTTTTAAAGATCTTTCACTAATTATGCATTTTGACTTTGACCACATGTAACTACAGTATATGTTATGCATCATAAACATTTCTTTAAACATTGTGATTTATTATTTTGATCACTTTCTGATTACAGGCTTATTAAATCATTGATGAAAAGGTACAAATATTAGTGTTATAAATTACTATGTAGAACTGCATCGGTTTGTTAATAAAGCTTTAGAAACGCTGCCCATCAGGGACATGCGAGGCTAAAGTGTGTCATAGGCTGTTGCTATTTACAGTTTCTTCTCTTTACTAGCTAAGGGAAGTGGACTACACACACACACAAACACGCACGCACACACACACACACACACACACACACACAAAGACACATGCTCAGAAACACCTGTCATCTGTGCAGATGCTTCTCCTGAACTAAACCTTTTTTTCTCTATTTTTCTCCCTCTATCTCTCTCTCTCTCTTTCTCTCTCTCTCCTGGTTTCTGGTGTGTGTCTCAGGCACTCGTCCGCTGAGATCCGGAAACACTTCACTTTGGGCTATGGAACTCCACAGAGCGGCCCGCACCACCACCAGAGCTCCAGCGTCTCTGGATCCTTCTGTTTCAGCATCGTGAGTGACGCTCTTTCACTTCCTGCTCGTACAGCGTGTCTCACATCAGTCTGTAACTCTCGGGATGTTGTATAAGCCACAATGGCAAAAAATGACTTATTGCTAACTTTCTAGATTAAATAAATAAATAAAAATTAATTAGTAATAAATTTAGTAATTAAAAGTTGTCACAATTGAAATGTATACAAGTAAAGACATTATTTTCCTCATCAATGATTTTAAAATATTGCATAAGCCTAGTATTTTAGACATATTTCCGATAATCAGCAAGACACTGGAAAACTGAACACCAATTAGATTAGATATTTAAAGTGATTTAACGTGACCAATTACTACAGTTACTTAAACTATAATAAAGTTGTTTACTAATAAATTATATTGCATATATTGCGTATTTAATATAGCCATTTTGATCCCAAAATAATGAATAATGTTAAAATATTAGTTAACCCACCACAAATATGTTTTTAATGTGTTTATTTGGACATTCACAGTTGAAATAATCAGCAATAAGCCAAACCCCTAAACTTAAAAAAAAACATTTTTATTAATTAGTAATTTAAAAATGATAAATGACTAAAATGTGTAAATGTTATTAGGTCAATATGTAATTTAAAATAATTACAGTTTAAATTTAGAATTTAATACCATTTATTATTTCCCAAAAGCATTAATAATGTTAACATATTACATAAACCACTTAAAATTTTTGTTTGTAATGTTTTAGATTTGAACAGGTTTCAGATAATTAATAGAAAGCTAACCAAGCCAACTACAGCTCTGGAAACAAATAAGAGACCACTTAAAAATGACGAGTTTTTATTTTACCAAATAAATAAAAAAATTCTGGAATATAATCGAGAGGAAGATGGATGATCACAAGCCATCAAACCAAGCTGAACTGCTTGAATATTTCTTAGCACCAGGAGTAACATAAAGTTATCCAAAGGATAGATTAAAAACCAGGGTTATTCCACCAAATATTGATTTCTGAAGTCTTAAAACTTTATGAATATGAACTTGTTTTCTTTGCATTATTT
Source organism: Astyanax mexicanus (assembly GCF_023375975.1). Lineage (NCBI taxonomy): Eukaryota > Metazoa > Chordata > Actinopteri > Characiformes > Acestrorhamphidae > Astyanax > Astyanax mexicanus. The sequence goes on along the minus strand of NC_064419.1, from coordinate 39,123,149 downwards.
GAGGTCTGAAAGCTCTGCATCTTTTTTCTTATTCCAGCCATTTCTCATTTTCTGCAAATAAATGCTCTAAACGACAACATTTTTTTTGGAATTTGGGAGAAATGTTGTTCGTAGTTTATACAGTAAAACAACATATATCTATAAATAGCAAAATCAGAGAAACTGATTCAGAAAAGTGCTCTCTTAATTTTATTTTTATTTTTAGTAATAACTAATTACATAGCTATAATATCGAGTTACTTAAATTAATAAAAATATAGTTTTGTTTAGTAACTACAGTTTAAGTGTATCATGACATTATTCTGCTTCAGATCATTAATAATGCTGTACATAATTTGAAAATTTAATGGTATAACATTATTATTTTGATACATTATTGTTCGTTAATTCTGTACGTAAAGCAAACACAATAATTAATATTAGAATTAATTCTAAACCTTTGACCTCTAGTGTCTGTGTGTGTGTGTGTGTGCGCACTGGGTTAAGTGTGAGTATTCGTCTGTTGTGAAAACAGAGGGAGACAAATGCAGAGAAAGAAAGTATGTGTGTGTTTTGGTGTGTGTGTGTGTGTGTGTGTGTATGTGCACATGTGCCTGCACAGGTCTGCGTGTCTGCATGTGTGTGTATGTGTGTATTTGTAAAGAAAAGCTGCAGAGCATGGCATGTGTGAAGGGCATGCATGTGTATCAGTGTGGTTCATGTGTGTGTGTGTGTGTGTGTGTGTGTATGTGTGTGTGTGTGGTTAATCTCTAACCTGCTTCTGATCCCTCTTTGATGGAAGTGGGTCAGGGCCCAGCCCACCAGAGAGCTCCAGCTGCCAGTTAACCTGCAGATTACACACACACACACACACACACACAGATCTTTCATATCTGTGGATTTGGGATGTTGGAGGCTTTTGAATAACATAATCCCCCCTATGATATTTTTGTCACATGAGCGTTAGTGTGTGTGTGTGTGTGTGTGTGTGTGATAATGATGAAAGTCTGGAGTGACAGTAGATTAATGACACTAGATATACTGTACATCTCCAGAGTTATCTCTGATATTACTGTGTGTTGTAATGTGTTGTATACAGTGAGGGTAGGGAGATAAAGAGTGTGTATGTGGGTGTGGAAACATCACATGCTCTGCTTTGTGGTTAGTTTGCCTTTGTTTTGACTATGAGTGCACGATATGGCAAAAACGTGATACCTGATGACATCATCATAATGACGCTGATGATACACATTTTGTGCATCTTTGCTTTTGGAAGCAGAAAAATAAATGATATACCCTAAAAGCATCATTAGCATTGTCTGTTTGTTTGGGGAGCCCACTCCTGGTCCTGGAGATCTACTAACTTTCAGAGCTTCAGCCTTGATTCATGATGTGTGTAATCTACCTGGAGAACATTAAGGTCAGGTTGGGGTGTATGATAGTAACAATCAATCTGACATGCAATAACACTGTGTGATATCCCATATTACAATATGAAATGAGATGAAGATGCTAAAAGTTTTTTTTCTGCACTTGGCTTTGCTGTGCTCATTTTTCCAAAGATAAGACAGCCTCACTCCTTAGTTTGCCTCACTCTACCTTTCTCTGCCTCTTTTTTACCTTACTCTGCCTCACTTTATCTCACTGTGCCTCACTCTACTTTACTCTGCTTTACTCTACCTTCCTTTGCCTCTTTTACCTTACTCTGGCTCGCTCAATCTCAATCTGCCTTACTCTACATTCCTCTGCCTCTTTCTACCCTTCTCTGGCTCGCTCTATCTCTCTCTGCCTTACTCTACCCTTCTCTGGCTCGCTCTATCTCACTCTGCCTCACTCTACCCTTCTCTGGCTGGCTCTATCTCGCTCTGCCTCTTTCTACCCTTCTCTGGCTCGCTATATCTCAATCTGCCTCACTCTTCCCTTCTCTGGCTCGCTCTACGTCACTCCGCCTCACTCTACCTCACTGTGCCTCACTCTACCTTTCTCTGCCTCTTTTTACCTTGCTCTGGCTCACTCTATCTCACTGTACCTTACTTTACTTTGCCTCACTCTACCTTACTTTGTATCACTTTAACTTACTTTGCCTCTCTCTTCCTTACTCTGCCTCTTTTACCTTACTCTGGCTCGCTCTACCCCACTCTGCCTTAGTCTACCTTAATCTGCCTCACTCTACCTTTCTCTGCCTCTTTTTACCTTACCCTGCCTCACTTTATTTTGCCTCACTCAACCTTTCTCTGCCTCTTTCTACCTCACTCTGCCTCTCTCTGCCTTGCTCTGCCTTTCTCTACCTTGCTCTGCCTCCTTCTACCTCCATTTAACACGCTGTACCTCACGCTGTTACCTTACTCCACCTCCCTCTGCTTTGCTCTACCTTAAAGTACCTAGCTCAACCTTACTCTGTCTCTTACTTTTAACTCACTCTGCATTGCTGTACTTCACTCTGCCTCGCTTCGCCTCCAGCCCCATTGTGTGGTGAGTATACAGTCTGCAGCATCAGGAGCTCCCTCTATTGCTGCACGTGGGTAATGCAGTTTGACACAACGTTATTGCAGCTCTTTTGATACATTTATTGTGAAATCTCAAAATACATAAAAGCAACAATGATACAAATCGAATTTATCTTCCAACCCCAGGACCAGGTGTGTTGTATCTGACCACTCTCTTAAAACGAATCATGGCTGCAATATTTCAAAACAGTGATAATCATTATTCATTACTCACTTCTGGTGCTGACTGTGTAGTTTTTAATGGTCTGTGGGAACAATGGAAATGGGTCACTTCTTGCAATGCCGACCAATAGAGCTGCAGTTTTCTCCACTATCTAAAGGCACCCACAGGACGTGTCTGCCACCCACTGGATTATCTGCCTTATCTGCCTTTTCACCAGAATTGACAAAGGAAGTTGTGGTGACATCACATCCTCCTGTCAGAAGTCTTAACCACATGGTGTGTCTCTTTGCGGCTTGAGCTCACATAGAGGAAGAGTTGTGTAGAAACAAGCAAGCAAGGTTTTTATTTCCGGGCAACGCCATTTTGTCACTTCACCTCCCGCTGGCCGTGAAAACACAGGGTGAGTCTGTTTTTTTTATTAATGCGGTTTGTATGTATATATTTATATACCTGCTGTGCTTTTTTTGTACAGTGATGGATGCAGAGTAATACAGCTTGGTCTAAGTGTGAGCAAGGCTTTCAGTAGACAGTTGAGAGGAAAAATATGAATGTCTTGATGGTAACTGGAAAGCAACAGGAAATTGGGTTGCTTTGTAACATCAACAGTAGGTTGGTGGGTTTCGGTTGAGATGGATGAGGTGGGATCCATCACTGCATGTTAATGCTGCTTGGACTTTCCATGGTGGTGATATATAATGTGCTCAGTAAAAGACATGTAGGCCTAATTACTCTAGGGGTTCACTAGGGCTGCACAATATATGCTTTTAGCATCACCATCGTAATGTATGTTTGCATAGTAGTCACATCACAGAACATGCAGTGTCACACAAGTCAAATTAAACCATACACATCATGCATTTTCACTTGATGCACACGAAAATTCACACTGTTGATTGAAAGCAGTCTATTTCGTGTTTGTTTTGCTTTTTACTTATTATTTACTTCTAAATATTTGTTTGCAGATTATATGCATGCACAAAATATGCAGCACATTTTATATTTTGCTACACTTTTATTATTTTATACAAAAGCAGAGTTTTGGTCCCCCATCTCTAGTGGCAGGTTATATTTGTCCAGTATAATTTATTTTGATGTAATCTTGGATACACAGAGTGCTTTATTAGTATAATGACAAACTGGATCATTGATTTCTCGAGAATGTAATAAACATATCCGTAGGCTTTAACATTGCAATATATTATATATCGCAGAACAACAAAATATGGCAATTTCAGCTTTTTAGCCAGAATTTTGCAGTCTTTCTCAGATTAATGGGTCTCTGTAACTCAAAAAAACAGATTTGTCAGGAATCAGACTTTGTGTGCTTTTATAATAAAAAGTCTAAACACAAGTTTTCTTACATTTTGCATTCTTTTTTCTCCATTGAATAAATTAAATAGCCTAAATGAATCCTTTAGGGAAACACACGTTTCCATTTGGGACAGAATATGCAAATGTTCTTATTGTGCAGCAGTTATTACTGTTTATTATGTTTTGGTTGTTAAATGTATCTTGGTGCACAAAACAATCATGCCAATATTGACCACAGTATTAAAGGTTTGATGGATTATGGCTGAACATGGATGCCACAATGTAAAGTATTGGGAAGGGGTGGGACAAAATATTGATACAGCGAAATATTATATTGTTTTTCTTTGCAATGCATTGCGTTAAATATCGATATTCTTTCATGCATTCATTTCATTTTCTTTCTGTTTATTTATTGTTTTTCCTGTTGGCTTATGTTGCACAGTTTGAAAAAAAGTTAGTGTAGCGTATTTTAACTTAGACCTTTTAACAGCAACAAATAATTTGGTTGCCAAATATTTAGTTCAATCCTACTTTTGGACCACAACAATTAAGACTCCAGACTGTGTGAGATCCAGTGGTTTGTTGTTTTATTAAAACAGATATGAAGAAGCGCTTCAAAGTCACACTGCATTGTCCTGTAGGTGTAGGACTCTGTATATATTTGCTGCTTTGTAGATAAACTGTATTCACAGATCAGACAGATTTTAATAGATTGTGGGATCTGCTGAAAGGGAACTGTCTGGGCTGCTTTTCTCTGCTCTCAGAAGTAAAGAAAAGAGAGAGAAAACACCCTCAGGCATGTGGCACACTAGATTGTGTGTTGATGTTTCTTTGATCAATGCCATATTGTGCACATTTCCACGTTTTTTCAGATATGCAGATAGAGTTGTCTTTAACATCAACATCGGTTGGAGACTGACTGCAGGCACATTTACTTGCTGTCTAAGATTACAGAAACTGTTGGAGCAGAACATTGTGTAAGAGATACGGCCTGAACAGACCTCGAGCATGAACAGGATTATGCAACTTATCAGTTTAATCTTTGACACTCTCTCTGTATCTTTTAAAATCATGCTTAAAGCTATAGCACTTCTTTACTTTTTTCCATATCTAAAATATAGTCAGTCAGCAAAGCCAGTCTATAGTTTTGCACTGGGCTTGTGTATAGATGCATGATGATATCAGAATCACATTAAATTGCTTCAGATTATAAGGTGCACTATCAATAAATGCCTATTTTCTGGTCTATTGTCATACATAAGGTGCATTATGCAACACTAGTAAGGAACAGGGGTGTCGCCATATTTCCCTTCTAATTCAGCAGGTCTCGCTGCTGGGTAGTGGTGGTTGGGTAACTAAAGTAAAGCTAAGCTAAGAAAACTAAACTGTAATTCTTTAAAAAAAAAAAAAGTATATATATTTTAAAATCAAACGAGCGCTGGATGTTAATCTACACTGATTTCTCTCCTGAAAACTGTTTATTTGGGTGAGTACAGCACTTCTGTTTATTTACATTAAGCTTAGATTCGTCCCACGTACCTTGTTTTAACACGGTAAACTCTCAGGGTACAGGACGATAATACTCACCTCTGAACGGCAAAAGAGATAGCGCTTAGTGCAGTTAGCAGCTAATGCTGCTCCAGCAGTGCTAGCTAGACTTAGCAGCAGGCTACAGACCGATATATTCTCACCTGTGAATCACGAAACAGCTAGCGCTTAGTGCGGTTAGCGGCTAATGCTAATACTGCTACAGCCTCCTCAGTGCTGGAGAACTTAACTAAAACACCTTTATAACGCTGTCCTTCAGCAGAGTGGCTTTACTGCTCCTTACAACCAAATTAGTAGAATTCATATATAAGGCGCACCAGATATTTATATTATTTGTTTGTCGCACACAGTGTGCATGTAAAACAGATGCAAAGACCCTTGGCCACTTCATGATTTTCTGATTAATGCCTGGATTATATCCTGAGAAGATTTTAACCACATGGATTTACATTTGGTAGTCAAATGTGTTTCTGGTCAGTGGTCAGGCAGTCCAGTCCATCCAGGTAAATACAAGTAAAATATGCAATTTTGCTCATTGCACAACTATTATCACTGGTGTTTCAGTTGAATTGGGAGGAGCTGTGTTTACACTGGGAGGAGTTGTGGGTGTGGTGTGAATCTAGAAGAGACAGATGAGTTTACACTGCTGTTACACATGGATCAGATGCGTTTCACATCACCTCCTAAAGGAGTTTGAGTGATCAGATGGATTTGTATCTGTTGGGTACATTTACTTTTGCATTTTTTAAAACGACTGGGCCGTTGCTGTTTGGATTTATTGTAATGTTAGTGTGTTACTGAGCCAATAAACACTTACTTCACAGATAAAACACTTATTCTTTACTGAAATTCCCACAGGTGCCTAAAACATTTGCACAATACATTATATGCACTTTACACACTCAAAGAGAAAGGCATGCCTGGTTTAAAATAACAGAAAATCTATGGTAACTCAGATAGCCACTCTGTGCAATAATAAACCTTACATTTTCTTCAGTCAAGAACAGAAAGTATAGTCTGTTTTAGTGAATGTTGATTTCTCCTGGGAGTGAAATTAGTGTTCATTACATAATATTCTCTAAACAGATGGTAGAATTGGAATTTGTCACCACCTCCTTTATACTATAGACCCAACTGCCTTGTGCCTGCAGCCCATGCTGGTTGAGGTGGTGAAATGGTGTAGGCATTGTTTTCTTGGCAGACTTTTGGCCTCAAAAGTCAATCATTGCTTGAATTGCTTGAAAAAACTATTTAAGTGCTAACCATGCACATTAATTCATGGCCAAAATTTATCCCAAAATCACCTCAAACTTGTTTAATGAGCGTGAATATTCTAAATGTTATGAATCCAGTACAACAGTTTTGGAATTTTGCAGTATGAAAGTACTTGTGTGATACAGTTATGGCAAAACTACAATTTAAAAATATTTATTGAACAATGAAAACGTTCAGCATCTCATCTGGTTGTGAGTTGATGATAACAAACACATTGTTTGGTAAGAATTGTTCTGTCTTTTCACTGATTTGACCAAATAATTTGGTTGCCAAATATTTAGTGCAACCCTATTTTGGAAACACTAAGTCAATAATTGCTTAAATTGTTTGAACAGACTATTTAAGTGCTAACCTTGCTCAAACCTTCATGGCCAAAATTAACCCAAAATCACATTAAACTGGTTTCATGAACATGAATGTTGTAAATGTTCTGAATCTAGTAGAACAGATTGGAATGTGAATCTGAATAATATGCAGGAATTGCGTGATACAGTTATGGCAACATGTACCAGAATCGCAAGGGAAATTTTCCAATATCTTGGAAACAAAAATGTCACGAAGGCTTGAGGCTGAAAACAGACACTGCAGTGGTCTTTGTTTTTGTTTCCTGGGGGATCGTTCAGGCTCCCATTAGGATCACTTTGTGCTTTTGCACGTGTGTGTGCTGCAAATTATTGCTGTTCAGGCGCTCATCGACACGCCTGGAACTGTCTGGACACAGTCATGACAGAACATGCCCATCCTCTGTTGTTGATGTATGGTAATAGTTGGATATTACTGAAGGCAATGCATACTTTCTGCTGCACTGTTTAAGCAGTTGCTGGCAGCAATGAAAAGTCTTCGTTATGTCGTGTCCATACCAGCCCTGTATTTCACTGAACCTCTCTATGTTTCCAAATCCGCTTTTAGCAGTTTTATTTAGTGTTAGTTAGTGTTAGCTCTGTGTTGCACCATGGATTTGAAAAGGGATGTCCTGATCAGGTTATTTTGCCCCATCTAGCTGATCCTGAGTCTCTAAATGCTCTGAATAAAATAATACCGGTTTGATCTAATCCAAACTTTGTGTTTGTTCCAGTTCCTTTAAAACAATGCAGTCAAGTGGTGCAGGAAAAAATCGATTCCTAACATTGAACGATTCAGAATCGATTCTCATTTTCAAAAAATGTTTTTTTTTGCGGGTGCAGCTACTGTTGCGCGGAGCTTTTTAACTGTCTCGCAGAGCTTTTTACCTGTACTGCGGAGCTTTTTAACTGTACCGCGGAGCTTTTTAACTGTACCGCGGAGCTTTTTAACTGTACCGCGGAGCTCAGCTACTGTACTGCGGAGCTCAGCTACTGTACCATGGAGCTTTTTAACTGTACCGCGGAGCTTTGTAACTGTACCGCGGAGCTTTTTAACTGTACCGCAGAGCTTTTTAACTGTGCCGCGGAGCTTTTTAACTTTCTCGCTGAGCTTTTTAACTGTACCGCGGAGCTTTTTAACTGTACCGCGGAGCTTTTTAACTTTCTCGCTGAGCTTTTTAGCTGTACCGCGGAGCTTTTTAACTGTACCGCAGAGCTTTTTAACTTTCTCGCAGAGCTTTTTAACTGTACCGTGGAGCTTTTTAACTGTGCCGCGGAGCTTTTTAACTGTCTCGCGGAGCTTTTTAACTTTACCTTAGAGCTTTTTAACTGTCTCGCGGAGCTTTTTAACTGTACCGCGGAGCTTTTTAACTGTGCCGTGGAGCTTTTTAACTGTACCGTGGAGCTTTTTAACTGTCTCACGGAGCTTAGTTACTGTCTTGCGGAGCTTTTTAAACTGTCTTGCGGAGCTTTTTAACTGTCACGCGGAGCTTTTTAACTGTCCCGCGGAGCCTTTTAACTGTCGCGCGGAGGCTTTTAACTGTACCGCGTAGCTCAGCTACTGTCGCGTGGAGTTTTTTAACTGTACTGCGGAGCTCAGCTAATGTCCTGCGGAGCTCTTTAACAGTTAAAGAGCTCCGCAGGACAGTAGATAAACTCCGCGAGACAGTTTAAAAGCTCCACGCGACAGTTGGTGAGCTTCGCGGTGCAGTAGGGTGAGTGTTGCGAGACAGCAGCAACACGACAGGGTGTGTGTGTGTATAGTGGAACACACTCTGGACTAGTAGGTAAAAGTGCTGTAATTTGGGTTTGTACAGGGTGTGTGTATTAGCGTTAGTTAGTGTTGTAGTACCAAGATCGGTCTCAAGACCAAAAATGAGTGGTCTCAGACTCGGGGTGAGGTGGACTCGGAGAATGTGGATGAGACTGGCTGAGTATACTGCATGTTGTGTGTGTTAGCTTGGAGCCAATAGCATTCTTATTTGATTGTGGTTAGTGTGTAAAGAAGACTCCAGAAGAAGAACTGAGCCAAGCCAAATGAACTAATGTTAATTAAAAAAGAAAACTTTTAAGATTATCCAGTAAATCAGCGGTGTGGCACACCAAACACACATTTGTGTATGTCTGCCTGGTGTTTATGAGTGTTTTTTATACTGCTAAGAAACGACCCTGAACAAATCATAGTCTGAAACTGAATCAAAACAAAATGATCCGCTCTGTTTCAATTCTAGGAAACAACCACTAATCATGACTAGCAGTCACAGCGACACCATACAAATCTCCAAAAGTCAGTATGAAACAAAAACAAACAATACTCATGATTCAAGTTCATCTAAATGCTGATTATGAACACAGATAATAACCACTGAATATAGGAAACTTTATATTCTGGGTAAAGTTAGACAGAAAAAGCAATACTGGGCAAGGTTACAGAAAGGCTCAGTTTAGACAGATTTCCAGACTGAGCCCAGAGGCCTAGACTTTTAAAGAAGGACAGTAGTCTTTTAATGATAGTTTGCCTCCCCACGTGGCATTATATCTAATCCTTCAGAATATTTTCTCTTCAGATAATTGAAAATTCCTTTAATCTCACTAATACATTATCAAGAAAATGCCTTATGGGCACAAACATAGTAGAACACTGAATGACCTTGCTGAACTTGAGTCACTATAAGAGGCTTTTAAGCCAAACAAGGCTGACAAGCAGACAGTGGACTGATATGAAGTTTCTTCAAAACTAATGATGACTTTTAGTAGTCCGAGTGAAAACCAAGTCAAGTCTAAGACCAAGACCAGATTAGGGTTTAAAAATAAAAATTCTAATTCCATTCCTTTTTTTTATTCGAAAATGTAAAAAAAAGTATCACAATTAGCCCTCAAACAGCTCATCGCTAAGGTTAGCTAGCTTGTCACTAATGCATTCAAGGATTCAAGGATACTTTATTGTCAATCGCATCCAGTGATGGTAGAAACGGCGTTGAAATAAATGGCGTTACTAACGCCGTTACTTTTGCTCAGTAATGAGTAATCAAACTAATTACTCTGACTGTAACTATAACGCGTTGCCATTTCCGACACCCCGTTACTGCACATTACTTTAGCTGCTCAATGAACTTTTTTTTTTTTTAACTTCGCTTAGCCCTGGTTAACCCCTCTCTTTCCGGTGAACTTGAGCTTCTGGCCACTGTGCCTGTAGGTTTTCTTTGTTTTTGCGTGGTGAAGAGAGGCACAATTGTGACGCTTTGCGTGCTCTAGTCAATTGAGTGATTGCCGTGGACAGTCAAGTTCCGATTTATGGACTTTAAGCTCTTTTTAGCTGCTCCGGTTTTTGTGGTGCTGCTGCTTTCTCTTTTGGTAAAGCTGTTTGATCCAGCTGTTAAACTGTTATATTAATACCATTTTAACGGTCATTAGATTGTTGTTTTTGTCCATTTTTTGTTTTGTTTATATATACATTTTTCCTTTGAGTGTGGTTTGGTTTGTTTAATTTCATCCCCAGACGCGTTTTTCCGTTTTCTTTCCGTTTTTTTCAGTATTACAAGTTTTAGTAATGTTCTTTGGTTGTGTGGAGAATTTCGTTTTTTTTTTTTTTTTGAAATTCGTTTATATTCAATTATATTTTTGTCAACATTTTGGGTTTATTTTCGTTTGTTATTTTTACTAATAATAATAGTAAATACATAATTGATTTTCTTTTGTTTCCTTTTTTTACGGGCGAATAACAAAAGTAATGCGATAGTTACTTTTACTGATAACTAGTTACTTTTATGGTGGAGTAACTCCATTAGTAGCTAGTAGTTACTTTTTTGGAGAAGTAACTAGTAACTACAACTAATTCTTTTTTCAAAGTAACGTGCCCAACACTGTTCGCATCACATGAGGTGGAACGAAATTGTAGTCTCAGGACCCAGTTTACACCCAAGAGCTGGTGTTAAAATCGATAACATAGATAAAATAAGATAACAAAATAAAAGAACACAATAAAAATCGAATAGAACAAAATACATAAAGATAAATACACAAACAAATTAATAGGGAGAGTTGGCAGGTGACAGCAACATGATGTCCAGAGTGCAAGTTTTGCTATAGCAGCATGATAATGTGATGTGAACCGGTAATCTAACTTAATCGAACTAAGCTCTCAACATGAATTAATGAATTATGTAAATATCTAGCATGCAAATGTACTAAAATACTGATAATAGTGCAATTTGCAATAGAGATTATGTACTAAAACATGCTAAAAAAGTGCCTATCTTTATAGATGTTACTGAAGGTTTTATTTGAAAGAGAATTATGGACATAAGCTCTCTCATCACACTATCACTGTCGTCCTCATTACTGTATGTACTGGTAAGTGGATGCATACAGAATGTGTGTGTGTAGTAATTGTGTGTCTGTGTGTGTTTCCTCAGCCTAATTCATATGACGCAGTGGAGCCGGTGGATGTGGAGGAGTTTCTGATGACGCAGCTGCGCAGCGGGGATGCCGAGCTCATGCAGGAGCTGGGAGAGTTCCCAGATGATGATCTGGATGTGGATCTGGTGGACAGGGAGTGCCGGACCATTCGCCACTCCGTCCCTGACGAGGGGTGGGTTCAGATTTACTGCATTATGAAGTTAGGAAAGTGTGGGTTTTCTTATGAAACGCATCTAAGTGAAATGTTTCATTGGAGATTTACAAATCCAAAGAACATTAAAACTAAAATCCACCATCTGCTGCTATAGAGATATAAAAATAAATATACAAATCATATGCAAATAATGATATGCTGTTATGGTATCCAATGTGAGGAAAGTGCAAATACAGCACAAGTAAACAATATAGCTGTTAATAGGTCCTATATTTATTTTTGTAGGTTTTACATTAGTCCTTTATAGTTCATAGCTAAAGACTGTAGTCCTTCTGTTTTTCTGCATACTCATATAATTTCCTTCTTTCATCCTGTTCTTTTACTGTTGTACTGGTATGAGTGGATCAAACACGGTACAGCAGTGCTGCTGAAGTTTTTATACAGTGTGTCCACTCAACTAGATACTCCTACCTACATGCTGTATCTTGTAGGTGTAAAATTTCACTTTAGTTCTCCAGCACTGCGACTAAAGCAGTACTAGCATTACCAGCTAACAGTGCTAAATGCTAGCTCTTTCACAGTTCAGAAGAAAAGTATATCAGACTGTAGCCAGACTTGAGTCAGACTGTAACAAGCTACCTGGCTCACCGGAACACTCAAAGTTCCTTAGTGTAGCGCTGTCGGGGGGTATTAGCCACTAACTAGCGCTAGCGGTTAGCTGCTATTGCTAATGCTGCTGCACCCAGCCGTATTGGAAATCTAAGCGTACTATAAATAAGCTGAAGTGCTTTACTCACACAAAAAAGTTTTTTTTTTTTTTTTAGAATTACAGTTTTGTTTACTTAGCTTAGCTTAGCTTTACAGGTCTCGCCTAAATTAGAAGGAACACATGGTGGCGGCACCTTTGTTCCTTACTAGTGTTGCATAAGGTGCCTCAGAAAATAGACATTTATTGTTAGTGTTCCTTATAATCTGGTAAAAGTTTTGACCCTTATATAAACAACTATTTTTCCTTATTTGTTTTTTTTATTTACAGTCACCTATCTTTATTGCAAACATGGTTCTGTGTGGAACCAAAAGTCTTTTTTCTATGATGTTGCTGAAAGAGTGCATGCTATAACCTTTTATAACCTCATACAGTGCACCTGTGTGGATACTGAACATGGTTAACTGGTTAGCGCCTAAAATTCTCAAGAACATGACCCAAAGCATTAAGCATGAAAGCAGACTGTCTGGAATATATGTACATATGTATATATTGGAGTGTGTTTGTGTTTGGTTTCAGGGTGGAACTGGATCCTCACGTAAGGGACTGTGTTAATGGTTACACTCAGCCTTGGCTGGTGGTCAGCAGAAGGTAAGCACATGCTTCATTAGGTTTAGGTGTGGAATTTAGTTATCATTGGAAATTATTGTCTGTGCCAGTTCTTTTCAGTCTGCTGAACCTGCTGATGTCTGTTCTGTTTGACTTCTGTCCAGATGTCAGGGGGATGGCTGGAGTGTGTACTCGGAGAAGTCAGGCTTTCTGAAACTGCTGCAGAAGCAGGTCTTTGAGACAGATGTGGAACCTGAAAAACAGGAACAGCCGGTACGGTGATCGCTGCTGTTGTTTTATACAGTATTTATACCCTGACATGCCCAGACTTATGGGATGGCAGTGTGTAAACTGATCATGAAATGTAACCTCAGGGAAGCTGTATTAGAACCTGTACAGATTTTGTGTTGCTATCTTGTGAGTGAGGTAAACACTGGCCAGCGTGCTCATGCAGTGCATCGTTAATGTGAATATATGGCTGCTGTTTTTGGGACAAGGGTACTTTTGCATCACCTGGCCTTTCCTAATGATGATTGTGAACAAGCTGTAACTCTAACCGGCTAATTAAGGTCTGAGTGATCCAATCCTTTTGGGTTCCTATACATTTGCAAGGTACTCCTTTACTTTTTTCACTCTAAAATTGAACAAAACCAAAATAATACAATCAGGGCAGGAATGTAGCATCAGAATTATCTCTGACTCTCTTCAAGATGTAGGCGCAATCTTTGAAACAGTGCGTTTTGCCTATAATAGCACATGGAGGGCCATAGCTGCTGGGGGATGGAGCTAGTGAACGATGGGCTCTGTCTATTGAGGGAATCAAGTTGATCAAGTTCAAATGCATTTTTAAGCAGTTAAGAGACAGATGAACTGGTTGCAGAGAATGACTCAGGAACGCCGATTATCCTGGTGGAATCCAGAGACCTGGATTCCAGATCCTCACACTTGTCACACGCCGCTAATCTGGTGATCTTTGCCATTAGGTAGTTTACCTTGGTTTGTAGATCCACTGTTTCATCTGGTCATGATAAAAAGGACTGCTCCGCTTCAGAAAACTTCTTTAGGTCTGAAAACACGGATCACAGTGCTGCATTATCTCGACACAGTTCAGCTTTTAACACCTGAAACTCCAACATTACGCTGGATCTGAGCTCCTTCAGAACATTTTCCTCCTTCACTGCCAGAATCACTTTAGATTTTAGTGTCGCAATATCCCGAAAAAGCAGAGCAGCACTATCTCCAGGTGGGTCTTCTGCCTCAGGAGACGGCGGGGACGCAGACTGGACTACAGGCCTAAGAAGGCTCTGTGATGGCCCCAGTGTTTTGCTAGACTTAGGAGGCACTGTAACAGCCAGAAACAAGTCCATAAGTAGAGACCAACTACCAACAACACACTTTCAACTAAACATTATGGTAAATTTGCCTTTAAATAATGAAAAAAGTGAACTCGCTCCAGAGGGAACTCTTACTTACGTCTGTTCCATGCAGCATCAGAACCGGAAGTTCAGAAATATCTAACAACACCAACTGTTGCCATTTTTAAGATGCGTAACGGTACAGACGTGAGTCAGACGCTCGCATTAAAAACCCAATATAGCTTTATTACAGGGCATGTAAACAAAGAGCTTAGACGTATAACAAGCGTGGGTCAAAACCATTACATTACATGCTTTTGTCCAAAGCGACTTACAATAGTGAAGTACAAAAGTAATAGAAGTTAAAGGTAAAAACATCTTTAGATAGGGCCTAAAGGAGGTCAAAGGGAAATAATGGGATAGAAGAGTAGAGAAGGGGAAGAAGGAAATGAGGTTAGAAGTAGTTATTGTGTTAGATGTGTTAAGAGAGTAAGTGCTCTTTGAAGAGCTCTGTCTTCAGGAGTTTATTAAAGATAGTGAGAGATTCTCCTGATCTGGTAGTGGAAGGTAGTTTGTTCTACCATTGGGGAACTCTGTATGAGAACAGTCTCGATTGCTTTGTGTGAATGTTTGAAAGATAATGAGGTGAAACACAAACCAAAAATTAAACCATTAGCCAAAAGCAGAAGTACAAACAGAGCAGAAGGGCAAGGCAAAAACATAGTCAAAAGAGCAAACACAGGTCATACACGGCAAGTACAAACAGAAAGAAAATCCTCAGTATATTGCTGTAAAACGGGAAAAACTTGGCAAAATACATGACAAACAGGATCCACACTAGCATGGAACAATGCAACGTAGACTTAATAATCATTCGGCCTTTCAGTGAAAAAGCAGAAAGTGGAACAAGGAAGAGACTGTAGAAGACTAGAAGTAGATAATGAAGGTTTTCACCCAACATTTTTGGCTCTGTCTCACCTCTATCCCACCGGCCAAGCACAGGCACAATGAATCCTGAATATTCATTCCGTTCATTGAGTCTCCCAGTGCTTGCCAGCTCTTGCTTGCCAAGTCTTAATTACCCGAACCAAAGCTGATTGTTTTAAAGCATGTATTTTTCATGAACTTGCAGCCAGAGCCCACGGAAAACCAGCCCCCTTGCAGTCATAAAGGACCTTAAAGGGCCCCTACATTCACCCTGAGCTTAATTAACAATCTAGTGGGGTAGTAGAGAATCCCCTAACCAATTCAGGTCTGGGTTGAACCAGGACATGGTGGGGGGAGGCAGATTAGGTCATAGACTATGTTGTAGACATCCTATAATCACATGACCTTCTGTGATATTCAATATGTGGACCTATCCATATGGTTCTCATGAACAGCGTTTAACACAAATCTCCTGTAATGTTCTGAAAATGAGCTCAGCAGTAATTTCTGTGGGCTTTCCTGGAACGAGGCATTTACTGGGACTCATCAGCATGACCGTTTCTGATCACATGATGGATAGCAGAGGCCCTGGCTGCGTAGGGAGCGTCCTTGTAACTGCAAGTTTGCATATCCAGCCTGGCTTTAACAACTCCCTGAACCCCCTGAAGCACTTTGGGTAAATTGAACTGTTACAAGATTTTGTAGTATTAGATTACCAGAATATTTTCTCTCATTGTATTGCAAATAAAAGGGTATAACTTGCAATGATAATATATTAGGATGTTTTAAATTAAATGTGTCAGCTAAATCAATTTTAAAATGGTTTAATTGATTGTAAGAGACTATAATATTTTAAAATAAAAAAAATAGTTGTATATCTTAAAACAGTTACATCCCATGACTTTTGCCATTTCCAATGGATACTAAAGAATGCACTTCTGACGTACAGGATATATGTGTAAGGCCTCCTGCGCTAAATGTAAATTGCTTGTTCATATGCATGGACAATTCTAGCCAGATGCTGCCAGCCACGATCATTGCCATCCAATTCGCTGTCCTTTAGGTGGAAATGCCTTCTATGCCGTATTCTTCAAATAATAATTTACAATAATTTACTTCATTTTGTCATAAGCATGCTGGCCACTGTTGTCTCACTCACAAGACAACACCTCACAACTTATAGGTGACATCACATATATTTTAATAAAGAATTGCTTGCTAGAATTATTTAGGGTTCGTACGGTCATGAAAAACCTGGAAAAGGTTTTGGAAAATTAGAAAATAGCAATTTCCAGGCCTGGATAAGTTTAAAAAAAAAACTTTTGGAAAAAAATGTGGAAAAGTCATGGAAGTTTGGTCTACAAATGTTTGTGTTTCCATTTGAGCTAACAAATACATCAGCACAGAGTTAGTTCAATAATTTATCCCTACACAATAGACCTCCACACAATAGACCTCCACACCTTTTATTATTAAATATTGTGTGTCAGATTCATTTTAAGCCTTCTATAATCAATTTTGATGTTTTAAAAATCATATGGTCATGAAAATTCGCCTTGAAGGCATATAAAAGTCATGAAAAAATCATGGAAGTTTAGTGGTTA
Organism: Astyanax mexicanus; assembly: GCF_023375975.1. Classification (NCBI taxonomy): domain Eukaryota; kingdom Metazoa; phylum Chordata; class Actinopteri; order Characiformes; family Acestrorhamphidae; genus Astyanax; species Astyanax mexicanus. Next base: position 39,106,251 of record NC_064419.1, on the reverse strand, counting down.
AAAGTGTATGATTCCTACTTATTTTAAAATGAGAGATTTACACCCCTAGTCTCAATAAGCCAGTGGTGTCCAGCTTCAGTCTTTGCAGCTAGTCCATTACAGTAGTCTTGATTTCTCTAATCTAAGCGCACACCCCTACTCTAACCTGTGTCCTTGTCGCTGTTCTGCAGGTGAAATCTCCGTCTCTGGCAGTGTTATGCGATGATGACAGCACACAGAGCACTGTCACCTCTTCAGACTTTGACCTGCGGGGGCTACAGCCGGACCCTCGGCTGGACAGCCTACTGCGGTTCAGTAACCCTGAGGACCTTGACCGCTTTAATATGGAGGCTAGACATGGCAACCGGCATCCTGAACTTTTCTCCCTCTACCCACCTCCTGATGAGGTGAGTCCTGGACCAGTGCCACATCCATACACTCGTTACACTGTAGAAGATAGAGGATGGATTGGATTGAATACTCTTTTAACTGTACTCCTAAATTTCCTATATCATACATTTTTGTGATATATTCTATTTGTTTAATGTATTAAAACTGATATGTTGTTTAATAGATAATTGACATAAACAGTATCGTATTTTTTGTACTATAAGGCACACTTAACACCTTTACATTTTTCCAAAAATCGTCAGTGCACCTTATGTATGAATTTTACCAGTCAGTTTGTAAGGAGCAGTAAAGCTAATCCGCTAAAGTGCAGTGTTATACAAAAGTTTCAGTGCAAAAAGTTTCTCCAGCACTGGGACTGGAGCAGTATTAGCATTATCCGCTAACCGCACTAAGTGGTATCTCTTTTAGCATTCAGAGGTAAGTGATATCGGCCTGTAGCCTGCTGCTAACCCTGGCTTTCACTGCTGGAGCAGCATTAGCATTAGCTGCTAACTGCGCTAAGTGCGCTAGCTCTTTCGCTTTTCAGAGGTGAGTATTATTGGCATGTAGACTGTAGCCAGCGAGACCTGCTGAATTAGAAGGAAAACATGGTGACACCCCTGTTCCTTACTAGTGTCGCATAATGTGCCTTTTAATCCAGAAAATATCCGTTTATTGATAGTGCGCATTATAATCAGGTGTGCCTTATAGTGTGAAAAATACTTGCTTTATACCACTGTTATGATAACATAGAATAGAATTGCTTAAATATACAAAAAAGAGAAACATTATAGGCAACAATTATCATATAGTAAGATTTTTTAAATAGTACTTTAGTTTACATATAAAGATGTGTCAGGACGTGGTTCATTTTATTGTGTGTTTAAACTCCACCCATTTTTGTAGAACTTGAATAAGAGCAGATGTTTTTTTCCATCTAAAGGAGGACATTGTGGAGATCCGTCCCATTCCCGAATGTCCAAAGGAGCACATGGGCCACAGGATACTAGTGCGATGCCAGAGCTTCAAGTAATCCCCTTCTTCTCTATAATTTCTGACTTTTTGATTCCAAGCATTCAAATTGGGCTGAGGTACTCGGCCAATGAACTTCAAATCACAGGGTTCCTTGACCTCAAATAAAGGACACAGAATCTTTTGGATCGTCACTGCATTGGATCGCTCATATGTCTCATCTATTAGTCGAATTAAAGACATGTTTTCAAGGCTGATTTTTTAACATTGCCAAGTGGTCAGAATGTGTTTATGTAATTCTTGCACACCATCTATGATGTATCCAAACGTTTGTAGACGTCTGCCTACCCAACACTTCTCTTTAAATGGTAGTTAAGAGTATTATTTGAGGAAAAATTCCTTCTTTACTGGAGTGATAGCCTCTACTTAAGTAAGGAGCCTTTTTTGCTGGAACCTTGCTGGGACATTTTAAATAACAATTAACAAGAAAACCAAAAGTGAGTTTGGGTGCTGATCTGAATGGGTAGTTTTAGATCACAAACAGCAGTTCCAGTTCTGCATAGCTCAATGGTTGGGGTGTTTTTGTACTGCTCAGCATTGACCACGATGACCTAACTCTGAAATATTTTGCTTAGTTGCTGAAGCTTTTATCCTGTTTTCCTGACATTAAAATATAAATGCCTTGTACTTATTTGCCATTAGGTCAAGAGCGATATCTGATCTGCTAACATTCATGTGCTTTACACAGATGTGACAGAAGTCATGGGATAGCAGTGAATATCACATTTTTTTACACACATAAATTCCTTTAATTTCATTGAACATCATCAGTGTGCCTCATAATCCTGTGCGACTTATGAATTAATTCTACCAGTCAGGTTTTAAGGAGCAGTAAATCTCAGCTGAAGTACAGTATTATAAGGGTGAGTTTTCAGTAAAGTTTCCCCAGCACTGAGGCTGAGAGCAGCGGCATTGGCATTAGCATTAGCCGCTAACCGTAGCGCTAGCTCTTTCGCTTTTCAGAGATGAGTATATTAAATTGTTGTCTGTGTGTTTACAGTGTTAAAACAAGATACATGGGACGAACCCCTAGCTGATAGCTGATTTTAACACGTACATTGAACTCTTTTTTGTCCATCTTTTGTAAAGTGCAATGCTTAAAGCCGTGTTTTAACTCTACAACAATAAGTTTTGACATAATTGGCATAATCATGTTTTGTTTAACAGACTTGCTCTTATCCTTTTTTTCTTCACAGGTTCGAGATTGAGATTGAGCCCCTGTTTGTCACCATGGCCTTGTACGACCTGAAAGAAAAGAAAAAGGTCAGTATCTGTTCCAGAAGCTTTCATTTAAAAGCTATTGATCCGCACTCTCATCAGAAGTGCTTGGATCTGGGAGGAACAGTTTTGTTCTCTTAGAGCTCCTTTTAGGCTTGATTAGGACCTTTTATGCCTAAATTCAGCTGCAGCACAGTAAGAGGCACTCGTTTTTTTACGGATGGACAACAGGTTGACAGGGTTAGTTGCACACATGACACTAGTGATGCTAGTTGTGTAATTTGCAACAAGTTGCATTGAATCTGAACAAGAAAACCAAGTGAAATTCACAGCATGCTGTACACTGAAAAAAATAACGCAAAACATTTACTTAAACAATCTTAAGCAACTTTCTGCATTTGCTTTTTTTTAACGTAAAATTTAATTTCATGTAAATTAAAGTAACTTCAACTTGGTTTCAAGACTTAAATGTTACATAGAGTAAATAAGTGAACTGAAGAAAGGATTTATTCAGCAAAAATAAATTAGGTAAAGGTTACTAAAAGAAAGGATTGACTGAAGTTCAGTTCACTTAATTACTCTATGTAACATTTAAGTCTTGAAACCGAGTTGAAGTTACTTTAATTTACATGAAATTAAATTTACTTTAAAAAAGCAAATGCAGAAAGTTGCACAAGTTTTTTTTAAAGTAAATTTTATGCATCATTTTTTTTCAGTGTAGTGTTAATGGAAAATACAATCATTGTCAAAAATTGTTGGACCCAAATGCGAGTGCTGGATTACAATGCTGTTCATAAAGAAGATTGCCAGGTTGCCAGGAACAATAAATGATTAAATATTTAGATTGATATGAAAACTCTTGATCATATTTATTGAGCTACGCATACAGAAGTAGTGTGTGGCACATGTGTTAAGATGTGGACAAGCATTGTCATGTTGGAATAGCACACTTGGGAGGGCCATTAATTATGGTTGGGCTGTCAAAGTGCCTGTAATAAAGATCAAAAGCACATGACAAAAAAAATCACTCATGGATTTGTTGGTCATGTCTACCAAGACAAAAGCAGGACTCATCTCTGAAGATGATCCACTGCTATTCTGTCTCCATATCTCTACATGACAATCTGTCACAAATAGCTGTAACCACTTAATCAGAAACACATAATAATGGGTATTCTTGTTTCAATTATAAACAAATAAACAATTAATTATAATTTATTATATGCTGTTGCATGGCACACACATAGTCTTGTTTTGCTGTTCATTAACCATTGCACTGTAGCATTGTTTTTTAGTTTTTTTTTAATTATTTGTTTTACTCATTTTCTCTAATGTACATGTGCACTACTGTCTCAGGCAGTTCTTAAACTATTATAACCCTGCCTTTTTCTCAACCCATTCTGCTCCATGACATTTATTACATCGTAAGCGTTGCTAATTGGTAACTAAATGCAAAGCAGTGCAAACTGTCTGAGTTGGTCCTAAGTTATGACTGAGGGAAAAACAGCCAGGAACCACTGTTGGTTCTGAGAAATGTACCATGCTAAAGTAACTGTTTGATCAGTCTGTTCTGCTTGTAGAAATGAAAACAGAGTGTGTAATAAGGTAAAAAGGGATGTTTCTTTCTGTTGTGGGTTTTACCAGTCTGTGCTGGTTCTGGGATTTTTGTCCACATCATATAAATAGACAGCAGATGTCATATTAGACAGAAATCTCCTAAAGTACAGCATTAATCCCCCCCGCCAACCAGCCTGAGACTGAAGAAGGTTAATGCCCACTTTTGACAGGAATTCTGATTATGTGCTAAATCTGAACATTATGCGGCTGGATGCTGGATCCTTTACTGGAGGAGTTAAGTGTTTAGAGATTGAAAGACGTGCTTGTTTTATGATTTATGGACGGCTTCTGAACCATCATTTAGCATTCCTGTGATGTTTGAATAACATTTGAATAGCTTGAGGAATCTAGAAGATGATTTATCCTGGCCTTGACATGCTGATTATGAGTTTAAATCTGGATCTGGCAAAAACCAAGGATGACTTATTGGAGGCAAAGCATCTATCTATTTTCAGAGGCAAATATGAACATTTATTCATTCGTTCATTCGTTGTCAATTACAGTGACATGCCAAATGTCCTGGGACAGTAACTATATCATATTATGTTCCATGGAAGCTGAAGAATGCTTTACTGACCTGCAGGATATGATTGCTCAGCTGTTAACACATAAATCACTTTTGTGTTCATTGCTGAGAAAAAGGAAAACCACACCTGCGGGATCTCTCTAGTGGGTGGCGTTTGTTTGCCCTGACAGAAACCATAAGAAACTTTTAAAAAAAAATCTACCGTTACTAAGTATGTATATATATGTATAAAATAAAAATGTATGTAAAATTAATGTTTTAAATAGGGCTTTACAGAATTTACAGAATCTATTTGATTCCGAATTACAAGGTCCAAATTCGATTAAATGTTTGATAAGATACTATATTAAATGATTTAAGAATATTTTATTATAAGCTAGAAGTTTTCAGGGAAATTAAATTGTGATTGTACAAGGAACATTTAACTAACCATTATTAAATATATTAGTGCTTACATGAAGAATTAACACACAATAGTTACAGTAATGTTTTCTAATAATAATAATAACAACATTAATAATAATAATAATAATAATAATAATAATAATAATATTAATAATAATAATAATTATAACAATCATTTATTATTATGATATTACTATTATTATTTATAATACTACTACTAGTAATAATAATAATAATAAGAAGAAGACGAAGAAGAAGATTATTATTATTATTATTATTATTAATTGATTTTATTGTTAAAGAAATAGTAGAATTTATTATTAAAAATATCTAGATTGATTTTCTTTTAATATAAATGTGATGGAAGTGGAAAATTGTTTAACGTGGAATGGAAAAATGCTAACTTGTTTACTAGCTACAAATAAGACACAGCATGTTTAATTAATCTACCAGGCTCTAGCAACATTAAGTTACATTTGGTAACATTAATGTTAGCTTCTCTGAAACTCTAGCATGGTTTGAAAATGCTGGTCTGTATTTAAGGTGGAAAGGAAAACTCTTAACTGGGGAAATGCTAACGCTAACTTGTTTTTCTAAATGCGAGTGAGTGATACACATTTACTGACTAGTCTTTAGTACTTTTAGTAACTTTGAGTGAAAAACCAGACCCTACAGTATTTTTCTGTTAGGCTTTAGGGAAGAATTTTCTGTAAACATTGTGTGGGAAGTAACTACTGTAGCTTGAAGCTAATAAAACACTGCAGTATCATTAGACTGTTGCAGTAAACACTGCTATATAACCATGCTATGGTGTGGGACATTCATAAAGTTACTGGCTCAAATATCATTAAAGGTCTATTAAAATAACTTAAAAAACATTGAGATAAATATGTAACTGATAGCTGCAGATACCCTGACAGCATTTTAAATTGTACTGCTTTTTCTCCTTCACTATGATGCAGTGTATGATAGATGCGTTTGCATTTTTCAGTTTTCTTTGTGTGTCCTTAAAGGAAACTAGCATACAGGTTATTTGATTAATTCAAAATATATTTGCTGTATTAAACAATTGATGTTGGTAGCTTTTTAACTCCTTTTTTAACTAACTCAGTGTGAGAAATGGCCAGTAACATGGCATACAATTGGCAAACAAAGGCTGTTGTTTTCTGTACACATTGTACTATACACTTTTTATCCAGTTCAAATCGCATTAATCCCTTTTGACTTACATAATCTAATTTTCTTCCCCAAAACACAAGTGTGTTTAAGACTGAAAGTTTAGTATCAGCTTTTTAATTTTTTTTACCTAACAAGAACTACAACATAATTTGCCATGTAATGTTTTGAATTGTGTGACACATTGCAAGTGGTTAAATCATCACTGGAAATTTTCTTCAGCGTAGATACAGCTGTTCAGACTGCTGTGGATTATTAGTGTGTAGGTGCAGGAAAGTGCACGGTTCCTGGATGTTTAATAAATTTAGCACGGTGGGTGGGTTTCAGAGGTTCAAGATATGAGTCACTATTTTACCATAACAGCTGGGAGCCTTCCTGTATGAATCTTTACACCCATAGCCAAGTTCAAGTTCACACCTGCGTGAATGTAAAACTGTAGCAGTTTAAACTTTGTGATTATGGTATATATATATACAGTGAGTCCAAGAAGTATTTGATCCCTTGCTGATTTTCTTTGTTTGCCCACTAATAAAGACACTATCCTTCTGCACTTTTAATGGTAGATATATTCTAACATGGAGAGACAGAATATCAAGACAAAAATCCAGAATATAATTTTAAAGAATATATTTTAATTAATTTGTATTTCAATGAGGAAAATAAGTATTTGATCCCTCTTGCCAAACACACTCAATACTTAGTGGCAAAGCCTTTGTTTGCAAGCACAGCGGTGAGACGTTTGTTGTAGTTAACCACAAGTTTAGCACACACACCAGGGGGAATTTTGGCCCACTCTTCTTTGCAGATCCTCTCTAAATCATGAAGGTTGGTGGGCTGTCGCTTGGCAACTCTGACCTTCAGCTCCCTCCATAGATTTTCGATCGGATTGAGGTCTGGCGACTGGCTGGGCCACTCCATGACCTTAATGTGATTTTTCTTGAGCCAATCCTTTGCTGTATGTTTAGGGTCGTTATCATGTTGGAAGACCCAACCACGGCCCATTTTCAGATCCCTGGCAGAGGGGAGGAGGTTGTCCCTCAGGATTGTGCGGTACATGGCTCCATCCATCTTCCCAGTGATGCGGTGAAGTAGCCCTGTACCCTTGGCAGAGAAACACCCCCAAAACATTATGCTTCCACCTCCATGCTTGACAGTGGGCACAGTGTTCTTGGGGTCATAGGCAGCATTTTTCTTCCTCCACACATGGCGGGTGGAGTTGAGGCCAAAAAGTTAAATTTTGGTCTCGTCTGACCACAAAACCTTCTCCCAATAACTTGGTTCATCTTTCAAATGATCATTGGCATACTTGAGGCGCGCCTCCACATGTGCTGTCTTCAGCAGGGGTACCTTTCGGGCACTGCAGGATGTGAATCCATTGTTGCGCAAAGTGTTGCCAATTGTTTCCTTGCAAACTGTGGTCCCAGCTGCCTTCAGGTCATTTGCTAACTCCTGCCGAGTGGTTGCAGGACGATTTCTGACCGTTCTCAGCATCATTGCCACCCCACGAGGCGAAATCTTCTTTGGAGCACCGGGCCGAGGTCTGTTGATTGTCATGTTATACTCTTTAAACTTTCTGATAATTGCACCAATAGTTGTTACTTTCACATCCAACACCTTACTAATCTTTTTGTAGCCCATTCCAGCTTTGTGAAGGTCAACAATTCTGACTCTGAGGTCCTGTGACAGCTCTTTGGTTTTACCCATGTTGGAGACTTGAAATCTGTGTGATCTGTCTGATTCTGTGGACAGGTGTTTTTCACACAAGTGATTAGTGAGAACAGGTGGCTTCAGGTCAGGTAACAAGTTGATTGGGAGTGTCTAACTGGTCTGTAAAAGCCAGAACTGCTAATGAATACTAAGGGATCAAATACTTATTTCACTCCATGAAATACAAATCAATTAATATATATTCCAAAGATTTATTTTCTGGATTTTCTTTGTAATATTCTGTCTCTCCATGTAAGAATACATCTACCATTAAAAGTATAGAATGATCATGTCTTTATTAGTGGGCCAACGAAAGAAAATCAACAAGGGATCAAATACTTCTTGGACTCACTGTATATATATATATATATATTAACACATTAATATATTGGAGAAATAATGTGATACTGCTTTGTCAGATTTCAGAGAACTTCCACTGTGATCTGAACTCAGAGAAAATGAAGGACTTCCTGAGCTCTCACACGCCTCACATCGACTCCTCCACACAGTCAAAGGCGGCCATTTTCTCCATCTCCTACCCCTCTCCAGATATCTACCTGGTTATCAAGGTAACTCTAACGAGGCTTTGCCTCTTACTTTTAGCCATGAAGCTGTTGATATTGGCCCTAAACAGTACGTAACTGATTCAATCTGAAAAGGAATGTATTCAGTATTTGTATTCAAATGTACTTAATTACTGAAAGTAAGATACCATTATGATTTCTGTAATAAGACTCTTATAGCTTAATCAACTATTTTTAGGTAAGAAGACTCTAGTTTCACTCTTGACTCAGAATGTCATTAATTCGTCTGGCAGTGCTGTCTATACAAATGATAATAAAGACATGTTTAAGACGTGTTTAAATTTCCCAGAAAGAATTTCAAACTTATGAGACATCATATACATGTGATGAAGAAGATGATGGTGGTGATGATGATGATGAAGATGATGATGATGAAGATGATGATGATGATGATGATGATGATGATGATGATAATGATGCTGTGTTATTTGTTAGATTGAGAAGGTCCTGCAGCAGGGGGAAATTGGAGAGTGTGCTGAGCCGTACCTGGGGATGAAGGAGAGCGACAGTGGGAAGGTAATCACAGAGACGATTAAAAAACAATATAATAAATAATATTCAGTTTAGTAAACACCTCTTACTATCTGTCTCTTCCTCATATTTAGAACAAAGATAAGCTGGAGAAGCTGAGGAACCAGGCGGAGGGTTTCTGTCAGAGGCTTGGTCAGTACCGCATGCCCTTCGCTTTCGCCACCGTCAACATTGCCAGTGTGATCACCACAGCCACGCTGGAACGAGACATGGCAGACTCAGACAGCCTCAACGGTAGGTAAAAAAAAAGGCCTTGGCAGGATGATGGATATTTCCAAAAGCCTTGAAGCAATAAGTCTAGCTTTTGTTCATAAAAGTTTCAAGAACTGACGGCCATGGAGTAAAACAGGACATGTATTACATCCTGTGGCACATATGCCAACAGATATTACAGGTGGGCCTGTAGACGAGAAGTTTGACAAGTATGGTCCTATCATTGCTTGATTTTTTTGGAAAAATCTGGCAACTGGGCAGGCCAGGAAATTGTAGCAATTTCACGAGTAGGGGTGTGCCACATTGTATCGTACAGGATAATATTGCTAAAATTTTTAATATGGTGAACGATATTATACCCTCAAATATGGTGCCATATCACCCACCCCTAATTATAACATCAGGGTACTACTTTTTTGCTGTTTTAGTAAAAGAAAAATTCACACTGTTCTAATTTCCTATTATAAATCTACTGGAGACAGATTATATTTATCCAGTATCATTCATTTTACTTCAGTCAATTTTTAAATATCTCAGTTAGGGGTGTGCCATATCATGTCATGCAACAATACAATTTTCATTTTGTTGCAGTAGTGTAATCTTGAAATATTTTTTTTAATTCAGTGTTTTGTCGTATCGCATCGTTGTTGCCCCTAGTGGCGAGGACATTCATTTAAAACCCTCAAACCTGACTGTTGTTAATTTCCAAATAGATCTTGGATTTGTCAATATGGTTATAGTCCATAACAGTCTGAGTTTTGTCAGAAATCCTAACAGTAGATGGTACTAGATGGCACTGAAAAAGATTTCATATAGCACTACACAGTTTTGTAGACAAAAGTAATACATGCCGTTTATATAGTTATACAATGTTCTAGGTAAATTACTTATTCAGTTTACTGATATGTGTGTATTTTGTGCTTTGTATCAGGCCGGAGCAGTTTGGAAAAGAAGGCTTACTTGCCGAGGCGCAACTCTGAGCGATTCAGCATGATGGAGGACCAGTTCAATCTGTCAAGCTCCAAACCCTCAACCATCACTATTCAAACCTTCTTTAAACAGGTTAGCCATTCAATTCACATACACTGACATGCCAGTAGTGGACAGGATCATGGTTTTAAATCACTGCATCAATCTCACTAAACTGGAATGTGAAAAAAACATTTTTGAAGTCTGTCTCTGCAGCTTTCCCTGATCACCTTGAGACTGCTCAGGGCTACATATTTCACATTTTTAACATTTATTATCATTTCCTTTTTTGTTCACATGATTTAAATGACCTTTCTCTGCCACATTACATTCTGAGTGATACCATTACATCTCCACATTACAGAGGAGTTGAGCAACTGTAAACAAATAAAGAATCATTTAGTAGTTTTAGTAGTTATTGTTGGTGTGTATGCCCACTACCATGGATTAAGCCATAATTTTATTTTTAAAATGTTTACTATATACATTGCTGTGCTTAATATGAGATAGAATAAAGAATAGTGAAGATTGACATTTGTGTGTGTGTGTGTTTGTGTATGTGTTTCAGGAAGGGGAGCGTCTCGGTGATGAAGACTTATTTAAGTTCCTGGCAGACAGCAAGAGGACATCCAACATCCAGCGAAGGAGCAAGACGATATCAGGTGATGCTCATCACCATGTTTATTTTAGGATTGTTCCTAATAGGGGTGGGCCATATGGCCCTAAAATAATATTGTGATATGTAATGGTATTTTCGCGATAATGATACGATATGACAAAACACTGAATTATTACTAAAAAAATATTTCAAGAATACACTACTGCAACAAAATTAAAATTAAATTGTATTATTGCATACAATATGATATGGCACACCTCTAACTAAGATATTTAAAAAAATCCAAGAATTTTGTGAGATTTGTAACAGACGTCAATGATCCAGAACGTCATGATACTAATAATGCCCTCCAAATATCTCCATATATCCAGGATTAAAGTAAAATAAATGATACTGGACAGATATAATCTGTCTCTAGTAGATATATAATGGGAAATGAGAACAGTGTGATTTTTGTATTGCAAAAAACAGCAAAAAAGTAGTACCCTGATGTGATAATTAGGGGTGGGTGATATGGCACGATATTTCAGGGTATATGTGTGTGTGTGTGTGTTTGTGTGTGTGTGTGCTGGCAGGATGTCTAAAACTGGAGGTGACCCCGTCTCCTGAATCAGTGATGCCCTGTCTGTCTCCGGAGCTCATCCCTATAAAACCAGCATCAGAGAAAAGCACCAGACTAATCAAAGAGGTTCTGGAATTCCCTTCTAATGATGTCTATGTCCCTCACAGCATATACCGGTCAGTACACCTACACACACACACACACACACACACACATTTATCATCAAAATAACCCTTATTAAGATTGTCTTCTATTTAAAACGTCACATTCTGTCATGTCATTAACCTTGCCTTACACCCTCACATACCGAGCCAGAAGTAAATGTGACAGTTCCTCTTAATTAAATAGAAACATGGAGTCTGTAAATCTTCCAAATGTCCAGATGACTCAAGTGATATCATTTGTCACAGAAAAACATAACCCCTGAGCTCTGGACATGGAGAACTGTAGGTTATATGAGGTCATGGTGATTTGTGGATTTTAAGCGCCATCTAGTGCTGAATAATTACAGTACAGCTGTGGTTAAATAGACTGTGAACAATTAGGCCTGTCACAATAACTTTTTTCTTTTTCTTTGTAATCTGTCTTGAAATCAGTCTATTTTGTATTTTTTAAGTATATTTTTGAACAATTGTCATGTTTGCAGTTTAAATGCATGCAGTATACATTTAAACTGCAACTGCAAAAAATTAAGAGACCACTTCAGTTTCTGTTTCTGTCAGTTCCAATTTATTAATTCCATAGGTATATGTTTGAGTAAAATGAACATTGTTGTTTTATTTTATAAACTCCAGACATTTTTTCCCAAATTGTAATTTAAAGCATTTATTTGCAGAAAATGAGAAATGGCTAAAATGACAAAAAAGATGCAGAGCTTTCAGACCTAAAATTTATAATAATAAAAACAAAAACGTAATCTCTTGGACACTCATCCATTATTATTTAAAATAATTTTATAATACTGCTCTGTTGCTCTGTGCATTCCCTAATGTGGTCTGTGGTCTGTTTTGTGTGCAGGAACCTGCTGTATGTGTATCCTCAGAAGCTGAATGTTAGCAGTCGTGGCAACATCCGAAATATAACTGTAAAGATCCAGTTTATGAACACAGAGGACCCCAGTGGAGCCCTGCCTGTGAGTACACCCCCACCCTGCTCCCCCACATGGGACACATGGCCTTAATATGTCCTTAATATAGTGTCTATATATATATATATATATATATACTTTTTTTCATCAGCTCTCAGGACCTTTTGCATACATTGTCAGCTGGATCCATCACTGTAACTTCATTAATTTTTCTAAATGATATACAGCTCTCGAAAAAATGTAGACACCACTTCATTTTCTAAATCAGATTCTCTGATTTTGCTATTTATAGGTTTATGTTTGAGTAAAATTAACATTCATGTTTTATTCTATAAACTACAGACAACATTTTTCCCAAATTCTAAATAAAAATATTGTCATTTAAATCCTTTATTTGCAGAAAATGAGAAATGGCTGAAATAACAAAAAAAGATGCAGAGCTTTCAGACCTCAAATAATGTAAATAAAAAAACAAGTTTTCAGAAATCAATATTTGGTGGAATAACTCTGGTTTATAATCACAGTTTTTTGGATCTTGGCATGTTCTCACCAGTCTTACACACTGCTTTTGGATAACTTTATGCCACTCCTCGTGCAAAAATTCTGTATATTGTCCCAAAAATAATTGCGATAAATGTTATTTTTAAATTAAGACATTTTAAAAATGGTTTAATTTCAAATTTAGAAAAAATGTCAGTATATCATAATTATCATGATGGGCTTACTCCTAACTATAAAACTAGGAGAGACTGAATACTGTCAGAGTTGCTACTTAACTGTACTGTTATGTGATTTTTCTCTAAAGGTAATATTTGGGAGATCAAGTGGTCCAGAGTTTGTGTCAGAAATCTACACCCCCATCACCTATCATAACAGGTAATACTGATTTACTGAGTCCTCCAGACTCCAATTCTGTACACATATTAAGTTAAATCAGGTGTTCTGGAAGCTTCAATGCGCAAAATATTTGAGCTTCCCACATAAGAAACGTTTTGGAAACCCCTAAGCTAGAGAACAATAACATCTTTAATGGAAAAAAAAATAATAATATCAAGCAATATTTGTTTTTTATTGTATTTTAATGTAAATAATTGTTATATATTCATCTACTTTGAACTACATGTGATATGAACTTGTATTTGTATTACATATATAAAATGTGCTATTAATTAAAATTAGTGTCAGGTAGTTTCTTGAGAAGGACTAAACACATCTTCTGCAGATAATCAAACATAAAAGACAATATTTGTAATAAGTACAGTTAGTAAGTAAGTAAGTAAGTAATCTTTATTTATGTAGCACTTTTCCAGCTTACAAAATGCTACAGTTTAAAAAATAAAAATATAAACAGATAAAAATAGATAAAATGATCAAAACACCAATAAATCAATGTAAAAAACTGTCGATATAATTACAATGTTCATACACTACTAAAAAGCAATGTTTCTTAAGGACATGAGCTGATTTCAGTAGGGAGATCACTCCACAGTCTGGGAGCATAAGCTGCAAAAGCCTGGTCACCCTTTAACTTTAATTTAGTTTGTGAAACAGTCAGAAATCTTTGGTTGGAGGACCTTAGTGATCTTACACTCTTAAGTGCACATAAAAGCTCAGAAATGTAAGCTGGTGTCTCATTATGTATCTGTGCAGGTCTCCAGACTTCTATGAGGAGGTGAAGATTCGTCTGCCTGCGCGTCTCACTGAGAAACACCACTTGCTCTTCTCCTTCTACCACATCAGCTGCCAGCAGAAGCAGAACCAGAGCGGCAGTGTGGAAACTCTCGTCGGATATTCAGTGAGTCTCTCAACAATATGCTGTAAAACCTTCAAGTTTACAGCATCTATCCTCTTAGCCTGTGGATGCACAAGTTTGAAAATCTAATTTCCTCCTTTTCCTAGTTGACAGCTTAAATGGACTTTGAGTCTAGGAAAACTTGATAAAAAATACTTATCTTTGTTGAATAGCGCATCTCCGCTCTCCTACAGCTTTCTGAGATACAGTATTTTTGTATTTTTTTGCCCAGCACTCTTTACAGTGGGCACTTCAGGGCAAAATTTTTACCTTTTCCACCGTTATCCAGGCTCAGAGTGGAAACAGTTAAAACTAGGCATTAATAACTTTAAAAGTGCAGAAGAAGCTTATTAAAAACCACTGTTTACATCCCATAACGCTAGCTTCTGCTCCGGAAGCCGCCATCACTGTACTGATTAAACAAAGATATGTATACATAGACTCCGCATAGCCTGCCTCCTGGTGTAGCAGCCGGCGCCCAGTGCATTTATTTACACTGAGGAAGGTGCCACTATGAACAGGAGGTCGCAGGTTCGAACCCCAGCTCATGCAGCTTTGCCATCAAGCTGCCTGCGCTCAGAGGGAGCACAATTGGCCCTGCTCCCTCTGCGTGGGTAGATGGCGCTCTCTCCCCACATCACTCCTAGGGTGATGTCTGCAGCACAGGGCATCTGTGAACTGATGTATCAGAAACGAGCCACTCCACTTTCCTCCAAGCGTGCTGACTGCTCGGCAATGCTGCATCAGCAGCAGCTCGAAAAGAAGCGGTGCCTGACTACACATGTATCGGCGGAGGCATGTGTTAGTCTTCACCCTCATAGTGATTGGGTTGGGTAATTGGCCGTGTAAATTGGAGAGAAAATGGGAAAAACTAAAAATAAAAAAGCAGCAGAGATGTAGTAGTGATTCAGGATGCTGTCAAACATTACGAACACATGCTTTCATGGTGAAATACTTTGGCTTATGCTCTTTAACAAAGACAGACATATGGCATGGCAGACAAAAGGTAAGTACGCTTTATCAAATTTTACTACACCAAAAGTCCATTTTACACTGGAGTTCTCCTTTAATACCTAGATCACCAAATATCTGCATTAAACAACACCGACATACCAAATGTCAAAGCACAAGTAACTTGCATCATATGCATAATTTATTTAGATTTAGGCAGCATACTGCTGTTCTTAATTTGTATTAATTGCTTCTTTAATGGTCTGCTGTGTGTTTTGTCTGCAGTGGCTGCCCATTCTGAACAATGAAAGGCTGCAGATAGGACAGCACTGTCTGCCCATCGCTGTGGAGCGTCTTCCTGTAAACTACTCCATGCATTCCCCTGAGGTACAGTGTGCCAAATTACTCCTGGCATGAGATCTGTTAAAACCAGTGCAGTTGTCTCCTTTCATTACCGTAATGCACTAGAACAGGAATGTCCTATTTGGCAGCCGTTTTGCGTCACATTTCCACATGACATTTGTGTTTATAGAAATGCTTCAGGGATATTTTTGTTTGTTTAGACTTTAGACATTTAGCAACTGCTTCTGATGAGTTTGAAGAAATCTTTTTTCTGTTTATTTAAAGCAGAATTAGTCCAGATTCATGAAACGTGACCCCTTTCAGGAACACACAGCTGATATTTAACCTGAAATTATAAACCTAACTAATATCTTAGCTATGAATTTTGCATTAAATTTGCATTGCATTAGTTAAGCTTTTTCAGCATACTAAAATTCAGTTTTCTGTTTTCTTTACTGCTCTGTTAGGGCCAGTGTATATGTGATTTTTCTTTATTAAATATTCTGTGTTCTGTTCATAAATGACTGTAATTCTCAGCTTTCCACTGCTTATTCATTGAATGAACATGAGCCCTGATTCTTTTTTTATGCAGAAAATGCCAACCCAGATTCCACCAATGAAATGGATGGACAGTCATAAAGGCCTGTTCAGTCTGGAGGTTCAGTCTGTGTCTTCAGTTCATATACAGGTGTGTAAAAACACCCACAAACACACATACACTTACACACACACACACACACACACACACACACACACACAGACACACTCATATAGAAATATTTACTGCTTTATATTATGAATGTGTATTGGCAGGGACCTGATTTTCGGGTATGCCTTACAGTACAGTGTTTTTAATTTAAAGTAAAGCTTTGAAAAATATTAAGAGACCACTTCAGTTTCTGAATCAGTTTCTCTGATTTTGCTATTTATAGGTATATGTTTGAATAAAATGAACATTAATGTTTTATTCTATAAACTACGGACAACATTTCTGCCAAAATCCAAATAAAAATATTGTCATTTAGAGCCTTTATATGCAGAAAATGAGAAATGGCTAAAATAACAAAAAAGATGCAGAGCTTTCAGACCTCAAATAATGCAAAAAAAAAAAACAAGATCATATTCATAAAGTTTTAAGGGTTCAGAAATCTATAGTTGGTGGAATAACCCTGTTTTTTAATCACAGTGTTCATGCATCTTGGCATGTTCTTCTCCGCCAGTCTTACACACTGCTTTTGGATAACTTTATGCCACTCCTGGTGCACAAATTCAAGCAGTTCAGCTTGGTTTGATGGCTTGTGATCATCCATTTTCCTCTTGATTATATTTTAAAGGTTTTCAATTTAGTAAAATTAAAGAAACTAATCATTTTTAAGTGGTCTCTTTTTTTCTAGAGCTGTATATTGATAAATATATTTGAGATATAGTGTGGCAGTTGGCCTAAGCTGTATGTACTTATACACCAGTTGCCAATTATAATATGGAAAATGGCCCATGCTGCTTGTGCCAGAACCTTGTTTGCGAAGTATAATATGGGAATTGGCCCTCACCACTTGTGCCAGCACCCTGGTTTAAAGTACCTTTTGCTGAGTATTAATCACAGTCTCAGCCGATGCTGCCGTACATCATCCAAACTCAGGCAGATTTTTCATGCTTTCTGGAAAAAAATAGACATTTTACATGAAAATGTCAAAATATCAGTTTGTGCCTTGTTTCAGGACTCTCATCTAGAGCGGTTCTTCACTCTGTGCCATGCTCTGGAGGGGAAGCCCACCTTCCCCATCCGAGTGCGGGACGAGAAGCTGACGGAGAATAAGCTGGAGCACGAGCTGAAGCTCAGCATCATCTCACTGTCCTCCTCTGCACTCGAGCCACTCGTTCACTTCCTCCACCTGGTGCTGGACAAGCTCTTCCGCCTCATCATGCAGCCCATGGTCATCGCCGGGCAGACAGGTGAGCAGTGCTGATTTCATTGTAAAGAATTGTTGAGCTCTTAGATAACTTCTATCAAGGTCTAAGATTTTTCTAAATGTCTTATTGAATTTTTTGGCTTTTTTGTGTATGTCTTCAGCAAACTTGGCCCAGATCGCTTTTGAATCTGTGGTGTCCGTCGTTAACAGCCTTCACACCAGCCAGGAGCTGGCCAAAGACCACCAGGGCAGGAACTGTCTCCTAGCAACCTACCTCTACTATGTGTTTCGGTTGCCAGACACTCCCTTCGAACTCCTCAACACAGGTGCGACCACGACTTCACCTTGGATTAGCACTGATGCAACAGTCTGGCTTCAGGGAGCAATCCCTGTGTGTGTGTGTGTACTCTAATTCAGAGCAGATTCGTATTCAGAATTAATTTAAGAATCCTTCCTTTATGTTGTTAATTTAGTAACTGTTATAATGTCAGATTGACTGTTTTTTTATATACATAAAAATAATTGTAATCACCATATTTTGCGTACTATAAAGTGCACTGGATTATTTGGTGCATTACACGGCACTATTAAAGAACAGGGGTGTAACTAATTTAGTAAACAGAACTGTATTTTTTTTTAAGTCAAACAAACACTGGATGTAAATCTAAATTCTCTCCTAAAAACTGTGTATTTGGGCGAGTAAAAGGCTTCAGTTTATTTACAGTAAGCTTAGATTTCCAGATTTCTACTAAGGCTTGGTGCAGCAGCATTAGCATTAACCGCAAGCCCTAGTAAATATCACCAGACAGTGCTACACCGAGAAACCCTGAGAGTTCCGTTAAGTCAGGGCAATATTAGATAGCGGTTTGTCCCACGTAGCTTATTTTAACACTGTAAACGCACAGGCTACAGTCCGATATACTCACCTCTGAATGGCGAGGGGCTAGCGATTAGTACACTTAGCATGCTAATGCTGATACTGCTCAAACTAAACTGAAACTCCTATATAACGCTGCATTTTAGTGGATTACAACCTAACTGGTAAAATTCATACATACAAATTCATGCATACGATTTGTTGGGAAAATTAAAGGAATTTAAGTGCACCTTATAGTGTGAAAAATACAGTATTTTTGAAACATGAAAACTTTTCTGCTAGACTTGATGATATAAACATGTCAATTGACAATTGGTGGGTGATAAAATATTCCCATCTATACAACCTTTAACTATAGAGCTCTATAGTAGGTAATCTGTGTTCTTTTTTGGTGTTTTATTAGGCACAGGACCGCTGTCTCAGGAGAGCAGGTACAGCACTATGGGTCGAGCCACAGCCACAGCTGTGGGCACCATGCTGCTGCAGTCCCGCATTCGCTCCAGCAGCAACCCTGACATACCTGCTCCACAGAGCCCAGAGGATGCTGAGGTCAAGAACATCTTGGCTGGGAAGGTACTAACACACACACACATACACATGCTGTGTATCATCACTGTCCTTTCACTACGTCTGTTTTTTACAACACAACCTGCATGTTTCGATTATTCAAGGGATTGAACCAGCCTGGTTGCAGAATGTCCACTATCCTTGATGTTACCAGTCACTCTCAGAGTGGTAGCACACGACCCTCAAACAGAAAGGTAACACACTCATTTTACTGTGTGTGTCAAAGTATAAATATATATACTGTATATGTAAATATATATATATATATATATATATATATATATATATATATATATATATATATATATATATATATATATATATATATAAAATGCAATATACAGTATAAGCATGTTTTTTAAAAATGTTATTAAATAATGCATTGCTTGCTCTGTTTTTCGTAAAAACTTCGTAAGTGTGCGCTTTTTTGCCCATTGAAAATAAATGGGCAGAACTTTGCACGGCCGTGTACATCACAATTTTTGAGATACTAAGATGAAACCAACTGTGGACCTGTAGAACTTATTGAGCTCTTTCCGAAAATATGCGTCACGAAACCTTGCGACGTACGGATTTCGTACTGTTGTCGTACGAAGTGGCCCCATAGGAATGAATGGGGCCATCGGAGGATGGCAGCTAGATCAAAGGACGGCAGCTAGAACTCCAGTACTGTGTGTAATGGAGCCACGGGTCAAAAGTTTGGGTACCCCTGCCAGCAATGCAATCACACTCGCAGTTTCTGTAGGAACTGCAATCTAGTTATAACTCTGAATCTTAGAAAACAGACAAGCACTTATATATTATACTATATAATTATACTATATTATGTTTATTTGTGTGTTCCCTGAGACTTCTAGAATATAAATATAAAACTCTCCAATTATTTTTTTTTTATAAAAGTGTCTCAGTTTTAGCCTTTTTTGCAATAATGCTAATATGATGGTTGTTTTTTTTTACATTGTATAAAAATTTCATTAAAATGTTTTATTCGATTGAAAATTATGGTTTCTTCTTCTGTAAATGTATCTTTTATACGTAATATTTTTATACCTAATTGTAAAATAAAAGTGAAAATCGGTGTAATGTGAATGTGTGTGTTTGTGTTGCAGCAGTTTCATGAAGAGCTGGCTCTTCAGATGGTGGTCAGCACTGGTGTCTGCAGGGAGAATGTCTATAAATACTGCTGGTTCTTCTTTGAGCTCCTGGTGAGAGCACAGGAGGGCTGGTTGGGTTGAGGGGTTTAATGATCGGTTTGATGCAATTCCTTCTGCAATCAGGGCAGTCAGGCATGCATGAGACCTGTCAATCAACAAAACATCTTTATCACATGTTCTTGTTTATGTTAAAAGATAAATCATAGTTGATCATTTCACCTAAACTAAAGTTTAATTCTACAAATAAATGATTGATTGCATCAATAGATATATAATGAATATGTCTTGTAATGTGATATTAAGGAACATTTTAAATCTGCACTTTTAACATAAATGATCTTGTATTAAAAGGCCACTAAACCCTCTGATTTTTGCTGACTCCACCCTCAGCTCAAATTTGAAAAATGCCAAAAAAATAGGAGGAGTAGTTTGCGAGGGGCACTGGGTGATGTATGGGTTTAGAGGCGGGGCAGAAGGGAGAGCTGATTGGCTGAGCTGCAGCAGCAGCAGTGTGCCTCTGATAGTGGTAACCTGTGAGGGCGCCGCAGAGGCAGAAATTACCACAATAAAACAGTTTTTTAAAGGTTAGGGTAAAGGACTGGTATATTTCATTGCTTCAACTGAACACATTTTAGCAAATAAATGAAAAAAATATGGTTTAGGCTTAAGTTGCTGTTTTTAAAAGCTGTGGATAAGAAATAAATAGTTCTTGCATTTATTAGTATTATTATTAATCAAAATTCTAAAAAGAATTAATCATGAAATATTATTGCATACTTTTTTCTTTACCTTAACAACACCTGTGATGTTTATTAAAGTGTATTTGTTTCTGTGTGTGTGTGTTACTCCAGGTAAAAAGCATGGCCCAGCATGTCTCACAGATGGAGAAACAGGCTGTGCCCCGAAAAAGTCGCTTTTCTGACCGATTCAAGGACGACATTACCACGATAGTTAATGTGGTCACAGCTGAGATTGGAACTATACTGGTGAAACAACAGAAGGTTAGTATTTTAAAGCTGTATATTGTCGATGCTGTAAAATAAACTGTGATAGTTCAACATGGTGTGCTAGAAATATTTCACATTTTGTTTAAATGAATTACCTTTAAAATATTCAGCATTAAATGTAAGGACAGATTAATAGTGTGTGTGTGTTTTTATTTGTCTGGCAGGAGCTGGATCAGGCAGAGAAGGTGAACATTAGTCTGGCTTTCTTCGTTTATGACCTAATGTCCCTCATGGACCGAGGCTTTGTCTTCAACCTGGTAAAGAACTACTGTAATCAGGTAAGAGCTGAATCTAGAGTCACACAGATGTTCTGCTTTATCTTGTTTGTAGAAACACGCTTAGGACCCTATTTCTGTGATCTATAGGCAAGACGTCAATTGTGCATCACGTAGCTGGATTTAAGGCGTGTTGGTGTGTATTCAGCATCGTAAGAACCAAAAAAGCACTGTTGTGCAGCTCGTAACAAGCAAAAAAAGCAATTAACTAATTCTCTTAATTAAGTATGGGTGTGTTTTGGGCGTAACGTGAAATAAACCAATCGTTGTTTCACTTTCCATTCACTTTTAAGAGCGAGGTAATCTCTGACTTTGGCACGTTGGTACCTTAACAGTGTATCGCTTTGTGCGTCTCAGCAGAAGATACTGACCTGACCGCACACAACGCATCTGTGTAGCTAAGATATGGACAGGTGACTAGTGACTGTTGTCAGGGTTTAAAAACACCTGTGTTTACCACTGCCAAAATAGAAACATAGATTAATAGAAATTAAATGAAAATAGACTGTACAGGTTGTACGATTGGGCCCTTAATCTCAAACTTCCATTGACTACTTATTTATCAACTTTTTAAAAATATAAAAATAGTTTTTAATATTCCTATTTTATACCATATCACCATAGTTTCCAGTTACTTTAAGCCAACCATAACTTCACCTTAGTATCTTACAGAACGAGTAAACTGAGACTTTTCTTCAAATCATGTGTGCTTAGTCATAGTTTTAAAGATTTTTAATATTTAGGTTTTTAATCTTTCGTTTATGTTAGAATGGCATCTGTGTGTGATGTGTGTGACATTTTATACCATAATATATTTTCATGCCGTACGGCAAAGCTGCATCCGTTCTTTTACTTAAAATGAGTTGATGCCATATGTCAATGTAAAATGACAATTGGGCTCATACTGTAAACTTAATTCTGAATGTAATCCATTAAACATTGAAACTTACGGCTGTTGAGAATCCATCAAATGTTACAGCTTGTTGATGTTATAGATAATGGATCATCTATGGGCGATCTGAAGAGAATCAATACTCTCCAGATAAAGTGTGACAAGTTTCCTTGACATTTTAAGGCATTATAAATATAAAACCCTATACCACTGATAATATTAGATCTATAGACAGACAGACAGATAGACAGATAGATTCTTACTTTATTATACCCCAGAGGAAAATTCTGAACACCCAGTAGCAGGTATACATAGTAAACAGACATTACAAAAGAAGGTTAGGATAGAATGATACAGATCAAAATATAATAAAAAATAGAGTATAAAAGTAGAGTCTTTTAGTGTGTGTGTAATGGAAGTAGTGCAGTTATCAGCCATATAGACAGTGCAAGAACGCAGTTTTATAATAATAATTTAGCAGTGCAAATTTGTAAAGATGTAAACAGTGGATAATAAATAAGCTAGTAGTGCAGAGTAGGTTAATACTATAAAAAATATTATAAATAGGGCATCTCGGAGGGTATGTCCATTGAGTGACCAGCTCCAGCTCTAATCCAAGCACAAAAAGTATTAGTAGAGTAAGTACAGTAAATAGTGTGAATAACTGTATTGCCAGTAACTGTGCTCATCACTGTGTGGCTTTATATTCCAGATGTCAGCGAAGAGCGTGACCATGTCTACTCTGATCAGCATGAGGCTGGAGTTTCTGCGTGTTCTCTGCAGTCACGAGCACTACCTGAACCTGAGCCTTTACTTCAGCAACCCCACGTCTGCCCCAAACTCCCCATGCCCCTCCATCACCTCACAGGTCAGCAAGCCACACCCACAAACAGAGATATGAGAAACACAGAGGCAGACCTATTTTCTTAGACATCAGAATTAGTAAACGCTTGCAGTTGAGGGCTCTGAGTTGTCCACTGGACTAAGGTGCTGTCGCTATCATCTAGGTCATCTAGGTGCTGGTGCCATCAGCAGCCGGAGTCCGAGAGAGCATAAGCTGAGGTGCTGTGCTTTTCTCTGAGCTTGTTGGCTACCCAGTGATGCTGTCTGTATAAGTGGCAGTTTACATGTGTTGGAGCATTACCTGTGATGGGGTGTTAATAGCAACAGTGATTGAGTAAATCTTTGGGTAAATATAAACCAGACTATGTGCAATATATAAAAAGAGACTGATTAAAAAACATATACTGTACTATGTGCAATCATTTTTAAACAGGGTGCAATAATAATCTGCAATACCTCTCTACCTTCTGGACTCTTTAGATTATTGTATATTGTCTAAATGTCCTTCCAAATTAAGGAGAAAATTATATGAAAAAGGAACATACTTGCAGTTCAGTAACACTTCATTATAGGATCATAGGGTGCACATGCTGCACCTTAGCTTGTCCATTTTTTCTACCTTAATGGTAGCAAAGAAGTTCTAAAGATGCAATAAGTGCTGGAAAATGAGTCTGCAAGGATTAAAGAAACCCGCAGTTTTCTAAAGCTCAGAGAGGCTCAGTGTTTGGTTGTTTTTCTTTTTTGCCACGAGCCACGAGAAATTTAAAAGCTTTATAATATTTCCTGATGAGCGGGAGAGTGCCTTGAATTCTTTAAGAACAGGTTTCTCATAATCGCTGCCTTTTGTTACACAGCAGAGGACATATTTCCCAAAGTGCCGCTCTCTGGTCATTTACATCAAAAGCTTGTAATAATCATACTCTTATTGTTAGCTGCCTTTTTTAGATGCTTCAAAATGCTTTACTAACTATCAGTGCTGTGGGTCTGTGTGTGTGTGTGTGTGTGTGTGTGTGTCTGTGTATGTGTGTGTGTTTGTTTGGTTTTGTGTTTGCAGACTTCGAGCTCATGTAGTTTACAGGATCAGAGGATCGTGGCCATGTTTGATCTGTCTCAGGAGTTTAAGCAGCAGCACTATCTGACCGGGCTGCTGCTCACTGAACTCAGTGCAGCGCTGGACATGGAGTCTGAGGGGTCAGTCAGATATAATTAACACTTAACACTTAATCAAAAATTGTTAATTAACCTTTGGTGGTTTAGGCTAATGCAGATTTTAATCATTTTAATCTTTAATCTAATTTTAACATCTCCATCAAAAGGTCCTAATGGTTTAAATAAATGCCTTTAACTGTCAAAATAAGACATAAAAAAGATTCCATAGTAAGAATAATTCTAGGCAAGTATTATCAAGTATTACAGAAAAGTCAGTATATTACACTAGAACTAAAATGTAAACAAGTTCTATAATATAATCATATACATTTTAGAAAAAAAAATCTGTCCAGACAGCTGTTGCTATATACAGCTCTGGAAAAAAATAAGAGACTACTTAAAAATTAGGAATTTCTTTTACCAAATTGAAAGCCTCTGGAAATAATTAAGAGGAAGATGGATGATCACAAGCCATCAAACCAAACTGAACTGCTTGAATTTTTGCACCAGGAGTAAAGGCATAAAGGTATCCAAAAGCAGTGTATAAGACTGGTGGAGAGGATGCATGAAACTGCAATTAAAAACCAGGGGAGCGGCTAATACTAATTCTGCTGCACCCAGCCTTAGTGCTGGAGAAACTTCACTCGAAACTCACCCTTATACAAAATATTGGAATTCTAAGCTTATTGTAAAAAAACAGAAGCGCTTTACTCACTCAAATAAACGTTTTTTTATGAGATAAATCTGTGTAGATTAACATCTTATGCTCGTTTCACTTTGAAGGAATTTTTTATTTTTTTTGAATTACAGTTTGTTTACTTAGGCGCTTCCCCTAACTTCCCCATTAGAAGGGAAACATGGCGAGACTCTTGCTCACTTCGATGTAGTCGTCCTTACTAGTGTCACTTAATGTGCCCTATAATCCAGTTGCTGAGCGGTCACTAATGTATTTTTATCTGCATGCCATTCAATTTAATATAATTATAAAAAATACATTTAAATCCTTTTTGAGTATTGACTAAAAAGGGGGTAATATTGTGTTATGTTTATATTTTTTATTTATTACTATCACATTATTTGTAGTGTTTGTTTCAGTACTGTTTAAAATAAATATGCTGTTTTGTTTACTAATTTTGAGAATCTGTGTATGTGTTTGTAGAGGTAAGGTGCAGCGCAAAGCCATTAATGCCACATACAGTCTGCTGTGTGCCCACGATCTGGACAATCGGTGCTCAAGATCAGACGTCAGGACTAAAATTGCTGCCCTCTACCTCCCTCTGGTGGGCATCATCATCGACTCCATCAACTACCTCGACTTCACAGGTACTGGGTTCAATCACACCACACACTTTCATCATCAGCCGTTTCATTTACAATATACAGGGGTTGAACAATGAATCTGAACACCTGTCATTTTAGTGTGGGAGGTTTCATGGCTAAATTGGAGCAGCCTGGTGGCCCATCTTCATTAATTAATTGCACATTGCACCAGTAAGAGCAGAGTGGGAAGGTTCAATTAGCAGGGTAAGAGCACAGTTTTGCTCAAAATATTGCAATGCACACAACATTATGCGTGACTTACCAGAGTTCAAAAGAGGAAAAATTGTTGGTGCACGTCTTGCTGGCGCATCTGTGACCAAGACAGCAAGTCTGTGTGATGCATCAAGAGCCACGGTATCCAGGGTAATGTCAGCATACCACCAAGAACCAACAACATCCAACAGGATTAACTGTGAACATAAAACCACAGCTGCCCAAATCACGGCAGAATTCAATGTGCACCTCAACTCTCCTGTTTCTACCAGAACTGTCCGTCGGGACAATAAATTATTGTGATCTAAAACCAGGCATTTCAGTTTCATTGTCCAACCACTCAAACAGTATGTATATGTGTGTTGATGTGTGTGTGTGTGTGTGTGTGTATCTTCTTCTGCAGTTTCAGAGCAACGTGGTGGAAAGGGCAAGTCTAACGGTCAGGAGGAAGACTTCGAAAGCGTCACCCCCATAAATCAGTCTGTTGCAATGGCGATTGCAGGAAACCCCTTTAACACTTTGGCGAGAAATGCACTGGTGTCTATGGCTTCAATGGTGAGGAGTTTTGCCTCTCTATAGACCTACACTATGTACACTGTATATATTTTACATGTGTCTTTGTTACAACTGCGGTATTTGTCATTTAATCAGCAGTGTCATATATGTCAATATATGAGATATCTTAATTTTGCTATAAATGCTCCAGTGCCTTGAGTGCTTACGCCCCTTTTACTCGCCCTTTGACACAATCAGAAAAGTGCACTTTTACGAGGGATTTATGGCTTAGGGGTTAGGTCAAGAATGAAGTTCAACTTATATAGCGCCTTTCTAGAAACCCAAGGACGTTTTATAATTTACACATTTTACACACAACCCTTCATACTCAGCACTCATCCACACACCGGTGAGAAGCTGCAGCCAATAGTGCACAGCGTACTCCTAACCGGAAACAACATCCACCTGGAGGACTGCATCGGGCAATACAGCATTTACCCAGCAAAGAGCGCCAGTTATTAATACCTGGGCACAGTCATACACACATTTACACACACACACACCACACACTTTACACATACACACCAGATCAATTTTAGAGTTGAAAGGTTTGAAACAGGTGACACCCCTATGTTCCCTGAATTGCAGGCACTCATAAGCTAAGGCTAAAGAGTGCCTGCAGGTACGGGGTGGAGCTTACCGAAGCACATGATCAATTCCTGTGCAGGCCAGCAGGGGTAGCCATTACAGCAAAATGGTAAAAATTTGGAAAAACTCTTCCAAATGTTAAGAGTACCCAAAAAATGCAGTTATTAAAAACATATTTGTTGTATTTCATATTATCGGTGAGTCTCTTCTATTCAGCTTTAGTTCCACTGTATTGCTTCTATCCACACTGTACAAAAAATGATCTTATGATTATTTACGAGAAGAAAAAACACTGGTACACAAAAGTTCTTCACAAAAGTTTTTTTTTTGCTGACTAAACTTATAACATATTGTTGCTCAGGCACTTTTTACTCAGTCAACTTGAGTCAGTACTTATGAGCCATAATTTTTTGCACTATAAGCAAAAAATTCAGCACACTGAATTATAAGGCACACTATCAATACATGTCTATTTTTATACATAAGGAGCACTGGATTATACAACACTAGTAAGGAACAGGGGTGTTGCCATGTTTTCCTTCTATTTCAACTGTAAAGCTAAGCTAAGTAAACAAAACTGTAATTCTTAAAACGCATTTTCTTCTAAAGTCAAACGAGCACTGAATGCTAATCTACACAGCTTTCTTTCCTGAAAACGATTTATTTGGGTGAGTGAAGTGCTTTTGTCTATTTACAGTAAGCTTAGATTTCCAAATTTTCACTAAGGCTAGCCACAGTTAGCGGCTAATGCTACCTGACAGCACTACACTGAGGAACCCTGAGAGTTCCGCTAAGCCAGGGCGATATTAGCTAACAATTTGTCCCACTGATCCATGTGTATTTGTCTCTCAGTCAGGTAAAATCGGCAGCACACTCACAGCAGAGACCAGCCGCAACCTGCTGGTGTGTTTCCTATGGATCATGAAGAATGCTGATCAGAATCTCGTCCAGCGCTGGGTGGTGGACATGCCCTCCTCTCAGCTCAGCCGCCTCCTCGAGCTCCTCACCATCTGTGTCTCCTGCTTTGAGTACAGGGTAAGAGCTTTTTATGTCCTGGGCAAAGGTTTAGGTTCCATTGATCTAATGGCACAAACAATTTATGGGGCAGTATTGTCAATTCCACTGGATCACAACCTGAAATGTTGATAGATCCATCTCCATACTTCTCAGTTGGCAAGGTGTTCTTTTTAAGACATGCAGATTATTTTTATCACCTTACTTAAAATAAAGCTCTGAAAAAAAATAGAAGACCACTTCACTTTCTGAATCAGTTTCTCTGATTTTGCTATTTATATGTATTTATTTGAGTAAAATAAACATTGATGTTTTATTCTATAAGTTCATATTCATAAAGTTTTAAAAGTTCAGAAATCAATATTTGGTGGAATAACCCTGCTTTTTATTCACAGTTTTTGTGCATCTTGGCATGTTCTCCTCCACCAGCCTTACACACTGCTTTTGGATAATTTTATGCCACTCCTGCAAAAGCCATTCAAGCAGTTCAGTTTGGTTTGAGGGCTTGTGATCATCCATCTTCCTCTTGATTATATTCCAGAGTTTTTAATTTGGCAAAATCAAAGAAACTCATCATTTTTAAGTGGTCCCTTATTTTTTCCCCTTATTTAGTAGGTAACATGGTGTGACACAGTCTTAATTGAATTTAGCTTTCATGTCAATTTTTGGCATTCACTATATAGCAGTATATAAATCGATTGTCAGGTATACCCAGGCAGGGAGACGAGGAGGCGGACACAAGTGCAGGTAGGGTGAAAATAAATAATAATTTAATAAATAAATAACAAGAAAACAAGGAACAAGGAACATGAAACAAAGATACACAAATAACCAATAACAAATCAAAGAACCTAAACTAAACTAAACTAAACTAGAGATAATAAATAAACAAACAGGGAATATATATACAAGGAATAAACTAGGAATCAACACAAGCAGGGTATATACAGGGAGCTAGGGAACAAGAAATAAAACAAGAAACTAGAAATAAACAAGGAAATAAACTATAAACAAGAAAACAAGAAATAAACAAGGAACCAAGGCTAAGAGAGAACAAGGAAACACTGAGAAAAGCTATTAAACACTGAGAGAGACAAACGACAGGTGAAGGTGCAAAGACCGACGGAGACAAAGTGTCAGAGGAGGGCTATTTAAAGAAACAGGAAACACACTATAATTAGAAACACCTGGGGAAGGGGCGGAGCAACAAATGAGAAACAGGTGGAAAAGTACTGAGACGGGAGACACAGGGGAGCACAGGTCACGTGGGGAAGACACACAGACACAAGACGAGACCAGGATGTGACATCGATCATGACACTTTACCTCAGGGGATGGTTTGGGAATACCCACACCTGTATCAGTTTTGAGTTGTTTTCTTGTGAATAAGATTGAACAATGGTTAGTGTGCTCGTAGCAAAGAGAGGCCTGGTAATTGATGCCGTATGGATGGGACAAATAGCGCAGAGGGTAGTACTGTTTGTGATTGGCTAGACTGGCTAGAATTGTCAAACAGACAAGCAACATTAGCAAAAATCAGAACAT
Organism: Astyanax mexicanus; assembly: GCF_023375975.1. Lineage (NCBI taxonomy): Eukaryota > Metazoa > Chordata > Actinopteri > Characiformes > Acestrorhamphidae > Astyanax > Astyanax mexicanus. Next base: position 39,076,642 of record NC_064419.1, on the reverse strand, counting down.
CTGCATTAATTCCAGATAACGCTTTCTGCAGGTCAGTGCAGAATTTACTTTTGAGCCTTCATGTGTTCCATATTACTAGGCATTGTCCCGTAACTTTTGGCATGTCGGTGTATTGTGTTTATGGTTTGATTAACTGCAGACACAGTTTTTACTACTTTTTTTAAAAAGGTGATCCAATAACTATAGGCTATTATATAGTATCTATTACCCATCATCCTGTTGTTCTATCATTTGAAGCTTGTGTCTATATACTACTGTGTAGATACAGTACTTCCTACAATCCTCCAATTAATAATTCTGAATCACAATTAAGCATTTAGGTGAAATCTTTTATATTTTTATGATGCACTCTCCATTGTGTATATACAGTCACTAATCTCACTGTAGATCAAATGTGTACGTGTATAAATGTACGTGTCTTTAATTTTAGTTTTCCTGTTTGTGAATGTGCGTGCATGCTTGAATGGGTGTGGACATGCATGTGAACATCTGCCTTTCTCCATATGTGTATGTACATCTGTGTGTGTCTGTGTGTGTGTCTAGGGGAAACAGAGCTCAGATAAGGTGAGCACGCAGGCCCTGCAGAAGTCACAGCAGGCTAAAGCCCGTCTGGAGGAGGCGCTGCTGGGAGGCATGGGGGCCCGAGGAGAGATGATGAAGAGGGTGGGAGGTGAGCGCTCTTCTTCTTCCACAGCCTCAGACCCGCCAGACAGAAAAATCACCATGCACTTAGCCCTCGGGCAGACGTAATGAATAATGTAGAGGCCCGTGGATACTGAAGCAGCTATAAAAATGATTGCTTTGCAAGACATCCGCATGTGGGAGTATTGTATTGTCTACGAGAAGTCAGACCATTTTCCTCTTTGATGGAGTGTTGACTTCCTCGAATTGAGTTGTTTTATGAAACCGTGTCATCTCTTTTTCTCAATCTCGTCCTCTGGTTTTCTCTTGTCGTAGGTAATGACCGGACTATGGGTCAGAGAGAGAATCTGCGCTGGAGGAAAGACCTCACACAGTGGCGCCAGACCAACGACAGGCAGGACAAGTGAGTGCAGACAACATGAGCTCATTTCACTGTATTTATGAGGAACAGTAGCATTCCATCCAGCTCTCAGGCTGTACACCAAATAACACCAAACTACACCGGAGCTATTTGTTTATGCAGTACTTTTTGTCATAGCTCTGTAATGCAAAACTCTGTACTAAAAAGTGACAAACAGTTTAAGACATAAATCACATTAAAGTATAACTAAAACTAGACATAAAAATACACTTATTGTCAAAAAAATGGTTGCAAGATTTTGTAATGGGGTGGATTGTAGATACCAGTCCAATAGGTGGCACAGCGGATAACACCACTACCTGTTAGAAAGCTATTACATCATGTAGGGGACTGGGTTTCAAATCCAGGTCTGGGTAAAAATTCTGCACTGCACCAATAAGAGTCCTTGGGCAAGACTCCTAACACTACAATGTCCTAACTCTGTAATGTAAGTACCCTGTAAGTCCCTCTGGATAAGAGTGTCACACATGTTCATTTAGAAAAGGTAGAGCCACGGCACGGATTGCAGGTCCTTGTTAACATAACATTGGGCTATCAAAGTTCCTGTAATGAAGACAAAAGGTAGTCTGGCATTGTAAAAAATCGTTCCCTACGCCAGGAAAAGAGCCTTCTAGACATGTGAAGGCACTGGCCATGGTGGGTTCACACGCTCAATCATTAACCGTCTTTATCGAAAAAGCGAAGCGAGGCTCGTTACTGAAGATGACAGTCACGCAGTGACAGTCTGGCATGACTACCTTCCAAATGTAACGCTTTCAGACCTGAATTATCTCTAGTTATGGAAAAAAAAATGTAAGAAAGCTGTTTTCTGTCTGTAATGCATAGAAAAGAAGACTCTAATTTTTTTCCCATTGCAGGAAAAAGCAGGAAAAAAAACATGATTAAAAAGGTGTTTTATATCACATTAAATTAGCATTAAATTTAGCTGTTACTAGTACTACTGTTCAAGTGCAGTAGATGGGGCCTAGCTACTGTTTGATTTGTTTATCACCTAGTTCATCAGCTGATTCATGGGTTATTCTGATAGAGAACAGCTCTCAAATAGAGTTATGGGCAACAAAACATTTACAAAATGCATGATTGCATTGTAATGTATGCAGGGTCTTAAAGGGTTAATTTCATCTGGATGCAATTATTTTTCAGCGATGAAAAAAATAAGAAATATAAGATAACTGTTTACAAATCAACTGTACACATACAGCCCACAGCATCTCTGAATTATTTCTTTATGATGTGTTTTTTGTAGATCTAAAGCTGAGCTGGATCAGGAAGCCATAATCAGTGGAAATCTGGCCACGGAGGCCAACCTCATAGTCCTGGACCTGCTGGAGGTCATTGTGCAGGTAATAAAGGAGAATGTGGTTAATTTAATTCCACCTTTCTTGTTCATATTGTTCATATTTAGCAACATTATGCCCCCATTGATGACACACAGTAATTTATATTTAAACACAGTGGGGATACGAGTTGGAATAAAACGGATATTGCAATATTTTCATTGTTCTGCAATATATTAAGCGATAAAAACAACAATTTTCCTCCGATTTCCTCAGAAGTCAGTAATCCAACATGTCCTGATTATACATAATACACACTGTCTATCCAGAACTACAGTAAAATAAATAATATTGGGAAAATGTAATCTGCTTCTGGTAGAATTTTTGATTTATATCAAGCAAAAACGTTGTGTGAGTTTAAGAAATCTAAAAGAACCAACCTATTTCTAATTTTCTTATAACCTTCCTGTAACCTTCCGCTTTCTTGAAGACACCGATTCATTTTGTGTCCAGACAGTTTAGTCATTTGCTTAGAGGAGGCTGTGTTTGATGAGTGTTAGTATAAGGTTTGAAGAGTTAGAGGATTTATAAAGCTTGTAAATCCGATTCAGCCGACAGTTCCTGATTACAATTGATGACATGCCTCAGGTCTGATACTCACTGTCTTTGAGGCTTTGGGGAACAAAAATGGGGTGCTCAAATGTGTGGATGGTTCCCGTGAGAGTTCACAAAAACTACAAGAACCAGTTACTGGTCAGAGTTAAACATGATGGGCCTTATTTAAGGTTTTGTTACAACATGAGAAAACTTTTAAGTAAAGTATTAGTAAATCTGTCTTTCCCCAAAACCTTTCACCAGATTCACAAACGCTATATACATTATAAGTAGCACTTTTGTTTGTTAAAGAATACCAATGGTCCGCAAATTGAGTGAGCGTGCATGTTCCTTTGCATTTTCTTCATTACCTTACTGTGCATTACACATGCCCACCATATAAAGAGAAATCACAGACAAAAGCCTCAGATCTCTATAAAAAGTATAAAAAATGCCATTCATAATAAAATTAAATGCCTTTTTACGTGCCTCCTAAGATCCGAAATTTTCCTTGGTGTGCCTTTTTAAGTTATTCTAGCTATTTGTGATTACCAGGACCTAACAATTATGAAAACCTAAACTTTTTCTTTGTACTAGAAATCAGTAAACAGTAGTTTATTTTAACATTTAAAAATTAACCTTGCAATTTGGGATCAGAAGGACCCAATTAGTCCAAAAACTAAATTTTCACTTTTTAAAGCATGCAAGTAAACTAGAACTAGAATTTTAAAACATAAAATTGGATGAGAATTTTTACTTGGTTCATGTTTCTGTCGGCACTGGCTGTAGAAACATTTGACTGGGATTCCCGCCATAATTTTTTAAGAAGTTGTTTTAAGGTTAATATAATCTGAGGTCATTTTTATGACTCATAATTACAAAAGGTAAAAAACAAACAAAAAAAAAAAACGACTCACCATAAAAGTCACTAAGAAACTCTTACAATAATTACATTAATTTGCCTCCCCAGGTTAAACTAATCCCGTCCAAAAAGGGCTAAAGACCTGTAGTCTTTGACAAAAAAATCACTGAAGGCAAAATATATTCAGAAATTGCAAAGTGTTTGTTTTTATGGAATTTTCACACCATTTCCATGGTGTGGATCAGTTGATGAGTTTGTTTATTTGGAGTGTTTTCTCTGTCTGTTTAGTTTGGTTTCACACGGGTATAAACCTAGAAGCACCAATAAACCACGCAGGCATGTTGTCTCCTGTGATTGGTCAGAGCTGTCTTGCATGGGAGCAAGAAAGTAAATATTGCGAGCCTGACCTACAGCTTGACCCACTTTTTTCACATTTCCTGTTTTATGTTAAAAAAAATAGATTATAATACTTTTCTAAATGAGCTAATCAAATTTGAGCTGGTCAGTCAGGAATTTGTTTTTAAATGAAGATGATTTGAGGTAAATTTCCTGTATTCTAGTAGTAATACGAGTATAAATGTGTGTGTCTCTGTGTGCGTGTGTTTTACAGGCCGTGCCACTGTCTGACTGTAAGGATAATGCAGTTGGTGGAGTTCTGAGGGTTCTCCTTCACTCTTTAATATGTAACCAGAGCACCACTTACCTGTCTCACTGCTTCAGCACCATCCGGGCGCTCATCGTGAAGGTAGGGATCCAAGTTACAGGCTAATTCAGGTTGTGGAGCGGCAGTGTGGAGATGCTGGTCCTGCTTGAACGTTATTGGTCTAGTTTGTAGGATGAGCTGTGGTGATGTAACTGTCTGTTGTGATGTGTTGTAGTATGGGGACGTTCTGTTTGAGGAGGAGGCTGAACAGTGCGCTGATCTCTGCCAGAAAGTGCTCCACTACTGCAACAGCTGTGTGGACGGCAACCGCAGCCAAGCCTGCGCTACTCTCTACCTCATCATGAGATACAGCTATAGCTCAGCCAGCGTAAGACACACACAAACACACACATATCTTGTGAAACCTTTCTTATAATACCTTAGATTTTCAATGTTTTAGGCGGACTATGTAGACAATAATATGATTATTATGGTAAAAAAGAAAGCAGCTCCATGAGAACTTTTGAGAACTCAAGAGATTTAAGCTCTCAGATATTTTTTTTTCTAAGGTCTCAGTTGTTAGCAGATACAAATTCTTTACAAAGCTTTACAAGGAATTACAAATATGAAAGAACTGTTTGGAAAAAATCCACCATATGAGGAAACTGATTTAAAGCTCCATTGAGGATTGAGATTTTGTGCTCGTGGGCTCCCCCTACAGTTGCAGAGTGTAATAAATCTTTCAGACGGATTTGTTTCTCTTTCTCGTTTTCTGGCTTTCACAGACATACTCTCTTTGAAAAGAAGTCTCATAGTCTCTTTCCAGCTTCTGCCAGAGTGTCTGTATGTTAGTTTGTAAAGAATGAACCAGTAGTCCTTGTAGAACTTTTAGAACTAAAGGTTCTAAAAAGGAAAGCAGGAAAGCAGGTCGCAGGGCTGACAGACACACTAAAACACACACACACACACACACACACAAACACACACACACTTCATAACTCAACTAATCACACACAAACACACACGAAAAGCCCCTGCCAGGAATTTCCAAACTTATGTCATGTCCTGCCGAGCATTTATCTCTGAGGTTCCTCAAAATTGAAAGATGGTGGACTTTCCACAGATATCTTCATCACTAGAAGCAGCACAGCACATTCCTCACATTACTGTCCATTTTCTTTTATATGCATCTGCCCTACCAAACAAAATACTACAATCAGACAAGACAAAGAACAGATTTGGATCTGTTGCTTTCCTGAATAAACTCTGCCTCGGCACCGGACAAATAATAATAAATAAACTAGGCTTATAATTGTAATCATTTATGTTTTTCATTATTATATCCACAACTTTCTGGTCTGCTGCTGCTGCTCAGCAACACTGATGATGTGCTTTGAAATTCTCTGATGTGACAGTGGTCAAACCGAGTGTGTTGGTTGCTTCGGCTTCTAATTGGGGCTTCAAAGGAGCTGCCGCGCCAGCATTGCCTAAAAGCATTTGCATCCAGTTTCTTTTGCTCAGTAGTGTCACACCTTGCATATTCCATTAATGATGCAGTGTTTGGGAATGTCTGGATATCTGTGTGTGCCTGAGTTCGGTCTCTGCTGAGTGTGTGTTGTGTTGTGTTGTGTGTGTCGTGAGTGGATGCAATTTTTCCGCTTTTTTATATTGTTCCCCCCCCCATTCACACACACAAACACACTCACACACACATACAAACAAACACACTCACTCACAAACACACACACACACATACACACACACACACACTTACTCACTCACACACACATCAGCCCAGCCCACCAGATGGCCGTGTTGTTTGCTTTCTCATTCATCTTTAATGGGGAAAGGATGGATTTCTCCCGCTGTCTGTTTGCCTGATTGTTTGGTTTGCTCTGGCAGTCATCTCCATTGTCATTAGTATAACCTTTGAATGAGTCACGTCGATTTCCTTTCCATGAGGCCTGCCTTGTTTTTTCCTCTCCCCGCAGTTTTTTTATGTCCTCCCAATTCCATTCTTCCACGCTAAGCAGCGTGCTAAAGCCTCAGAATCGGGTTTTGAGGCCGACGACGGAAAAATCACCTCTCGGATATCGACGCCGCGCCATTCCTCACGACGAAAGCTTCCCCAACATGAGAGACGACGGCGTCTTGAGACGCCTCGCACATACGGTCAATTTAACATAATGGTGCCATCGAAATGATCCATTGGCAATTATGTCCGAGTTAATGGGGGGATCATTTTGCAGCTTCCTGATGCTAAGCAAGACGGATGGCGCATTTGCAGCCCTTGGCTGGGTCTGTCCCAGAATCAATGAGCTGAGGCCGTGACAGCGATGGCCAAATGCTCCTGGCAACGTGCCATGTTTCATTCTCGGCCCTATCACCTGCCAAATGGCATCAAACGACCCCAGAGGCCAACCCAGATAGGAACCTTTGGTCCCTAGACTAAGATACAGGATGCTTTCCTTTAATCAGACTTTCAGAGCATGTGGCTTTGAGGGAAGCTATTTGTAATTTGGATAATAATAATATTAAACTAACAAAGAGAGGATCATGCTGCTTTAGGGTTATAAATAATTATACCACAGTAAGTTCCTGAGAGACAGGGGAGCTGCTGCATCCTATAGGCACAGTGAAGAAGCCATGTCTCCAATAGGCGACGCAGTCCCACAAATAAATAAGCCCAGCGATTCGAAAATATGCATTATTACACACATTATCAGCCACCAATATCAGGTTAAGTGTTATTATTAAAATAAAAGCTTAAGTGTATGTATTTTCCAGTTAATATAAGGTATTTTAAGCTAAATGTGGCCAAAAACAGGGGACCCTTGTAATCATGCAGGTCTCTAAAAAATATTTTCTTTCAGAGGCTAACCCATATAGGAACCTTTGGTCCCTAGTCTAAAATACAGGATGCTTTCCTTTAATCAGACTTTCAGGGCATGTTGCTTTAAGAGAAGCTATTTATAATTTGGATAAGATTAATCATAAACTAACAAAGAGATGATCATGCTGCTTTAGGGTTATAAATAACTATACCACAGTTAGTTCTGACCCTGCAATGTCATTGGCAGAGAGACATTCTATGAGTGTCATTATCAGCCAGTAATGCACTGCAACCAAAGCTCTCAATGTGTTACTCTGCCAAGTACAGGTAACCTAGAATGATGCAGTGCTTACAAACCAAATACAAACCAAATGCGATGTCATTATACACCACTGGGAGCCAATGAATCCCATAGACACAGTGAAGAAATGCCATGTCTCCAATAGGCGGCACAGGTGCGGTCCACACAAATAAATAAATAAGCCCAGCGATTCGAAAATATACTATATATTTATATATATATATATATATATATATATATATATATATATATATATATATATATATATATATATATATATATTTTTTTTTTTAAGGCCAGAGAAAATCATGTTGCTTTAGGGTTCTAAATAATTATACCACATTTAGTTCCAACCCTGCAATGTGATTGGCCACTGGGAGGCGCTGTAGTAAACAAAACTTTAATTCTTAAAAAAAAAACATTTTCTTTTAAAATCAAACGAGCGCTGGACTTTAATCTACACAGATTTCTCTCTTGGAAATCGTTTACTTGAATGAGTAAAGCGCTTTCGTTTATTTACAGTACGCTTAGATTTCCACTATTTTTACTGAAATGGCTAAAAATAGAGACCACCACGCTAACCTAAGAACAGTGGAACTATTTTAACTGGTGGAGTGTTTATAACCAATCAGATTGTATTTTCTCATCCTTTTTAACTCAAAATCTTTCAATAAACATCGATAAGGGTACTGTGGTATGACCGCAATAATACACTCAAGGTTCGTCCTATAACATGTAATATTGGCACTGCTGTGCTGATCTATGGAACAGATTGTATATTCCTCGTCCTCTTTAACTCAAAATCTTGATAATGGAACTGTGGTATAATCGCAATAATACACTCGAGGTTGGCCATATAACGTGTAATATTGGAACTGTTATAGCTCTCCCTCTCGTGTATTATTGCTTAAATACATACTTGAACTTCTACTGACTGGGTCTCACATTGACTGGACCCTTTAAAAAATATATTGGGCCCCTCATATAGATGCTGACATTGTTGACTTGAGGGCAGCTATTTTCAGTTCACTATCAAAAGCTATCATAAAAGAGCATCATGCTGCTCTACAGGTACAAATAATCACATCACACCAGGGCTAACCAGGGGCAACTGACAGGGTCTTACGTTGACTGGACCCCTTAAAAAACTTTATTGGGCCCCTCATATAGATGCTGACACTGTTGTACAACAATGACTCATAGAAAGATCCAATTTCCTAACAACATACTTCGCCGCTTAACTTCCATCAACACTGCACACACAGAGACACAGGCCTGTGCCTGTTTATCCCATCCTTATTTATAGAGAGCCTCATCCAGGGTATTCTTTTTCAAACAGATCCTTCACATCCTGCAATATGATCTATTGTCACTGTCTAATGAAAAACATGTATCTTCAAAATAGTGATAGTACAGGAGAAGGCACATATCGTTCGCTGTCCAATAAAAACACTTATCTCCAAAACAGCAACTTTTATAGGAGAGAAAAAAAAACCTTAGAAACTTTCAAGGGAGGTCAATGTAAAAAGAGTTTATTTCAGGTAATTTTAAAGAGTTTCTATTGGTCCGTTCATTAAGAAATTTTGGCACAGTGTAAGGGAGGGTTTGTCTGTTCAAATTATGTAGTAAACTAAAAATCGATGAAAATGGAGATAAGTGTTTTTCATAGGATAGCGACGATATGCTCTAAAGTTTGAAAGGAAGTCAATGTAAGAGTTTATTTCAAGTGATTTTAGAGCATTTTATATTCAATGATTTCTCTAGAATTATTAAACCAGTGTATGGAGCAGCTACAGGGTTTAAACAATGGAGAATTTGACATATATTTTTTATATTATTAAATCAATACATTATAAATTAAAATAAATATATTATTCCACTTGTACTTCATCAAACTATGTTACATCAGTATACACACAGCAAGGGTTCCCAGAAATGCTGAATGATCAGTGTGGTCATACTGGTTGCCTCACTTGTTTTTAATGAGTTAATCTGGTCAACCAGCTTTTAATCTCCTTGACCAGATTATTGGACCCCTCATAAAGACATATACAAACAATAAACAAATAAAAAAATATTAAATGTGCAGAATGTGTGATGGTATTCATGACAGTTTACTTTATATTCTGTATGTGATGCTTACTGTCTTTTTTATCGTTTTGTTCCCTGGTCAGAATTTCTCCAGAGTGAAAATGCAGGTGACCATGTCACTGGCGTCTCTTGTCGGTAAATCCTCAGATGTACATGAGGAGTACCTGCGGCGCTCCTTCCGGACCATTTTAGCTTACGCAGAGGAAGACACCGAGATGCAGTCCACACAGCTCCCATCACAGGTAATACCCTGAAGCTAAACCAATACAGCACAGCACTGTGTATTTAACATCTAATGCTATTCATAAGCCTCAAATCAGACAAAATCCTCCCAGTCTAGACTTATCAGTCAATCAATAGCCCAGCAGCAATGCAGCCAGTGAAATTACGGGCTTACCATTTGCTTAAAAGCTATACCATAAGAATGACCATGAGAATTCACTGTCAGGGTTTGATTGTTTTGCAGAATTAATCATAAACCATGTAATATACAGCTCTGGAAAAAATGAAGAGTTTCTAAATCAGTTTCTCTAATTTTTCTATTTATAGGTATACGTTTGATTAAAATTAACATTATTGTTTTATTCTATAAACTACAGGCAACATTTCTCCCAAATTCCACATAAAAATATTGTAATTTAGAGCATTTATTTGTAGAAAATGAGAAATGGCTGAAATAACAAAAAAGATGCAGAACTTTCAGACCTCAAATAATGCAAAGAAAACAAGTTCATATTCATTAAGTTTTAAGAGTTCAGGAATCCATATTTGGTGGAATAACCCTGTTTTTTTAATCACAGTTTTCGTTCATCTTGGCATGTTCTCCTCCACCAGTCTTACACACTGCTTTTGGATAACTTAATGCCACTCCGCAGTTCAGCTTGGTTTGATGGCTTGTGATCATCAATCTTCCTCTTGATTATATTCCAGAGGTTTTCAATTTGGTCAAATCAAAGAAACTCATCATTTTTCAGTGGCCTCAATTTTTTTTCAGAGCTGTATATTAAAATAGTTTCAGCTTCTAAAACAAATCCTAGTTCCATTTTTGCAACCTGATTGCCTGAGGAAGGTTTAGTGGGAAATATTCAATACATATAGTTGAATTCTGTATTATAATTATAATTATAATTTTTGATAATATTTGTTGTACTGTATGAGTACAGCATAATACAAATAAATGTAATTAACTTGCAGTTAACTTTTTGCCGGTGGAACAATAGTAAAATAAACGTATAGTTCTAAAAATATCATTAATAAATTTAGCATTTTAAACCCTCTCCTAAGCAAGTCATAGGCATAATCAAACTTAAGCTAATTTATGTAACTGTCTACTCTAAACTGAAATACTTCTAGTCATAGCACAGGAACTAGCATTGTGTCCCATTACGTTTGCCATGTTCCATGAAAGCAGCACTGAATTGCAGGATATGCCTGTGATTAGGCCTGTCACAATAACTACATTATCGACTTATCCTTCAATAAATGAACATGACCTCAATCATTTTAATAATCGTGATAACTTCCATTGTGTTTGTACTGACATATATTGTGACTGAGGGCATGGCCATCGTAGTGTGGAAGCACTCAAAACGTACCTTTATTAGGCAAAATGCCCTCCATTAGTTCCCAGAACAAACTTACAGAAATATAGTAACGGCTCAGTGCAGCTCTAGTCACTTAATTTTAGTGTCTCTTAGATTCATGTTGCCTCAGCCTTCCTCTCATCCATCAGCCTATCTCTCGAGTGGTGGCTGAGGCAGGGTCTTTATGCCAATCCAACGCGAGCCAGCTGGGACAGACCCATGGTTCCCTATATAACCTACTATAACCTACTTTGGTTCAAGCTGGGAAATTTTTGGGTTTCATAATTAGGTGCGTGAACGGGAATGAAAAGTTTTTTTGTCTTTAAAAGGGTGTAATTCCTTTGTTATGATATTAAGTTATCGTTAGTGCCATTTAATGGTCTTAAAATGTCAACAATATAGTTTATCGCAATCATTTCTCAAAAAATTGTTATTGTGACAGGCCTACGTGTGGTGTCTTCTACACTGACTCTGGATGTAATTCTATTTATGGCAGAGTTGTTAGTCTGTTTGTGTGGACAATTCCTGACAGATTCTGCAAGTCACGATCATTTCCACCCACTGCACTGTCCAATGTGGGTGGTATTGGCTTCTATGATGTTTACCATCTGTGATACTGTGGATTGAGAAAAAAAAATATGTTTGCATAACTCCCCATTCACCTTGCAGCCACTATCAGACAATGTTTAAACTTTGTGTTCAGATTCTGTTCCCTGTTCAAGGCTTATATTTTTTTCTGTTGCATCTTTCTCTCAGGTGGATGAGCTTTTAAGGAATCTGAACAGCATCCTCTCTGATACAGTGAAGATGAAGGAGTTTCAGGAAGATCCTGAGATGCTTATGGACCTTATGTACAGGTAGGACTTACTTACTATACAGCACATTCATGCACACACAAATTCTCACTCATTCACAGCTACTGCCGTAAACTCCCCCTAGACTAGAGTTAGTCTCTGTCCCCTGCCTCTGGGCTACTAATGCTGTGGTTTCCTCCTCTGCTTCCCATTTGCCTGTGGTTTCTGCTGTTTGTCTACTGTTTTTGGACTTACCATGGAAACCATGTGGCTGCGTTTTAGCCTTGTGATCCGGCCCACAGTCTGCAGAGGCTGCATGTAAATCTGCGAGAGCACACGTGCCCTTGATTTCAGGATGTTGAAATTGGGATTTTGGGGGCTAATTGCTGTATCACAGTGAGCCGAACCCCACATTTACATGTGTGTGTATGTACGTGTGTGTGTATGTGTGTATGTGTGTGGCAGGATTGCCAAGGGCTACCAGACATCGCCCGATCTGCGGCTGACCTGGCTCCAGAACATGGCGGAGAAGCATAACGGCAAAAACTGCTTCACAGAGTCTGCCATGTGCCTGGTGCACGCCGCCGCCCTGGTGGCCGAATACCTCAGCATGCTGGAGGACCACAAGTACCTGCCTGTGGGCAGCGTCACATTCCAAGTGAGTGATGAATGCAGTTGAAAAGTACAGGTGCTGTGCCAAAATATGCTGAAAATAGGATATCAGATAGCTGGAACATGGAAACAAGTACTCCCAGTGACTCATTCAGTGACTCACAGCTACGGTCAGGACATTTTTTAGACTCAGAAACAATAATAAACAGACAGCTTCATACTGCAGTACTAAAAGTACATAAAACCAGGGGTTGTGTAAGTAGGTAGTGAGGTAGTTAGGTGTGTAGGTAGGTAGGTAAGTAAGTAGGTAGGAAAAGTAGGTAGCTAGGTAGGTGTGTAGGTAGGCAGTTGGCAAGTAAGTAGGTAGTTAGGTAAGCAGTTAGATTGGTAGATAAGTAGGTAGGTAGGTAGTTAAGTAGGTAGGTGGGTAAGTAGGTAGGTTTATGTGTAGGTAGGCAGAATGGTTGGTAGGTAGGTAAGTAGGTAGGTAGGTAGGTAGGTAGGTAAATAGGTAGGTAGGTAGGTCAATAGGTAGATAAGTAGGTAGTTACGTAGGTATGTAGGTATATCAATAGGTAGATAAGTAGGTAGGTAGGTAGGTAGATAAGTAGGTAGGTAGTTTAGTAGGTAGGTAGATAGGTAGATAAGTAGGTTGTTTGATAGGTATGTAGGTATGTCAATAGGTAGAAAAGTAGGTGGTTAGGTAAGTAAGTAAATAGATAGGTAGATAGATACATAGGTAGTTAGGTAGGTAAGTAGGTAGATATGTATATTAATAGGTAGGTAGGTAGGTAGGTAGGTATGAAAGTAGGTAGCTAGGTAGGTGTGTAGGTAGGCAGTTGGTAAAGTAGGTAGTTAGGTAAGTAGTTAGATTGGTAGATAAGTAGGTAGGTAGATAGTTAAGTAGGTAGGTAGGTAGGTAAGTAGATAGGTAAGTAGGTAGGTAGGTAGGTATGTAGGTAAATAGGTAGGTAGGTCAATAGGTAGATAAGTAGGTAGTTAGGTAGGTATGTAGGTATATCAATAGGTAGATAGGTAGGTAGGTAGATAAGTAGGTAGGTAGTTTAGTAGGAAGGTAGATAGGTATGTAGGTATGTCAATAGATAGAAAAGTAGGTGGTTAGGTAAGTAAATAAATAGATAGGTAGGTAGATACGTTGGTAGTTAGGTAGGTAAGTAGGTAGATATGTATATCAATAGGTAGGTAGGTAAGTAGGTAGGTAGTTTGGTAGGTAGGTAGACAGGTAGATAAGTAGGTAGTTAGGTAGGTAGGTAGGTCAATAGGTAGATAAGTAGGTAGTTAGGTAGGTATATCAATAGGTAGATAGGTAGGTAGGTAGATAAGTAGGTAGGTAGTTTAGTAGGTAGGTAGATAGGTATGTAGGTATGTCAATAGGTAGAAAAGTAGGTGGTTAGGTAAGTAAATAAATAGATAGGTAGGTAGATACGTTGGTAGTTAGGTAGGTAAGTAGGTAGATATGTATATCAATAGGTAGGTAGGTAACTAGGTAGGTAGTTTGGTAGGTAGGTAGATAGGTAGATAAGTAGGTAGTTAGGTAGGTAGGCATGTCAATCAGTTAGGTAGGTAAGTAAATAGATAGGTAGGTAGGTAGGTACATAGGTAGGTAGGTAAATAGATAGGCGAGTAGGTAGGTAGACCAATAGATAAGTAGGTAGGTAAGTAGGTAGGTAGATAAATAGATAGCTAGGTAGTTGTGTAGGTAGGCAGTTGTATGTAAGGAGGTAGTTAGGTAAGTAGTTAGATTGGTAGATAAATAGGTATGTAGGTAGGTAGGTAGTTTGGTAGGTTGGTAGGTAGGTACTTTGATCAGCAGGTATACATAGTATACATAAGTTACAAAATAAGAATAAGACATAATAATACAGATAAACAATAAAAAAATATTAAATTAGAGTTGTTTTAGTGTGTGTGTGTGTGTGTAATGGAGGTAGTGCAGTTAAACACAGTAAAACAACAATGAACACCACTTGCTATGCATATTGAGAAGATGACTGATGTCAGCCATACAGACCAGAGAAATATGGAATTAAAAGTGGATTAAATATACATAATATACATAATACATAGGGCCAATAGACAAAGAAACTAACAGTTGTACCAGTTTACCACTCTGTCATATTTTTAGCACTTTTAATGTCCCACCTTACCAGAGGAGGGGGCTATAGAGTCAGAAACACACTGATATTTACTCCTGAAATGGAAGAAAGTGAAGCTTGTTCTCTACTCTGTTTACCCTAATGTAGAGAATGTACTGTAATATTGTTGTTGTTACAGAATAGTGTGCCTCAGTGTGCATTCACAAATTAATGTAAAAAAAAATCTTAGAAAATGCCCTTTCCTACATGCACCTACTTTTTTTTTATATACATTCATACATTCATACCTAATATGTGACACATTCCCAAAAAAGTTGGGACAGTAAAGCATTTAACACTTGTACTGTTGACATTACCTCTTACACCCTCTCACAGCCATGTTGGCACTGAGGACACTAAGTGATGATGAAGTGATTCACAAGTTATGTTTCTCCATTCTTTCTGCAAACATATCCTAAAGTGCCAAACATTACACACACAAAAAAATCCTCCATTGGGGAGTGGTGAGGACTACAGGCTGGCCATCATCTTCTGCAGCCCAGCATTTGCAAATTGTGCAGCAGGTCGATTTTAATGATCTTGTTGAAAAATGCATGTGATACATATATAAATGAAACATCATATTGCAGTATATTAACAAATATATTAAATTGGAGCAGACAAAATGTCAAAATATGTAAAATATTGTGTACATACCTTCTGCAGTAAAAAAATAAAAGTCAAAAGAAAGGTAAAGGAAAGAAATGCTGAAGTGCTACTAAATAATAGGTTATAAGTAGGGGTGTCACAATTTCGATATTTTATCAAAATCGATCGAAATTATGTCATGGTCTCAAGCCTCGAAGTCAAAAAGATGATCAACGATCCCTCCCTCTAAGCTGCGCAAGCGGCGCAGCACGCTACGCAAATGGCGCAGCACACTGTAGCCGATGCCACGGACATTGTGAGTGCTCAAAGAGCAGCCCTTTCCCCAGAGAATGTGGACATTCTCATCTTCTAAAAGAAAAACTTGAACATATAAAAATAACAGTTGTTTTGTCTAGCCTCAAATATGTTAATAGTTTTGGTACCTTAAGGAGCATCTTTCTTAGTCTTATTTTTCATGTTTAAGTGTTATAGTAGGATAGAGTTCAGTTTGTTAAGGCTCTAATTGTTCTATTATTTTGTACATGTACAAGTTCCTGCATTTTTTATTATTTATTTTATGTTGCACATTGCTGTTTTAATAGCGCACACTGCTGCTACCAAAAAAAGCCACTAGATGGCATTATATATATCTTAATTAAATTATTTAAATTTGACCATTAGTCAAATTAGTCACTTTGCATCACTTATATCAAGCCCACCTTTTGAAATAAGATATTGTAAATTTGTTGAATCAAACCAATAACTGACCATAGACTAATCTAACTGGCGTAGGCCTCTCTGCTGTAAAAAAAGAAAAAAGAAAATCGAGAATCAAATCGTGACCCTAAAATCAGGAATAAAATCGAATCGAGGATTTAGAGAATCGTGACACCCCTAGTTATAAGAGGTTATTATCTTTTGGGTTCAGGTGTAACTGATGATTCAGGTTATTTGGTGACATGATGCAGTTATTAGCAGAAGGCTTGTTGTTGTATTTTTAATATTTCAGCTATTCACATAACCCCCAGCATAATAACACTTCCAGACCCACACCAGTAATCAGTGTAATTCCCCTGTGACAGAACATCTCCCCTAATGTGCTGGAGGAGTCCGCGGTGTCAGATGATATTTTGTCTCCAGACGAGGATGGAGTCTGCTCAGGACGCTACTTCACCGAGAACGGCCTGGTGGGCCTTTTGGAGCAGGCTGCAGAACTTTTCAGCCAAGTGAGTTAAACATGCACCTACAGTCAGTACTGGGATCTTGCTTGTGGAATGACTTGATTGGTCATTTGACAAATTATATTACAGGGTTCATACTGTCATGAAAAACCTGGAAAATTCATGGAACTTAAAAATCTTGAAAGTCCAAACCTGGATAGGTTTTGGAAAAATAAAAATACCTAGAAGATTTTGAGACATGGAAATTAGGTCTACAAATCTTTATGATTCCATTTATCTATGGAGAAAATCTATTTTGAGCTAACAAATACATCAGCTCAGAGTTAATGCAGTAATTTATCCCTACACAATGGAGCTCTCAATATCTGACACACATTTTATTATTATTAAAGATTATGTATCATTTTATCTGATTTATTTGAGACCTACTATAATCAGTTTTGATTATAGTTTAATTGATTTAATTTTTGGTTTTATTATCCATGTCTGCACTGATGTTTTAAAAATCGTATGGTCATGAAAATGTATATTAAATGTATATTTATATTATATTATATTATTTTAAGTATGATATTGAATTATTAGCTAGCAAAATTATATAAAAAATGCCCAGATGCTGTTTTACACACACATTCATGTCTCTTTTCACAGTATTCTTTTAAATAATTTGATGAGCTCTGCTCGGTTTGCCTTAGCTCTCACCGAATCAATATAGCATAGCATAACATAACATTTCAAAATAGCAACTTATTATTAAAACAAGAACATTGTAATTATTTATTATTATTATTATTTTTTTTAAATTATGCACT
This sequence comes from Astyanax mexicanus, assembly GCF_023375975.1. Classification (NCBI taxonomy): domain Eukaryota; kingdom Metazoa; phylum Chordata; class Actinopteri; order Characiformes; family Acestrorhamphidae; genus Astyanax; species Astyanax mexicanus. The sequence continues at coordinate 39,059,252 of NC_064419.1, read as the reverse complement.
ATTTATTGATAATATAAACACACAGGCCTCCATAACAAAAAAAGCCTTAGTTACCCGTTAGTTAGCTGCTATGGTGTTGTGGCTATCATAGTGTGCAGTTATTAGCCTGACTAGCTTAATAGCTTTATATGGAATGCCACAATTTAGCCATATCTCTATGAATGCCACAGTCCATAAATCATACATTGTGTCATTAGCTTTACTCTAAGGTAACCGTTTTTTAAAAGGAGCAGTTCTTTGACAAACATAGAAAAATAGAAGTAAAAATATTAGGCTCATCAGGGTTAGCTTTTAGCCTAGCAAGGATACACACTCATATATTTTCTGTTTATAAAGGCATTACAAAAAAATAAAGAGTTTCTTATTAAGCTTTTTAACATTGCCTATAATTATTGAGCATCCTTTACAAAACTATATACATCCAGGGAATACATATGCCTAAAAGAAAACCCAGAGCAAGAGCAAAAAAAGAACATTATATACAAAAATAATAAATTTATACGTTAAAATAATAGATTCAATTTTTATATTACTTTAAACAAATCAGGGTTACATCATTAGCTCAAAATTCATCTCAAATGTTTTTCCTTTTATGTATATTTCTAACAAGTCTAATAAGGGCTTATTTCTAATAAATACTTTGTCCATTTATTCCAGTGTTTGTTTAAATAAATCCATTCTTATAATCACTTTTCCATTAGATAAGTCTCCTTAGTTACGTTTATCCAGTCATCTAATGTTAGTCTAAACTTCTGCTTGATCTAATTATTGATGTCACATGTGACGCTGTGTCCTCTGCTATTCTTCACTGACAGGGTGGGTTATATGAGGCAGTAAACGAGGTATACAAAATCATCATTCCCATCCTGGAGGCTCACAGAGATGTCCGGAAACTGTCCACCACTCACGACAACTTGAAAAGAGCCTTTGACAACATCGTTCTGAAGGTAAAGCAGAGAGCAGATGGTGCTACAACAGAGCTTTGTCTTGGGCCAGAGTAACATGGTTTCATCAGACGGTAATTCTTAATTCAGTTATACTCAGAGCTGAAGCAGACGTTTTCTGGTTTATTTCAGGGCCATAAGAGGATGTTTGGTACGTATTTCCGCGTGGCCTTTTTTGGCTCTAAGTTTGGGGATCTGGATGAGCGGGAGTTCATTTATAAAGAGCCAGGAATCACGCATCTGCCGGAGATCTCCCACAGGCTAGAGGTACGTTTTAGTGTTTTAATGTACAATAGACGTCGTGCTGCAGAGATTTGAGCGGCAGAGTTTTTTTTTAATCTAGGGGTCTATGATGCTGTTATAGTGAGAACGTGGACAGAATGGAGAGAAACGCAGAACTGCAAACTGCAAAAGGGAAAAAAGACAAATGAAAAAAAAAATGTTCATGATGATTTTATGATGATTTTATAAGACCCTATTTAACATTAAAATTGTCAGTGTCACATCCTTGCCCTGCTAACCATCGTCTCCCTTCTGTGCTCATTTTTCTCTGTGTTTGTTTAGCTTTTCCCTCTGTGCATGTTCCTCCATGTGCCCCGTCTGTGTTCATTTGTAGCTCCGCCCACTTGTTAACTTGTCTCAGGTGTTTCCCGTTTCCTGTTTTTGTCCGTGTGTATTTGTAGTCTGTGTGTTTCCATTCTCCTTGTCGGTTTTTGTATGTCTTTACGTCAGTCAGGGTTTGTGTTCCAGTGTTTTACTCTGTGTTTCTTTTGTTTCAGTCTTTCTTTGTCTGTTTATTTTGTGTATTTCAATAAATCCTCTCATTTGCGTCCACTTTCCTCGTCCTCTTCTTGCTCCTGCTGCTAAAATCCTGACAGTTAGTGATCAATGTGTCCGACAGAATTAAATTTACTCTACAGGCCAACAGCATGAAAGCAAGCAATTCTAATTAGCTTAATCGCTGTAATGTTATAGAAGGTATTTTTTTCAAATTTCATAGTACAGCAACTAGTATTGCATCCTATGATTTTTGTTATGTGCCACAAAAGCTTATGATGGCCGCTCTGCACTGTACATATGCGTGAGGGCCCTCCTCCATTAAATTTGTGTGATTTCTGTCTGCGAGTCACTTGTTTTCAAGGACAATTTTAGCCAGAGACTGACAGTCATGATCATTACTACCACTGTGCTGTCCACTGGGGATGGTACTGCCTTTTGTCAAGTATTCCCAGTACACATGTGAGTTCATGTGAGTCACATGTTCATGTGAGATCACTAGTGATGCCCCAACACCAGGAGGGTGAAGACTAACACACGCCTCCTCCGATACATGTAAAGTCAGACTCCACCTCTTTTTTAACTGCTGCTGATGTATCATTGCCGATTAGCATCACAGTGAGGAGGAAAGCGCAGCGACTCGGTTCTGATACATCAGCTCACAGACAAAGCCTTGTGCTGATCGACATCACCCTGTGATGTGGGGAGAGAGCACCATCTACCCACCTAGAAAGAGCAAGGCCAATTGTGCTCTCTCAGGGCTCCGGTAGCAAATGGCAAGCTACATGAACAGGATTCGAACTAGCGATTTCCTGATCATAGTGGCAGCGCTTAGTCCCCTGGACCACTCAGAGCCCCCAGACAGTGTATTTCTACAGATCTCAGTAATATTTAGCTATGCCATTCTTGTGTGTAGAAATGTCTGCATGAATTGCATGTGTCTCTGTTTCTGAAGAACTTCTACAGCAAGTGTTTGGGGGACGGTGTGCTGGAGATGATAAAGGATTCCACACCTGTAGACAGAAACAAGCTGAATCCCAACAAGGTACTTCACACCAGACACACTGCTAATTTTAGCATCAGCACAATCAAGAGCTAATCAGAGTTTCATCAACAGCAGAGTCTCCTCTCACACTGTAAACAAACAAAGCACATATTTAACTGACACTACGCCTGATTATTAAGTGGCACTTAAGTGCGGCTAAAGTTTTCCATTAAAAAGTTTTGATGTGCAGCTGTGCATTTAAACCTGTGAACTCTGTTCTGTTTGGAACCAGGCTTATATTCAGATCACCTATGTGGAGCCCTACTTTGATGACTATGAGATGAAGGACCGCATGACCAACTTTGAGAAGAACTTCAACCTGCGCCGCTTCATGTACACAACCCCCTTCACCAAGAGCGGCCGGCCTCGAGGAGAGCTGTATGAGCAGTACAAGAGAAAGACTATCCTCACAACCTCACACGCCTTCCCTTACATCAAGACCAGAATCAACGTCATTCAGAAGGAGGAGGTAAAGAAGAACTTCTTACCTGCAGAACAAAGCAGCTTATGTCTGCATTGTAATAATTTAGAACCTTAGACATTCATTTACTTGGACCGTTTTCTCCCTTTGTATGGTTTGGTTTGGTTTCACACAGGCACAAACCTAAGTCAAGTCAAGAGGCTTTTATTGTCATTACATCTTAGTACAGGTACACAGTGTAATGAAATTACGTTCCTCCAGAACCATGGTGCAACATGGAACAAGCAATAGACAACATAAAGTGCAGGAGTGACGACAGAGCAACATAAAACACTAAATACATACAATACAATAAATACAAAAGACAAGACAATTTAAAAGACAGGACAGTGCAGTACCGATATGGTATGTTAATGTACATAGTGAGGATAAGGTGCAGAGATGTGTAACATATTGTAACATATAGAACATATATAATCACAGCACCAAAAGCACCAAAATGCGGCCAAAAAAACACACAAACACATTGTCTACTATGGTCAGAGCTGTCTGGCACACAATTACTGTTTTTACACCTGCCCAGGAAACCGTACCAAGGCTAAAAGCGATCTAGAATCTGTTTTTAACCGGACCAAATAGTGGTGACGTTAAAACACCCTAAAAAGAAAACCACAAATCCATATCATCGCTGTTGAATGAAAAACAATTATCTCCAGAACAGCAACTTTACAGGAGAGAAAGAACCTTCTAAACTTTCAATGGAAGTCAATGTAAAAATAGTTAATTTCAGGTCATTTTGAAGTATTTCTATGGGGTTTGTTCATCACGAAATTTTGGCACAGTATAAGGGACAGTTCGTCTGTTTGATTTATGTAGCAAACTAAAAATCAACAAAAATGGAGATACTTGTTTTTCATTGGACAGCGACGATATGTATAGCCAAAATAAAAAAGCCAGGGTTAAAACAGTGAGCCCAATGAACAAACACAAGCCAGCATTCAAAACCATAGGGACAATTCAAAGATTGGATAGAAATACAATAAATAAAATTCAGATGAGAAAGGCAGATACAGTCAGGAATGCTTAATATATGAGAATAAGGTTGGCAATACTTTGCAAGTATATAGTACAGATAATAAGAATCAGGTTGTGAATTAGTACTCTGCGGAAACTGAGAACAGTTTATGATTGGAGAAATGAGGATTGGAGACTGAAATGCATTCTGATGTGTATTTTGTGAAGTGTATTAAAAAAGAAATTGATGGATGCCGAATTAGAAGCATGCAGTGTGACAAATGTTACTTTTTGTAACATGACTCAATGGCAAGCATTACATTTTTGGAATTTTAAGATCAGGGAATTCTCTGTAAAAAGGAAGGCCGGAGCACTCAGCAGGTTTAGGCTTGTTTTTATAGAACTATAGATAGCTGTGAAGCCCATACCTGAATTCCCTTACACAGCAGATCCTGAGACTACAAAAGCAGAACAAAACAAAAGAATAGGGACACATAAATCAGTGGAAAGTTAACACCGGTATCAACAGGTAACAATGCAAGCTAAAGACAGAGCAAACACAGGACTGTACGTGCTGAACAGACAATTAGAACACCTGGGGAGGATAACGAGAGGGCGGGGCTACAAAAAGAAGCACCAGGTGAAAACTTGAAAGATTGGGTGGGGCTAGAGCAAAGACAAAGACCAAAACAGACAGATGGACATGTGCTAAAATACAAATGACAAAGGTAAACTAACAGGTGAAGACAGAACCCAGAGTCAGGTGGGGCAGCACATTACATTTTACAATGTTAATTACGTATGTATAAAATATAAACAGTTATAGCAGATTATTATCACTGTGTCCTTATCCTAACCATTGAGGAACAGGGTGAAAGGAGGATAATAAAGTATACAGAGAAACAGATACAGGACTACAGTCTGTAATTATAGAAGTACACAGTGCTCCTGTATGATCAGTGTAGCTGAAAACAATAAAACAAAATAAAGAAACAAGTGTACAAACAAGAAGGTGGTTGTTATATTCTGATTTTTTTATTATGTATAAGTAAATAGAGATCCCTAGAGAGAAGGAATACTCTATTTTAATTGGTTAGCTGAGATAATCTATTAAAATGTTATCTCATTTTTTTTTTCCAACTTTTAACGTTTTAACTTTTAACTATACTCTTAACTCAAAGTCTAAAAACTTAACTCTAAACTCTTAAACAAAATCTTCATGGTTAAAATGCTAAGTGTCTTATATCAGCAAAAAGAGTGCTTTTGAAGCACAGTTTACTTCATTACTTAATTCCATAGTTTTTCCATTCATTTTAAAATGTCTAGTTGTGGTCTCTAGTATGAATAAATGTCATGTGAGCTGTTTTTTTTGTGAAAAATAGTGCTCCGGTGATTTGGTTTAACACTGCTTTAGTCCGATGGAGGAGTGTGGGGGAGAAATGATAGGATTTTGGCTCCTGCTCATGAATATTCATACATGAAAACATATCAGCGAGATAAGCAACAGTTAGAAACATTTTAATATAAAGGCATATGTCTTTACAACGGCATATGTTACTTTACAATAAGTGTAATGGCCTGCTAAGTGCAGTTCAGCCACTGACCAAGTGTTAGAGTCTCTATAAAATGTAAAATCCACCGGAGATCCTATGTAAACACACAGAGGTGGGTAGTCCAGGTCCAGAAAGTAAAAATCCACACGGGATTTTGTTGGCTGAGCCGCAGCAGAGCCACCCAGACAAGTGCAACAAAACCCCTGGGTGGATTCTTTTAACTAATGTAAACAGAACTGTTCTAAAAATACACCCACTTATCTTAATTGTACTTCATTGGTGGTGTTCGATTTGTTGAATTAGCTTTGCTCTGAATTACTGGGCATAGTTTATAACACTGATGTGATATTTGGCTTGAGCTCTGCCTCGTTGATGTAGACATAATGCTTTTCCTGATCAACTCATTTTTCTGAACATTTTCTTTCACTAGCTACTGCAGACAATAGAGATTGAGGAAGAGTCTCATGTGCAGTATGCATATACAACTTAGAGGGACCTATTGTATTTTACAAAGAACGAGAAAAAGTGGATTTTAGCAGAAGAACAGGGGTATAAAGAGTTTAAAGGGGTATCATCCGAACGCTTCCTTTATCCTCCTTCTCTTCTTCTTTTTTTCTAATTGCAGTTTGACCTCACCCCGATTGAAGTGGCCATTGAGGACATGCAGAAGAAGACCCGTGAGCTGGCCATCGCCACACACAAAGAGAAGCCTGACCCTAAAATGCTGCAGATGGTTCTGCAGGGGTCCGTCACAGCCACTGTTAACCAGGTCCGTCCATCTCACCTGATCATTTTACACTCGGTCGCTCCACTCCTTTACTACTGTTTCTCGTGGCCGAGGTCTTTTTCCGTCTCCTTAGGAAATCTCTCCGTTTTTAGTCTGAGGAAAAGCTTGCGGTAATCTAAGCACGGCGCATTAACGTGATGTAAGCCACATAAGTCAGTCTGAAAGGTTTTAAAGTGATATTCGCTCTTTTCTGGGGGCCGTGCGGGGCTGCCGAGGAACAGTTTACAACACCAATCATGAGAAGTTTACTGTTGCGAACGTCTCCGAAATCCTGAGGAGATGTCTGTGGTTGTGTGATAAATGCCAGTTGGAGGGACAACATAGGAAGCGTGCAGCAATCCCTCCACTGCCTGGCTCCGCAGCCACATCACTCAGACAAAGACCTATTCATGATCTTTCCCTTATGTGTTGACTTTACCTTGTGGCCTCCAGTGCACGAAGCATTCATTTTCTCCTCCAGCACCGAGAGTGAAAGAGAGAGAGAGTGAGCTCTTTATTTACCTCAATCCTTCTTACCCTCTTTCTTTCCCTCTCTCACTTACTCTACCTTTCTCTCTCTCTCTCTCACTCCTCATCTCTTCAGGGACCGCTGGAGGTGGCCCAGGTCTTCTTGAATGAAATCCCAGCAGACCCCAAACTCTACCGTCATCACAACAAGCTGCGCCTGTGTTTCAAAGAGTTCATCCTACGGTGAGTGTGGCATTTCAGATAAGAAGGAGATACAAGCAAGCAGCATTTTTCGCAGGTCAATGATTCATTGATGTCCTTTCTCAACTTCATGACTTTTGGATTCAAAGGAAGTAAAAGAAAAACTAAAATAAAAAAAAGTTAAAGTTATACCATTGATGATATTGATAATACCAATACAGTCATTAGATCAGGGGTGTCCAAACTTTTTTTGTTGGGGGCCAGAAGGAGAAATATATATTTTAAGTCACGGGCCACAGACTGTAATAAAACAAATAATGAAATATACCACTTTAAATAATACTTTTTTCCTGATTATTTCATTCACACACCATTTTACTTGACTTGCTATCTTTATTTTTGACAGTGTTTTGACAGTGCGCACTCTCTCCGCTTTTAGACTCTTTGGCCCGTTTTTCTGCGCTAGAAATGCGCACTCTCTCCGCTTTTAGACTCTTTTGCCCCGTTTTTCTGCACTAGAAATGCGTACTCTCTCTGCTTTTAGACTCTTTGGCCCGTTTTTCTGCACTAGAAATGCGCAGCCCCTCCGCTTTTAGACTCTTGTGCCCCGTTTTTCTGCGCTAGAAATGTGCACCCTCTCCGACTCTTTGGCCCGTTTCTGACACCTAGCGTTCAAACTTTGAATCTCACATTATAAAACCTGCTTAACAGCGGGCCAACTTTCATTCTATTTCTAAAATACCTTGCGGGCCGCTCCAAAAAAGGAAACGGGCCGTAGTTTGGCCACCCCTGCATTAGATAATACGGTAACTAGCATAATAATGCATTTACATGTAACTTTTAAAGAGCATTAAGCTTCTAATTTATATAATAATCTGGTATTGGAATTGAAAAAAATGAATATCAAACACAATATACTATACAAAACATAAATTACATAAACCATTGTTTTCACAAGGAGCAGTGTATTCAGGTTAATAGGCTACTCTTGTCAAGTTAAAACACATAAAATGCAATGTGTTGTCAAGTAAGCACATAAAAGACATATAAACATTTCTAAAGTTGACTAGAGTGACTACAGAAGACTCTAAAGAGTGGTCAGTTTCCATTAAAAGTAGTGGTTAGACCATGTGAAGGGTAATGTGTGTAGTTTAATTATTTAAACAATCCTAATGCAGAAACTATTGTGAATTACTTGGTAACCAGTTAGTTTAGCTTAGTAACTGCAGAAAGCATGGACGCCGTGGTTCTATTCTCTTCTGTTCTTTAAAAATGAAGCCAAAACTGTCTGTCATGTTATTGAATTGGCAACCAGAGTCTGCACAACTCAAGACCAGAGGCAAAGCGTCATCTACTTGTTTACTTACCTATCAGTCCTTCAAAAAAATTGCAAAGAACGCAGAGTAGAATATGTGTTATTTGTGCTGCAACCAACAACACAGTAACACCACATTAATAATAACACTGTAGTAACCGTAGTAACAAGCTAGTTTGCTGACAACTTCAATACAACTTATGCCATAGTTATATATTAGCCAGATGGGAGTGCTGAGTGATCCAATGGTCTAAATCGCTACCACTGTGATCAGGAGGTCGCAGTCGTGTGGTTTGCCATCAGCAGCTGGAGCCCTGAGAGAGCACAATTGGCCTTGCTGTCTCTTGTTGGGTGGATGGGGCTCTTTTTGCTGTCCACGCTTATACACAGTCATTGGTTATATGCAGCATATAATGTAAGGATTTAGAGGGCTGTATTATAGGGCCTATTAAACTGATTGTTTTAATAGTGAAGAACTGACACGCACTAAACATAATAATATAACAATGATTTGAAAATGACATGTTTTAGGGTTAAGACAACAAAACTCCAGAGGTAATCTGGTGTACCACATTGGGGCACATCTCCTACCACCACTGGTACATGTACCACAGTTTAAAAACCACTGCACTACAAAACCAGGCAATCCAAGGTTTAATGTCTTTCAACTGCATTTCATTTGCATTATGATTATACTGTTTAAACTACAGCTCAAAATAAACAAGACCGTGGTGCTTTTTTCTCTCAGAACATATGGAATGCTTGAGGGAATGTTTTAGTTTAGCTCCTGAAAGTGGCTTTCATTTTGGAAAAGTGTACATCAGGACCTTGATTGCTGCCAGAAATGCTGCTAAATATTTACTGTAATTTAAAAAATGTTTATTTTCTCCCATAATCCATTCAGTCTGGCATGCCTCATATAAACCACATTACCCAGTGTATGTATTAGTCTTCTTATACAATGACACACACTGGCTGGAGAAGGTCAGTTTAACGTTTATTAGCTTTCATGGAATATGGTAAGTGTCATGGGACATGATACTATTTTTTGTCCCATAACATTTGGCATGCTAGTGTTACTTGCTTTGGCCAGCAACACTAACCACCGTGATTACTAAAGTCTCTCCCGTTCTGTTATGACTTTATGTCCGGAATCCAAAACCTCACAATGAATTAAAGCCATTGACTGTTTTTAGCTTTCAATATTTTAAATTTTATTGTGTCTTTTTGTTTCTCACAAACCTTCAGGATTATTGAGATGGAAAGACTGAAACATAATTTATTCATATTCTAAAGTTGAGTGAATGGTCTTAATTATTATTATTTGAAAATTTTAAGACATGGTATGTACTAACGTAGTATGTTTTGTTTATTACATGATCAGATCAAGCATTTACAGTGATAGAAGTCTATATAGGGTATAGTAGCTGTGTTTGTCAAATAACAGAATCATAAAAATAGCAGTCAACCTGAGGGATTTAATGGATTATTAATACAATGAGTCAGTCACACAGAATATGATACTCTCCTGTCAGAATTTAGATATTATAACTGCCACACACATTGTTCATCATATCAGCTCTTCTGATCTTATAGGAGCTCTTTATAGTTGTATGATTACAAACTGTAGTCCTATATCTGTTTTTTTTTCTGCATACTTTATTATCCTCCCTTCACCCTGTTCCTCAATACTCAGCACCCCACAAGATAAACCAACACATAGCAGCTATTATTTGAGTGGTGGGTCATTCTCAGCACTGCAGTGACACTGACATGTTTGCTGTGTGTTAGTGTATGTTGTGCTGGCACTAGTAGATCAGATACAGCAGTGCTGCTGGAGTTTTTAAACACTGTGTTCTTCACTTACTGTTCACTCTATTAGACACTCCAACCTATAGCTGCTCCACTTTGTAGATGTAAAGTCAGAGACAGAAGCTCTGCATTTGTTGCTCGATCATCCTCTAGTCCTTTATTAGTGGTCACAGGACAGTGCCCAGCAGTGGCACTGAGTTGTTTAAAAACACCAGCAGCACTGCCGTATCTGATCCTTTTGTACGAGCACAACACACACTACTAACACACTGCCATCACGTCAGTATCACAGCAGTGCTGAGGATAATGACCCACAATCCAAATAATAGCTGCTATTGAAGAATTGAAGAACAAGGTGAAATGAGGATGATAATAATAAAGAATGCAGAGAAACAGATACAGGACTACAGTCTGTAATTATACAACTACAAAATTATCCTATATAGTCAGTGTGGAAACAATTATGAGGTAGCCATACTATTCTGACTGGACTGTGTATAAGTAATGCTATGTTGAGGAGGTCTGTATGCTATTACTTTTGAATCGTGTGCTATTTATAATAAAACGTGTGTCCTTCCAATGCACAGACCTTTACAAAAACACAGGAGTAAAACCATTAGGGTGCAGTAAATCTACTGTCACTATTTTAGCATGTCTTTGTTCTGACAGGCTCCAGATTTGGATGTAGCATGTGTGTATTTTTCTCGTAGCTTGGCTCAGTGTGTTAATGTTTTTGTGGCTTTTTTCCTTGGCCATCCTTCATTTTATGTCTTCGGCTCTGAAAAGCCGTCCAGTAACAGAAAAACGCCTTTAAATCACGATCCCTTTCAATCACCATCACTTCCCCCTTCACAGTCCAGTTCCTGCAGACTCAGGTTGCCCTGTTCCTCAGCCCCGCATGTGTGGTTGATTGTATGTGCATATTGTTGCAGGTGTGGGGAGGCAGTGGAGAAGAACAAGTCCCTGATTGCAGCTGATCAGAAGGAGTACCAGCAGGAGCTGAAGAAGAACTACAACAAACTGAGGGAGAATCTGAGGCCCATGCTGGAGAGGAAGATCCCAGAGCTGTACAAGCCTATAGTTAAACCGCGCTTTGAGAACAGGTAATGCAGATGCGAAGAATTAAAACTATACTACTAAACTATTAATATAATTTAAAGTATTTAATTAAATAAGACATGTTTGGGGTACAAGTACAGTCCCTGAAATTGAAATTGAATGAAATTATTATTTAAAACTATTAATTATGTCTCTTTATGTCTTTATGTCTGTATGTCTTTTTTTTAACTTATTTTTTATTTATTTTACGTAGTACAATGTAATTCAATACAAATACAATTTTACTTTATCCTTTTTACAGTATTTTTCATTATTCACATCAATTTTACAGCAAAATAAAAAAGTACAAGGCAATGACAAACGACTAAATTAAGTACAAAAATGAACTCCTGAATGATTTATAGTCACATACACACTGAGCATTTAAAAAGAAACGTACAAATAAGAGATGGGCGATAAAGGATAACAATAAGTAATACACATAATGAAGGAATTGGGCTTTTTTGACATTAATTTAATGTCAAAAAAAAATTAAGAAACAATATGTAATCCTTTCTGTAACTAGAGCATAGGGCTAGACAATAGAGTAAATAATAATACATATACCTCAATATATTTCCGAATTTGTATCAAATCAATATTAATCCGATATCAATATGAACAATATAAAGGTCACAGAAAAAAACTGCCAGCAAAATTTCCACAAAATGAATTTGCCATTTAATGTAATGTTCCCTGAAATGTCAATAAAATAAAAAATCTAAATAAATATTATTATATTGTGACCTAACCAATCTGACCAATTTAGCCCAAGGGTACATTATCAGGCTGAGGTATTTTTAGGGCTGTTTAGACGTGTTAAATACAATCTTTTCAAAGCAGATTTGTGTCACTTTACAATCCTCTTTAATCAATTCAGGGTTTTTGCTCATATTGTCTTTGACTATACTGACAGTTCACATTAATTTATGTAAGTGACCTATATGTGTCTGTAATGTGAACAAATCTGTTCCAAAACTGCCATGTCTCCCCTGTTGTTGGTTTGCCATGCTGTCAGTGTTGTGCCAAATTCTGACTGCCAGCAAGGATCTGATTCCTTTCGAGCAATTATACTTCATTCTTAATAGTATTCATAAACAGAAACAACAGAAATCAGCCTGTATGGCTTGTGCATTTCAAGGGGAGTTGGATTATGACAGAACTCTGAATTTGGCACTACACTGGTGTTGACTGGTGTGAAAAGACAGTAAAAAATCAGATATGTCACAATGAGGCAAAAATTTGGAATCAAGTCAATTCAGGCTGATTCCTTTTCAGAGTCGTTTACATTACAGATACGGGTCAATTACACAATAATAATAATAATAATAATAATAAATGTGGACAGCGAAATTTGGAATTGCTTGAAGTTCCCCTGTAATGTGAACATAGCGGTAAACTGCCAGTGTATTTACCCAGGATCACACAGTTACAGAGCCTGTTGAAATAAAGCCTACATTCAGTGGGACTTTAGTGTTTACTTGTGTTTATTGCAGTACTTTTCCCAGCAGTCAGGCCTATAACTAACGGCTTTGATTTAAGCAGACGTCACAGCCTGACTGTAAATGCCACCCATGGTCTCTGTGTAAAAATTCAATATCAATGAAGCCTCATTTTAAGTCCCTGCACAAGCTGCCCTTTGAAACGCTTCTCCTCCTCCTTCTTCCCATTTTGTTTGGAACAGGGACTCCATCAAACGGCACAGTTTCCGCCGAGCACAGGAGGAGAGTTCATGATGTCATGAGAATGGGGTCTCCAGGGGACATCGGGAGGAGAACGTTCCGTCATTCGGAGGAGAGGAACGCCGCTGATGTTTGGATGGATAGAGCTGGATTTCACCCACACAGTATTAAAGATGCTAGATCAGATCGCATATCATATCACAAATATCTTCAAAGGGATTCTAAAGGTATAGATCATTTCAGGACAGCCTTTTATATCAGCAGGAGTGGAAAAGTACTGAGAAACTGTATATAAGTGGGAAAAAATGTTGCTCATTTTGTATATGTTTTATTAATTTCCTCTGTGACTTAGTTATTGCCAGTCCTTACCTAGTAAATATGTAATTTTATCACACAATATTACCAGTGATGGGAGGGTGAAGGCTGGCTGGGCATGTGTTTCATTTAAATGCAACATCTCTGGACAGCTCAACACACTTGGAGGAGAATGCTAACCCTATTAGCCTATTCTGTTACATCAGCTGTCAGATTTTGCACTGGTTAACAGTGTGCCAAGTGACAGAGGGAGGGTGATGGCTATCCCACTTTTCCAGAGAGAAGAGAACAAGGCCAATTATGTAAATTTTGGATGGCAGTGGAATCACTGTAGATCTAACTTACTTAGTTAAAAGTGGAATTATCAGGTCTATAATCAGGTCTTTAATTATCAGGAGACCGCCAGTTCAAATTCTATCCATGTAGCTAGCCATCAGCTGCCGGAGCCCTGAGAGAGCACAATTGGCCTTGCTCTCTCTGGGTAGATAGATGTCTCTCTCTCCCCACATCACTACAAAGGGTGAATTACAAAGCACAAGGCTGTATCTGTGAGCTGCTGTATTGGAACCCGAGTCGCTGCACTTTCCTCCGAGTGTGCTGTAATGCTACTCTGCAATGCTAAATTAGCAGCAGTACAAAAAGAGGAGGTGGCTGACTTCACATGTATCAGAGGAGGCATGTGCTAGTCTTCACCCTCCTTGTGCTGGAACATCACTAGTGATATGGGGAGTCCTAATGTGTGGGTTGGGTAATTGGCCATGAATATTTGGGATAAAATGGGGAACAAAAATTAAATAAAATTAAAATAAAAGTAACATCATTTTAGCACACTTGAGGGGAAAAAGATTCATTTGTTGAATAGTGTGTGATGTGGGACAACTACTGCCAGGCAATACTAGTCATTACTCGGAAAATAGTAAAAAATATGTTTTTTTTTTTATTAAAAGTGTTTAATTTCAATAATATTTGAGGAAAGGACAAATATAATAATAATACCCCAATACAGTAATGAGTACAGTCACACTCAAGTATTTTCCACCCCTGAGCGTCATGATTTAGTCCATGTATGGTCCTTGTATGGTTGTGCCATTGCAGATTTTCTGGATGTGATTTCAGCAGGTTGATACTTTGGTAACTGGTATATTAACTAACTATCAATTAAATTAGTCACATGTACCACATGAGCTTAAACTGAGGTTTTTCACCCTGTATCAACCACATTATTACATATTTTGTTCTTCTTCAAATATGGCATGAAATCATGTAACTGTATACAGTCTTATGCAAATGTTGGGACATCCTCAGCCAAATAACACATTTTATTTTTTATATTAAAGAAGAACTCCAGTGTAAAATTTGACCTTTGGTGTAATAAAACATGAGTACTAACCTTTGTTGAATAGCCCACCTTCGCTCTCCCGCAGCTTTCCAAGATCCAGTAATTTTGTGCTTTTTGCCCAGCACTTTGGGCACTTTGGGGCATATATAGATAAATCTATCTTTATATAGCTAGATAAATCGTTTTTACATCTCATTGGTAGAATCCGGAAAGCCCTGCCATTTAAAACGAGCCATTAAAAACTTTAAAAGTGCATAAGAAGCTTATTAAAAGCCACTGTAGATGCCCAAAGTGCCCGTTGTAAAGAGTGCTGGGCAAAAAGCACAAAATTACTGGATCTTGAACAGCTGCGGGAGAGCGGAGGTGGGCTATTCAACAAAGGTTAGTACTCTTTATTATGTTTTACTACACCAAAAGTCAAGTTAGTTTTCCTTTAAGTAAAAACACAGTCACTGTAGCTAATTAAATGTGAAATACAATATTTTGTACAGTTGCCATAACCCATGGTTAGGTTTCACCACAAGAGTTGGTCATGTTAAGAGTGCCCAAACCTTTGCATCAGACTGTATTTTCAGTCTGTTTTTTTTTTTTTTCAGATAATTTCATGTATTTCTCTGTTGAAACAGCATTTCATGAGGGAACATACCGTTAATAACCGTCTGAATTTCTGTGTTTGATTGAGGACTTTCCATTTGGACCCGATGTAATACAAGAAAGATCCTCTATATATGTATTTTGGCTGCAATAACGGACTATATATATAGAGATATATATTTGAACAGAGATATATGAAATAGATGTATATATGTTTTGCTTTATTTATAGAGACTTTTACTTACCATATGCTCACTGGTTACGAGGCACTGGCTATGAGGCACTAAGAGACATGTCCGTATGACTAATCCCATCCGAATGAGTCAATAAGACAAATAAAAGTCATTATCATTGGAACAACAAGATCAAGCACAGTGTCTGAAATATCAAATGTTGATAATGGACGTTTTTGATGTTTTGTTATTTTATTTTGTTTTATAGAAACTTCTATAGAACTTTTTAGCTGAATGTTTTGGTATATTTTTTATTGTGCCTAATAATAAAGAAATTATTTACTTTTCTCATTACATCACAGACTACAGAAGTATTCTGTTTAGCTAAAAAAAAAAAACAACATCACATCTGTCAGTCTGTTACACACCTTGCTGCTCTTAACACTGTGAGAACTGTGCAGTTTTTAAGATCACTAGATGTTTCCTGTCGCCAAGGTCTCATTAAAAGCACACGAGTGGAAATAGATTTATTTTTTATTATAGCAATGCTGTGCACATGAGTCCAATAAACTTTTAATAGTTAAAGCTCTGTTTGTGTCAGTCATTCAGAATGGTCTAGACCTGCAAAAAGAGCTGAAACACTGACCTGCTGAACAGTCCTGCTGAAGATCGGCTCTTTTTGGATGGGTCAGGATCAAGATAATGTTCATTTTGCATCCTCTGCATAGTTGTTTTAATTTCAGTTTTAGTGTACACACACTGTATAAGAACATACATTTCAAGGTTTACTCTGAGTGGGGGCCATGGCATGTTTGAAGTGTTGCCTGGTTAAATAAAATGCTGTATATATATACGTATATATATATATATATATATATATATATATATATATATATATATATATATATATACATATACACTGCTCAAAAAAATAAAGGGAACACTCAAATAACACAATAAAACTCCAAGTAAATCAAACTTCTGTGAAATTAAATTGTCCACTTAGGAAGCAACACTGATTGACAATCAATTTCACCTGCTGTTGTGCAAATGGAATAGACAACAGGTGGAAATTATTGGCAATTAGCAAGACACACTCAATAAAGGAGTGGTTCTGCAGGTGGGGACCACAGACCACTTCTCAGAACCTATGCTGTCTGGCTGATGTTTTGGTCAGTTTTGAATGTTGGTGGTGCTTTCACACTCGTGGTAGCATGAGACGGACTCTACAACCCCCACAAGTGGCTCAGGTAGTGCAGCTCATCCAGAATGGCACATCAATGCGAGCTGTGGCAAGAAGGTTTGCTGTGTGTGTCAGCGTAGTGTCCAGAGGCTGGAGGTGCTACCAGGAGACAGGCCAGTACACCAGGAGACTTGGAGGAGGCCATAGGAGGGCAACAACCAAGCAGCAGGACCGCTACCTCCGCCTTTGTGCAAGAAGGAACAGGAGGAGCACTGCCAGAGCCCTGCAAAATGACCTCCAGCAGGCCACAAATGTGCATGTGTCTGCACAAACGGTTAGAAACTGACTCCATGAGGATGGTATGAGGGTCCGACGTCCACAGATGGGGGTTGTGCTCACAGCCCAACACCGTGCAGGACGCTTGGCATTTGCCAGAGAACACCAGGATTGGCAAATTCGCCACTGGCGCCTTGTGCTCTTCACAGATGAAAGCAGGTTCACACTGAGCACATGACAGACGTGACAGAGTCTGGAGACGCCGTGGAGAGCGGTCTGCTGCCTGCAACATCCTTCAGCATGACCGGTTTGGCAGTGGGTCAGTAATGGTGTGGGGTGGCATTTCTTTGGAGGGCCGCACAGCCCTCCATGTGCTCACCAGAGGTAGCCTGACTGCCATTAGGTACCGAGATGAGATCCTCAGACCCCTTGTGAGACTGTATGCTGGTGCGGTTGGCCCTGGGTTCCTCCTAATGCAGGACAATGCTAGACCTCATGTGGCTGGAGTGTGTCAGCAGTTCCTGCAAGATGAAGGCATTGAAGCTATGGACTGGCCCGCCCGTTCCCCAGACCTGAATCCGATTGAGCACATCTGGGACATCATGTCTCGCTCCATCCACCAACGTCACGTTGCACCACAGACTGTCCAGGAGTTGGCGGATGCTTTAGTCCAGGTCTGGGAGGAGATCCCTCAGGAGACCATCCGCCACCTCATCAGGAGCATGCCCAGGCGTTGTAGGGAGGTCATACAGGCACGTGTAGGCCACACACAATACTGAGCCTCATTTTGACTTGTTTTAAGGACATTACATTAAAGTTGGATCAGCCTGTAGTGTGTTTTTTCACTTTAATTTTGTGTGTGGCTCCAAATCCAGGCCTCCATTGGTTAATACATTTGATTTCCATTGATGATTTTTGTGTGATTTTGTTGTCAGCACATTCAACTTTGTACAGAACAAAGTATTCAATGAGAATATTTCATTCATTCAGATCTAGGATGTGTTATTTGAGTGTTCCCTTTATTTTTTTGAGCAGTGTATATACATATATATATATGACACTGATTTTTGGGTTCCCGTTAGCTGTAATTCATAATCAACAATAAAAGTTATAAATATATGTTTAAAATAGATCACGTTGTGTGTTATACATCTTTATTCAACAGTTAGTTCCGACCTCACAATCTGATTGGTTGAGAAGTGTTCTAGCCGTGCTGATATATGTGATAACATCACGGCCTTCTCACACTAAACTTGTATCACTCCGCCGACGCGTTACCGAGTAACGGCGTATACACACAGGACACCCGCAGCAGCGTTAGCTTAGCACAGGCTAGCGCTCAGCCGCGGCACGCTCGCCCGCAGCGCTGGCTCATCTTTTTAGGAAAAAATGGAAGGAACATCGCTTGGTTACTGCCGTCTGACAGCTAGAACGCTAACCAGCCAGGCTAGGCTAAGCTAAGCTAATGCTGAGCTAAAGCAAGCTACGCTAACCTAACCACAGTCCAGCCAGCTAGCTTAAACCAACACCACCCAGCAAAACAAGCAGAAATGCTCAAAAATGCGCTGTTTTCACCCGAAGACGACTCCACGGAGCAGGAGAGGAGAGTATTAGCGTTATTTCACGGTCCTAACGTTACCATCTTCGCTTATTCCCAATTTTGATTTCAAGCTAACTTTCGTGGTGTTAGTCTGTATGAACCATGCACCGTTTTGTAGTTAAAGGGGACATGAAACATTTCAGTTTGTACAAGTTTTCTAAGGGATTAAATATAATGGAATTTATTTGGGGGGGAATTTTTAAATAAAATGTTTACACACTAAATTATAATATATTTATTTTTGTTACGTTTGAGCTAGGGCGCCGCCATGTTGCCCGTGCAGCACTGGTGGCGTCACGAGGTTGGTTGGTTTAAGATCCCAGACATATAGCTAGAGGAAAAGAGCTTATTGTTTGTGGAGATTATGGATGAAGACGAAGCTGAACTAGGCTAACATGGAGAATTTGCTCAGAGATCTTTCCTCTATAAACCTGAGCAGAACTTTTCCTATGCTTTTCTGAGAGAGAGACGTTTTGGGAGTGTTTATTCTCTCTCTAAGTGGAGCCGTGCTGAAACCCTGCAGCGCGACCACAGCAGGTACTGCCATCCCGTTAACCAGTTAGTTTATATACATTTACCTATTTAACATGTAAAGTCCAGAGTTCATTAAGTCTGAATAAAACGAACATGATTTAAGTGGATATTGAAACACCAAGGCGCTGTCTGGTTGATAAACCGTTCAGTTTAGAAGTTAGAAAGCTAACTGGGTTGCTTCATCTAGTTAGCGTTAGTTAGTTAGCTAGCGTTGGCTAGCTATGGTGAGATAGCTAGAAAAGTAGCTAACGCTAGCTATGTTATCTTTAAATTGTCAGTTTATCTAGACTTTCGGTAACGGTACCTCTCGGTGCTCTGCTGGGTGAGCGCGTTGTTCTCGTTCCGTGCGGCTACAGCTGCTGCTCTCATAGTAACGTTACCCTCAGTCGGACGGTCTGTACATTCCAGCTGATCAGAGGAAAAATAAAAAACGGAGGAAAAAAGCTTCGGACTGCAGCTTATTTATCCAGCGCTAATGCTCCTGACTCAAACCCCTCTCCTTCATATAGTCCTGGTCTAGAAAGTGCTCGCTCCTAACCCCTAGCATTGCAGCTAACCGGAGGATTCTCGCGCATCAGCGCTGCGAGCCCCCGCTGAAGAATAACTAGCTGAACGAGGCGAGGTATGAAAGTGAAAGTAAATATTTCTCATTCCTCACCCTATTAAATTTCACTACTCCCAGTATTACTACACACAGGGGAAATACAAAAGTGCTCCCCCGCTCTGCATTGAGTTTTGTTTTGGATTTTATTATCTATTGAGAGATTAATTTACGGTAGACTCCTAGATTATAGTAGTGAGGCGTTCGGGAAACAACCTCGTGACGTCACTTTCAGCGCTGGGACAAGATGGCGCTGCCCTTACTTAAAAAATGACATTTAGATTGCTCATTATTTTAATTCCGCTTCACTGACAACTGCTAAACTTATCAGATTTGTTAGAGTGAAAATACATCTTGTGAAGTATACTGAATACTTGAAGTGTTTCATGTCCCCTTTAAGCTTCAGTTCTGTTACAGTTGTTGTGGAACTACTTTTTGGCGGAAGGCACAGTCTATTTAAACTGAATTTCTTAAAGTTCTTTGATTTATTTTCTTTATTCATTTTGTAAAAAAAAAAAAAAAATGTTGCATAAAAGAACACTCGACCGGATCACAGCCGTGATGTTATTCGTGATAACACACTCCCTGTCGTGTTCTATTGCTTAAATATAATGTATGAGTTTCAAATTTTATATTAATTAATTAACTGAATTACTGAAATAAAGTAACTTTTTAATGATATTCTATTTTTTTGAGATGCACCTGTATTTAATTTTTTTATTTCCCTCACTTATCCAGTATTATAAACACTGTGGATGTGAGTGTAAACTGGGGAAGGTAAATCCAGTGTGTTTATAGCTCTACTGCGTGGCGCGCGAGAGTGGCGTCACTGCGTAGTGAGCAGCGCGTGCTAGGCGGCTGCAGCAGTTGCTATAGTGTATCTGGGAGCAGCAGCGCAGCGGCGGGACTGTTTGTTTGTGGAAGCTGCTGGTTGCGTGTTTCTCTCTGTTAACTGGTTTAGCGTCCTCAGCTCAGCAGCCTGACCCTCAGTCTTTAACTCACACACGGCAGCAGAGTATCACACAGAACGGCGGGGTAACGACACGGCGGCTGCGGGCAGAAACGGAGGAGAAACAGCGGGGGAAAGTTGGGGCTAATGTTCAGCAGGTGTTGAGCTGTACACGTTCTGCTGCTGCTGGAGATACGAGGATGTAAGCAAACCGAGAACCCCCCCACACCCCGCATTTCACAACACAGAACCCCACCGAGCCCCCAAGTGTTTAATAAACTGCTCATACAGTCCGGCTGCAGCTGGAGTAACTTTACTCATGTGTGCAGATATTAGTTTATAATCACGCAGCTGAATATCGACATTTAGTAAAGTCATATTAACGCCTAGAATACATTAATATGAGTACTGAGCATTGCTGTGTGTTTCCCTATGGCTTTAAATAGGCACTAAACCTCATGATTTATGCTGACTCCACCCTCAGCTCAGTTTGGGAGGGGCACTGGGTGATGTATGGGTTTTGGGGCGGGGCAGGAGTGAGAGCTGAACAAAATATTTCTCAAGCTTAATTTTTCTCCTTCTCAGGTGTTTTTTTTCGTCTCAAATTCACAGTTCTCCTCGCGCGTTATGCACATAGACTGTGTATAGCTGTACAGAGCATCGTCTCTCAAGAGTGAAGCCACCCCAGGTCAGGCGCCCCCTGCTGTTCGGTTGCAGAAAGCTGTGTAACCCCACCCATCCCCATAGGTTTCAATGGCAAAACAGACAATTTTCACTTACAATCACATTTTTTTCTAATATACTGCAATTCGACCTCCATTATTTAAATGCAACAGCTAGTGTAACCTCTGCTTATATTGTCAAATTTTTATATTTCCACAGAATTCTTTTTTAAAACGTTATTCAGCTCTATTCAAAAAGGTGTGGTTATTGTAAAAGGGCTGGTTATGGGTGGGACCAATAACAGACCCTCAGCTCCGCTCTGCAGCTTGTGACCTCGAGGCAGCCCTCAGGGGCGGAGTTATTTAAATGAGTATGCTATTGCCTGAGTGAGGCTTTTGCGCTCGACTTTTAAAAGGGTTCGCTCCAGGGTGCTGAACCTGGGGCAGACAGTGCCAGAGAGCAGGTTGTTTGGATTTTAGCATAGCTAGTAGGGGTGGGCAATATTATATCGTATACAATATATCGTGACAGAAATATCATGATAGTAAAAATCCATATTGTGATAATAGGGATGTTCTGTCTTAAAAATAGTCTATTATTTACTGTGAAGCTTTAAGTGAATGTATTGTTTAATTGTTTTAGTTTATATGCATTTATATGCATGCATTAAATATTCTGCAATATTTTTTGCTGCATTATACTTTTTATGCTATATTATTTATTTTGCCACATTATGATTATACTGTTAAACTATTATACTATATTTCTGAAATTAACAAATTATTTCTGTTTTTTGTTCGTCGCTCTTTGAAATAAATACGTCATTCTCATTTACACAGCTTTAATTGTTTAGCGCAATTCACAACCGAAAATAATAGAAGGAATGAAAAGTAGATCTCAGTGTTATAGTTATGGAGTGCTTTCAAAGATAATTTTGTAGGTTATTTTTTAAAGATAAAGTTTTTAGGTAGCTGATGGCAAGCTACATGAACAGGATTCGAGCCAGCGATTAGGCGTGTGTCATATAGTATCGTATGCGATAATATTGCCAACATTTTTGAATATCGTGAACAATATTTAGCATGCCATAACACTCACCCCTAATTATCACATCAGGGTTCTACTTTTTAGCTGTTTTAAGCAAAATTCACAAATTTCTCATTTCCTATTAAATTTCTACTAGAAATTTATCTTTAGATTATAATTTAGATTATATCTGTCCAGTATCATTGTTTTACTTTAATCCTGGATATATGAAGATATTTGGAGTTCTGTTACAATTCTGCTAAAATTCTTGTATTTTTTTACTATCTTTATTGTTTTGTCATCTCGCCAAGAGTATGGTTATCGTGATAATACCATGAAATATCGTGATAATATTTTAGGGCCATGTCGCCCACCCCTACCAGCGATGTGTTCATAGTGGCAGCGCTTAGCACGCTGGACTATTCGGAGCCCTCTTCTGCAAATTGTGACCCTTTTCCATTCGTTTTTTTAGGCCAGTTTAAATTTTGAATATGCGTATTGTGAAAATTCACATTGAATACAGCACTTTAGCTGGCATTTACATGCTGCTTTAAGAAGTTTTTAGGCCATTTAAAAAAAAAAAACTCTTCTAATGCTAATGCTGCCAATGCTTTCTAATCACCAAACTACTCTGTGGCTCAAGGCATTTTTTGACACCCATGAAAAAAATAATCCGTCAAACAAATATGTAAATATATAAATAAATGTTTTTATTAAAATTATATTTAGCTTTTGCAAAAAAAAAAAAAAAAATCATGTTCTTTATCTGAATCTTGTTACTTAAAAGCTTATCTTTTCAATTTCAGGCTCACAAGACTGGATAATAGAGACACCAAATGCTGCACTCTGAAATAATTGCCAGTGTTTACCATGAAATGAGTCTGGATGCATACTGTAAATAATATAAATACACTGGAAAAAAAAACTGACAATCCGACGCACTCAGTGATGCAGTCTACACAACAAAATGATCTGGACCCTAATAAAGATGACCTGCCTTTACGAGCCAACACAAACCACATGCTGGTCAGGCACTATGTCCTGGACCTGACTGTAGACATACAGAGGAAGGTCATTGGTGGCAGCATTGTCCTGTTTCTAGAGCCTGGAAAAGGAGCTGCTGGACTAAAGATCTCAGAAGTTCTACAAGCTCCAGATGTTGTTGGTGTGGAAAAAGAAGCCAGCTGTTCTGCCAGTGCTACACATGTACCTGGTGATGCAGCTCAAGAAAGGGATGTGTGTAGGTGGTCATGGGATGATGAGAGTGAGGACTTCACCCTGATATTGGATTGCTGTGACCTGCTGGTGTCCAAGGTGGAGGAGGTGGATGTGTCTAATGTGCCTGAGCTTAGGAAGCTTTTAGAAGGAGGTGAATCAGATGTGATCTCCAGCCAGCAATTATCATTTATATTAATACAGAAACTAATATCTATACCTTCACACCAATGGAGACAACAGCAGGATCTATATCTCCAGTGCAGCTCTGCTCCCAGTGTCCATATTCAGGGTCTTCTCTTCCACATGGACCAGTGGAGCCTTCAAGTCAGGAAGAAAGGGGTGCGAACCCCATGTGACTTCCCTCGTATCCTCAGGATTTGTTATGAAACCAAATCTACCGGAGGCTCTGTGAGGTGGACTAAAGACCAGGATAACAGGTGAGCCCAGAGTACATCTTCATACAGTAGACATACACTCATTGATGAAATAAAATAAATAATCCACCAAGAAGAAGGCATTGTTGGAAGTGAATAAACTTTGTGTGAATGTTATAAGGATATACTTAAATGATTACAATATGAGAGTGAAAAGGATGAGAAATACAGAGACATACAGGTTCTATATGGTGTCTTGCAGCACATTTGCTTACAGATGTTGCAGCTGTGTCTGTAGATTCTGCACAGTCATAGGTTTCCAAAGCTGGCATCCCGGTTAAAGGGTCTTAATTGGCAAAGTTTGTCAACTGTGCAAAATGTCATTCAGTGCATCGTAGAGGCATGAGTCAGTGATCAGAGTGTATGATATACGGCAGGGGTCGGCAATAGGCGGCATAAATCATGAAATCATGAAACGTTTAGCCCGTGAGGTTGTTTGAACTATAATGAGCAATAGTAAAAAAAAATAATAAATAAAATGCTTCTCTGGTGAGCTTTTGTTTACATTCCTTCCCATCTCTCTGTCTCACTCAGCGCGACTTTAGTTTCCACCCGTTCTGTTTTTTTCCGCCTGTTCTTGGGCTCCCCATCTCATAATAAGGGCGTTTTCTCTCCGGCCATGTCCCAACAATTTACTAGCCAGGGCAGTTGTAGTATGTTGAACTGCGATCTTGATGACACGGGTTCGATCCTGAGGGAGGAGCGTTGTGTTTTGTTTATTTATATTTTCCTTTTTTTTCTTGGGTTTACTGTTCTGCAATTGGGTTTAACAACCCTCTGGGCTGCAGAGCACTCCATCCCATTACACTTCATTTTCCAAAGCAGATTTTTTTTTTGTGGCCCGCCACATAATGGCTTGGAAAATATCTGGCCCGCTGCGAAACTTAATTGCCGACCCCTGGTATAAGGTATTTGTGTATATAAAGTAGCAGCTGTGTTGATGCTTGAATATTGTCTTTCATTTGTCTGTTTGGCTAGAAATGGTGCACATTTGTCTTTACATTTTATTTATTACTGCAACAGGAGTATAGAAGATAATGAATTTAGATTAACCCTGTTATATCTAAAATCTAAATAACCTTATGAAAGATGTTTTACTTTTTCCACTTTTTTAGGTGCTGTGTTTACACCATGGGATCACCCATCAACAACAGAGCCCTCTTCCCATGCCAAGAACCACCAGTTGCAATGTCGACCTGGCGAGCACGAATAAAAGCCCCATGTGAATATACGGTTCTGCTAAGTGGTGAGAATCAGGCCTGCCCTATGCCCGAGGAGACAGGTTAGTTTAAAATTTAGCACGTAATTGAACAGAAATATGCAGTGCTACCAGTGTTTCCACTTAAAACTACCTCTGTTGGATGAGCTTAACTCCTGTTTCTCACTGTGTTTATCAGGTTTCTTCCAATGGGATTATTTTGTTACAATGCCAATGCCTGCCTCCACTTTTACCATAGCAGTGGGCATGTGGAGGGAAGCCAGGGAAAAGGCTTCTAATCATGAGGAAGGGATGAATGAGGATGAGGAGCCCAGTGCAAAATTAGGCTGGTATGGTTCTTCTCTTCTTTATTGTTACTCTCATTCAGTTATGAATGATATGAATATACCACCTCAATTTCTGAATCAGTTTCTCTGATTTTGCTATTTATAGGTATATGTTTGAGTAAAATTAACATTGTTGTTTTATTTTATAAACTACAGACAACATTCCAAATAAAAATATTGTCGTTTAGAGCATTTATTTGCAGGAAATGAGAAATGGCTGAAATAACAAAAAGATGCAGAGCTTTCAGACCTCAAATAAAGCAAAGAAAACAAGTTCATATTCATAAAGTTCAGAAACCAATATTTGGTGGAATAACCCTGGTTTTTAATCCCATTTTCGAATGCATCTTGGGATGTTCTCCTCCACCAGTCTTACACACTGCTTTTGGATAACTTAATGCCACTCCTGGTGCAAAAATTCAAGCAGTACAGCTTGGTTTAAAGGCTTGTGATCATCCATCTTCCTCTTGATTATATTCCAGAGGTTTTCAGTTTGGTAAAAATCAAAGAAACTCATCATTTTTAACTGGAGCTGAAGGTCACTTAGGAACTTTTAAGTTGAAGGACAGAGTGCTTTTAGGACACATCTTATAAAGGGTCTGTGACATGTCACTATGGAGGTGAGGTCCAAACTGCAGTGCCAACCAATCCATTTTTCCCAACTTTGCTGTTACATCCCTACAATATGCAGTTGCTGGTGCGTTTGCATTTTATCGTTTTAAGTACTTTATAGATTTCTGGATTGTACCAAAATGAATCACACTAAATAATGGTAATCAGACTAGAATATCCTACTTAAATAGGCCTGAAATGGACAAAGAATTACACTCCTGTTTTGTGTTGTTTTGCATAGACTTTAATGTTTGTTTATCTTCAGTATGTCTCTGTCTTTGTTGCAGCAGTAGAATGACCTGCACTGGAAGCCAGCCTACAAACCAAAGCGGCGAGAACCAGAGCTCACCATCCAGGCTGACCTCTTCTGTTAAGGAGGAAGATGAGCAGAGCTTTTGCTCCCATGTGGATTATCCATGTCGTTTTGTTAACAACACCTCTAGGATGCAGGTCATCCTACCTCATCGAGTGTTTGCCCCATTCTGTCATCTGCAGAAGGTGGAGGCCTCTGTCCTGCCTCTCCTGCCCCTCTGTCTGGCTGCTGCTCACTCTGTTCTGGGTGTTCACCCGTTCTCACGCCTGGATGTGCTCATTGTTCCTCCTGGGTTCTCCAGTCTGGGCATGGCCAGGTAAGTCCACTCACTCAGTGCTGCTCTAACACTCCCACTTTAATCTAAGAAGGGCTTGGTAATTAGATAATTAGATAATTATCAAGGTGTGTTACGGGAGGGGGGGGGCAGTACAACATGGCCAAGATTGGGTTATAGAAATATAGCAAAATACACTGTAAAATTACTTCAATACACTCATATACACTCAGCTCATTCATCAGTGTTTGAAAAGACCTGCAGACCGCTGCTTGGTACATTGCATTCAAATGTATAAATCAAATAGTAATTGATCTGTATGTGTTATATATATATATATATATATATATATATATATATATATATATATATATATATATATATATATATATATATATATATATATACTTTTTAAGAAAGAACAGGAGACAAAAAAAAAATCACACAACTGGTTAGCATAGGTCATAAAATACTGATTTCTTTCCATTTTAACTGGTTTCCAGTTATCTACAGCTCTGGAAAAAATTTAGACCACTTTAGTTTCTGAATCAGTTTCTCTGATTTTGCTGTTTGTTTGAGTAAAATGAACATTGTTTTACAGACAACAACATTTCTCCTGTCATTTACAGTATTATTTACAGCAAATGAGAAATGGCTGAAAGTACAAATAAATGCAAAGCTTTCAGAGCTCAAATAATGCAAAGAAAACAATTCAGAAATCAATATTTGGTGGAATAACCCTGTTTTTTAATCACAGTTTTCATGCATCTTGGCATGTTCTCCTCCACCAGCCTTGCACACTACTTTAGGATAACTTTATGCCTTTACTTCTGATGCACAAATTCAAGCAGTTCAGTTTGGTTTGATGGCTTGTGATCATCCATCTCCCTCTTGATTAAATTTTCAATTTGGTCAAATCAAAGAAATTAATCTTTTTAGGTGGTCTCTGTATTTATCCCCCCCCCAGATCTGAACCTACACTATATACTTAATACTATACACTGTATATGTATATGAAGTTTCTAGGATCTTTGATTTTAACAATACTTGCAGTTGTTCTTTGTTCTGAACATTTTGGAACAATAAATAAAACTAGATATGCTTATTAAAATCGATCATAATAATGATAACATATACTAACTATATGGACAACATTATTGGGACAAATGCTTAATCATTATTCCTTCTAAAAATCAAGGGAATTAAAAAAGAGCTTGTCCTGTAACTAACTGCCTCTACTATACAGGGACTGTACATTTTGGAGCATTATGTGTGAGTATTTGACTTTAAAATCAGTTTTACAAAATTGTTAGCAACGATGATCACCACCCAACTCCACCTCATTCATCCCTGATTTCCTAACTTAAATTATTAAGTAATAGGGGGCTTTAAAGCCTAATACTGCACGCTTGGCATTAGGTTTATAACCTATAGGTAGGTTCATGTTAATCTGCTCCAGGAAGTTTTATTGTATTACAAATACTATGCAAGCTGGGTGTGTGCATTTACACACCTGTGTCAGCAATGGGTGCAATTTAATGTAGCCAAATGCGTGCATTAGAAGGGGTGTCCCCAAACTTTTGGATGTACTTCATGACTATCTATCACTGCTGAATGGGTTTTTAGTTCTTTCATTACAGTACATGCAGCCTGATGTATATTACACTGCCAAGTACATGTGGCTGCTTTGAAATGAAGTCCTTTACAAGCATGCCATGACAAGTATCACGTGCATGATCTTCTGTCTGCGCTAATCCGCTTGTCTTGGC
The DNA here is from genome assembly GCF_023375975.1 of Astyanax mexicanus. Classification (NCBI taxonomy): domain Eukaryota; kingdom Metazoa; phylum Chordata; class Actinopteri; order Characiformes; family Acestrorhamphidae; genus Astyanax; species Astyanax mexicanus. Next base: position 39,030,738 of record NC_064419.1, on the reverse strand, counting down.
GCATACTTTCTATATTTGCTTCTCGCTTTTTCCACTGTAAAGTTAATAGGAGCGGTGGCACTCCCCACTAAATGCTCTTGGCATCAGTGGTGTCGGTTCCTTGAAAGGTCAGTGGCGCTCTGTTCAGGCCTGTTTATCAGACATCACCTCCGGTGGTTTATTAACACACTGCCCCAAGTTGTTTAGTCTACATTGCACATTGTGGAAGGCTCAGAACAGGAGGATTTGGTGGAAATCTGGCAACATTTGTTAATCGCTTGAGCTTGGGCCAGCAAATAAGTTTTCATACCTTAGGTTCAGAATAACTTGTAGATATAATGTATGTCGTAGCACACAACGAAACTTGGTTACCAATGTGATGCCTTAATCATTAAATATCAGTATATATTTTTTTATATAAACATTTTTGTTAAAGCTGATGTCGGTAAGTTTTGGGATTTGTGGCCCTCTCTGGTGAGAATGGGTAATTGCACCATGCATACGGAAGAAACATTTTAAACTGGTTGGGTATGATGTGGTCCCTTTCAAAGCGAATGAATCCGAATCCAGGTTATGTTCACTCAAAGAGAGAGAGAGAGCACTCAGTCAGAAACTTCACTTCAACTACATATTTTTTTTTGTTTTTACTATGAGTAAATGAGCTACTGAGGTCTGAGGAGTTTCCCCTTCTGAAGTCTCCATTGCTCCACCAGCAGCCCCTCACGTTCAGTAAAACTGAGCCGGATCCTCTTTTAAAGGCTCTTTACAATCACTGGTTCTTGAGATGATCTGAAGGCCATAGGTCTATAGTGGTTCACTGTGCAGACGGTGGTGTTATGTAAGTTAACAGAATGAGTTTCTTTTGTTCCCAGTCTCTTCCACTGTGTTATAAAGTCACTGACAGTTGTTGAGTAGTGAGAAAATTTCACGATTGGACTTTCACGATGCACAGGCGCTGCATAATATCACGGTACCATATTTGCTTCTCTGGAATTCACTAAGCACCTGAGAGTGACCCATTCTTTCACTGGTGTTTGTAAAAGCATTTTTTAATTCACATGTAGCTATAAAAGCGAATGGAAGCTGAGTTTAATAATTTAAAAGGGTGAACAAATACATTTGGCAATGTATAGAATATCGTATCAACTGAAAATAAGACTTTTTGGCAGTATTGTCAGTAATTTCAGTATGTTTATACCTACAGTTGTGGTCAAAAGTTTACATACACTTGTAAAAAAACATAATGTTATGGCTGTCTTGAGTTTTCAATAAGTTCTACAACTCTTATTTTTCTGTGATAGAGTGATCGGAACACATACATGTTTGTCACAAAAAACAGTCATAAAATTTGGTTCTTTCATAAATTTATTATGGGTCTGCTGAAAATGTCACCAAATCTGCTGGGTCAAAAATATACATACAGCAACATTAGTATTTGGTTACATGTCCCTTGGCCATTTTCACGGCAACTAGGCGCTTTTGGTAGCCATCCACAAGCTCCTGGCAAGCTTCAGGTCGAATGTTTGACCACTCTTCTTGACAGAATTGGTGCAGTTCAGCTAAATGTGATGGTTTTCTTGCATGAACCCGTTTCTTTAGCACTGTCCACATGTTCTCAATGGGGTTTAAGTCAGGACTTAGGGAAGGCCATTCTAAAACCTTAATTCTAGCCTGGTTTAGCCATTCCTTTACCACTTTTGATCTGTGTTTTGGGTCATTGTCTTGTTGGAACACCCAACTGCGCCCAAGACCCAACCTTCGGGCTGATGGTTTTAAGTTTTCCTGCAGAATTTGGAGGTAATCCTCCTTCTTCATTATCCCATTTACTTTCTGCAAAGAACCAGTTCCACTGGCAGCAAAACATCCCCAGAGCATAATTCTACCACCACCATGCTTGACAGTAGGCATGGTGTTCCTGGGATTAAAGGCCTCACCTTTTCTCCTCCAAACATATTGCTGGGTGTTGTGGCCAAACAGCTCAATTTTTGTTTCGTCTGACCAGAGAACTTTCCTCCAGAAGGTTTTATCTTTGTCCATGTGATCAGCAGCAAACTTCAGCCGAGTCTTAAGGTGCCTTTTCTGGAGCAAGGGCTTCTTTCTTGCACGGCAGCCTCTCAGTCCATGGCGATGTAAAACACGCTTGACTGTGGAGACTGACACCTGTGTTCCATCAGCTTCCAAATCCTTGCAGACCTGCTTCTTGGTGATTCTTGGTTGACTCTTGACCATCCTGACCAATCTCCTCTCGGCAGCATGTGATAGCTTGCGTTTTCTTCCTGATCGTGGCAGTGACACAACTGTTCCATGCACTTTATACTTGCGTATAATTGTCTGCACAGTTGCTCTTGGGACCTGTAGCTGCTTTGAAATGGCTCCAAGTGACTTCCCTGACTTGTTCAAGTCAATAATTCGCTTTTTCAGATCCACACTGAGTTCCTTTGACTTTCCCATTGTAGCTTTTGTAGCTGAGTCTAATCACTGGGTCAAATGAGCCCTATTTAAATGGGCTCATGAGAAGTCAACAGCTGTAGTCAATCAGAATCACTAACAAGAAGTGAAGAGGCCATGACATGAAGCTAATTTGATTGACACAACTCGCTACATCACCAAAATTGACAAATTTTGTTGCTGTATGTATATTTTTGACCCAGCAGATTTGGTGACATTTTCAGCAGACCCATAATAAATTTATGAAAGAACCAAATTTTATGACTGTTTTTTGTGACAAACATGTATGTGTTCCGATCACTCTATCACAGAAAAATAAGAGTTGTAGAACTTATTGAAAACTCAAGACAGCCATAACATTATGTTTTTTTACAAGTGTATGTAAACTTTTGACCACAACTGTATGTGGTAATACACAGGGTTTGTACAGTCATGAAAAACCTGAAAAACTCATGGAATTTGAAAATAGAAATTTCTAGGCCTGGATAAGTTTAGGAAAAAAATATACAAAGTTTTGGTATAGTCATGGAAATTTGCAGTCTACAAAAGTATATTTTCATTTTTTTACTATGAATAGCTATTTTGAGCTAACAAATACATCTTAGCATTAGTTCAATAATGTAGCCCTACACAATGAAGCTCTCAGTAACTGACACACATTTTATTATTGAAGAACTGTTTGTTTTATAATTATATTTTTTGTTTTAGTATAATATTTTTGGTTTTATTGTTCTTGACTGCACTGATGTTTTAAAGATCATACAGTCAGGAAAGTAGCCTTGAAGACTTTAAAAAGTCATGGGAATTTATTGGTTAAAAAGTGTATGAACCCTGAATAACCCTGAGTTTTATACAAATATTACAAATATTATTTTCAAAGAAAGTAATGTAATGTTTAAGTCCCTTATGATTCCGGATTCCAGACTAATTTTAATTGCTGTTGTGTTCCAACTACTCTATTTGTGCACATTTAGTGGCTGAACAAACAGAATGTTTTTTAAATGCTTGCTTTATCTGTGACAAAAAAACACCCTGTGAAATTTCTTTCCCTTGCGTATTCCAGAAGATTCTTTCCAAAGATTTTACTCTGAAGAGGCTGCCATAAAGCGTTACATTTTTAAGCAGTGATGGGTTTTTTTTTGGTTTGTTTATAGTGTATCAAGGATTATGCTGTCTATCTCTCTCTCTCTCTCTCTCTCTCTCTCTCAAGCTTTGCATATTTTCAGATGCTAAACAAAGGCTCTAATTTAATAGAGCCGCGTGCCTTATAATTTGGAATGAATCATCTCTCGAGACATAAGCAAGAAGGAGAAAAGAGGGCCATTTTGCTGCAGTTGGAGTAAACATACTCTTGGGTGGCCGTAGGTGTGTTACCGTGTTTTCCAACCGTCTCAAAGTCTAGGAATAAGTGTTCCACAGGATATGAGGTCATTACGCTCTGCCTGAGGCAGGTTCCATTCATTTAGGCAGAGAAAATGTTGCACTTTAATTAGCAGTAAGTATATAATCCACACGGTGGTCACTCTGCCACTGTTTCTTCTTTTTCTGAATTAGGCGCTCCCTCCCTCGCTGCAGACGGCGTCTGCGGGGCATTATCGTTGGCCTCGCAGTTTGTTACAACTCGGTTTTATTAGACTTCTGAGCTTAAGTGTGTGAACTGACGCCTAGTTGACAGAAATATGTCTTGTTTGTAAGAGAAACTCGTACAAAGAATAATTATCGTTCTTTCGTCCACATTTCTTTCCTTTGCTCTGTTTGGGTCACGACAGTAGCCAGGAAGCAGTAGTTGCTCCTCCTCAGGCAGGTCCTGTGAGCCTTTTTAAAGCCCAGATTAAACTAGGGATGTGTCATATTGTATTGTATGCAATAATATTGTTAGGATTTATGAGACTATAAAAAAAGTCTGTATCATGGTAATAGCAATATTCTCCCTTCTAGAGCAATCTACTTTATTAAATAGCAATCTGCTGTTTCATGTGAAAATTTTCTTTAATGTGAGGATTTTCTTTGTTAACACTTTATATTTCACTTAATATTATGAACTCCTTGTGGTAGTTTTTTTTTTTACATTGCATAATTTTTTGTCTTTCATTTATATTGATTTATACAAAATCCATGTATTAATAAGTTACAGATGTTTAAACAGTAGACAAAGATTTATATAATTAGTTAATTATAATTATTTTTGTATTTTATTTTAATAGTATATTCTTATATATACTTCTTATATATCTGATATACACCTCTGGAAAAAAGAGACCGTTTTAAAATTGAGTTTCTTTGATTTTACCAAATTGAAAACCTCTGTAGTATAATCAAAAGGAAGATGGATGATCACAAGCCATCAAATCAAGCTGAACTGCTTAAAGTTATCCAAAAGCAGTGTGTAAGACTGGTGGAGGAAAACATGCCAAGGTGCATTAAAACTGTGATTAAACTGATTTAGAAACTGAAGTTGTCTCTTAATTTTTTACAGGGCTTTATATATAACATATATAGATATATGTAGATATATATAGCCAATTATTATTATTATTATTATTATTATTATTATTATTATCATTATTATTATTATTACAGTGAAAGTTGTCACAAAGCAGCTTTACATAGATATGTCTGAGCCACTTTTGAGGAAGCCCAAAGACAACAGTGTCAAAAAAATACTCCCTCAAACTGAGAGTAAGAAACTTTGGGTAAAAAAAGACTAAAAAAAATATAATGGAACCTTTTACCTTTGGTCAACCCGTACAGGACAAACAAATAACAAAACAACAGGACAAACAGGGCAGAGTTTGACATAATGTGTGATGGATGCTTAATGCTAATGTAAAGGTCTGTGCAGGTTAAGCAGACATGCACAGCTGTGCGAATAAAGTGGGGAACGAATAAAAGTAGTGATTTGGAGCAGGACAACATTGCTGCGGGCAGCACGGTAGTGGAGACTTACCCTGGGCAATGCTGGGACAGAACAGGAGGAACAGAGCATCTCAATACATGGAAACCCAAAGGTGTTTGGAGGTTTGTGTCCAGCACTATTGGTGTAGGTGTAGGAGCAGCACGAGAAGTAGGTAGAAGGACCACAAATAGCAGTATTAATCCAAAACCTGTACTAGTCAGAGCAGGACTGTATGTGGTAATATGCAATCAGAGTAGTCTATAACAGGCTGCAATAACAAGAAAGGCTATACAGTAAACTGTAAGGGGGTGGATTTATGTTTTAAGTCTAGACAGTAGGCAGTAGTTGCTCCTCCTCAGGCAAAAGGTCTGGTCCTGCTAACTCAAGCCTTGTTTAAAAAACCCAGTTTGAAGCAAATGAGAAGAAGGAGAAGGAAAAGTGGTCAACAAGCTTGGGTTTTGGGGCGGGAGAGAGGGGCGCTTTGAGAAGCCATTCCCCCAGGATGTGGGAGAGGATGTGTGGATTATTCCCAGCAACAAAAGCCATTAGCTCCTGGAACTACTTCAGAGACAGGAGCCATTTAATCTAAAAATTGGGAAGTATGTGGGCCCGAGTCCTTGGGGCCTAGCCAGCTGCTGCTTTTATATCATGCTCCTTCATTTACAGTCTGGGTTTGGGACATGGTGAAGAGGGGGGCATCTTTTTGTACTCTGATAAGAGGGAAAAGGGAGGGCAGGAAGCGCAAGATTAAGAAGTCAAGCAAGGGCAGGCCAGACCCCTGACGTATGTGTTTGCACGCTTTGCCTTTTTTTCTCCAATATCCACATTACCTCTGCTCTGCTCTCTCAACAATGGGGGAAACAAAAACACCCGTGGAGATCCGGGATTATCGCAGAAGATCTCCAGCAGAATCAGTGTTCTCCATATGTTGGTCACGCAGCATTTGAAGTCATAGGAAGCACGTCTGAGAGGAATGCGTTCGTCATTCCCCGTTCTGTGCGTCGCTGCTGTCAGGTCACGTAGGGAAGGTCTAGACTGCGACTGGAGTGACATAATCACACACTCTGAGGAACTGATCCTATCTTCTGATCTTCAGCATGTCATGAAGCCTGAGACGCACAGGAAGGGCATGGCGCTTTCCTCGGCTTTGAAGCCACACGATTCGGGTCTCTTAACTGCTTCTCTTTTTTTATGGTGCAGCAGGAGTAGCATAGTCGGAATACTTCTAGTGCCAGATGTGCAAATATGGGCACATCCACTGGAGAAGGCTTCTACAGCTCTGGAGTTTCAAAAATGGCATTTTTTTTTTCACACAACGTGCCAGGGGAGTGAGGTGCTAAACGTGCGCAAAATGTGTCTATATCAGGGAACTAAAAGGCCTGAATTATTTTAGGGAATAATTAGGACAAATAAAGTCCAATTCCTTTTGTTTTTGCCTTTATAGGGTCAATATAAATATAGTGTGCCTTTTGTGTCTGCAAAGTTGCTTAAATGTCATACAAACACTGTGTTACAGTATATTTTATATTTTTATATATTTACTCTGAAGGAACACATTATAACATACATATAGAGAAATGTTAACCTTTACTTAAGTACCAGTACTTTTAGTGCGTTTTATACATTTTTTTTTTCTGTAGTGTCCACAGTGCTTCCTGATAATGTTGAATAATTATTATAAGAGGGTAAATAGCACTTTATGGTTTCTTGAAGTTTTAAAGATGATTTTAATAATTTGGACCTTTTTTTATGTATTTAGCTATTTTTTAATTTTTATTTATTTATTTTTTTTTTGTTTAAGAAAGAACATTTAAGAACGTTTGACACCAGTGACATTACAACTTTTCCAATTTACATTTTTAAAGTACTGAAGACACTTGCTGAATGTTTAGGAATTAATAATGTAAATTTCACAATGTTTCTTATATTGTTTCCATACTTAACTGAGGCAAATCACAGTCTGTCCACACTGTCGCTATAAATATTATAGTAATTAAAATAGTTTTCATTAAATGCCTGTTTTCGCTGAGATCATCCTCTCTCTGTAGTGCAGCTTGTCATAACAGATGCATGGAATAAAATAAAATAAATAGTCATTAAAGAAGTACTCCAGTTTAAAATTGACTTTGGGTGTAGTGAAACATCATAAAGAGTACTAACCTTTGTTGAATAGCCCACATCCGCTCTCCCGCAGCTTTCCGATATCTAGTAATTTTTTACAGTTTGTCCAAACATGTTTTAGAATGGATGATATGGGGCATATTTTTCCCCTACAGATATATCGCATTTTAAACTGTTATCCAGGCTCAAAATAGCTCCAGCCTCATTGGTAGGGCTGCAGCGATTAGTCGACTACAAATTTCTTTGTCGACTAATGGTTAATTTGTAACAGTACTGCATTACACAAAGTGCTGGGGACAGAGGTGCAATGGGAGATGGGTAAATGGCTCACTCACACAGTTTACAGACATAGTTTACACAGACACAGTCTATTCTGTGTCTCCAAAAGTGCCCAAACACAACAGATTACATATTTAATCACTAAATATCAGTACTTTTCACGTTTAAACAACATCCAGACATTTAAATACCTTTTAAATCTCATGTTCAGCTTTTTTTCTGTTATTTTTATAGATAGTGGACATGGCAGAAATAATCGCTGATTTATGAATAAATGCGACTAATTGAAAAAAATAATCATTAGTTGCAGCCCTACTCATTGGTAGAATCCAGAGAGCCCTGACATTTAAAATAAGACATTAATAACTTTAAAAGTGCGCAAGAAGCTTATTTAAAAAACCCTGTTTACAACCTGTAGTGTTAGCTACATCTCCAGGCACCGCCATCTTTTACCTTTACCTTAAGATGGCAGCGGCCAGAGATTAGGTTCTCCTTTAAGCTGGGAAAAAATAAGATTGTTGTGTGGTCTTATGTCTTATAAATGCAGCATTTTGAGGCACAAAAGGCACAGTATTTTTGTTATATCAACCCTGTATTCTGATTTTTTCAATAACACTTCTTATCTCTGGCTTTCTCGTACAGAGCCATTGCCAAACCACTTAGAACACTTCTTTCAAACATTACGCTACATAAATAGCACATCACGGCCTATTACCGAGCAATTACTTTGTTTTTGGAACTTGTGGCAGACCTTATATAGCTTGCTGGCCCTTTCTGAACCCTTCTCAGAAGCATTTCTCATTGGAGAAGTGTTTTTCTCTTGTGCAGCAGAGTACATCAAGAAGTATTCAGAGAATTAGCAAGTCATAAAATCCTTCTCTGAGGGTCAAACTGAACCGTCATAGAACCGTCACCATCCAAAAGATTTATGAGCTCCACCTGCCGAGTGGCCTCTTGAAAAAATTAGCAGAAGGCCTTTAGAGTTGGGCTTATCTCCTTAAGCTAACCATGTCATGATCACACCCTGCCTGCACAGAAAGTAATGATGAAGGAACGGCCTCAACAGCCCTGGGGGTCCAACTCCTGTCCATATTTCATAGTCTCACCTGCTGCACTTAACAAGGTGGACATTTGACCTTTCATGTTACCTAAGCTGTAAGTGAGGACCTGAAGGAAAGGATATATTCTCCCCGAGGGAGAACACTTTTTTTTTTACTTTTTTTCCCAAATATAGTCGAATAGCTGAGGAACGTTTGGCATCCAGTGCTTTCTTTTGAAGTTTTGCACTGTATGTAGTTTCTTACACTGTACAACGTACTCTTATCTGTAAAGTTACAGCTGTCCCAAACTGCATTTTACAAGCTTAAAAATGATCTGTTTGAGTGAGTACCTGATCTTCTCAAAACCACCCTTGAGCTATTTTTAACACCTTTAAAAGCAGTGGAATGTCTGTTAGACATACCAGTGACGGTGCAAAAAGATTTAAAGGAGATCTCTGGTGTAAAATGGACTTCTGTTGTTGTAAAACATGATAAAATATACTTACTTTTCATGAATAGCACACCTCCGTTCTCCCACAGCGATCCTTAGATCCAGAAATTTTAACAGTTTTTCCAAACACCCTCCAGACTGGGTGACACGAGGCATAATTTGCTCCAGGCTCAAAGTACCTCTAGGTGGCCGGCGCCAGGAGTAATGGCGGCACTCGGAGCTGAAGTTTATGGGATATAAACAGGTTTTTAATAAGGTTCTTCTGCACTTTTTACGTTTTAAATGTCAGAGATGTCTCTCCGGATTCTAGCAAGGAGGTTTGGACCTACTTTGAGCTGGATAACGGTGAAAAAAACATTTTATCTGGGCAAATTATGCCCAGTCTGAAGAGTGTGTGCACAAACTGTTAAAATTTCTGGATCTCGGAACGCTGTGGGAGAACGGAGGTGTGCTGATCATCAAAGGTAAGTACTTTTTATCATGTTTTACGTCACGAAAAAAAAAAGTCAATTTTACACCAAAGTTGTCCTTTAAATCAGCCACATCAGTACATTTCCTGTTACTTTCAGATGCACCATACGCTATAACAAAATAATACACAGATGAACCAAATATCATGGGTCCTAGTAGTAGTATTGCTTTCTGTGACTTTTGCCATGTCCCAAGGAAGGTAAATGACACTCTCTGACCTATAGGATATGTACAGGGCCTCCTGCATTAAATGTAGTATTTTTTTTTTTACTCATCCCCATTCATAGAGATCAGATCCTGGTCTTGTGTGACTGGAAATAACAGATATTTCTACAAGAACTTTGGTCAATACTCTTATTGTGATTGAGGCCATTCACATTCATGTCGCATGCCCACGAATCAGATGTGTATTCAATTTGGAACCACATATGAAAGACCAAATCTAGATATACAGCTCAGGAAAAAGGTTTTAATCACAGTTTTCATGTATCTTGACATGTTCTCCTCCACCAGTCTTACACACTGCTTTTGGATAACTTTATGCCATTTGGTAAAATCAAAGAAACCCATCATTTTTAAGTGGCCTCTTATTTTTTTCCAGAGCTGTACATCTGTCTTTTGGCATATCTAGATTTTATGCAGATTCCGTTTTAAATTCCTGAGATGATTTCAAGAGGGATTTAATTACAACAATTTTGAGTTATTTATTTTGTGCATTTTCCATATATTTCCATATGTTTCCATATATCTGCCTCATCCAAAATCATTGGCTATTTCAGGCTATTGCTTCTGTGTCGGAGACAAAAAGACAGTTCTTTAACATACTAAATAGAGAAATTAATACCATTATAGAATATTCAAGCCAGACCTAATAAAAAAGTGAAACCTAAGTGACGTCTAGATTTATTGATAAAATTGTTTTTGCTTGCCGTTGGCTGGGCAGGTATCAGCTTTTGTTACCTGTTAGCTAATTAGCCTATAGTTTCAGTAAATTTCAGACACTAAACACGACTGACTAAATTTGAGTGCAAATTTAGGGTCAGCCTCCATTTGCTTAAAAAAATGCTCTTAAGGATGCTGTAGAGGTCATATAAGGCAGCAGTGCTTGTATGAAGTACCTTCAATCTCCTTTCACACCATTTTTTTTCTAAACTGTAATCTTCCACATTCATTTGTGGAGAGTAGCTTAACAAAAGCGACCTTTATGCTCTATTCATCCCCATCCAGCAGAATCAAACTTAACTGTTGTGCAGACTGAATAACTGAGCACTTGAATGGGATGAGGGCAGAACAACACAGAAAACAAATTATAAGCTCTATTTTAATATCTGGCTTCAAACATCCAAGGTACCAATTGAAGCTTCATAACTGCTTAAAAATCTGTCCCTTTGTGCAGGCTTCATTTTAATCACAGTGCATTTGGATGGCGAGATTGGCTTCAGGCTCTTCTCCAGCGCTATATGTTTATTAAACTGAGGGCAGGTCTGATTGGATATGCTGATTGCATGACACTTAAAATGTCCCAGACAATGAAATGTTAGGCCAATATTCCACACCTCGTTGGTCTGCTTCATTATAATAAAGGAGGGACGGAGACGTTTGTATTGGCTTTCTCTTCATTTCCCTGAAATTACTGGTGACTGGTTAGGATGATGGTCAACCTGTTCACCTCATCAGCCCTTTCGGTCAAAATGTAATTGACATTTTAGGTATTTTTGTGACTAATTCTTCTGATTTTATTTTTTGTGATTTTTTTTATGCCAATTTATTTCAGTTATTGTTGATGATGGATGTGTGGCATTTTGTGCATTCTTTTTTGTTCCAAAAACACAGTTTATTCACAATAACAATGTTCAGAACTGGCAACAAAGAACTGATGATCCTCAAACACTTGCATTCTCCTTTAACAGAAGATCCATCATAACCAAAAAAGAGCTCAGTGTTTTCTTTTTTTTTTTTTTTTTACAGACTAGATTGAAAACTCTAGTCAAATTTGTTAAAGTAGTAACTTAAAAGCTAAAAGCTAACTTTCCTACAATTTTTAAGCTTGCTTACAGAGGACAAAATGTGAAACAACAATGCCATCTGATAAAATGTAGTAGTAAGTAAATAATTACTGTGTTTGATGGACTGGTTTAACAGCATCTTTTCATTCCAAATCAGTATCTTTATCATAAAATCAAAGCTTAATTTACTCAACAAATGCATTTTTTGGCACAATTAGTACACTTTTATGTTTTTCTGAGCAAAATTAGCTGTACAAGCTTTACTTTTAACTACTAAAACAATTCAGAGATTTGTAGCGCGTTTTTCACTACTAGGTAAATTTACTTGCATAATACATTTCATAATTTAATGGTATACTGATTTATTTACAGTATGTATTGACATGTTAAAGTCAGTACCTGACTTCTTGTTGCCGCTCTCATCAGATTCAAAACTCTGATGCTGGCCTGCAAAGCCAAAAACGGACCAGCTCCTTCCTACTTGATGGCACTGATAGTCAAAGCCAGATCTGTAGCATGAGCTCTTAGAGCTTCCAGTACGGCTCGGCTCATCATACGGCTCATCATCCCTTAAGACCAACAGAAAAAAACATCCTGCCTCTTCTTTGTGCTGGAGGACCAAGGTTGCGGGATGGTGGAACTTCCACTGTGTGTCAGAACAGCAGAGTCACTCGCGGTCTTCAAACGCAGACTGAAGACTCATCTTTTCAAAGAGTTCCTAAACTAATATATAATAATATATGTAAATGACAAAGAAAAACAGCAACATGGCAGAAATTTTGCTTTTTTTTCCTAAGCAAAGAACTACATACAACAGTAACTGTTCCTTGCAGTTTGTATGAAATATTCTCTTGAAATGCGATGGTATTTGGCAGTTTATGTTGCGCAAACACCGATGTATCTGCTTAAATACTTATTAAGTGAATAAATATTTCATCTTGGATGATAACCTCTGCAGAGCTATGATGCTAATCATCTCTGTAACACACTACTGCCAGGTGCTGCTGTACTTTTCCTTCTGTCTGGCTGTTCCAGCAGTTTGTGACCTGTCCTTTATCGCTTGAGGAACGCTAAAGTTATGTAGGGTGTGATTGGCCTCGGGCTTTGGGGCCATTGTGCTTACTTGAGCGGTTTGAGCCCTCTTAAAATGACCATATGGGGGAAGGACAGCCAAGTCCCATGGGTGCGGAGTGTAATGTGGGCGACGAATGCGAAGCTATTGGAATGTAGTAGGCTAGCCAAGCCGAAAGGGAGGCTGAGATAACACAATTTAAATAGACCTCTCTCTCTCTCTCTCTCTCTTTCTCGTTCTTTCTCCTCTGTGATTGCTCAGTAACCTAAGAAGTGTGCGACAGAAACAGAGTCTTTCAGAGCGGAGGGACTTTGGCACGAGAGACAGCTGTTAATCAAATTGTCAAGGATGAGGTGTTTTTCTCTGAAAGTCTACAGAGAGGGGGGATTTTTCTCCCCCCGCCTCCCTTCCTTCAGCAGCGCACGCACAAAAACCCCAGCGGCCGAAGGAATGCCGAGCACGCCTGCACCTGAAGGAAAAAAAAGAAGGCCTGTTTTAAAGGACAGTTTAGCGGTCATAAAGGCGAGACTTGCTGTACGTACTTGCTGTTTGTCTCGTCCTCACTGTGACGCTGTTTTTCTCCCCTCCGTTCCCTGAAGTTTTTTTCGTCAGGGGCCGCAATCCTCCAATCCCCTTTTTCCTCTCATGTCCAGACGCCCCCCTTTTAATGAAGATAGCAGGGTCCAATTTAGAGCACAGTTGTTATTATAAGTACATTCTTGCCTGGTTATCTCAGGGGGGCCTGCTTTTCACCCACTTTATCTCCCTCATGGGTAACTGTCTCTGGAAAAAGTTTAAGGTGGAAAAGGACCCCTTTTTTTGCCCCTTTGCCATGTTCAAAGGCTGTCTGCATGCAGTTTACTATCTTGTTAGAGCTGTGTATTGGCAAGAACTTGCCTATAGGATACGTACCTAATAAAAGAGTTAGTATTTAATATATCACCATTTATTGCAGTACGGTAAGCAAGAAGATATACACTGATCAGCCATAACATTATAACCACTAACAGGTGCAGTGAAAACATTCTTCATCTTCTTCATTCTTCATCTTCTTATCTACAGTGGCTCCTTTCAAAGGATGAATATATTAGGTAGTAAGTATACAGTCAGTTCTTAAAGTTAATGTGTTAAAAAAGGTGGGTTTCAAATTATTATTTTTAAATTTAAATCAGTCTTCATTTAAATGATCTGATATCGAATTATATTAACCTAAGATCAATCTTTTTTTTTTTTTTTTTTTTTAACATACTGTAGTAACACTAGTGAGTTTTCTAGTGTCTTAGTTCCGGATATAACAGGAGAATCTTAGAGGCCTTACCTTCCACAGGAAGATGTACACAAGTTAAAGTTCTCAGGTGGTGCTAATGTTGTGGCTTATCAGTGTTTTTAGTAAAACAATCATAGTATAAAAACTACTACACTATCATATACATAACATCTTAAAACTACCAACACTTCTGTCTAGTGGGCGTAGTTTAAACACAACACTGAATAAAGCACTGTGTGACACTAATCTTTATATGTAAACTAATAATTAAAAATTTATACAGCATTGCAATTTTCTGATGTATTGTATTTTCTTACACCCCTTTATTTTAAAGTATTCAGAAAAGAAGACCTTAAAGATTTAAAATTCTAAATGATTAAAATTATTTTGGTTGGAGGGCTGATTTTAAGGCATTAGAAATATGTTTTTAACTCAGTATCTTATTAGGGCTGTTTATTGGCAAAAATTATTATTATTTTTTTTTCTCAGAAGAGTGAAGATGTAAAGGAAAAGAATGGTGTGTCTACGTCTGAATAAATCTAGCCTAAGAGAGTTTACTTTGGCTGCAGGGCTGATTTAAAGCGGTAGAAACAGTGGCGGAATCACTCGAACTCCTAAACTGCCACACACAGGAGCTGAATGTTGGGAGGCCGTTGCGCAGTGTCCCCGGAGGAGCGTCCGCCACCCCAACTGCAAAATATATGAGGCCATTCAAAGCTCGGCCCATATCCACACTGTGTTTACACTTCTTCATCCTATGACACTCAGTGAAGGCCTGCCGTTTCACTTAATCTGATTCCACCCGGCCAAGAGGACCGCCCTTCCTCCCCAGACCTCCGCTGAGACGTGCACAGCTGATGTTGGAGCACTAAAAAGAATTCTCAGAACCGCGTCGAAGATGGAAAGCGGATATTATTGCCGGGGATTTTGATTCTCCGTTCTTCTTTTTCTTCTCCTTGTGGTTTCAGGATCAAAGCCTCAAGGAACATCTACATACACAGCATGTCACCGAGAAATGTGCAGCCGAGTGTTTGCAAACAGGCAGATGACAGCGCAGCCAGACAGAGTGGTGATTCTGATTGCATTGCAGACTTTGTATTGGCAGCATTACGCCAGGCAGGTCATTAGTCTTCCACAAGCATCGTGGGCCTTGCAAAGCTCAAACTCCATGCATCTGGCAGCCTAAGTAAATTTCTATTGAGATTTCAGATTGGAGCCCCTCTCTATATAATTTAATTGGACTATAAATCATTGTGTACTGACTATGAGACACCTTGATAGAATTAGTAGGGCTCTGAGATTTCTGTGAAGCAGAGAACATGGGCAGAGTCTTGGAATAGTGGCATAAAAACAGGTTGCAGAAATAATCTGTGGCCTGTTCTGACGGTTAAAACAGCAAAAATTTCTTGCTCCTTGCCTCCCCCTACAGTTGCAAAATGTAAAATCCCCCTTTAAGCCACCACTAAAGGACAAGCATTTTTGGACAACCTGGGAGAAGCATACCAGTATCAAATAAGAAAGAAGCCTAGTAAAGACTCCAAGTGGTCCAGTGAGCTAAGTGCTGCCACAATGATCAGGAGATCGCCGGTTTGAATCATGTTCATGTTGCTTGCCCTCAGCTACTAGAGCCCTGAAAGAGCACAATTGGCCTTGATCTCTCTGAGTGGTCCAAATCACTCGAAATGGTGATGTCCGCAGCATGATGCATCTGTGAGCTGATGTATCAGAACCGAGTTGCTGCGTTTTCCTCAGAGTGTGCTGTGATGCTGCTCGGCAATGCAGTTTGAAAAGAGGCGATGGCTGACTTCTCGTGTCGGATGAGGCGTGTGCTACTCTTCACCCTCCTGGTGTTGGGGCATTACTAGTGATAGGGGGAGTCCTAATGAGAGTGTTGGGTAATTGGCTGTGCAAATTGGGGGAGAAAAAAGGGATAAATAAGAAGCATAGTAAACAGTATTGATATGATTTTAGTTACAGTGATATGCAGTTCACACAAGTGTTTTCCTTCCTGTTTTACCAAAGTTACATGGTGCTGTTAGCAGCGTGATGAGCCTGAGATAACAATGTGTTTATTAGTTTCCACATGCACTCTTATTAAAGAAAACCTTTCTGTAACCTCTAGCACAAAAAACGTTTCAGTACTAGTTACTATAAATCCTGTATACATATTGCATTAAATGGCATAAATAATACATAAATAATGCTTGGATTATAACTTATACGTTTACAGAGATATACATAGTACAGGCATATAACATATCATAATGCCTTATCTCATATATTCAATATTATACACCCTAAAATAAGTCATTTTGTAACCTGTCACATAACTTCTTTTTACAGTATTGCACGTATCTATATCGATTTTGAATGCATTATGAAGTCATTTATTATGAATTATATAGCATGTATAGTTTTCATGGAAGGTTTTTAGGATTCATAGAAAGTGTTACCAATTATTATTACAATAAAAGTTGGTTACACTAAAATCTTTGGTTAGTTAGCAGAACATTATATAGTACATTAACAGAATAAGACTTAACTTTCTAAAAATGTTTAAAATAGTTAACTGACTTTAAGTGAAAGCACCTGTTAGTTTTTTCTACAGTGTATCAGGTGTTAAAATGGCTGCTCATGCCAATTATTTTATGACAGTTATTTTTCATTACTTGACACTCCCAAAATTTTACTCTGGGGATCCAGAGCATGCAGATTGCTGCAGAAGTGGAGACTGAGATGCACCTATGAATATGTGTTTAAAACTGGAGAAGTAAAGCAATAAGTATAAACATTATGCTTAATTCAACTTTGCTTAACTTAATGCTTAACGCACACAGAGCAGTGTTTATTTATTTTTTTAGAAGCAATTTGTAGTTTAATTACAGACTGTAGTCCTGTATCTGTTCTCTGCATATTTTATCATCCTCATTTTACTCTTGTTCTTCAATTGACAGGATTTCACAGGGCCACGACAGAGCAGTTATTATGTAGATGGTGGGTCATTCTCAGCACTTAGTGTGTGTTGCGCTGATACAACTGCATCAGACACGGTTGTGCTGCTGGTGTTTTTAAACACTGACGCATGACCAACACAAACTGTGAAGCAACAGATGATCTTTTGTGAGTGGACAGTGTTTTAAAAACCCTGATCCACACATTATAGCACAGCACTGCCACCATGTAAGTCTCACTGCAGTGCTGAGTATAACAAATCACTGCACTTTTAATTGCAGTGTAATTAGCCCTGTTTAATTGGATGAAATGCAACACATTATTAATCAAAATAATACAAAATAGCTTTACTTACTAAGTAACTGTTTTTTTTTTTAACAATTTTTATTAAATATTGTGTATCAACAAAATGTCTTGCATATTTAATACACTATATTGTTAGCCTGCCTTTCATGCACTTACATGAACTTAAGTGACTTCCTATTCTTAATCTTAAGGATTTAATATAATGTCAGTCCACCCTTTGGAGCTATAACAGGTTCAACAATTCTGGGAAGGTTTTCCACAGGGAATGTTTGACCATTCTACCAGAAGCGCATTTTTGAGCTCAGACACTGATGTTGGACAGCACTAATTCATCCTAAAGGTCTTCTATTGGCTTATGGGTGAGGCTCTCTTCAGGCCAGTCAAGTTCTTCCACACACACATCTATTATATGTGTGTTTATGGGCCTTGCTTTGTGCACTAGTGAAGAGCAATGTTAGAACAGGAAGGGTCCGTCATAAACTGTTCACACAAAGTTGGGAGCATGAATATGTCTACGAAATTTTGGTATGATGTAGAATTAAGTGTTCCTTTCACTAGAGCCCAACTTCTTAAGAAAAAAGAAAAGCATTTAGCATTTTTATTGTATCATGATATGGTAAAAAATATATGTATTTATATTTATGGCCCATTACTATTGATAAGCCGCAAAACCTTTATAAAATTCAGTCAGAGAGACTTGTGCTCCGTGTAAGGCAGCTATCCCAACAGTGCGACCTTTCACATGCATAGTATATTTTTTAGCAAAAACTCGTAAACTTTTTGGGTGGAGCAAAGGATGGGTCAGTTGTCCCAGACTGTGTAGCACACCCAAAATTAACTACTGTAACAGACCAGAGCTTTGACCCAGGACTCATCTGACCACTACACAGCATTCTTTTGGGATCTAACGGAAGGAGGCATTTCCTCACTTTTCACCGGAACAAGAGGTCAGCGAGATTAATGTGCGATAAAGTCATGAGTACAGTCCCCGGCATTCCACACACGCCAGAGTGCTGCTCTCGTTCTCACACAGAAGATAACCTTGAAGAAAGCAAGGGAGCTCACAAAGAGAAAAGAGAAAGAGAGAGAGAGAAGAGAGAGAGAGGCCTCACACTGTAAACACACTCCTTTATTCAAACATCTGCTTTTGTTCCTCGGACCGGATGACCATTCCTGCGCCGGCGAACGTCCCCTTCGGCTCCTTCAAAGCGCCACTGCTGAACCGCCGCTAATGTGGCCACAGCCTACATTAACATGTTGCGCAGAGGCCCTGCGAAGTACACAAACAATGAAAGGGGGGCTTCTGTTCTCCAGACGTTCGTACAGTAGTAGAGCTGCATATGGATCGCATTGCTCCTGCTAAAAAGCTGCATTCCTGCTTAGCTACGAGATCGCATTGTTAGCAGATGCTTATCATCTTTGTTGCTCTACAGAGGTCTTAAGTTGTGCGTCACTTTGCAGTCGATGCCATGCCCAAATAAGACTTGAATAGAGTTAAATGAATGAAAATGATTGCAGTTTTAAGAAATTGCATTATTGTTTTATCTGTAGTAAACAGAAGTTTTTCAATCAAGACATGTTTTGTTGGCTCCTTTGAATGACCTGGTCATTAAGCAGATTAAATATTGTGATGTTGATAACAATCAGGCTGGGACCAGGAGGCATATCTGAATGGAAAGCATCTATTTTTCTTAGCATGTGTTGACTGGTAGTTAGCTGAAAGAAGTTGTTCGCTGTGGTAAATTACTGGTTGAAGTTCAGAAGCACAAAAATTTAAGTTCAATCTCCTCCAAAAGTATTGGAACAGTGAGTCCCATATTTTCTGTTGTAGAATGAGAACATTTGGTTTTGACAAATCAACATTTCTGTTTTTATTTCCAGGTATTTACATCTAGATCTAATACACAGTTCAGTGGGCAAGAGTATTACAACAGATACATCTAAAATAGAATAAAGTGAATAAGACTTAATATTTATTTAATATTTTTGCAATAACTGCATCTAATTGGTGACCCACTGACACTACTAAATCAGTTTGATTTTACCTTTCTTTAAAAATGACAGAAAACAAATCTGAGGTTATTCTGAGTAGAATAAAGCTTAGGTCGGCCCAAAAAATCTGACCCGGCCTGAGTCCGAGCATGTTCTGCCTGAGCCCAACCCAACCCGACCCACTTCATAAACCAGATTTAAACCAGACATTTTTTTTAGAAAGTAAAGCACTGACCTTTTTAAGAACATTTTCGGGCTGTTTTACTGAGTGAAATTTGTTCAGAATGATGTTAAATAGCATTGCAACACTGAAGAAGCATAGACCTATTATTTAAGATTTTTTTTTTTTTTGCTGCACACAGCGCTGCAAGTCAAAAGTGGAGGCGCTCAGGTGTGAGGCCCAGAGCTGCGGGATTATGACACTCTGACTTGCAACTTTTATGTAAAAAAAAAAAACAGTTTGATTTGTTTTTTTTAATATTGTGCTTATCATGTTGTAGATTTATACATAAAATAAATATAGCATTAAAAAAACTGACGTCTACGTCACAGACTGTTTTGTTGGACCTTGGGTCAGGTCGAGTTCGGGCAGAGAATCTAACCTCTACCAGAGTTTACTTTTTTTTTTTTTTTTTTTTTTTTTTTTTTAGGACATTTCATACAGTTCAACTGGCTAAGGCAAACCAATTAGAGCCATTTGTGTAATGGCTCTGTTGGGTTTCCATCTTCTCTCACAGTTCTCTTCACAGTTGTTTGTTTTTTACCCATAGACTGACTGCTCCCTGGTTTTGATGTTGGTTTCTCCTTTAACTGTAAATGCACAGTCTGCACAGATAAAAACCCAAATCTGAAACTGAGCGAAAACATTCATTGCTATTTATGTCGTGCGCATCTGTAAGCTCATCTAAAAACCAATGGAAAATAACAACATGGAGCCCAAAGTTTCTGATTATTGTCAGTATTCAGTATTTGCTGCATATAATGTACTGGCATGTTCACAGGGTCCACACAGCACTCCAAGAACTGAGCTACAGTCCAGACAGGAATTCCAGACATTCAAAATCTGAGCCTTTTTTTTTTTTTCGTGTTTTGGAAAAAGTGAAGGAGTGAAGGGTTTGTTGTGTAAGACCCTGTCAGTCCTCATTGGGAAATATAAACTCAGATTGGATGTAGAGAAAGACAGAACAGAGGTCGAGACAATAAGCAAGCGATCCTTTCAAAGCAGAGCAGACAGTAATATATCACAGGAGTGCTTTTCGAGAGATTATTGATGACCCCTATTGTATGAAACAACGTGTGCTGGCCTGTTTGATGTGTGTTTATGAACGATATCCTCTCCCCGCTCGTATACAGCGCAGACATTCGCCCCACCTGTGACCTTCTCATGTTCCCTGAGTCGACTAATATGTCACCACCGTATTGAAAGGAAAGCAGGTTTGTGAGGAAAGTACATACGTGTGTGTGTTTGTGCAATGAGTGAGTGAGAACATCTGTCATTTTGGGTGTGCACTCTTGAACTGTTAAGTTGATGTATAGATGAGTTTTGTTTCAAGGGGAATGTCCATGCATTTTTCAACAAGACAATGCAAAACCATGTGCTGCACACATTAAAAAATGCATGCCTGGGGTGAAGAGGGTACGGGTACTGGACTAGCCTGCATACGTTCATGACCTGTCCGTATATTCTGGCCTGTTTGATGTGTATTTATGTGCAGGAACATTTGCCCCACCTGTGACCTTCTCATGTTCTCCAAGTTGACTAATATGTCACCCACCATATTGAAAGGAAAGCAGGTTTGTGAGGAGAGTACATTTGAGTGTATGTGTGTGTGTGTGTGCGGTTTTTAGTTCTTATATAACCGATTGTTTGTTTGTTTTTATTTTTTCATACAAATTTTAATGCTGCAGCTAAAAATCGTATACATTTTCCACCAACATGAAAAGGGTTTCATTCCAGTTTGTGCACCTGATTTTGAACAGTTCTACGCATTTCCACCAACAGAATAAGTTCTGAAACCTGAAAAGTTTGTTCCCAGCTAGAAGCAAAGAATAGTATTTTTTTTTCAGTGCAAGCTGTTGTGGGTGTGCTTAGTTAAACAGGAGCAGGGAGCAAAAGTTGATCCATGTTTGTTTTTTGTAGAAATACAAATGTCTATAACAGCAGCACAGATTTTTGCAGGTAATCTATGCACTACACTGTCTTCTAACTTATGTTTACTGCAGTTTACTGCTGTTATGCAATGCTCTCTCTGATGTCCTTAGTTCCACAAAAAAAAGGTGTAAACGCGGGCTGGTTCAGTAAAAAAAAAGCACCAGAGATCTTCTTGGCTAAGTACTGTATTTTTCACATTATAAGGCGCACTTAAAATCCTTAAATTTTCCCAAAAATAGTCATTCCGCCTTTTATGCAGGAGTTTCAGTTTAAATCTCCAGCACCAGGGCTGGAGTAGCATTAGCATTAGCCGCTAACCGCATTAGCCTTTTCATCGCTCAGAAGGTAGTATATCGGACTGTACATTACATTACATTTGGCAGACGCTTTTGTCCAAAGCGACTTACAATAAAACATCTAGGTAAAAAAGGAGGTTAAAATGAAATAATAGGATAGAGGAGTGAAGGAGGGGAAGATGGAAATGAGGCTGGAAGTAGTTAGTGTGTTAGAGGTGTTAAGAGAGTAAGTGCTCTTTGAAGAGCTCTGTCTTCAGGAGTTTCTTAAAGATAGTGAGAGATTCTCCTGATCTGGTAGTAGAAGGTAGTTAGTTAGAGGTGTTAGGAGAGTAAGTGCTCTTTGAAGAGCTCTGTCTTCAGCTGTTTCTTAAAGATAGTGAGAGATTCTCCTGATCTGGTAGTGGAAGGAAGTTTGTTCCACCATTGGGGAACTCTGGTGGAACAAACTTCCTTCCACTACCAGTTCAGGAGAATTTGAACAGTGGGAGTGTAGTGACAACTATAGTGTGCATGTTTACCGTGTTAAAACAAGCTACGTGGGACAAGCCGCTAGCTAATATCAACCTGTCTTACCGGAGGACTCAGGGCTCCTCAGTGTATTGCTGTTGGTTAGCCGTTAATGCTAATGCTTCAGCCCTAGTGCTGGAGAAATTAGGGAATCTAAGCTTACTGTAGATTAACATCCAGCACTTGTTTGACTTTAAAAGAAAGTTGTTTTTTTTATTACAGTTTTGTTTACTTAGCATAGCCTTACTTAACTTAGTTAGCTTCTCTTCTTTGTGAAACAACACATCTGGTCATGAAAAAGGTCTTTTGGTGAAAATTAAATTATAGAAAACACTACCAGAACTCAGTGATATGTTTAATAGTGAAAGTAAGAGCTTTTCTACATGCACAATGTCAAGGGAAGTCAAGGGAATGGGATTAAACTGCTGTGTAGTCTTAAGAAAATCACTTGTCGCCGAGGTTACCTGGCAAACATGGCTTGGACTCTAGAGACGTGGAAGATGGTCATGTGCTCTGACCTTGTTCCAGAGTGATGGCGAATCAGGGTAAGAAGGGAGGGTGCTGAAGTGATGCACCCATCATTCCTAGTGCCTACTATACAAGCCTGTTGTGTAACCTGGATGGGCTGGTGAAGACTTTGCACAGTGGTCCATATCTCCCATCATTAATGCAGGATGGCAAATAATATCTGCTCTGTGGTGGTCTCTCCTGTAAGGTCATTAAAAACAGGGTGAAAGGAGGATAACAAAGTATGCAGAAAAAGAGTAGGACTATAATCAAATTCTAGAAATGCTAAGTGCTCCTATATGCTTAATAAAGCTGAAAAATGTGTATTATGTGTAGAAACAAGGAGGTGGTTGTAATGTTTTGCTTGATCAGTGGATAATACTCAAAACCGAATCTGAAAGTATTCTGAGAATGAGTAGTGATAGTGAAAGAGTGAAAAGGTCAGACTATGATTTTTACTGGAACTGAAGTCATGCGGGTCCATCAGAACAGCCTCAGGCTCGTTAATATGATTCCCTTATATGTTCCTGTAAAGTGGTCTTGAGAACAAAACTGTTGACTTTGGCATCAAGGCTATGAGGTGCATGCCTATTGTGCTGAAATCTATATTTGTACCTCAGTTCAGCGCAGCTACTGCTGGTTAAGATTACATTTCTCTCAGTTTTGATGGATTCCCTCTCGCTCAGAGCGACTTGGATGGCACTGGATACAGTCAGTAATAGAGCGGTAGCCTTTGGTTGTGTGGCAGTTGTTGGCTCTGACTACAAAAGGCAGCTTATTCAACTGTTGGGAAATAAGCTTAATGCACAAAGGGCATAAATAAACTCCTGGGGATAATTTTAGGCGAGGCATGATTTGTTCTTTCCAGCTGCCCTCCTGCCCCGAGCGGCTGTGTTTGGGCTCTGGCCTTCCTCCGAGCAAGATTCTGTTGGGTTGGATTGAAACGGGAGCCGTTAAACCCTAATTTCTCTTTCTTTAGCTAAGAAAGTGAATTTTACGTTAACACCATTTGGTAGATTGTTTAATCCAGAGCAGGTTACAGTGTGATCTTTTACAGAGCTATGTGAGTGTTGCAATAGGGTTTTTATCATTACTGTGTTTTTTTTTTTCTTTTTTGAAATGACTATGGCAGCATATAGATCAGAAGCTGCTATAGATCAGACGATTATAGAAGTATTTATGGAAAGTAGGGGTGGGCAATATTATATCGTATACAATATATTGTGATGCAGAAATATCATGATATTAAAAATCCATATCGTGATAATAGGGCTGTTCTGTCTTAAAAGTAGTCCATTATTTAGGCTTTAGATGTATTTATTGTATAATTGTTTTAGTTTGCAGTTTATATGCATGCACTAAATATTCTGCAATATTTTTTGCTGCATTATATTATTTTATGATATATTATTTATTTTACTACATTATGATTATGCTGTTATACTCTTATACTATATTCCTGAAATTAATTAATTATTTTTCTGTTTTCCTATATCGCCAAGTATATCGTTATTGCAAAAATACCCTGAAATATCGTGATATTATTTTAGAGCCATATCTCCCACCCCTAATGGAAAGTGGTGTGGAGTATAGGATATTGGGGGAAAGGCATAAAGATAACACCAGTTTTTTGTTGTGTTGCCTCAGTATGTCAAACAACTAGAGCTTAGATTTGTTTACATTTTCAGCTACTGATGTAGTGGTTTGTGTGGCACAGAGGTAACATCTGTACCTGCCAGTTAGCTACCACATCGTGTGGGAGAATAAAGGTTAGAACCTTTACAGGAGGATATAACTATTGCCAAATTCATCATGAAATTTGTACACAATTTTAGAATCAAATGATGAAAAACAGTAAAAGTTTACATTATTTGTGTCATTTAAATAGATGCCTTTTTTTTTTGCCAACATAGTGTAAAAAAAATGTCTCAAAGGTTTTGAATGTCTAATAAATTATAAATAGATAAAAAGATAGAGCAGACTTTGGCCTATTGATTTGGTTGATAAAACAGTATGTACCTCTTTACTATACTTATATATATAAATTGTGAATACACTACTCCAACTAAGAGAAAATTCTATTCTATTTTATTACTGCATATGATATGATATATAGCACACCCCTAACTGAGATAT
Organism: Astyanax mexicanus; assembly: GCF_023375975.1. Taxonomy (NCBI): domain Eukaryota; kingdom Metazoa; phylum Chordata; class Actinopteri; order Characiformes; family Acestrorhamphidae; genus Astyanax; species Astyanax mexicanus. The sequence goes on along the minus strand of NC_064419.1, from coordinate 39,005,860 downwards.
TAAAAAATACAAGAGTTTTATCGGATTTGTCACAGAAGTCAATGATTCAGAATGTCTTTATACTAATAATGCGCTCCAAATATCTCTATATATCCAGGATTAAAGTAAAATAAATGATACTGGTCTTTAGTAGATATATAATGGGAAATGAGAATAGTATGAGTTTTTTTTTTCTTTTGCTAAAACAGAAAAAAGTAGTACCCTGATGTGATAAATAGGGGTGGGTGATTTGGCACGATATTTCAGGGTACATTATTGTTAATGATAATTATTGCGTGCACGCCCCTATATTTTAACAACTCTTAGCCTCGTAGACTACTCGTAGACCAGATTTGCGCCCCTGTTTATTTGTTTAGCATGATGTGTTTGGATGAATAGAGGATTACTAATGTGTCTTCTCTTTGTTTTCTGCAAACTAAGCCTGGGCGATGTATAAAAATAATGATTACAATATTATCTTGTTAGAAAATTGAGATTATTGATAATATTGTCTCCTCTATCCCATCATCCTATTGCCCAGGCTTTGTGCTGGTGTTTGTTTGTGTGTGAAAGAATGTTCTGTTCGTTTTTAGGCTCGCGTTTCACTCCCATGCTCAGCAGATTTGAACCTTTATGCAAAAGGGCAGCGGCCACGCAGAAAACCCACTTGTTTATTTGTACTGTGGTTTTTTTCATCATTTGACTTTTCTTTCCAGAATTACTTTAGGCATTTAAACTGCAGATAAATAAGTGTGCCCTTTGTCCATCAGAATCCATGTTTGTCAATTTTGTCTTCATTGCATATTCAAAATGTTTAGTTATCCAGTCAGTCAGAGGCCATTTGTAGTCCTGACTTTGACTCTGTGCAGCTCCTGGTGATTATGTAGGGAGAGAAGGGAAGAAATGGTACCTGTAGGGAGTAAACGGCGTGGTCTTCAGGGATTACTTGATATCGGGTCATTATGAAGGTAAAGTTACTGTCATAAAAGGCAGCTCAAGTCTTATTAAGACCTGCTTTAGCTGGATTATAGTATGATCAGCTTAGTAAGGCTAGAGATAATAGACATGAAATGCATGAAATTCTTTAGTGTGAGCATGCACAGAGGTTCCATGTAGAGATGCATTATCTAAACCTAAATTTTTTTGGGCACATTGGTTAAAATGTGTTTTTGTAAGGTCATAAGTGAGAATGAAAGATGATTTCAGAAAAATAGTGCTGTCAGGCGATGAAAAAAAAAAATCAAATTAATTACACGCTCATTGATTGATTAATGTAAATCACATTCATCGATTTTGGCCAAGATAATATTTTAAGCTGTACAGTTCAAAATAATTTAAAGAGGAAATAAGTTTTAATACGTTATTGTTTGTGATTATCTTATCAGAATGAACCGATTCATGAAATTAAGCAAAAATTATTTTAGCAAAAGTAATTTAGCAAAAATTTTAGCAGAAAAAAGTCTCCATCCTTTACAGTTATTCAAAAGAATTACAAAACGACATTAGCTCTTTATGGTAGAAGCAACATCAAACCGTTGAGTCTTTTACACCCATTTCCTGTCCTTTTATGACTGATTTGTTTGCGGCTAAAAGATGAGCAATGGTCCACCGAACACACCAGACAGTTCTGGGAGAGCATAGTGAGAAGTCTTTTTCAGACGAGGGTTTGGCATTTTAGCATATCAAAAGTAGCCTTTTAGGGGCGTCAAGTGGTCCAGCGGTCTGAAGCGCTGCCACTATGAGCGGGAGATTGCAGGTTTGAACCCCCGCTCATGCAACTTTGCCATCAAGCTCCCGGGGCACAGAGGGAGTAGGGCCAATTTTGTGCTTTCCTCCGAGCGCCTGGCTGCTCGGCAATGCTGCATCAGCAGCAGCTCGAAAAGAGGCGGTGGCTGACTTGACATGTATCGGAGGAGGCATGTGCTAGTCTTCACCCTCCTGGTGTTAGGGCATTACTAGTGATGGGAGAGTCCTAATGAGTGGGTTGGATAATTGTCTGTGTAAATTGGGACCCCACTAACTATAAAACACATCCTCATCGACTGTGCAGCCCATAACCATATAAGAAAATTTTACTATCAAGAACAGAACATCTTTTTGGGAAACACCCACCAGGGAAGATTTTAAAGTTTTTATCGGATCTTAATCTTAAACATCTAATATGACACACATGTAGAGGCCTATGTAATGTTTGAATCAACTGTGCATTTATATCTACGCTTTTAAAACCAAGTGTATGTAGCCAAATTTGTGCTGAAGTGGCAATAAAACCCCAACAACCAACCAACCAACTGTGTAAATTGGGGAGAAAATAGGAAAAAAAATAAAATAAAATTTAGGGGCATCAAGTGGTCCAGTGGTCTAAAGCACTGCCACTATGAGCAGCAGGTCGCAAGTTTGAACCCCTGCTCATGCAGCTTTGCTTTGCTGGTGAGAGGGGGAGTCCTAATGAGTGGGTTGGGTAATTGGCTGAGCCAGATTGGGGAGAAAATGGGAAAAAATCGGCGAGTTGTTTTCAGTCACCAGCAATCCATGCCAACTGATAATAGAACCACCACTGCTTTATACAAGCTGGAGGGTTGTGAGGAGTATAGGGGGAATATTGGGTAATATATGGGAGTATAGGGTCTTATCAGGAGTGTAGGGCAATGTAGGATGGTATTAGAAGTATAGGGAAGTGTAGATCATAGTAAAGAGAGTATAGAGTAATTTAGGATTGTATATGGTACTATAGGGGGATTATATGGTATTACACGGTACTATTGGTTTGTAGGGGAGTATAGGGGGTATATGGTAACATCAGGAGTATAGGGTGGTGTTGGGATAGGGAAGTGTAGATGGTAGTAAAAAGAGTATAGGGTAATTTAGGATTGTATAGGGTACTATAGGGGGATTATATGGTATTACACAGTACTATTGGGTTGTAGGGGGTAATAGGGGGTATATGATAGTATCAGGAGTATAGGATAATATAGGATGGTGTTGGGATAGGGTAGTGTTGATGGTATTAAAGAGAGTATAGGGTAATTTAGGATGGTATAGGGTACTATAGGTGGATTATATGATATTACATGGTACTATTGGGTTGTAGGGGAGTATAGGGGGTATATGGTAACATCAGGAGTATAGGATAATATAGGATGGTGTTGGGATAGGGAAGTGTAGATGGTAGTAAAGAGAGTATAGAGTAATTTAGGAATGTATAGGGTACTATAGGGGGATTATGTTGTATTACAAGGTCTTATTGGGTTGTAGGGGAGTATAGGGGGTAAATGGTACTATCAGGAGTATAGGGCAATATAGGATGGTGTTGGGATAGGAACGTGTAGATGGTAGTAAAGAGAGTATAGGGTAATTTAGGGTTGTATAGGGTACTATAGGGGGATTATATGGTATTACACGGTACTATTGGGTTGTATGGGAGTATAGGGGATATATGGTAACATCAGGAGTATAGGATAATATAGGATGGTGTTGGGATAGGAACGTGTAGATGGTAGTAAAGAGAGTATAGGGTAATTTAGGGTTGTATATGGTACTATAGGGGGATTATATGGTATTACACGGTACTATTGGGTTGTATGGGAGTATAGGGGATATATGGTAACATCAGGAGTATAGGATAATATAGGATGGTGTTGGGAGTATAGGGAAGTGTAGATGGTAGTAAAGAGATTATAGGGTAATTTAGGATGGTATAGGGTACTAAAGGGGGAGTACATGGTATTACAAGTTACTATTGGGTTGTATAGGGGAGTATAGTGGGGTGTAGGGTAATATCAGGAGTATTGGGTAAAATAAGATTGTGTATAGAGAGGGGTATAGAGTAGTGTAGATGGTAGTAAAGAGACAAGTTGGGTAATTTAGGATAGTATAGTGTACTATAGGGAATTATATGTTATGACAAGGTACTATTGAGTTGTTTAGAGGAGTATATTGGAGCTTTGGGTAATAGCAAGTATATAGGATGTCTTTAAAAAGAAGAAAGATTTAACAAAGCCTGCTGAATGTTCCTGAAGGTCTTTTGCACTCAAACAGGGTTTTCTTCTCTTTGAATCTTTTTTTTTTAAATTTCCTTCCAGACCACAGCTTGACCTCCACTGTTCCTGTTCCATTCAGGAGAGCAGAATTCAAGCCCAGCCAATCTAATTACCTCACTTTGGTGCTTCTTTGGCAGAAGCTTTTTTATTCAGTATATTTTCTTGTTTGGAAACTTTGTACAGTAAGGTTAATCTTGTACAGAAAGGTGAGTGTAATGCGTCTGCTTTCAGATTAGAATTTTGCTAGTAGACGGAGTGCATGGCGTGTCTGCCGCTCAGAAAGTGTTCATGTATAATCAACATAGTTATGAGACAGCTCATGTCCTGTTCACTGGAAATGAGAAGAATAAAAACAAACATGAATGGCCTGACTTGTAGTTCAGCAGTAAATTATAGAGCAGGTCTTTATAGAGATTTTACATTACTGTTTATATTGGTGAGGAATCCTTATGCTTTTCGAAATTCATACAGTCAGAAAACTGTGCTTTTGACCCTCATAACCTCACAAAAATACTGAATACTCTACTCCACGGTCATTAGACTACATAAATCATATTTTCCAAACTTCCTCACTTATTATTTTCACTTTTGATTTCCTGTCAAGGCATAAAGGACAGTTTTGGTAAAAACTTGCATTTGATGGAAACATGGTTGTTGCAGAGATGCTAACTTTTTTTTATTGTTCATGGTGATCTTGTTCTGTTCCGAAAATGCATTTACATTTTCAGAACAGGATGGACAGCTTAAGGTTTACCCTAGCTAAGCATGGGGCCAATGTTATTAATTGCTAAACATGCAGCAAGTGTCTTCAGTTCCTTTGAAAAGAAAACAGTATGACAGGCAATGATAATTACTTTCTTAAAGGGACAGTATTGTCCCAGGATGACAGGGTAGATAGGGAATTCTCAGACAAGTTTAAATAACTTGAAAATAGCTATTTGATACATATGTAAATGAATAATGTTTAAAATATGAAGACATCTTCAATCATTTTAGAAAGGAAATTGATGTTATTTAACCTCTTTAAATAATTTTTCATCTAAACATGTCAAGCATATCAGATACAACTATATAAATATGCACTGTATAAAAAGTACTACTACTATTAAAATGAAGGTTAAGGTTCCTCTATATTTGTAATAATGTGTCGATTTCATAGTCAATATTTAAAAAACATATTGTTACACAGCATTTATATGAAATTTAAAAGTGCATTATATTATTATTGAATCTAATACAATATAAATATGCATATCCTCTATAATCACTGCAGTTGTCCAGGTCAAAACAGGTAAGCACTTCTTCTTCTAACAGTCTGTTCCTTTGGATGTTAGCCAGCATCTGCTTTCCTGTATCAGCTCCGTTAAACCTATCATTCCTCCCTGTTTAGATAACAGGGGAAGCATACTCTCCTGCTCTGTAAACTCTATTTATGAGAAGATCTGTTTAGGCGTACTCACCAGCAGCAACCTGATGACTTCAGTGAATCATCAAAACAACTTGAGGGGAATGCATGGAAGCCACGCTCTGCTCTGAGTCAGTCTTGTTGCTTTTGTATGGGTTTCCTGCACTTTTGCACAGGCCATTGTGCGCATTGGAGTGAAAAGATATCCCCCGAGTCCAAAGCCAGTAGATTGTTTGGTGCCATTGAAAGAGGGAGGGCGGGAGCGAGGAAAGTGCTTGGGTTATTTTATCAACTCAAACGATGACCTGTCAGTGATCTGTCTTTAGAATAGAAGCCTTACGTATCCGTTGACAGTGTGTCACATTTGAAAACCATTATGCAGGCCAGTCAAGGTCTGAGAACATAAAGGAAATGGGTGTTGGTTCCCTCACTTGTCGGAACTGTTCTGAACGGTGTGTCAATAAAAGGCTGTTTGCTGTGTGGGCACACGCTGGCCAGCCTTCAGCAAAGGTAGTCAGGGGAGTTCCTAATGAAGGTGCTCAAGCTAGCACAACAACAAAACAATGGGAAGTTTTATTTGTTGCTTGGAACTCAATTTCTGAATTTTAATTGTAGCATAAAGAAATAATAATAAAAAAAAGAGAGCTTACACAAAGAATATCCAATTTACCGCATTTAGCTTTATGCTAACGTAACAGGAACATTCTTACTACAAGGCTAGTAACAATGACCTTATCATTGATGTTAATGCTAGCAAAACAACACTGAGTATATACTGTAGGTTTTATCTGTGGCTAGAATCTTCTTTTTGAAGCAACAGTCAAACTGGTATAGCTTCTGGTAGCCCCAGGTGTACAGTTGTTGATCAGCTGGGACATGTTTGGAGTCTCCAAAAGAAGTTACTCAAGCACAACAAAATAATGGGAAGTTTTTTTGTTGCTTAGAACTTAATTTTCTGAATTTAAATTATAGCACAGAGAAAAAATAAATGCATGTTATGAGATTCAACTGTCTGTAGCTCTCTAATATAGAGAGCTGTCACAAAAAATATCCAATTTACCACATTTAGCTTTATGCTAATGTAACAGGAAAATTCTTATCACCAGGCTAGCAAAAATGACATTATCATTGTAGGGTTAAACACATGAACATAAAGAAAATGGGTGTTGGTTCTCTCACTTGTCAGAACTGTTCTAAATGGCATGTCAATAAAAGGCTGTTTGCTGTGCGGGCACTCAAAGCAGATGTTAATGCTAGAACACAACAATGTGAATATATAAAGCATGTTATAAATGTGACTACAATCATCGTTTTAAAGCAACAGTCAAACTGGTATAGCTTCTGGTTGCCCCAAATGTACAGTTGTTGATCAGCTGGGACATGTTTGGAGTCCCCAAAGAAGGTGCTCAAGCTAGCACAACAATAAAACAGTGGGAAGTTTTATTTGTTGCTTAGAAAATAATTTATTGAATTTTAATTGTAGCATAGAGAAAATAAAAAAATACAACTTTAAATGCATGTTATGAGATTCTGTAGCTCTCTAATTTAGAGAGCTGCCACAAAAATACTAAATCAATTACCACATTTAGCTTTATGCTAATGTAACAGGAACCTTCTTATCACCAGGCTAGCAAATGTTTCATTGTAGGGTTAAACACATTAACATAAATAAAATGGGTGTTGGTCCTCTCACTTGTCAGAACTGCTCTGAATGGCATGTCAATAAAAGGCTGTTTGCTGTAGGTGCACACACTGGCCAGCCTTTCAGAAAAGGCACTCTAGGGAATTCTCAAAGGAAATGTTAATGCTAGCAAAACAACTCTGTGAGTACTGTATTTTTCGCACTATAAGACAGACTTAAAATCCTTTAATTTTCCCAAAAGACGTTAGTGTGCCTGTTAATCCAGTGCATCTTATGTATGAATTTTACCAGTTTACTAACCCCGGCTAGCTCTGCTGGAGTAGCATAAGCTTTACCCACTAACAGCGCTCGCTATTTCCCAGTTCAGAGGGGAATATTATTGTCCCGTATCTTGCTCCTATCCCTGGCTCGCACTGCTGGAGTGGTTAGCTGCTAATGCTAATGCTCCAGCCTAGTGCTGGAGAAATTCAGGAATCTAAGCTTACTGTAAATAAGCAGAAGCGCTATACTCACCCCAATAAAAAGTTTTCAATAGTGAAATCTGTGTAGATTAACACCCAGCGCTCGTTTGACTTTAAAATAAGATCTTTTTTATTAATTTTGTTAACTTAGCTTAGCTTTATTTAACTTAGTCAATATGGACAGAGTATAGATTCTTATAATGACATGCATTACTCTTTCCACTCCTGCGTTCACTCAGCAAACTCTCTGATCACATCCTTTAGCACTTTACATATAAGTTCCAAAAACAGTTGGTGAATAGAAAATTGGGCCAAAGATTATATAGTGTGAATCTGGCCTAAAATGTAGAGAAAAATCACACTTTAGGGTTATTTTTACAAAATAATTAATAGTACTTGGAATTTAGCTAAGCTAACAGGCTGCAGTTATAATAAAAGATTTTCCAAATGTGAGCTTAAAGTGTTTTGTCATAAGCAAAGTGAAATATTGAAGTCTTTTATGTTTTAATGTGTTTTTTTTTTTGAAAAAGGCACTTTTGGATGCAAAGAAAAATGGAAAGAATGTTTGCTTTTTTGTGTTAAGAGTGGTTGGAAGTTTCTAGATGAATTTAAAATAAATCAGCCAAATTGTGTTCTTTTTTTGTTGATTTTTAAAAGATGGCCGTATGCTACAGTTTGAGAAAAAACATGAAAAAGTGTGTAAATTAGCTATAAGTTGCATGTTAAACATTGTGCATTTAATTTGTTTGTTCCACAAATGTGTGCGTTATGATTTTAACACACATATGAGCAGTTGTATGTTTTGTGGGGGTTTATTAAGCAATGAACTTTGCGTAGTTTAATGTACCTTATTGTAAAACTGTAGCCAAAGTGGGGTGTGTAATCTTTCAATGTTTGTTTGCTGCTTTAGCTTAAGAGCAGCACTGCACTGACGAGCAGTTCAGTTTTTTTTTTTGTGATTTCTTTCATTTATAGAGTATGTAAGTGTAAGCAGTTGTTTGCTTGCAGCCATTTTTGATGCAAGCCTTTTTTTATTTGCCAAGATGTTTTTGAAGCGAGGTTGAGCTGCTGACAGGCATGGCTGGCGTTTTGGTCCGCGTGTCCTTTAATTTAGCTCTATTAGCACATGGAGCTGGAATGCTGGGTAAAGGGTGTAGTCCGGACAGCTTCTCCAAAATCCGCAGGCATCGTTTGGTCTCCGGGATCCTCCTCTTTAATGATAGAGCGACTGAGAGAGGAAAATCCCAGGCTTTGAAGTCTGTTCAGGGTTCAGGGTGGCCGAGGTGTATGATATGCCAAAACTGGATCTGAGCTGACGTTGGAGCTGAAACAACACATCACCTCTTTTGTGAGAAAATCTCATACCTCTCATTTTTGGAAGTTTTGAAGTTTTTTTTTTTCTGTCTTTTGAAAGCCGATGCTGTTTCACATTCTGCATTATGAGTGTTTTACAGCTCTGTCGGATGAAGCAAAACTGTAAAGACTTCAGCTTCTGAAACTGTTTGATTTTGAGATTTGTCATTTTTTAAACTTTGAGGTTTTAATGTGATTATGTGCAGCATTAAGAAAAAAATACCCACACTCAAACATAAACCATTTTTTTCTTAATGTAATGTTCAAAACACAGTATTATGTTTCTGCACACAACACTTGTGTTTAGCATACACTTAGCATGAATATCAGTGAAGATTAAACTTTTTGACAGTTTAGCTGATGGAAGATGAAAAATTGTGATTAAGATTTCTTTCATTACTATTCTATCCACTTTGCATAGCTTGATGCTACCACCACCATGTTTAACAGTTACAGTATAGTACAGTTACAGTGTTCTTCAGATTGAATGCCTTGCCATTACTAATCCAACATACCTCTGGGTATTTGTGCCCACAGTATGGCCCACAGCTAGTAGGCACTGTATTAAAATCAGCTTTTAAAGGAGCTAAAGACTGGTTAAATAATGATCAGGCAGGTCTTGAGGCATAAGCTACATTCACATTACATCCCTGAAACGCCTCACATGCGCACATTGATATGTGTAGAAACGTCACCTTTTGTACCAACAACAAAAAAATGCCATATTTGAGAGACGACTCGTAGCTTTATAAAGAAAAATGGATGCGTTTGTTAGCAGCTCATCTTTTGCTCAGTTGGAGAAAAAACAGCAGGTCTGAAGTTCAAACTCAGGTCGAGGAGGTGAAAAAAGGCCAGGCTGTTTGCTTTTGCTGTTTTTACAGTTATAGCTGCACAGCCGCACCAAGAGATAGTGTGTGGGTTCGAGAGAGAAGCATATAGCGCATGTGTATAAGCAAAAAGATGCATGAATTCAGATTTGACTGTTCACATTCATGTCGCATGTCCATGGATCGGATTTGTATCCGGTTTAAGACCACATATGAAAGTGACTCAAATCTGATTTGAGAAAATCAGATTTGGCATGTTCACACAGCCATGAAAAAATCCTGTCTAAGCACCATTGAGCAAAAAATCTGATTTGAATCACTTTAGCCTGGTAATGTAAACATAGCTATACATAGTCATACAGATTCATAGGAGAAGAATATGATTAATGTAAATGTCAGCATAATGACATTACTGCATCTTTTTAACATAAAGTCACAAACAAATAGTCACAAAAATACTTACATTACATTACATTAGCCATATTGTTCACGTTCTCTAAATATATTTGTGTGTCTTTTCCAGCCCACACATTATCTTCCTGTCCCAGAGTGTGTTGGTGGGTGAGAGAGGCCTGTGTGGTGCGAGGATGTGCCATGAAATCGCCCACTCCTGGTTTGGCTTGGCCATTGGAGCGCGGGATTGGACGGAGGAGTGGATCAGCGAAGGCTTTGCCACCTACCTGGAGGACGTGTTCTGGGCCAAAGTCCAGCAGGTATCTGCTCCACTGCGGAATCAGCAACATGGTCAAAAACAGCCTGCCTTTTTTATACTAGTTGTTCTGGCAGCTTTATCCTTTCAGATTTGACATATTTGTTGTGTCCCCCAGTAGAGCGCTCTGTGGCTTATCATCATTACAAAAAAAGCATCTTTGAACTGAGTTCAAAAATCCATCATCTCTTTACACTTTAAAAAATGATTGCTTGTTTTTGTGTTTTAGTAATAGTGATAGTTAAGGGTGGGACAAAATATTGATATCACAATGTATCGTATCATTTTAGTTTGCGATACATTATCTATCATGGTACAGATGTCATAGTTTAGGATGTGTAGTCTACAGCTCTGGAAAAAATTAAGAGACACTTCAGTTTCTGAATCAGTTTCTCTGATTGTGCTATGTATAGGTATATGTTTGAGTAAGATGAATATTGTTGTTATATTCTATAAAAAGAGGGTCAACATTTCTCCCAAATTCCAAATAAAAATATTGTCATTTAGAGCATTTATTTGCAGAAAATGAGAAAAGGCTGAAATAACAAAAAAGACGCAGAGCTTTCAGACTTCAAATAATGCAAAGAAAACAAGTTCATATTCATAAAGTTCATAAAGAGTTCAGAAATTAATATTGGGTGGAATAAACCTGGTTTTTAATCCCAGTTTTTATGCATCTTGGCATGTTCTTCTCCACCAGTCTTACTCACTGCTTTTGGATAACTTAATGCCACTCCTGGTGCAAAAATTCAAGCAGTTCAGTTTGGTTTGATGGCTTATGATCATCTATTTTCCTCTTGATTATATTTCAGAGGTTTTAAATTTGGTAAAATCAAAGAAACTCATTTTTTTTAATTGCTCTCTTTTTTTTCCCGAGCTGTATAATGTGCAGTGTGTGTCTATAGTATGTACAGTAAAAGTCCACTTTTCCACTAGTGATTATAGTAAGGGTGATCAGATACAAAGCAGCTGTGTCTCATGGATGCTAAATAATGCTGCATTGGGGTCTTCTGCATTAGAGTTGCACGGTGTACCGAAGGTTCGATTCTTTTTCGATACTACGTCATCACAAACGATTCGGTTCTTTAGCGTTCGATACTTTCGATACTGTATATAGCCCAGTCACTAGCTTCAAATGAGTCAAATTAGTAGGCGCGATTTGATTCAGTTCATAAGAAAACTGATTCACACCGCAGCAGTCGGTGTGGCAGGATTCAGATAAACTTAGTGTTCTGAACAAATGAATCGATTCACGCGCAAGCCAGCAGAGCAGCAGCGAGTGTAGAATGGCGACGGCTAAAATAACAGATGTCTCTCGTCCGCGACTTGTGGACAAAACGGGCGCGAGGAGTGAAGTGTGGGAAAATAGTCTGAGATGTAGGCATCTGTTTTTTATTGATATTTTTATTTTTAAATAAAATAACGAAAATAACGAAAACTGAAAGTGAAACTAAACTACTTTATTTATTAGCGCTGTTTTCACTCCCGCAGTTGTACAGCGGGGGGTGTTGTGCCGATTCTGTCCGCGAAGCGGGAGTCGGATTCAGTAGCGGATTCGGCACAAGCGCGGCGGCACCTCGCGCTCCGCGGTGTTGGTTGTAAGCGCTCGCGCTAGCCGCAAAATACGACAGAAAACACTGAGGGAGCTGCAGAATTATGTGTGGGACTAGAATATGAGCAAGAGGAGATAAAAGAGAACCTTTACCTGTGAGTAGCTCACATCAGAACACGCAAATCTCTCTCACTCTCTCTCTCGCTGTGTCTCTTTCTCTGTGTCTCTGTCTCTCGCACGTGTACGCCTCCGCGTTTGACCTGCAGCACTGTGTTTAGCTGTTCTTAAAAATCATTTTAATTAAATAATAGTTCTATGCTTCTATGTTACAGTGTTATTTAACATAATAGCAGACAAGCACCCTGATCTCTACAAAGAGCTGAGAAGTCGACAGGTTAGTGGAGTTAGTCAAGATACACTCTGTCTGTAGCTTTACTAAGATTTACTAGCGACTGCTTATTAAAAACGGTAAACGGTTGATTAATAAAATGGAGCAGTGAGTGTTAAAATGAACATAACATTGTAATGTTCTTCTGTCTCTTTATTTTCCTTATTCAGAACTTAATTTCTGCCCGCCCGTCAGGTTCACATAGTCAGGCTACCATTACCTCTGGTTTTAGTTTTAGTTTTTAGGAAGTGTTTAGATAATTATGTTATAGTTAAGGTTATAATAACGAAACTTGTTTTTTGTTCAAATGTTTCATTTTAGAATAAAAACGTTTGCACCTATTGTTCAGTGTTCAATCCAGTTCAGTCAAAAATAAACATTTTATGTTCAGATATTTTAGGTTTTTTTTTCTTCCAAGTATCGTTTTGGTATCGAGAATCGTGATACTACAGTTGGTATCGGTATCGAAGTCAAAATTTTGGTATCGTGACAACCCTATTCTGCATTGTAAATGTGGGTTAGTCACAGTTTTAGTCAGATGCTGCTAATCATAATCAATACTACAGAAAGGGAATGTCACAAGATTACACCTCATAACTTATACAGGTGTATCTGTTGGATTGGGGGTATTGCTTTATATGTATAAATTACTTTATGTAGGCAACATGTGTTTTTCCCACCGACATATCAGAACACATCTGCACTCCTGAGTGTGCTGGATTGACTCTGCCTGAATCTCAGTCATAAATGGCTCCTTACTCCACATACTCTACATGAGTCATGGAACCATCTCCCTCTTTTTGATTGGATGGTTTAATGCTGGTTTTACTGATTGTGGCGGCCAGTAAAGCAGCACATCATTTCCATAGTAGTTTCATTTTGAGCCGGTTGTAGTGGAGTGATGGTTTTATGTGGGTTGCCGGCATGGCGCTTGTGGTAGGCTTTGAAGCCCTGTACTCCCAGCTAGATGAAAGATGGCTAGTTTGAAAACAGCGGAAACTTCGGGACTACAGATATTAAAAGTTTTTATATAAAACCTTCCTATAAAACCTATTAAAACCTATAAAACCTGTCCACACTGCTTTTAATACATTGCCCATCAGTGCTGCAGGTTCTGTCTGTTTATCATGCTTCTAACACAGTGGTGTGAATAGAGTGCTAAGCAGAAACAAAATGATTCCATTAGATTAACCCTGATCTAAGCAGAGGTTCCCAAACATGTTCATACAGAGACCCACTTCTACCTCCTTTTAATCAAAATACTGTTCTTCCACTCAACAATAAAATATTATAGAATAATTGCTAATGTCAGTATGGATTAGATTTTAGATTGGTCGGCCTGACCCAACCCATCCCATACACTGTCTTTTTGATCCCCAGCCCGATTTAAACCTGACTTTTTTGAGTATGAAGAGCAATTAAAACATTTTCTGGCTGTTTGAATGAGCGAAATCTGTTCAGAATTATGTTAACATTGCAACACTGAAGAAGACCTTTTATTCAAGAAAAAATGTTTATTAGGAACAGATCTCAGAAAGTTTCGTTTAAGAATAGAAAAAAATTCTGAACTAACACTTTTTTGTATTGAGCTTATAGTCTAAAAGAATTTTTAAAATTAATTTAAAAGCCGTTTGACATGTGGTAGGATGGTCCCCCCTTAAATGTGAGTCTTGGTCCTCCCAAGGTTCCTTCGTCCTCCTGCAGCTCTGAGGGAGTTTTTCACTGGGGGTTCTGTATTCTGTATTTTCTATGTTTAATATTTTGCCTGACTCTTTGTCCTGTGATCATGTTTCTGTAAAGCTGCTTTGTGCCAACACCAGTTGTAAAAAGCGCTATATAAATAAATTTGATTTGATTTGATATTTGCAACAAAAAAAAAGGCTATGCACTGCACTGCACAGCCCTGCAAGTCAAGTGCTTAATACGGACAAGTAGTGTGCACTCAGTTTGATTTGTTACTTTGCTATATTGTTATTATCACTCCATAGCTTTGTGTAAAAAAATATCATAAAAAAAAAACTGATGCTGTATCACCGACTATTCTCTTGAGCCTGACCTGGCGCGAGGAAAGTGGTGGAAAATTTCGGCCGAACCCGAGAATCTAAGCTCTAGTATGGATAGTCTGATACACTTCTATTCCTAAAGTAAAATGTAGGCATGCTGTGTTTAAATTGGTTCTTATCAATATTGTCAGCAAGAGGAATGTCTTTTCTCTCAGTTCACATTAAATATTGTTATTGTCCGTGTCTGAAATGTTGCACCTCAGACAGGATTTTAAGACTGGAAGGTGCCCACTCATGTCTGAATCGAAATGTAGGATTCTAGAGACTTCTTTTTTTATTGGGTGAAAATGCTAATGGATAATAATGACACAGCTAAATGCTTAAATATAACAGTGAGCTGTCGATGTCTTGGCAACATCAGGATGTTTTGTTGTCTTTGTAATTCAGTTACAGAAACCTTAATCAATGCACTGCCTTCTGAGACAGCAAGGCATTAAGTCAGCAAGCTACTTCCAGATATTGGCATGAGGGTGCAGTCTTTACGATTTTTTTGGTGTTCTGATAAATACTATCAGTGTACTGGGAACTACCTTGCAACGTTTTCATGGGGGGCTCACATTGTTGGATTGTGGGTTTTAGGTGAGCCCTTGGTTTTCACTTGTTATTTCTGGGACCCTGTATTGTATTGGGCCAATCTTTAAGATAGCAGTGGATGTGCAGAATCTCTAGTGCATCATTGTCCTGCTCTTATAGTAGTTGATTGCAGGAATAAGTCACAGGCTACCGACAATTCCACAGTAAGATTTGAAGTGGATTTGCTGATGGGTTGGTGCCACATGCTGTTTGGCAGACTGTGCTCCTGTTATAGGGTTTGCATGACTGACCTAGAATTTGTGAGCAGTGTATTGCTTTGGCATTTCAGTTTTGCGTTGTGATGATGATGATGGGATAATCATCTCATTATTTGTATTTTTATTGCTTATCTCTCTCTCTCTCTCTCTGTCTCTCTCTCTTTCACTCACATAAACTCCCTGACCCTTGCTCTTTCAGCTGGATCGCAGCGAGGAAGAGGAGCAGAGGCAGCTGAAGGCTTTCCTGCGTTGGAGGAGGCTGAAGGATGAGTTGGTGAACTCAGAAGAGGAGCTGCTGGTCCTCAGGTCTGACCGGTCACCTCTCACACCCTCACTATCTGCCTCTCTTATGCAGCATATAGCCTCATTAAAGATAATGGTGTGCAACTGCCACAAATATTCACACACATATACACGCACACACAGTTGCATTTTAGCGCAGCCATTATTGTCTCCAGTAGTTTCCAGTAGTATTACACACACTGGGTGTTGGGATAAGCTTGCATATTATTGTGCCTTTTATGGGTTCTCCTTAGTCAATGCTAGATCAGTTAATAATAGTCAATAATATTATGAATTATTCTAACTTTTGGACAAGGCTGTGGTCGAAAACCATTCGTTATACATATGCAGAGATGTACAGTACACCAAAAATTTGTTAGGCTAGATCTGTACCGTATTTTTTGCACCGCACACTGTATTATAAGGCGCATCATCAATGAACCTCTATTTTCTGTTTTTTTTTTTATACATAAGACACACTGGATTATAAGGTGCATTTTAAGAGACACTATAAGGAGCTTTTAATTCAGCAGGTCTCACTGCGAGGTGGTGGTGAGGGGAAAAGACTTTCTTTTAAAGTCAAACGATCACTATATGTTAATTTACACCGATTTCTCTCCTAAAAACTGTCTATTTGGGTGAGTAACACACTTGTGTGTATTTAAAGTAAGCTTAGATTCCCGAATTAGCATTAGCAGCTAACATGGTTAGCGGGTAATGCTAATGCTGCTCCAGCAGTTGTAGCCAGGGTTAGCAGCAGACTACAGGCTGATACTACTCACCTCTGAACAGGGAAATAGCGGTTAGTGCCTAATGCTAATGATATTCGAGCCCCGGTGCTGGAAAACTAGGAACACCCACATTATATTGGTTGTGAGGTGTTACTTTGTGGCTAAGATTGAAATGGCCCATGTTCTGTGGCAAAGTGATGTGAATTATTGGAGTTTGAACAAGGCCTGATAGTGGAAGCATTTCATCTCTAAGGTTGTTCATCTATTTAACATTCCTGTTACTGAATGTAAAGAATGTTAGAATTTTAATCGTTCAGTAAAATTGAGAATATGGAAATTCTTAGTTTTACATATGAATTTTCTCCACAATTTAGTGATTTAGTAATTTCCAATTCCCAACCACGAATTAGAACTTTGCCTTTAACACAGTGCTACTAGTGATGAAAGACGTAAACTGAGGACAGTAGCTACACTGGGAACATTCTAATTGCAGTATTTCTGTTCATTTCAATTAGTTTTAATATTCACTAGTGTTTATACAGGTGAGAACCTGTTCAACTTTTCAGTTGAAAAATCATCCTGGCTCAATACTGTATGTATTTTGTCTGCTGATAAGCAGGTCTTTGCTATAGGGCTGTTGTCAAAAATACATCTTGGGATATGATGCAGCCTGAAGTTTACAGTCTTCTAGACTTCCACCCTCAAGTCAGATGAAAAGTTCTAGGCTTTTTCTTGCCCATTCTCCTGCGCTCTCGCTTCTTTCCTGCCTTTAAAGATCTTCTGTTTCATCTTCTCTACCTTTATTTGATTAAAATGGATATGGATAACAGGCAGATCATTACTAATGTGTCACTGCTTCAGGAGGATGTGAATTGGTGTGTGATGGAAGAGTGGAGAGCGCAGTGCCTGTTGGAGTAGTTGTTTGGGTTTTGCAGAGGTTGTGGGTGGGAGTACTTTACCCTTAAGAGAGAGAGAATAAGTGTGTGTGTGTGTGGGAGCAAAATCTACAGATCCGTTTTGGAATTTCAGTGCGACATTACCTGCAGGTTTTACTGATCTACCTGACAGTCTATATCTGGGGCCCTTCCACTCACCCCTCCACTAACAGTAATCTCTAGCTCAAATGCTCAGACTGTTAATTTTAGAGTTGCAGAGTGTAATATAAAGATAATATAATGTTAAGACAAGCCTGATTTGCATTCTAAAGGAGAAATAACACAATAGCAGCATAATAGACTCATCATCAATTAAATGGAGCAAAAAATTATTGTTTTGTTTTATTATTATATTTTAATTTTTTCCCCAATTTACAAGGCCATTTACCCATCCCACTCATTAGAATTCCCCCAATTACTTACTAGTGATGCCCCAACACCAGGAGGGTGAAGACTAGCACATGCCTCCTCTGATACATATGAATCGGCCATCGCCTCTTTTCTAGCTGCTGCTAATGCTGCATTGTCTCGGAGGAAAGCGAAGCAACTCGGTTCTGATACATCAGCTCACAGACGCCTTGTGCTGATCAGCATCACCCATTGGAGTGATGTGGGGAGAGAGCGCCATCTACCCACCCAGAGGGAGCAAGGCCAATTGAGCTTTCTCAGGGCTCTGGTAGCTGATGGCAAGCTACATGAACGGGATTCGATCTCCTGTTCATAGTGGCAGTGCTTAGCCCGCTGGACCACTCAGAGACCCAATATATGATCTAGAATGTTGACTGATATGAGAAACCCTTGGTCATATTTATTGAGCAATACATACAGAAGTATGTCAGACATCTCTGCGTGGAGATGTAGAGGTTCCTAATGGTGTTCTGTGATGATCTATCCCATGCAGCTTAAACATTTAAGCATATATAATTTTGTGTTGGAGTGTGGCGTGCTGGTTTCTAGTCCAATAGCATCCTCCAAACAGTCAGAGATAAGACATAGATAAGACTGGCGAAATGGCAGATTATGGCATCTGTATCTTCCAGGCAAGCTCTTGAGGTGGCAGCAGTATATGGATGAGCATTATCATGTTCAGAAAAAGAAAAGTAGGGCTGCAAGAGTGGTTCAGCACTTTTTTTTGTTGTATATGTAGTTTTTAAGATTTTTTTTGGTTAGATTACACAACGACCTTGATTAATTAAAGAACACATTAACATGCTCATATTGCATCCTTCAGCAAATGCTTTATCACCGTTATAAACTGATGTATTGACCCAAAACCATTGACTGATATTCTACACTAACAGTAACGACAGTTGATGAATATGACTCAACATGCTCCTCTCTGAACATCTCAGACAGCGTACATGTGAGTCTGTTATTAGTGATGAAAAATGTGTTATGAAATGTGTGGGAAAGACATTTATTAAAATAATTAAATGTCATCAGTGATGTTACACTGCTGCCATAGATCAAATGAGCAGCTCGTAGTTGTGTCTCACGCTCATGTGTATGCAGTCCGCAGGCACGCCGTGCTGAGATTGCCCTTGACAGTTTTACAAGCAAAATGCAGCCAGTTTTCTGAGGCACTGTCACGGCATGCTGAAATCCAGACCTGGCACTGTTTAAAAAAAAATAATAATAATAAAAAATAGGACTGGCGTGAAAAAAACTCACATGCACCAAACACTCACTGTGTGATAGGGCTGGATTTTGTGAAATAAAACGGTCATGAATTCCAATAACTTAAATATTCTATTTAGGAATATACAATTCAAGGGCATCCCTAATTCCTCTACTCATCCCAGAATTACTGAATGGACCACCAAAGTTCCAGAGAACACAGTTAAGTTCCACTATTCCACAGCATAATGCTGAGGAGCTTTATACCAGACTAGCTCATAGGTTCATGTTTATCGGCTCTAGAGAGTCTTGTTCTATTGGCAATACTTTTTTTTAGTGGGTAGACAAACATCAGTGAAACAAAAAAGATGCAGAGCTTTTAGACCTCAAATAATGCAAAGAAAACAAGTTTATATTTATGACGTTTTAAGAGTTCAGAAATCAATATTTGGTGGAATAACCCTGTATTTTGATTACAGTTAAATTTCTGCCACTCCTGGTACAAAAATCGAAGCAGTTCTTCTTGGTTTGATGGCTTGTGATCATCCATCTTCCTCTTGATCATATTCCAGAGGTTTTTAGTTTGGTAAAAAAAAAAAACCTCATAATTTGTGTTACGACCCGGTCTAGGGTCAGGCCGTAACAGAAAATGAGAGTGGGCTCTCTCCCCAGACCCTCTGCCAGACCAAACACCAGACACTGAAAATAAATTAAATAAGAACGATTTTATTGATAAAATGAAGGGAATATGACTTCAGGAGTGAGCATAGGCCAAAAAAACAAATAAACCAACTAACAAACAAAGACAACTAACTGAACCTGCAAAATAAAGAAAACAAAATACATAAACTACCCTGACTCCCTGTCACCAAAACAGGAGAAAAAGGTAGCAAAACAAAATGGCACTCACCCCCTACTTTACCCAAAGACTAACGTATATTGAAGCAAAAACTAAAGCAACACACAGAAAACAAAATGGAGGTGCCGGGTTAGTCTGAGCAGGAAGTTGTTCCAGGTCAGGAAAGGGGAGGAGCCCTGAACGTCTCTCCCAGGTCAGGTTTCCTCTTGCCCTTTTATAGAGTGCGCCCCTGGTGGCCAATCATGGTCCTACAATCAAAAACTAAACACAAACAGCACAGAGGGCATACAAAGAAAAACCAATACGACCAGGGGTCGTAACATTTGTAAGTGGTTGAATATATCCTATCACATATTTCCTATCACAAAAACTCAGCAATATTCAAGTTCTGCTTGAATATTTACCCTCTTTTACTGCAAAAAATTAGTTATTTTAGCCATTTTGATCCCCTAAACTCCATATTTAAGCCTTATACTTCTTCTGCAATTATTTACAACAGTTTCTTAGACTTATATATCAGGCTTACTAAATGTAGCAGTTTATCCCTTAATCTCCATATTTACGCCTCATACATGATTCCTGTAATGATGTGCATCAGTGTCATGCGCCCTAAAATGAAACCTTGTGGAACGCCATAATGTTGGAGTCACTTAAAATAGCATTTTTTCACTTTAAAATTAATCATTTTAACTCCTTAAACTCCATATGTGAACCAGTGGGCCTCCACAATTTCAGGTTAAATAAATTGTTCTACAACAGTTTTCATGTTTTTGACAGTTAATCTTAACAAAATCATTAAATCAATTTGGTTGAAGGCGGTAGAGGATGATGAACTCCCCCACATTGAATAAAACGCATTGCATAGAGTCAGTATATGTTCATGAAGTGTTTTTTTTTTTTTTTTTTTTTTTTTTTACATGCATGTTGAAAACGTTCAAAGAACATTTGAGAACAGTGTGCTAGACTGAGAGTGATTCTCATCGATTTGCAAAAGCACACTCTGCTCACTGGTGCTCAGAAGAATCAGCCAGTTCATCCATTCATGTGGAAGTGCAGGCTGCATATTGTGTGTTTGATGAATGCCTGTTATGCCTTCCCCTTGTCTACTGCTTTCTTTTTTCTTTCTCTCTCTCTCTCTGTGTTTTGCTGCATTTCATTTACTATATTCTGTATATGAAACTATCATTGAACAGAATACTAATATTCTTGATTCTTATCATAGCCTATGCTTGGGGTGTCCAATCTTATCTGCAAAGACCCAGTGTGGCTGCAGGTTTTCATTCCACTTAAGCAGAAGCACAAGTTTTTAGATCTTTGATGAATGACCAATTGATTGAAAACCCTGCTGTAACGCCGGCCCTCAGCAGATAAGGTTAGACTATAGACTGTGTATAGCTGGACAGAGCATCGTCTCTCAAAAGTGAAGCCACCACAGGTCGGGCGCCCCCTACTGTTCGGTTTCAGAAAGCTGTGTAACTCCACCCATCCCCATAGGTTTCAATGGCAAAACAGAAAACTTTCAATCACGTTTTTTTCTAATATACTGTAATTCTACCTCCATTATTTAAATGTAACAGCTAGTGTAACCTCTGCTTATATTGTCAAATTTTTATATCCCCACAGAATTCGGTTTTTAAAACATTATTCAGCTCTATTCAAAAAAGGTGTGGTTATGGTAAAAGGGCTGCTTATGGGCGGGACCAATAACAGACCGCCAGCTCCGCTCCGCCCCGCTCTGCAGTCTGTGACCGCGAGGCAGCCCTCAGGGGCGGGGTTATTTAAATGAGTAGGCGGTCTCTCCACAGCCTTTCTCCCTCCTCTGGACTCTACTGCGCAGACTCTGGTCTCTGAATCGCCAAAATGGAGGAAGATTTTGGCTTCATTTTCATTGAATGAATGGGAACGGCGACACGGCGTCCATCTTTATATACAGTCTATGGGTTAGACACTCCTGGACTGTACCGTACAATTAAGCAAAGCATGGTCTATGCAGTCTGATACTTTTTGTTTTTTGTTCGAAACCCATCGAATGAAAAAAAAATGAAGGCAGAATCCTGCAGAACACATTACAAGTGTGGTCTGATTAAACACCCGCTGTACCCTGATCTAACCTTAATCTACTCCTTAATCTGTACCCAAACCTAACCTAACCAACACCTTAATCTGTACCCAAACCTAACTTTAATCTACACCTTAACTTACACCTTAATCTGTACTCAAACCTAACCTTAATCTACACCTTACTCTGTACCCAAACCTAACCTTAATCTGTACCTTAATCTGTACTCAAACCTAACTTTAATCTACACCTTGATCTGTACCCAAACCTAACCTTAATCTATACCTTAAACTACACCTAAATTTACACCTTAATCTGTACCCAAACCTATCCTTAATCCACACTATAACCTACACCTTAATCCACACCTTAACCTACACCTTAATCTGTACCCAAACCTAACCTTAATCTACACCTTAATCTGTACCCAAACCTAACCTTAATCTACACCTTAACCTACACCTTAATCTGTACCCACACCTAACCTTAATCTATACCTTAATCTGTACTCAAACCTAACCTTAATCTACACCTTAATCTGTACCCTAGCCTAACCTTAGCCTACATTTTACCAAACCTAACCTTAAACTACACCGTAACCTACACCTTAGTCTGTACTCAAACCTAACCTTAATCTACACCTTAATTTACACCCTAACCTAATCTCAACCTAACCTTTATTGACACCCGTGTACACCTAGAATACAGGTACACCCAAATTTAATTTTAACCTAATCTTTACCTATGCACTGATCTATAATTAAACCTAACCTTAAACTACATCTTAACCTACACCTTAATCTACACATAAACCTATCTTTATCCTTATTGTGTTTTGTGACCCCTTTCACACCTGCTACTTTAGTTCGGACCAAACTGAAATGTCTAAAAGTTCACACCAACAAACGTACATGTACTATTTGAGTGCATGACCAACTGGTTGTGTATTTTTCTTAACAGTGCTATTAATGAACAGATAATAAAATGATCCAATAGGTTCTATGGAGATTTTTACACCATACTATATAACGGCCACCAAGAGACATATTCAGTAATATAGCAATACATTTTGTGGTTTAAACATAAAGCTCCGTAAAAGGAAAAACATTTATGATAGAACAAAATTGCCCTAATGCAGTGAAAATACACTTATGGTATCGGACTGCTGAGTTTGTTTAACTTGGACTCCATAAAGACTGTGTTTGATTTCAGCTCTGCTCTCCCCCACTCTATAAAGATAGTATTCTACTGTATACTGTAAAAGCAGTTTGTAGTTGTGGTAGAGTGGTCATTATTATTTATGTGCGTTTTAAGAGTAAGCTTAAATCTCTTGATGTATGCAGTCCTAAAAACTTCCAGCCCCTGCCCTGCCTTTCTGATGATGAATGTGTCTTTTCCTTCCTAAGCACATAATAAATTATAG
The DNA here is from genome assembly GCF_023375975.1 of Astyanax mexicanus. Classification (NCBI taxonomy): domain Eukaryota; kingdom Metazoa; phylum Chordata; class Actinopteri; order Characiformes; family Acestrorhamphidae; genus Astyanax; species Astyanax mexicanus. The sequence goes on along the minus strand of NC_064419.1, from coordinate 38,982,744 downwards.
TGTTTTTCAGCACGGAATTGTTGTTCTGACACCACCTTTACAATTCCTCACCTAAGTTCTCGCATGGCGTCTCGTTATTGTTGTTTCAGTCCTGTCGGTTTTGCATTCTCAGCAGATTTTGAGGATTTTGTGTTTTTGCTTTTATTGGTTGTGTGCAGCCTTTTTTCATTTTGCTGCCATTTGTTATTAACAGTGGTTTGGCAGTGATAAAGTCTAACAGACAGTTGGAGGTGGAGTTACAGTAAGTGTATCTTCGAGCTGAGTGACAACTTTGTTTGCTGTAATTGACAAATGGCTTTCTGGCATTTGTGCCCCTACTGTTAAATGTTTTAAGTAGCAGGAAACTCTAAGTGACCTATTGGCATTCAAACCAGAGTCAGACTGTCCAATACAGCAATTCTGGCGGGTCCAGGTAGTTTGTTAACCTTGCTAACCATGGAATTTGCTAACCACTAAGCCTCCTTGCCACTAGTTAGATTTACATTCTTTTATACAGTGGCTTGATAGGGAGAAGGAAGGAGAAGAAGTAAAGTGTTCTTGTTCCTCAGGTGGTGACATGTTGCTACGTATTTGAGAGATGCAGTGTTTCCTTTGCCAAGGAAAATTTTTGATTGAGTGTGATTTATCAGAATTTGGGTTGATGTTTCTTTGATGTTTCCTGCTGAAATGTTGTAATATGTTGAATGTTTGGCAGTGAAGTAGAAGGTGCAGTTTCCTGTCTGTCTCTTTCTCTCTCTCTCTTTCTCTCACTGGGTGGGCAGGACAGATAGGAGCAGTCTTATAAAAGGAATCCTCCTTATCAGAGTCACCCAGCTAAAGGGAGAGAGTGAGTAAGCACGTTTCCCCTGCAATATTTTTTTTAATGGAAAGCCATATAAAGCATCATCTGGGCATCAACCAGAATGCGGAAAAGCAGCTTGTGGGTTGCCAGCATTCATTCTGAGTCATCCGGATCCAGCCATTAAAAGCTGGTTGTTTGTTAGTATGGTCCGTGCCCCTCACCTCAGTGGATCTGTACATGTCCGGATCAGAGGTTGTCTTGGCCGTCATGGAACTGCTGTAAACTTGGCTGAATAGGTCCAGCATGCTTGGTCTGGTCCCAAGTGTCCTGATCGTTCAGGGAACAGCTGTCAAAACAAATCACAACTGCCAAAGTTTTATGCTTTGTGTTATGCACAACAAATGTTGTGTAATGTTCTTTAAAAAATCAGATTTTGTATTTTACCTGTGTATCCTGGGCTTGTATGGCTTTATTGAGGGTGTAGTAATGCTCATGGCAGTAAGTACTTTTAATTGTGAGGTGTTAAAGACCATCAACTTGAGGAAAATAAAAAAAAAACATTGGATAGGTTTTTGTCCAACAGAAGCATACAGAAGTTCCCAAAGCTAAAAAAAAATGTTAGAAAAAAAAGTTAATCACATATTTTGTATCTCATTAAGCATACCTTGGATTGGTTATTTTTATTACTCCAAAATGGCTGAAACAACTAAACAGAAACATTAATTGCCAACTGGTTATTTAAAGTATTTTTGCACTATAAGTTGCACTATAAGTTGCATTCCAGAAACTCGTCAGTGCACCATATAAACTGGTGCATCTTGTGTATGAGTTCTACCATACAGTTATAAAGGAGTTTCAGTTAGTTCTCCAGCACTAAGGAGCAGCATTAGCGTTTAAATTCTAGCTCTTTTATCATTCGGAGGTGAGTATTTTGATCCTGCAGCCTCCTGTTAACCCCGGCTAGCGCTGCTGGAGCAGTATTAGCTGCTAACCACGCTAAACGCTAGCTCTTTCAATAGTCTGCTTATTTACAGTGTTAAAACAAGCTACAAGGGACAAACTGCTAGCTAATATCACCCTGGTGTAACGGAACACTCAGGGTTTCTCAGTGTAGTGGCATCGGGCGGCATGCTAATGCTGCACCACCCAGCCTTAGTAGAAATCTGGAAATTTAAGCTTTACTCACCCAAATAAACAGTTTTCAGTAGAGAAATCTGTGTAGATTAACATCCAGCACTCATTTGATTTGAGAGAAAATGTTTTTTTTTTTTTTTTTTTAAGTTTTGTTTACTTAGCTTAGCTTTACTTAACTTTAATTACATTAAAATGACAGAAACACCCAAGTAGGAGACCTAATAACCCAGATGATATTTACCTTTAAAATGTGCTGATATGCTGTATGTGAGGGATCTTGTGTGTTTAAGCGCTTGTAGAGCCGCAGAGACCGAACTGTGTTACTGAGAGGCGATTCAGTTTGTTAAAAATTGCTACAGATTTTTTGAGAATCAATAAAATATAATGGATCAAAATATTGCAATACTCTTTTGATATTATAAGTCTCTTGGTATATTTATATATCCCTGTTACAATCTTATAATACCTCTTTTTGTCATGAGTGATTTGTTTTGAGTTGGAGGTTGGAGTGTGGAATATAATCTTCTGGAAGAACCAGCTATTTATCTGATCTGAAAGCACATATTAAACCGATTTAAAACATATTCTATTTTTGTGTTTAACACAGCTCTGAGTCAAACTGACTATATGCATACAGCAGGAAAAGTGGACCAAATCTGTTTATTTTTGTATTTTTTTATTTTTGGTTTGGTTGTTTACAAGTAACCGCTTGCCGCCCGACAGCGCTGCATTGAGGAACTCTTGAGTGGTCTGGTAAGCCAGGGTGATATTAGCAAGTGGTTAGTCCCACGTAGCTTGTTTTAACACGATAAATACGCAGGCTACAGGCTGATAATACTCACTTCTGAACGACCCAGTTAGAGGCTAAAGCTGCTTTGTGCCAACACCAGTTGTAAAAAGCGCTATACAAATAAATTTGATTTGATTTGATTTAATGCTAATGCTGTTCCAGCAGTGCTATCTGGTGTTACTAACAGGATACAGGTCGATAATACTCACCTCTGAACAGTAAAAGAGCTAGCACTTAGCCCAGATAGCAGCTTATGCTAATGCTATTGGAAAACTGAACTGAAACTCCTTTATAACGCTGTACTTTAGCGGAGTGGCTTTACTGCTTCTTACAACCTGACCAAAATTCATATGTAAGGCGCACTGTCAATTTTTGGGAAAAGAATTTTAAGTGCACCTTGAAGTGCAAAAAATGAATCTGATTTGTGTCACTGTACTGTAGCCTTACAATTACAATCTTTTGGACTTGTATAATACTTTTATTGCAGTAACCAGTATTTGCTGGTCCCAGACGTCTTCTCTGATGGATCAGACCACATGTTTTGCCTCAGCGTGTTTTTTATTGATGATGTACAGCTCCCCAGGAGGTGCAAATGGTCCCAGAGACGTTAAATATAAACCTTTGTGCATGGACTTGTCATGATCAATACTATGATGTCAAAAAGACAAAAGCAGCAGTGTGTAGCGCACTCATCTCAACCCCCGCCCCCCACCCACCCACCCACCCACCCACCCACACACAAGCAGGCCTTTTAATGCCGCATCTGCCTTTCGTCCATGAGAAAAGAATTTGATTTGTAGCGAAGTAGCATGGTCAGGGCAAGCGGCGCCTGCGTATCGATCCTGTGAGGCCGGCATTGTAGGAGCCCTTTATAGGTGAGCTCAGTTAATCTCCTGATGCAGATCGATACTTTTTAAAGCGGGGTAATCATCACACATGCAGCCATGGCCACCACTCCAGCCACTGTTTGTTTGCCGGTGTCTGGCCATTCTCTCAGGAAGGAAACACTCTATCAGTCATTAGCTCCGAGGTTACACTCGGCCACAAGAAGAAAAAAAACATGCTATAGATCACCTTGAGACTGGGGAGCCGGATTGGCTGCTGCTGTGAGGTGCAGCTGCACTGATAATGTGCTGTTGCTACTGATTTGTGTGCTAAACTTGGAACAAACAGGATGCACACAAAAGTCTGTGCATATATTTTATATACAATTCTGTATAAGTATGAGTCAGACTCCCAGATAAAGTATTTATCTCTGCTGTAAGTGTGTTTTTACTTTCAAAAGTGCATATACAGGGTTCCCGCTGGTCCTGAAAAAGTCTGTTTGGATAGTAAAGGTCTTAAATTGTCTTAAATTTACTGTAAATTTGCTGTAGGTACAAAATTTTCAGACGGTGTGTTTAATGCCAGTGGGAAAGTATATACTAATGTTAGCGGAGAGCTAGCTAATATTAGCGGGGAGAGAGCTAACTTTAGCGGTAAGCTAGCTAACATTAGTGTGGAGAAAGCTAAGGTAAGCGGAGAGCTAGCTAATATTAGCGGGGAGAGAGCAAACTTTAGCGGTAAGCTAGCTAACATTAGTGTGGAGAAAGCTAAGGTTAGCGGAGAGCTAGCTAATATTAGCGGCGAGCAAGCTAATATTAGCGGGGAGAAAGCTAACTTTAGGGGTGAGCTACCTTACATTAGTGGGGAGAGAGCTAAGATTAGCGGTGAGCTAGCTAACATTAGTGGGGGAAAACGCTAAGGTAAGTGAAGACCTAGCAAACATTAGCGGTGAGCTAGCTAACATTTGCAGGGAGAGAGCTAAGGTTAGCGGTGAGCTAGCTGATATTAGTGGGGAGAGAGCTAACTTTAGCGGAGAGCTAGCTAACATTAGTGGGGAGAGAGCTAAGGTTAGATGAGAGTTAGCTATCATTAGTGGTAAGCTAGCTAATATTAGTGGGGGAGAGCTAAGGTTAGCAGAGAGCTAGCTAACATTAGTGGGGAGAGAGCTAAGGTTAGAGGATAGCTAGCTAACATTAGCGGTGAGCTAGCTAACATTAATGGGGAGAGAGCTTAGGTTAGAGGAGAGCTAGCTAACATTAGTGGGGAGAGAGCTAAGGTTAGAGGAGAGCTAGCTAACATTAGTGGTAAGCTAGCTAATATTAGTGGGGGAGAACTAAGGTTTGCGGAGAGCTAGCTAACATTAGCGCCGAGCTAGCTAACATTAGTCAAAAGGTAGCTAACATTAGCCGAGATCTGCCTAAGGTTATCAGAGAATTAGCTAACATTTGAAAAATATTGAGATTATAAAAATCATTTGTAGCAGCACTTTTAAACGTAAGATAAAATGTAAAAATCACATCTCATGTTGCCTCATGTTCATATTCATACTAATATTAATGCTAATATTTTTGAAGTGCGGAAAAACATGTATTACATGACATCTGTGTATTTTATCAGAGATTAGAACTGGGCTGGAACTAAAAAAGCAGCTATCAGTGTGCCAAGCAGTCACTTTACTTTGCATTTGTAATTGGTCCTTTCATCATTAAATTGGACAGATTAAAATAATGCCTATTATTTTGGACTATGAGGTGCACTTAAAATCCTTTAATTTTCCCAAAAATCTATTTATAATTCAGTGTGCCTTATGTATGAATTCTACCAGTTTGTAGGCAAGTAAATTGGGCTGTAGTCTATGTGTTTGCGATGTTAAAACAAGCTACATGGGACAAACCACTAGCTGATAGCTGTCATGCTAGTGCTGTGATTAGCGGCTAATGCTAATGCTGCTGCACCTAGCCTTAGTGCTGGTGAAACTTTACTGTAAAGCTCACCCTTAGACAAACTATTGGAAATCTAAGCTTACTGTAAATAAACGGAAGTGCTTTACTGACCCAAATAAATGTTATTCAGGAGAGAAATCTGTGTAGATTAAATTCCAGCACTAATTTGACTTTTTTTTTTTTTTTTTTTTTTAAAGAATTACAGAAAATAGACATTCATTGATATTGTGCCTTATAATCCGGTTCGCCTTATAGTCCAAAAAATACAGATATACTGGAAATGGTGTCTGTGTATGAATAATTGTGTGTGAAATGTTTGAAACCTATTGGACAGGCATTTAAGGAGTATCATTTTGAAACTCTGAGAATGCGAAACTGGAAAATAATAAAAAAATAAACTCATGTGTTCACTTTCTTGCAATGATTGGATAACATTTGTTTCTGCAGTTCCTCTGTGTACCAGGCTCTGTATACAGTAAGTGGTGGGAGCAGAGCTGGCTCTACTATCATTTTGCAAATGCATGCATATCAGAGGCATTTAGTGGGCTGTTAAGTGGGTTTTAATGCCTACCGCTGTCAGGGTAACCCCACTCAGACCCAGGAGCAATGCAGCAGTATTCCTCTACAGCCATCAGTCTGCTAAGTGCACTGTACCCGTGTGCTTAACAGGCCCAATAAGGACAACACAGGAGAAGTCAGTGACTCTGGAGCCTCCATGGTGAAGCATGCCCTCAACCCTGGAAAACCGTTTATGCAAGTACACTACCTAAAGGTGAGCATGAGAATCTAACCTAGCAGAGCCAGTGTTTTAGTTTCAGCATAGTGTTTTAGTGTTTTTGCTTTATAATAGTTGGTACATCAAACATTGTGTTGAATTATTGCTTTTATATCTCTTGTCTGCCTCCAAGGGTTACTTTTTCCTGAAGTTCTTGGCGAGCAAAGTGGGTGAGGAGGAGTTCCTGTGTTTCTTCAGGGTTTTTGTGAGAAAATTCCATGGCCAGCTTATTTTATCTCAGGTACTACACTTTTTTTTTTCTAACTTTTACTTTGAGTATAATGTATTAAAGAAGTTTGTCAGGATGTTTGATTGATAGTATTTTGCAATGTATAGTTTTCACATTTAGTAGATTGTTTTAAAGGAGAACTCCGGTGTAAAATTTACTTTTGGTATATTAAAACAAGATAAAAAGTACTAACCTTTGATAAATAAGACACCTACGCTCTCGCGCAGCTTTCTGAGGTCCAGTAATTTTGTGCTTTGTTCCCAGCACTCACAACGAGAACTTTACAACGGCCTCTTCGGGGCATATTTTGCCCTTGCAGATAAATCACTTTTTCCACCGTATCCATGCTCAAAGTAGCTCCACACCTCAATGGTTGAATGAGGCATTAAGAACTTTAAAAGTGCACAAGAAGCTTATTAAAAAACACTGTTTTACAACCCGTACCGTAACCTACATCCCTGGGCGCCGCCTTCACGGAACTTATAATGTCATAGACATATATACATAGACTCTGCATAGCCTGCCTCCTGTCGTAGCAGCCGGCGCCCAGTGCATTTATTTACACTAAGAAAGTTGTTCAATACATGTATAATAATCACAACTCTACCAGTTTATACCTGATTTTCACATGGTTTGGTTTGTTACAAACAGCAGAGATGTAGTTATGATACAGGACGCTGTCACACATTACAAATATGTGCTTTCATGCTAAAATACTTATGCTCTGTAACAAAGACAGACATATGACATGGCATATAAATAAGTGTATAAATTAATAAAGTTTATATAACTATATGTACATACATACACATCTTTGATGTTTTACTACAACAAAATTCCATTTTACACCTGTGTTCTCCTATTGCCTTTTAAGTCTCCAAATGATTATTAAAATCACATATTGAATATGTAGTAAAGTAGCCAATTATAGGAATGGATTCAGGTCTCATTATTAATGCCATTACAACAAGGGTAAAACTGTAAGGGAATTGGCATTAGTTATTAGCCGGTATTTTGTTGTTTTGCCATTTATATTGCAATATTTCTCAAGAAATCAGTGTCCCATCATGCCATGATATTAATCATACCACCTGTATCTAAGATTGGAGCAAATAAATGATAATATCAGGATAAATGATAAAATCTACCTCTTTTGTGTCAGTCAAGCTGTAGCATGATTTAATTTCCCTTATGAGGTATTGTACATGCACACATTGCAATCATGATGCCGAAACAAAATATTGTGTTAAAATTTAAAATAGTATAGTGATGTAGTGGATTAAGGACACACAGTGTCTAAATCAATTGAAGACTTTGTAAACTTTGAGAAATGTTCCTATGGTGAAAAATGCTAGTGCACCAAAATGTGTTTCAGCAAGTTCTCTCTGCTTATTGGTTATTATTATATAGAGCTGTCTGGTGCGGGTGCAAGGAAAGTAAATACAAGAAGAAGGTCCTGTGTTTTGGAATAGTATGGATTTCATTGCACCCAAAGCAAACCGCTTAAGAGTTTGCTTGGGACCAGACTGACATTACGTCAGTAAAGTAAAAACAAACCAGTGTTCGTTTTATCATGATTTTTAAAAAATGCAGTTCTAAAAACGCCCTTAGTCCCTCCTTTTGGAAATTTCCCAGCTAGTATGAATAGGCCCAAAAATACCCTTGAGTGAAGACATTGCCGGACACAAGAAGCAATACAATACGCACAGAAGTAGAACATTAAAGTGTAATCTCAGTTCAAGGCTAGTGCTCAAATAAGTGCTCATGAAATAGATTGGTCTTTAGTAGCTGTTTGAAGACAGAGCAACTCAGCTGTTCGAACACCCAGGGGACATTTGTTCCGCCACATCGGAGCCACAACAGAGAAGACTCTAGACGCTTGTCTGGTGTGCAGTCTAAGGGTTTAAATCTGATGCAGACAGCTATAGGAAGCCTTGGAAGGGAAAAAAAAAGTACAGCAAACAAAAGTCCAGTTTTCTTTGACGTCTTGTGGCTGGAAATGTTGCACTCTAACAGAGACATTTCTGAGAAGCCCTGTCATGAGAGGTGACCCGTGTGGCAACAGGATGTCCCGCACATTTAATTTACTTTATAGTGTCTCTCATACCACTACTAGGGGTTACTGATACAGGTATGTTGCTGTTTAATGCAATGTTACCCCGATTACTAAACCAGCAGTTGGTGCCATCATTGGATTGCATACAAATCTTGACTTTTTGTTTACGACACCATGGCTAAACCAAGTACATGGTTTCTGGCTGATGGATGGCCTAGATGGCAGGCAATACTTCAAGTCATCCTTTCAACTTTTGCACCAGGAGTGGCATAAAGTTATCCAAAAGCAGTGTGTAAGACTGGTGGAGGAGAACATGCCAAGATGCATGAAAACTGTGATTAAAACCCTTTTTTGTTATTTTAGCCATTTCTCATTTTCTGCAAATAAACACTCAAAATGATATCTTATTTTCTCCAGAGCTATAACTGGCATAAAACGTAAGTTTTGCAGAAATCCAGGGTACGTACTTTTTTTGTCAATAAGATTTTTAAAAGTAAGTGATTTTATTTCACTTCACTTATGTTTACTGAAGGACATGCACTTATTTTTTCTGCAGGTCTTTTTTCTGTAGATACATTTTAAAAATCGCCCTCTTCCTTTCAGCACTGATTAGCAAAGACCTTCTGAAATACCCTTGGCCCATGTGAAGCATCCAGATATTTTTAGGGCATGTTCTATTCAGTGATGGGTTTATTGGATTTGATTAGAGGCTGAATTTCATGTCCACTGTTTAAGACCCACGCTAGCAGGAAGCAGAGGTGGGCGGGGAATGCGATGGTGTATATTTTTCAGATGAACCATAATTGCATGTTGCATTTGTTGACTCTATGATTGTCTCCTGTAGGATTTCCTTCAGATGTTCCTGGATACGTTCCCAGCTTTGAGCAGGTAGGCATGAGCTCTGTTAACAGTGTGTGTGCTGTTTTCCTTATGACTGATGAATTCCACCATCAAGCAAATGGGTTTTAATGCAGGTCTTCATTATCACTGCTGAGTAGGGATGCACAGTGATGGGGTAAAACTGATTTGAAACCAATTAGGTAATATGTTTCAGAGTTTTTGTATTGTGAACACTGTGTTGTGTTTGTAGAAATTAGTTGTTTCAATCGATTAAAAAATGTAATTAGATTAATCATAACAGTGAGTCAAAAGCCCTATCTGGATGGGATTACATTCTCAGAGGGACGTCTGTAAAAATATTTCACACTTTTACTGCAATAAAAAAAAAGCAGGAGGACAAGTGAGTTTTTTATTTTTTATTTCTTGGTCACGTGACATCGCGTTCAGTAGCTCCTCCATTTCAAAGTGTAATTACGGTGTGGGGTAGTGGACAAATAGCTATTTTATTGAACGCAAGGTGACGAAACTCAGAGATGTGCGTCTGGACGGGATTAAAGGTTCACAGAAAAACAGTGAGTAACCATCCCCCCCAAACATAGAACTATAGATATCAAAAATTCAGAAACTGAAGTGGTCTCTTCATTTTTTTCAGTCATGGGATATGATCATTTTTCTGCTCATGATATGAACTAAACTGATGATTGTATGCTTCAGTTTCACATTTGAATCAGTGCTACTATATTTTGCCAGTTTAAAGTTTTTTTTCTATTGTGGGTATCACTCTGAGTTATCTGAGTGTGTTGTGTGTATATATAAGTTAAGATTTTTTTGTTTTCCAACACAGAATTTCTAATCTGAACCTGCTTTATCACCAAAAGGTCTGCTAACAGACCTTCTGGTTAGCTGCTGTGAACTGTTATCATATTAGCTCTTTCATTCCACTCCCTGTCTTTACTTTAATATGTGCAGACATGCTGTTGTGATTAAGATTGGGCAGGCTAAAAATGCACTTCCCTACATGCCGTCTGCCTTAGCTGTGTGCTTTTGCGGTTGGTGGAAAGACGTAAAGCATTTCGAGTTGTTTTTTTTTCTCTTGTTCACGTCTGGGTCCAAACATCTGTTGGTACCTGTATTGAGCTGTCAGTTCAGGTGGCTCACGCCAAAATCCCGGCCACCTCACTCTCAGCTCTAATCGGACCGATTTGGTCCTTAGCTGAGCAAGTCAAAACATAGGAGGGTTTTGTCAGTAGAAAAAATGACAGCATACAACAATTTCCACATTTTTCTCTCTGTTGTCTCCGTTTATCTGCCTTCTTTTTTCTTTTCGCCCACTGCATTCTCTCTCGCTCTAACCTCTGTTTGAACCCTGTCTCTTTGGAGTCTGTGTACAGACTGATTCAAATACACTGGAATGATACGTTTAGCATAACATATAACATATTCCGCAGGCTTCTGTATACACCGTCAAGCATAACATTATGACCGTTATGTTTCTACACTAGGGCTGCACGATATTGGAATTTGTTTACGTTGCAAATGTTCTTTTTTACATATACAGAGGTTGGAAAATAAACTGAAAAACCTGTGTGGGAGGTTTCATGGCTAAATATGCAGAGTTCAAAAGAGGACAAATTGTTGGTGCACGTCTTGGTGGAGCATCTGTGACCAAGACAGCAAGTCTTTGTGATGTATTAAGAGCCACGGTATCCAGGGTAATGTCAGCATACCACCAAGAAGGACGAACCACATCCAACAGGATTAACTGTGGATGCTGTAAGAGGAAGCTGTCTGAAAAGGGATGTTCGGGTGCTAACCCGGATTGTATCCAAGGAACGTATAACCACGGCTGCCCAAATCATGGCAGAATTCAATATGCACCTCAACTCTCCTGTTTCCACCAGAACTGACCGTCACCACAATAAATAATTGTGGTCTAATTTTAAGTTTCATTGTCCAACCCCTGTATATATCACAATATTAAACAATGCAGGGACCATGACTTCGATGCTTAAACAATATATTGTGCAGCCCTATTCTACACCATATATTATTATTTTTTCACCTTACTTTATAGGAGCTTCTTTGTATGTAATGATTTATATAACCTTATTTCTTTGTATTGGAAAACACACCTCATTCTCATTCCATTAGAGAAGTCTCATTCTGTTATTGTGGTTGTCTTTTAGCATTTTCCCACATTTCTTTCTAAAGACAAGTGCTCTTTAAAAGTGTAGTAACAATAACAGTCTGTTTCATTTAAAAAAAAAAGAAATGACAAAAAAGAGCTTAGAAAGTGGTCAAGCTGAAAGTGAATTATGGTCATATTTGAGACATAAGACCACAAAAATGTTCTTAGTGTTCCCCTGGGGAAAGAAAAAAGATTTTCAGGTTCTAAAGTGTCTGTTCCTTTAACAGTAAGACCCTTTGTTTGTTTCCAATTTAACACTGAATTGGCATGAATTAAAGAGTTTTAAGCGTGGGTAGATTTTCTTTTTGATAATGTGCGGGAGACTTGCATGTAAGAGGTCTATTTCAGTTGCTGTGTTATTCAAGCAGAACGCTTTCTCAGCCAAGGTCAGCTCATAAGAACGTGGTAAAGCAGGGTGAAATGTGCCCTTGCTTTTTTATGTATTCTCCTAGAGCTCTGAATTTGATACAGCAGTGTTGTATGTTTGCTGTGAACGCATGCTGTTTGTTCTAAATGCTCTGTACTGAATGTGTTTGAAGGTTTTTGATTGAGGCGTTTTAGACCAGGACAGTTGCCCTCGTTCGTACCTGACTGTAAGGATCCATTAGTTGATTATATGTGCAGGCAGGTGTGCCCCTGCAAGCTAACAAGATTGTGGGGCTCTGAAAGGGTTCTGGCTTGAATTACAGCTCAGAAAAAAAACAGGTTTCACTCAGATGTTTCCATTGTCCAAAAATACTGCACGCATACATCCTGCAGCATTAGTGCATGTGGTGTTTTATTTGAACGCTCTACGATGAATCACATCAAGGAAACGACAGAATAAAGAGCTGTTATTCATTCACAATCTCTGCTTCTGATTTCTTCTAGCCAAGGCCTCACCCTTGAAGCTGTGTATTCGGACTGGCTGGATACACCTAGAATTCCGAAGGTAAGTCTGTTTCAAACTGTTTGCTAATGCTGCATTCAGTCTACCTTTAAAGTCTGATGTCTGAGCTGGAAATTACATCACATCCGAGTTGACAGCGATTCAGTTAAAGATTCTGATCATTTTACACTATTTAAAAACATTTCCTGGCTTGTTAATAGTAGGTAATGGTTATGTAAAGACAATCAAAATATTTTTACTTTTATTTAGATAGCTGAACCAGTTGATACCTTGTACAATATTTTGCAAGCACAGTTGGACATTACTAAATTACTAAAGTGTGTATGACTGATTTACAGTGGCTTGCAAAAAGTATTCATACCCCTTGAACTTTTTCACATTTTGTCACCTTACAACCACAAACTTTAATGTATTTTGTTAAGATTTCAAGTGATGGACAAACACAAAGTATTGCATAGGTGTGAAGTGGAGCAAAAATGATGCATGGTTTTCAAACCTTCTGAAAAGTGTGTTGTGCAAAAGTATTCAGAATATTCAGCAAGTATATCGATGCTTTGTAGAGCCACCATTCGCTGTAATTACAGCTATAACTGCTTTGGGGTTTGTTTCTACCAGCTTTGTGCATCTAGAGACTGAGATTTTTGCACATTCTTTTTTATAAACAGCTCAAGCACAGCCACGTTGGATAAAGAGCGTCTGTGAACAGCAGACAGATTCTGAATGAGATTTAAGACTGGGCTATTCTAACACATGAATATTCTTTGATCTAAACAATTCCATTATAGCTCTGGCTATATGTGTAGGTTTAGGTCATTGTCTTGCTGGAAGGTGAATCTCCTTCCCAGTCTTTTGTTTTGTTGCCCTCAACAGGTTTTCTTCCAGGATTGCTCGGTGTTTAGCTTTGTCCATCTTTCCGTCAAATCTGACCAGCTTCTTTGTCCCTGCTGAAAAAAATCATCTCTATAGCATGATGCTGCCACCACCATGTTTCACAGTAGGGCTGATGTGTTCAGGGTGATAAGCAGTGTTACTTTCTCTCCCCATATAGTGCTTTGCATTTAGGCCAGAAAGTTCAACATTGTTCTCCTCTGACCACAGTACCTTCTTCCACATGTTTGCTTTTAACAATGGATTTCTTCTTGACACTCTTTCATAAAGGCTATAATTGTGGAGCGCATGACTTATGATAGTTGTCCTGTATACAGATTTTCCCACCTGACGTGTGGATTTCTGCAGCTCCTCCAGAGTGATCATGGGCCTCTTGGCTGCTTCCCTGAGTAGTGCTGGACTTCTGAAGGCAGTTGATTGCTCTGGATTTTATTTAGGGATTTTAGAGTGAAGAGAATGCTGAGTACTTCTGCATGTCACCCTTTTTTGTTTGTTTTTTTTTTATATTTTTTTTTTAAAACCATGTATCATTTTTGTTCACGCTTATGCAATACTTTGTGTTTGTCTATCGCTTAAAATCTTGATCTTAAAAAGTTTGTGGTTGTAGGGAGACAAAATGTGGAAAAAGTTCAAGGGGTATAAATGCTTTTTCAAACCACACAAACTGATGAATTAAATTGGTTAATAAGCTGTACTATACTACTGCTTTTATTGCTATTAATGTGCAGTGCGGCCATATTGGATTCTGAACTTGGGGTTGGTGAAGCTCTCCTGAATTACTAAGTAGGAGTTCTGACCTGTACAGATGTTCCACTTGAAATTTCCGACTTGAAACTAGGAAATTCTAACATCCCAGTTCAATTGGAACTCAGCATTAATCACGGAAAACACAATGTGTAATTATTTCAACACGAGCGAATGCATCCTTGTTACACAGAGCTGAAATGTGTGTGTTTTTTGAGTACTGCGCTGCTCCTGCTTACGCAAGGCTTGAATGGAATGGCTTCCTCACTAATTTTAGCTCTATTGAGATCAGTAAGCCTGTTTAAACAACATTGCTATCACAGCTTAATGCACATGATGACTACGTACATAGAGATGCTGCAGCAGATGCTGCAGCAGCAGTGTTTCATCCTCTCTGCGCACAGTGGCTCAGGTTATTATTGGATTTGACTATTGTTATACTCTCTGGGAGGAAATTCTTCTTGATCCCGGGCTGAGATCAGGTTTCTGCACTGGGTCATTATGTGTGGTCCTATGCAGGATGTTCTGGATCTTTCCTTCTCAATCCTACAGTGGAGGATGATTGGCATTATCTTAAGTAGGAGCAAAGTTGACATACGTTCCCAACGGTACCTACAGTACGCAACATTACACTCTACCAGCCAACCAGCTCTTTGTTAACGAACAATGGAACATTCGTTAGTGTTCAGCTCGACTGACTCTCTGTTAAACCAATCAGCAAGCTTCAGTATGTGGAGAATGCAAAGAGTAGACTGCTTAGAATTCCAAGATGTCTACAGGCCTCCATGGGTGGTCGGTAGTATAGTGGTTCTCAAACTTGGTCATGGAACAACACTGGTGTGTTGCCTTAAGTGGGTGGAGCAAAATCACATGCAATTGCAAGAAAAAGTATGTGAATCCTTTGAGATTACTTGGATTTCTGCATAAATTGGTAATTAAATGTGTTCTGATCTTCATCTAAGTCACAACAATAGACAAACAAAGTCTGCTTAAACTAATACCACACATGGTTTTATTAAACACAACATGTTAACATTCACAGTGCAGGTTGGAAAAAGTATGTGAACCTTTGTATTTAATAACTGGTTGACCCTCCTTTGGCAGCTAAAACCTCAACCAAACGTTTCCTGTAGTTGCAGATCAGACCTGTACAACAGTCAGGAGGAATTTGGACCATTCCTCTTCACTAAACTGTTTCAGTTCAGCTATATTCTTGGGATATCTGGTGTGAATCGCTCTCTTGAGGTCATGATGCCATAGCATCTCAATTGGGTTGAGGTCAGGACTTTCCAGAAGGTGTATTTTCTTCTGTTGATTTACTTCTATGTTTTTCTCTTAGAAAAGTCTTTAGCCTAGGGGTTCACATATTTTTTCTTTAAAACTGTCAATGTTAACATGTTGTGTTGAGTAAAACCATGCAAACATATATACTTTTTTGTGTGGTATTAGTTTAGGCAGACTGTGTTTGTCTATAGTTGTGACTTAGACTTACACATTTAACACATTTAAGAAATCCAAGCAATCCCAAAGGGTTCACATACTTTTTCTTGCAACTGTAGTTGTGGGCGGCCCTGATTTTGTAGTTTGAAGTGCAAACAGCTTGCATTAGCTTATTGGCTAGCAGTTGGGTTTGCGTAATGTAATGTTGGTAGCAGTGTTCACTGCTGGACTGAGAATGTTTCACCTACCAGAAATATGCAACCAACTGCATCTTCTTATGGACTTCTTATGTGTCTTATGTGGACAGCATCCTGTGGGCACTGATGAATGACTAAAGGATGGCCGACACAAACTGTATAACTGTACAGCTTCTGTGCTAACTAAGTTAAGTAAAGCTAAGCTAAGTAAACAAACCTGTAAAACTTTCTTTGAAAGTCAAACGAGAGCTGCATGTTAATCTGCACAGATTCCTCTCCTGAAAACGTTTTATTTGGGTGAGTAAAGCGCTTCAGTTTATTAACAGTAAGCTTCCAATCCTGAGTTTCTCCAGCACTAAGGCTGGAGCATTAGCAGCAGGCTAGCAGGCTATTGCCACCCAACAGCGCTACACTGAGGCACTCTGCGTGTTCCGGTAAACTAGGGCTATATTAGCTAGCGGTTTGTCCTACGTAGCTTGTTTTAACATGGTAAATACGCACACTACAGTCCGATAATACTCACCTCTGAACAGCGAAAGAGCTAGCTCTGTGCTTAGGGGTAATGCTAATTCTGCTCCAGCAGTGCTAGCCGGGGTTAGCAACAGGCTACAGGCCGATAATTCTCACCTCTAATCAGGTAAATAGCAGTTAGCGGCTAATGCTAATGCTACTCCAGCCCCGTTGCTGGTAAAATTCATACATAAGACGCACTGAATTAAAAGAAGCACTGAAAAATGTTGGGAGTAAAGTTTAAAGTTTAAAGTGTAAAGTATTTAAAGTTTAAGTTTAAGCCTTATAGTGCGAAAAATACGATACATAGTGCAGTTAGCAGCATTCTGAACACAGAAAAGTGATGATAAACACACTATTCTTTTTTTTATTGCCTATTACAGGTTAGTTGATCCTCAAAAAATGATTCATAATTTTGCTTTAATCACATCAAAGCCTCGTGAGCTGAAGCTAAACGTTGAGCTGGGTGGAGTGTGAACCTCATTATGGTGTTATAGTGATCGTTCCCTGCTCTTATCCAGCCCTCCATACCTCCTTTGTTTATGGCATGCATATAATGGTGCATAGCTGCCAAAACCAACACGAGGATCAATTTTGTCATTTTAGATAAAATCCTTCTTTTTTTTCCCCCTTCACTTCTAAGCCATTACTGAGGGCTTGATAACACATTGTTCTTGAAAGTCCCTCAAAGTAAATAATGGCAGGAAATAGTTGGACTCCACAATAAACAGTTTTTCCCTCGCCCTCTTTCTCTCTCTCTCACACACACACACACACATACACAGGGAATATATGAGATATACACACACCCCCACAGAATGAGTAATGAGATGGGAATAGAGCTCGTTTTTCCATTGGACTTTTTTTAAAGACAGTGGGCATTTATGAATAAGTGGGAATATTGAGTTTCTGAGGTGGATCGTCCCTATCTGACTCTCATGGCCTCGCTTGCCCTCTCGCTACTGCCTGCGCTGTGGGAAGCTACAGAAATGAACCGGTGGTTGTGAAACAGATCCTCATGTCCAAGATTGCCTTTACAGGAGAAAAGGCTAGAGAGGCCTTTTGTCAGAGGCTGGACAGTAGCTGCTTGGCTAGTCTGAGCCGGTGTCTGAGTGGAATTGGCATCCGGAGAGGTGCACTAAATTGCACTGAGGGCTGGCTGGAGTAAAGTGCCGTTCACTCGAATATCAGCAGACATTTCTCTCACCTGTCTGATGTGATAACAGGGTGCCTGCAGTTTTTTGAAAAGTCTTTTATGGACTAAGGCAAGCACTTTCACTATGATCCTAGGATATCTGGAATCATGCTGCTTGCCATACATCAGCAGCCAGAGTCTGAGAGAGAGCACTCAACTGGCCTTGCTCTTTTAGGGATGGGTAGATTGCACTCTCTACCCACAGGATTCCTAGTGTAACGCTGAGCATCACAAGTCTCTGTTGACTGATTTATCAGAGCTGGGGATACAGCGCTTGCCTCAGAGTTGGTATGTTGCTGTCTAGTGATGCTGAATCTATGGCAGTTTAGAGGCAGTGTCTGACTTGACATCTATCTATTATATGAGGCATGTGCTATACATATGTGTCTTCATCCTTCTAGTGTTGGGGGCGTAACTGGTGATAGAAGGAGTTTATATAAAACAGGGTTAGGGTAATTATTCTCCCAAATTAAGAAGAAAATTGGGTAAAAAATAATTATTTAAAAACTGGCCTTAATGTGTATTCAAATGTCTTACAATGTCACATACAGTTAATTAAATTCTGTTTTTATTGTCCCAATTTTGTATATCACTTATCTTACTGATTTAACTTTCAGTTGCTATTCTGGACTAAGGAGGTACTGTAGGCACAGGGAAGCGTTAATGTAATGAAATAACTGAGTACTCTGAGTGATCCAGTGGGCTAAGCACTGCCACTATAATCAGGAGATCGGCGGTTTGAATCCTGTTCATGTATCTCGCCATCAGCTACCAGAGCCCTGAGAGAGCACAATTGGCCTTTGTCTCTCTGGGTGGGTAGATGGCGCTCTCTACCCACATCACTGCAAAGCGTGATGTCTGCACCACGACGCGTCTGTGAGCTGATGTATCAGAACCGAGTTGCTGTATCAGCACATCACATGTATTGGAGATAAGATAAGATAAGAAAAGATACTTTTATTGTCATTGCACAGTGTACAACGAAATTTAGCAGCAATCCTTACGGTGTCTGAACAAAAAAATTAAAAAATCTCTATGTACAAATACACAAAATTTACAGTTGGTTTATGAAAATATATACAATATATACAATATAAGTAAAACATTTACCCAATAATAAATAAAGGAGGTGTGTGCTAGTCTTCACCCTCCTGGTGTGAGTGGGTTGGGTATTTGGCAGTGTAAATTGGGGAGAAAATGCGGGGAAAACATTAGAAATAAATAAAAAATATATATTTTCAGTGTAAGCATGGTTCCATTTTTGTTTGTGCTGTAAATTATTATGAAATAAAAATAAACTATTATAGATATTGGTTTTGCACGCTTTTTGACATTCAGTTATTTCAGATGTGGTTTTGATATTACAAAGCTCATGTATGACTGTGTGTATGTGGTTAAAGATGGCTGAAAATATGTAATGTGTAATATGTGGAGGTGGAGGTGGGTTTACATACAGTATGTCTGCCTGTATGCATAGGTGGATGGGTGTTTGTATGCTTATGAGAGACAAAGGGAAGCACATCAGCCTGCTTCTACATTTCTAGTCAAAAGAATAAACACAGGTGTCTGGAAAAGTATGGTCAGATCACATTGTACGATTCATTTTATTGCAGTTAAACTTTAAATTAAATGTAACAGATCTTAGTGATTTATTGGAGGTTTTATATAGTGATTTTGTTATATAGTGAAGGTGTTACTTCTTTTAGGCTGAAATATGGATTAAATCTCTCAACTAACTCTTGTTGCTCAATTGCTTTTCTATGGGAAGCTGCAAATTGATACCAATGTCACCAATGGGTGCACCATAATGAAGTTGAGTTCACTACTGTAACTACACTACTATACTTTAAACATTATTCTGTGATTTGGCTTACTGGGACTATAAAATATAAACACACATTAACTGTACTGTTTATATCTGTCTTCAAAAGCATTTCAAGCATTTAGGCTTTAGCCTTTGGACTAAAAAGCTTTTAACCTTAGGACAAGATAAACTGGAACTGTAGCTCGGCCTCAGCGAGGCTCTAAAGCTGGACTGCCAGGAGTAAGAGCCGCCATCCGAGCCATAAAGCAGCCATGTGAGCTGTCTCTGCTAACAATGGCAGTTTACGGCCTAAGAGCACACTCTGCACTGCCCACTCTCTCCCCGGATATACTTCAGAGTCGCAAAAATACCCTTACACATATACACACACACACACACACACACACACACAAAACAACTATCCCTCTTCCCAGAGAGCTCATTTAACCCTCCCCAAACAGTACTCTACTGTTGTAGACAAATTGCCAGCTAAAGGTTACTATTTCTCCTAACACAAGTAAACTCCTGGATGTGTAACTGTTAACACCGGTTAGAATCAGAATTTGATATAATATGACACAGTAAGGTCTCCCTATATAATATAGCATCGCGGTCTCATTGTAAAATTAATTTTTTTCAGGAGCATCATTTACATTTACATTTCTGACATTTAGCTCTTATCCAGAGCGACTTACAAGGTTTTTCCTATTACAGAGGAGGGCCAGTGCAGTGTTGGGAGTCTTGCCCAAGTCACCCAGAGCTGGAATTGAACCCCAGTCTCCCACATGGTAGCTCAATGGCAGGCAGTGGGGTTAGACACTGCACAACACAAACCAGGAGCTGTAGCAGGCTCATACTCTATACCCCCATAGATAGTGTAATGGTTCATATCATATTGCAGCTTTGTAAAATGTCAGAAAGATTCGATAAACACTGGTTCAGATTAATTTTGCAATATACTTAAATAAATAAATAAATAAAGCATTCAGCATCACTTATCCTACATGTTATTATTTTCGTCAGTTTGCTGCCTCTTCACAAACTGGCAATTTTCTACCAAGAACATATGACTACATATTGTGGTCTAAAAAAGGTCTTAAAACGCATTAAATAAAAAAAAACTGAAGCAGCAGCCATTGCCAAATGTATAGCAGAAACAACAAATATGCATAAATATAAAAAAAAATACAGAAAATGTCTTTATCAGTTCAAATAAAGGATCTAAAATATTTCAAAGCTGATAAATTGCTTTAATCTGCCATCTTTTAATTTTATGCTTTGGATTTCTGATCGTATAGAACAGAAAAGTTGCAGATGTTTTGCTGTTTATTGTGTTTTGTGACTTAAGTTTGACTTTTTAGTAATCAGGTTGATCAGGGTTCTTGTAAACCGTGGACATTTTTTGTGGCCGGTTGAGAGTTGCAGAAGGCTGGGAACCCCTTCTCTTGGTATGCTAATTCAACAAGGATGACTTGGCGAAGAGGATTTGAGTTCAGTGCCTGTTGCTGATATAGTCTACAGATGGTCTATTCTACCTGAGAGAGAGAGAGAGAACATTTAGAAAAATGGACCAGTTCTGTGCAGTCATAGCAACCCCCGCTCCTGAAACTGTGATCAGTACAGCTAATCCTTATTCAAGAACAGCATGGAGTGTGGCAGCAGCTCACATGTGAGGATAAACAACAGATCCTACTCATCTTGTGTGAGTTTAGTTAAGGTTTGGATCTGTTTGGGCAGAACATCCAAACCTTAACTAAACATCCATGACTGTAATGTTGTACACAACCTCAATGAGATGTTTCTCATTTGGGCCTCCCTTTTGGGAAGTCAGACTCTGGTGTAGTATTGCTAAAGGATAGTTTATAATCCATAAGAAATCAGTTAGTAC
Source organism: Astyanax mexicanus (assembly GCF_023375975.1). Lineage (NCBI taxonomy): Eukaryota > Metazoa > Chordata > Actinopteri > Characiformes > Acestrorhamphidae > Astyanax > Astyanax mexicanus. The sequence continues at coordinate 38,961,628 of NC_064419.1, read as the reverse complement.
ACAAATAGTGATTCACATGATCAGGAGATCGCCGGTTCGAATCCTGTTCATGTAGCTTGCCATCGGCTACCGGAGACCTGGCAAACTACATAAGCACAATTGGCCTTGCTCTCCCTGGGTGGGTAGATGGTGCTCTTTCCCTTCATCACTCCAAAGGGTGATGTCGCTCAGCACAAGGCGTCTGTGAGCTGATGTATTGGAATTGAGTCGCTGTGTTTTCCTCCGAGCACGCTGTGATGCTACTTGACAATGCTGCATCAGCAAGAGTTCAAAAAGACATGTGAATATCAGGAGGCATCTATATATATATATATATATATATATATATATATATATATATATATATATATATATATATAACCTCAGATCTTTCTGGATTCTCATCTTCCTTTGTCTTTTCCATCAGTCAGCATTAACATATCTGTTATTAACTTTTTTAATTTAATCACCCAGATTAATGATTAAGCCAGTAATCGTAATGTGATGTATACTAACATATTAAATGACTAAATTTATTTCAATTTAGTTTTTATTATACATGTTAATACAGGCTAATGGAAAAGACAAAGTAAGATAAGTATTTAGGAAGATCTTAGATTTTACAATAAAAATTAATGTGGAATCACACAAATTTGGCAAATGACAGGCCACTGTTGACCATTTTTGAACTACATGTGATGTAATTGCTTATTAATGTTTTTTAAAGTATTACAACCTAATTAATAACAGTAATAAACTTCTTTATAAGCTAATTATAAACCTTATTTTTATCTTTTTAGTTGTTCCTGCAGTATATCCTTTATAGCCATAATGCAAACTGAAATGCCACATTTCACAGGACAGCAATTAGTATTGTGACTTTTGTCATATTCCAGCAAAGCTAAAGAACACTTCACTGACCTGAGGGATTTTTTTCCACATGGACACCTAATGCCGGACATTGCTGATAATGATCATTGCCACCCACTGCACTGTCCACTGTGGGTTGTAATGCCTTCTATGACGTACACCTGGCCCCCACTCATCACTTAAACAAGATAACACCTCACAATGTATACAGTTATGGGCATTTCCAAGCTGTCGTTTATGGACATATTGCTGTTCTACAACTTTTGGCATGTTCGCGTTTGAATGCTACTCGGACTATATTCATTAAGAAATCTTTATTCATCAGTTCTATTTATATTTTTTGTCATTCTTTTAGAATCAGCATTTAGGTTCAGTATTTAGAAAAATATCTTTTGATATTGTATGATAAATAAAATGACGTGCCAACAACACATATCGTTGAAATTTTTTAATATAATTGTAATAGTTAACTAAGACAAAAAGGGCGGCTGATTATGTAACTTCGTAACTTAGTGCTGCTGTTTACGTTCTTTACTTTGGCAGTAATGTAATTAGCAGTATTTATGCCAGTTCACATTACTTTTAAAGTAAATTCTGAGAGAGAGAGAGAGAGAGAGAGAGAGAGAGAGAGAGAGAATAACTGAGAGAGAGAGATGGAGAGGTTGTGTCTGTGTTGCTGTTTCCCAGATGTTTTCTATTACCTGCGAGAGCCCTGTCTGTGAGCTCCTCCATTACCTGATCCTTTGTTCATACCATTCCCCTGTGTGTACACACACACACACTCTTACACACTCTCACACAGTCACACACACATGCAGAGAGAGAGAGAGAGGTGTGCAGAGATATCCATCAGTACAGTAGCAGATATAAGGGGAGGTACTGTCACCTGTCCTGACTGCAACCTTTCACTAAATGGCTTTATAGTGGAAGAGCTTCAATTTATGTGTCTGTGAGAGTTTCTGCGTTCTACTTCAATGGTTCTGCAAGTGTGTGTGTGTTCGTGTGTGTGTGTGTGTGTGTGTGTGTTTGTGTGTAAGTGTGTGTGTGTGTTTGTGTGTAAGTGTGTGTGTGAGAGAGAGAGACAGAGAGAGAAAGAAAGCTCCTCCCCAGGCTGTATAGGAGAAAGCAGTGTTTGATTACAATGAGGTTTTACTCCCAGACATGAACTGCTACTGCTCTCTCTCTCTCTCTCTCTCTCTCTCTCTCTCTCTCTGGCATAGTCTCTCTCGCATACTCTCTCTCCCCCCTCACTCACTTGTTCTACCCCTGTCTCTTACTCTCGCTCTCTTAATAACAACATTCAGTCTTTCTCGCTTACTCTCTTCTCTCTCCTCTCTTCTGACTTACTCTCTCCATACATTCTCTCTTTCTTTAACAGTCTCTCTATCTCTCTCTCCTTCTCATTCTATCCCTCTCTCTTTCTCTCTCGTCACCTTTCTCTCCTCCCTTCTCTTCCTTATCTCTCTCCTTCCCTCCCTCTCTCCCCCCTCCTCTCGCTTTCTCTCTCTCTAGCGTTTTTCCTCTCTCTCGCTTTTTTTTCTCCCTCTGGTATCTCTCCTCCGCTCAGAGAGAGAGAGAGAGAGAGAGAGAGAGAGAGAGAGAGCAGAGTGCTGTACTGGCGGAGCAGACTTTAATAAGGTTAAGTGCAGCTAGTGTGAGAGCTGGAAAGGAAGGAGAGAGAAAGTGAGTGAGTGTGTAACGGAGGAGTGGAGGAGTAGATCAGCGAGGAACTGACGCCCCATTTCAACTTAATGAGGGAATTTTTCCCTTCTTGCCCTCTTTCTCCCTCTCTGTCTACTATACTCTGTACTCTCTGTCTTTCTCTTTTCCTCCCTCCCTCTCTCTCCCTCTCTCTCTTCACTCTACATTCTCGTGCTCTCTCGCTCTTCTCCAGTGGCTGGAAGAAATCAGCTCGACGTGGGCGCTCACTCGACCAGTGAAGGAGGTGAGAGAGGAGGTAAGTGAGCTTCGTATCTGCTTACTGTAGCTACTGCTGCTGATCATATATATGCTGTAGTGTGCTCTGGGTAATGCTGTGTGATCTGTTGAGTGTGTGTATAGGTTTAGCGTTGCCTTGAGTCTGTGGTGTGTGTGTGCGCGTATGTGTGATAGAAAGAGACAGAGAGATGGTTTACTGTTAGTTGTGAGTGGAGCATCACTCAGTGGCTGAGAGAGGAAATCACAGACTAGACTAGAGAGAGTTTCGTCTGGAGTGAGAGAAGTATGCGTGTGTATGCGTGTGTTGTGTGTGTTGTATGTCCAGCGGTGGATAGTTTTATTTGTTTGTTAGAGATAGAATAGTTGGGATATGCTTGATTGAGGAGTTCAGACTGAGAGTTTGTGAAGAGAGAAGCAGAGAAAGTGAGTGTTTTTGTTTCTGTAAAAAAGAAGAGAAATTATATATAGATCGTCTATTGAAAGAAATAGATCAAGATACTTTGCAAAATAGTAATAGATAGATAGATTTTGTTTGGGGCTATTTTTTTAGAAGGAGAGATACAGCAAATACTGAGGAAGGAGTGAAAGAGATACTGGAGAGAGAGAGAGAGAGAGAGAGAGAGAGAGAGAGAAAGTAAGAAAATTGTAAAAGAGAGAGAGTCTTTGAGAATAAGAGCTAAAGAGTCACTGGCCCACACTTCTTATAGCATCCATATTGATGTGGGATCAGCCTGAGCTCTGAAAAATGCCACTAGATAGGACCTAAGGCACTAAAGAAGCCTGATCTTAGATCAGTGTTCTCACTCTTTTGACTCTTGACAAATATGACCCACTGTTAGGAATGAGTGAATGAAACAGAGAGAATAAAACAGAGAATGAGAAACTTAGAAATGCATAGAGAGAGGCTTTAAAAAGAAGAAAAAGAGAGTGAGACTTAAAGGAGAAAGAAAAAACAGTAACCAAGAAGGAAAGTAAGAGAAAGACTTTGATGGAAATTAAGGTGAATAAGAACGACATCATAGAGGAGAAAGAATGAGAAAAAGTCTTAAAAGGAAAGAGACTTGAGGTTTAAAAGAAAAAGAGAAAGAGGGGGAAATTGAGTAAAATGAGCCTTAAGGCAAAGAAAGAGAGGGAAACATAGGGAGAGAGGTTTTAATAAGGAAGGGAAGGAAAAGAGTGGGAGTGTGAGAGAGACTCGAATGGAAAGAGTGAGAGAGGAACACATAAGGAAAGAAGGAGAGTGAGAGAGAGAGAAATAGCTACAGGTGAAGAGAGGGAAAAGGAGAAACGTAAAAAGAGAGATGTAGACTTAGAAGAGAGGAGAGTGAGAGAGAGAAAAAAGAGAGAATAATGTATAGAAAAGAGTGGATAGAGAGACTTGGAGAGAAAGAGAGTGAGAAAATTGGAGAAAAAGAGAAAAATAGACTTCAAAATAAGTAGTAGAAGTGAAAAAGTGAGTTAGAAACTTTAAGAATGAGAGAGAGACCATGAAAAAATACCATGAAAAAAGTGAGTAGAAGAAAGAATGAGAGACGCTTAGTAGAAAAGAGAGAGCGAGTGAGACATAGAGGAAGAAGAAGAGAGGGAGAGAGAGGGATAAGTACCTGTAAGTATCTAATTATAAGCTCTGATGATGATGATGGCTCATCTACCAATGCATACTTATTCATTCTCTCTATCTCTCTCTCTTTTTCTTTCTCTCTGTCTGTCTCTCTATCTTTCTTTCTCTCTCTCTCTCTGCAGGTTGTAAAATGGATGCTCGTGAGTGGTGGTGGTGGAGCTGGAAAGGGCACCAAGCGGAAGAGAGCGGGGCCCAAGGTGAACTTCAAAGAGGTAAGACCCCGCCAAGCTGGCTTTAAATAGCCTCCGTCCCACCCCCTCTCATCACCCCCCTCTCATCATCCCTCCATTTCCCTCCCCACTCTCTTATCCACTGCCATCTCCCCCTTTTAGTTCTAATAGCCATATATGTTCACTTTACTCGATTATTTATTTAGTTCTTCATTGTTTAGCGTAAGGGTCTGCCTGCTGCCCGCTGCCTGTGCTGGGCTGGCGGCTGCGTCCTGGTCTGCACGTAGGACTGTTTGCTTAGTGTTGTGGCGTGAGGTTATCAGATGAGAGTTAGCTGTGGACGTTTGCAGTCTGGCGGGTGTTGGAGGGCTGGGTAAAGCTGGGTACAGGCCCGCTGTGGGGCTGTAGGGGGAGGAGGGCGTTGTCCTCCTTTACTTGTGTTCTGGGCGGTGGACTGGCAGGATGGGGCAGATGAGGAAAATGGCCTGTTTGGTCGTCCCAGCTGGTCATTTTGTTTGTGGTCCTGGGATGACTGTGACTCATCGGGTTTTGTCAGGGCAGAGCTTCAAAATGGCGGACCATTGCACTGCCTGTTGCTCGGCTAGTGGGTCTGGAAGCCATTGTTTACTTGTATGCTGTGGTTGTTTATCTGTTTCGCAGACGTTCTGAGTTATACACATACCAAGCTGTATAACCTTCTGAACATCCTAAACGTACTTAACGTCCAGAAAGTGAAACTACGTCACAGACTCACTTTATCTTTACGCCAAATGGTTGAACCTTAGAGGACCCGTGTTAGATCGGTGTGACGTGGCCCAAGCTTGCCCGCTTTGCTGTGTGTGTGTGTGTGTGTGTGTGTGTGTGTGTGTGTCTTTCCCTGATTGAGTTATCTTTGTTTCAGCGGTGATGTAACGTCTGTTCTTAGCTCCTGTTTTCTTCTGTTCCTTCAGTGGTATGAATGTGTGCATGGGTGGGTCACTGGCACTGTGTGTGTGTATGTGGTGGGTTACTGCGTGTGTGTGTGTGTGTGTGTGTGAGAGAGAATGTAGTTCAGAGAAGACAGTACCTCTTCGCACACTCTTGTGAACAGTAGAGTACGTGCTGGAATGACGTTAAGAAGTGTTGACTGTGTTACTCTGTTAGCCATATTAGTTTTACTATAAATTTATAGTACACGGTACAGGGAAACTGTATTGATATGTATTGAGAATACTGTCTGTGACCATCATGTATGAAGGGAAGGAGGACTTCAGAGTTTAATGTTTTTTATTTAATGTATTTTTATGTAATATAATAGTAAAACAAAACAAAAAAAACAAGATGATTGCGTTTCTTTCAAATACTTTATTTTATATGTCATTGCAATGTACTTTGTTTTATCTGGTTAACTTGATTTAATTTGTTTCTATACACCTATTTCTTAATTTCAGGCTAATAACACATGCCAAATCAAAAAGCTAAATAGTGACATGAATCCAACAGATGATATCAATAGTCGATTCCAAGCATTATTTGGTACAAAAGTAATAGCCTTAAAAGACTTTAAAGAGCAAAGTAGATTTGTTGTCATTTCTATAAAAAGGGGAAACAACTTGATAGATGGCATAAAGTTACCCAAAAGCAGTGTGTAAGACTGGTGTAGGAGAAAATGCCAAGATGCATGAAAACTATGATTAAAAACCAGGGTTATTCCACCAAATATTGATTTCTGAACTATTAAAACTTTATGAATATGAACTTGTTTTCTTTGCATTATTTGAGGTCTGAAAGCTCTGCATCTTTTTTTTGTTATTTCAGCCATTTCTTTTTTTCTGCAAGTAAAGGCTCTAAGTGACATTTTTTTTATTTGGAATTTGGGAGAAATGTTGTCCGTAGTTCATAGAATAAAAGAACAATGTTCATTTTACCCAAACATATACCTATAAATATCAAAATCTGAGAAACTGATTCAGAAACTGAAGTGTTCTCTTATTATTATTTTTTTCCAGAGCTGTATATAAAGTGCACCATTGCAACCCTATGCTTAAGTACTACTGCATTAAAACAATAGAAGAAGGAAAAGAAGAGTATCAAAATGGTTTCAATGTTTCAATGACAAAAAAGATTTTTTTTTTGTGTGTGTTTGTGATTGTAATAATATCCAGATATATGTGGACAGGTTACAGTGGTCTGGCTGGTGAAGCTGTTCTGGTTGGTGAAGTCTTACAGAGCTTGCAGTGGAACTGGTTGCATCATGTCTAGTATTTCCACACTGATAACGTACTGATTTCAGGACTGGCCTGAAGCCTGTACTCTGCTTTTGTTTTCTTTTTTTCCACTGCTGTTCTTCAGGCTGTGTGCATGGCTAGTCATCTGCAGCCTGCAGTAACTATCCAACACATCACCTTCTTGTGTTTAAAGTCTGTATGTGTCTGTAGTTCATTAGTTGTGGATGTCGGTTCTATTTGTGCAGCCTGTAATTAACTGCAGTCTTTTCCGCTATGGTTAAATAAAGTAAGCGCTTAAAAAAAAAAAGGAATGAAAGCTTCCAGAAAGCTACGAGGCATGTTTTGGAGTCTACACAAACAGCAGATGTCTTAGACGTACCTGGCAGGTTGACACTTTCGTTGCGCGTAAGTTGGGTTGTGGAGGGGAAGGGAGGAAGTGAGGGAAGGAGGGATGGAGGGATGGTTGAAGAAAGGGGGGGAGCCCATGAAAGGAAAGAATGGCCAATTACAGTCTAGTTGGCTCTGTACTCTGTACAATGGCCCGGGCGGGGAGAGGGAGAGCGAGACAGCGATTGTTTGAAGTTGTGCCATAAAAGCCAGTCTGAAAGGAAACACTAGTGACCCCTCACACAGACATACACACACATATACACAGTGTCACACACACACAAACACTCCCCTCCACCACTCCACCCTGTTTCCAGCTTGTACGGGATGGCGGTAGCCCCTGGGTCCTCCAGGTGTATTTTATATTACTTATTCACAGACTTCAAAAGCACGGTACCCCATCCTCTGCCTGTCCATAAATCAGGCCCAGGCGCTGCTCTTAAACAGGCCGGCGGGACGGGAAGGGGGCCAGAGCAAGCCAGAGGCCCCTGCAGGCCTTGCACCGCTTCCACAGGTAATTACATCATAGCTAATTGCCACTGTCGAGGGCCAGACACCCCCTACTGACCCCCAGACTGAGATCAGGGTCATTTTAATGTGAAATTAAAGTTTTGGGCCGGAAAAGAGTGGGGTTTTATTGCCTCCCGTTTGTGAGGGGTGTGTGTGTGTGTGTGTGTCTGTGTGTGTGTGTGATTGTGTGTGTGTGTGATTGTGTGTGTGTGTTGCTGTGGCATATTAGTTACGCTCTCGTGATAATGAGCTTCATTTTGCTCCATTTTCATCCAACGCCAAACTAATGAGAGAGAGAGCTTGTCTGCACTGGCTAATCGTGAGGAGGTGTGTGTATGTGTGTTGGGGGGGGGCAAAGAAAGAGCGGGAAAGAGAGAGACATAGAGAAAAAAGAAAAAGTAAAAAAGAGAGAGAGAAAGACTCCAAGGAGATAGACCTAGAGACAAAGAGATAATGGAGAGAGAGAGAGCACAAGTGAGCCTCTAAGGAGATGAAGAGAGGGATCACAGAGAGATAATGGAGAGAGACTCCAAGGAGGTGATGAGAAAAAAGAGAGATAATAGAACACAAGAGTGAGGGAGAAAGATAAAGGAAAGGGTAAGAGACTGCTGTGACTCCAAAAAGGTACAGGAAGACATTAAGAGAGCAAGAGAGACATTAAGAAGACACAGAGAGATAATGTTTGGTTCAGAGTGAGTGAGAGACAGAGAGAAAACGATAAAGACACTAATAAAATAACAATGTAACAATATAAAGTCTGAAGAGTCAAAGCTAGTCCAAGTCACGTCATGTGTCTTTAGGCTAGAGTCCAAGTCACGTCATGTGTCTTTAGGCTAGAGTCCAAGTAAAGTAACGTGACTTTAGGCTAGAGTCCAAATCACGTCACATGTCTGTAGGCTAGAGTCCAAGTATAAAGTAACGTGACTTTAGGCTAGAGTCCAATCAAGTAAATTGTATTTAGGCTAGAGTCCAAGTCACGTCACGTGTCTTTAGGCTAGAGTCCAAGTCACGTCACGTGTCTTTAGGCTAGAGTCCAAGTAAAGTAACGTGACTTTAGGCTAGAGTCCAAGTCAAGTAAATTGTATTTAGGCTAGAGTCCAAGTCAAGTAAATTGTATTTAGGCTAGAGTCAAAGTCAAGTAAATTGTATTTAGGCTAGAGTCCAAGTCACTAATGTCTCTTTAGGCTAGAGTCCAAGTCAAGTAATGTGTCTTTAGGCTAGAGTCAAAGTCAAGTAATTTGTCTTTATGCTAGAGTCCAAGTCAAGTCACGTCACATGTCTTTAGGCTAGAGTCAATGTCAAGTCCTGTGTCTTCTTTATGCTGGAGTCAAAGTCATGTTAAATGTATTTAGTCAAGAGTATTTACACTAGAAAGTAGATAGAAAAAGTATTTATATACAAAAGGAAAAGTCTTTAGGCTACAGTTTAATCAAGTCTGAGGCTTAAGACTACAGACTTCAGTCTAAACTAGAGTGCAAGTAAAGTCAAAAGAAAGAGACAGAGAGATGGAGAGATTCCATAGAGAAGAAGAAAAAAGAAAGGGGGTTAATTGAAGGAGTTCACAGCGGTCTGAGTGAAGTAAGTGGAGTGTGAATGCTGGCAGCATTAAGTCATTGCTTCTTTTTACTGGGTGGTGTGTGATCTGTCTGTTCCATTAGCTAATGGCTAACTGAAAGTCCCAACACAACAAGAGGAAGCTCCTCACCGTTTGAGGTTTTGGCGCTTGTGAAATCAGTTTCTGAACACACACACACACACACACAGAGATGCAGACGGGAAGGGATCACTCATATTTAAGTGTAGGCTAATCTCCTTTTGCTAATCTACAGTGTACGTTAGCATTAGCTTGCATGGTTAAAAACAGAATGAGCTGAATTTAGGAATCTGTCCTATTTCACGCTGTACTCGCTTTATACAGATCCTATTTACATCAGACAGCGTGATTTGGGTAGAATTTCTTGGCCTGATGGTTGATGTTTGTGTGTGTGTGTGTGTGTGTGTGTGTGTTTTAGCAGGTTTATCATTGCTCATAGCCTTGCTGTTTTTTAGCAGCAGCAAACATACATATCTACTTTTGTATCCATCTAATCTGTTTCTCATTTCTCCTTTTACTTCACTCTCTCTTTCTTTCTGCCTCTGTTTTTTCTCCTCCTCTCTCTTTTCCTTCCTCTCTTTCTCTTCTTTTCGCTGTCCATCCCTTTCTCTGCCTCTCTCATTTTTTGCCCCTCTGCCCACTCTCTGTTTATCTGTGTCTCTCACACACTCACAGCCGTCTCTGTCTTTCTCTCTCTCTCTTCTTTGTGCAGGGCTGAATGGCTCACTCTGATTTATGTTCAGTTGAAGAAAATAGCTGCCCTCAATTCAGCCAAAAAACACACACACACAGACACACAAGATGTACAGTGTGTTAGTGTGTCTGTATTGTCTGTCTGTTTTTAGTGAATATTTTGGCGTCTGTAGTGTGAAAGCTGACCGTGTGTGTATGTGTGTGTGTGTGTGTGTGTGTGTGCATGACTGCCAGTGTCTCAATCTCATGCTGTCTGTCATTAGAGCGCAGCTGACGTTTGCAGGATCTATGAAAACAACAAATAGTGTAATCTGTAAACAAAAACACTGCTGACCTTTTCCCTCGCATCCCCTTATTCACGGAGGCTAACGTGTGTGTTTGGGGGTGTGTGTGTGTGTGGAAGAGAAAAAGTCTCATATTTTATCCAGCACATTAACTTTCTGGAGAAATAAATGAGCTGGAGAGTGCCATTTCAGACTCCCACTGTTACTGCAGCTTAGCAGTGTAGGTATCAGTTGCTAAGGTGTCGCTGAGGTGGAGTTCATGGTTGCAGAAGTTTTTGCTAAAATGGTTCCTAAAGTGTTGCTATGTTTTATGCTAATACATTCATTGGTGTTCAAAAACTAAATAATGGAACGCTAGAATGCCTAAAATGTGGTTTGTGTAATCTTTTGCACAAAAGATGGCTGGTCCAAAAGCTCCTTCATGCCCAAACAGAACATCCACCAATGATTTTACTAAAACCATACATTAGAATGATTTGAAAAGCATAAATCACAAACAGAAAAATTAGTTATTCGATTGTACCAAATTTGGTGTTTGTGGCCCAAAAAATGTGACCTGTAGAGTATTTAAAATTTTGGTTTAAAGTTGCCTTTGCTCTAAAATCCTCTTTTACTTGTTCTTTGTGAAATACAACAGGTCTCTGAGTTGTTTATGCATGCTTCATATTAAACTGTTCCTCAAACTCTATTGGCTGCAGTAGAAAGTAAAGGAAAATATTCAGAAAAACGAGTTGATCAGAAAAACTCCCATGTCTACGTCAACCCGTGAATTAGTATTTATGGCAGGCAGAACTGAAGCTGGGCAGTGATGCCATCTCGTCAGATAGGAGCTTACTAACAGCGCTAAAAACAGCATGGCAGTTATTTCCTGTGTTATTTGTGCAAATATCACATCAGTATTATATGCTTTACCCAGAAATTTAGAGCTAAGGAACTAATTATTTGAATTTGTCTGTGGAACACCACCAGCGAAGTACAGTTGAGAGAGATTGGTGTTTAAATGTTTAGATATTATAGGATTTTTACTTTCTGGACCTGAACTACCCATCTCTGTGTGTAACTATAGGTTTACATAGGATCTCCGGTGGATTTTGCGTTTTACAGAGACTCTTAAGACTAGGTCAGTGGCTGAACTGAACTTAGCAGGGCATTACACATGTTGTAAAGTAACATAGTAACATATGACATTGCAAATATTGTTATTAGTGTAAAAATGTCTTTTTTTTTTTTTAGAAACGTTTCTAATTGTTCTCTCTCGCTGCCTCTTGGTGTCACAGTACTAATTTAAAAGAGCTCACACGACATTCATTTATACTAAAGACCACAACTAAACATTGATGACAATTAATGAAAAAAGGCTACCTAAAAATGGATGCAATAATAATAATAAAAAGAAGATGTAGGAGAAGAAAACTTTAGAAAAATAATAATAATTGTAACAGTAAGAAATGTAACACACTGATTGTGGGGGTGACCTGCTTTGCTGGAGGCGTGTTCATACTGTTTTCAGGGTGTGTTTATATGTGTGTGTCTTTGTCTTTGCCTGTGTGGGAATGACCTAAAGGCCGTGTCCAATCGGAGAGGAGCATGTGAAGGGCAGGGGCTGCTGAGAGGAAAGAAGTGCTGGAGAGAATTCACCATGAAGTCACGTGCTTTTTATTATACACACATGCGTACACACACGATACACTCCACATTCCTCACATAAGTGAGATTCAAGACTGCACGCACTCACACACACAAACTCACTAATAGACAGTCTTACACACACTCACACACAGACACCAACAGCAGGTTATTTTCAGTGTGTTTAGGAGTGCTTTCCCCAGCGCTGTGACTCTGCGGTGGCAGACAGGTTGCAGTAAATTAGTGTGTGTTTGGAGGGTCAGACAGGTAGCAGAGCGGTTCACTGCCTGGTGGTTGAGGTAATGGCTGGAGGTTCTCTGCTTAGAGCCATTTTCACTTAACCCTTAAAGGTCCAGACGTGTTGCTAAGTTCTTGTTGCAGATCTGCTGAAGGGTTTAAATCCTACTAAATCATTACATATTTGATTACGTTTACACAGCAAATCCATATACAATAGATTTATATACTGCATCGAGAGGTTTGAGTCTGGAGATTTGAGATTTGATCTTTTTTTCTGCACAATAAGATTGTGAGCATAGATCTTAATGCATTTCAATGTTTCACCTACTTTTCTCAAAGCATTTCATTGGACATTCAGTTTCACTGTATTTGAATAAGATAAAATTAGATTTAGGAGAACAGTTAGAGTTAGCTTTAGGTTTGGTTGGAGGTTGATGTAACTATTAGGACTGAAATTAGGTTTAGGGCCACAGTGAGGTTAAAAAATAAGACCACGTAAAAAATATGAGTATCTTTGATTTTACCAAATTGAAAACCTCTGGAATAAAATCAAGAGGAAGGTGGATGATCACAAGCCATCCAACCAACTACTTGGGTTTTTTTGCATTATTTGAGGTCTGAAAGCTCTTTCTTGTTTGCTGCTAATAAATGCTCTAAATTACAGTATTTTTGTTTGGAATTTGGGAAAAGGCTAATGTTAGGATTTAGATTTTAGATGTTAATGTTAGTGGATGCCTAATTAGTGTTATTGTATTTGGACATATTGTGGCAGCTTTTGCGTGAACATTTGTGAGGGGTGGAAGCTTTTGAATGTTTGTAAGGATTGTGACAGGTGTTTATACCTGTACTGTAGCTGTGTTGTAGCTGTCTCTTGTCTTGTTAGGCCCTAATTATGTTGATGAGCATTCTGTCTGGGTGCTAAAGGCCAAACCAATGGGAGAGCATGATTGGCTTAGTTTAGTTTGCTGTGTTTAAGTGTTCTTGATTAGAAGTTTAGAATTTACTCTTTATACAGAAATCTTGTTCTTTTGTTATTGTGTGTAATAATTGCATCATCTTAAAACAAAAGAATATTGAGAAGATCTTAACGTGTTACTCTGTGTGTGGATGTGTAGCCTCATTTCCTTTTCTTATAAATTTGCTGTAAGTGTGTGTGTGTGTTTGTGTGTGATCCATTGGGGCAGTTGCACTGTGGTTTGATGGATGTTCTTGCATACTTTCCTACAGCAGACCTCTGTCTTCCTATGAAAGCCCATTAGGATCAGCCAGCCCACTGTGCTGATGGCTACAGGGCTGCTTTTATTTGATGCAGTAATTGATCTCAGTGGAGAATTGCACATAGTGCTGTAATGTACAGCCAAGCACCTTTTAACAGCTGTGACTTTATTTTAATGATATGTCTACAGTTTCAGTCAAAAAACTTTGGTAAAACAGTCTGTTCAGAAAGTGTTCATGTGAAATGACTCCATTAAGGTTGTTTCTATGCACTATTGGTTGACATGACTTCACACTGGCCTCCCGGGTGAGTAAGGCAGTAACTAGCCCCACTCACAGTGTTGATACATGCTTATTACCACCAGTTCCTATTCAAAGTCTACACACTACTATACTACACTCTCTAACTAATTTTATCAAAAGCAATAATATCGCCAACATTGTGGAATATTGTGAACATTATAATACCCAAAAATATTGTGGCATATCACCCACCCCTAATTATCACATCAGGGGGAAAAAAATCACACATTCTCATTTTCCATTATATATCTAGTAAAGACAGATTATATCTGTCCAGCATCATTTGTTTTACTTTAATCCTGGATATATGGAGATATTTGGAGTGCATTATTAGGATCGAAACATTCAGAAGTTTTGAATATGTGGAGATATATGGAGTGCATTATTAGCATAATGACATTCTAAAGTCCTGGATATATGGGTATATTTGGAGTGCGTTATTAGTATCATAACATTCTGAAGTCCTAAATATATGGAGATAAATAAAGTGCGTTATTAGTATCATAACATTCTGAAGTCCTAAATATATGGAGATAAATAAAGTGCGTTATTAGTATCATAACATTCTGAAGTCCTAAATATATGGAGATAAATAAAGTGCGTTATTAGTATCATAACATTCTGAAGTCCTGAATATATGAAGATAAATAAAGTGCGTCATTTGAATCATAACATTCTGAAGTCCTGAATATATGGAGATATTTGGAGTGCATTATTAGTATCATGGCATTCTGGATCCTACTGTTACAAATCTGATAAAATTCATGTACTTTTTTATATCTCAGTTAGTGGTGTGCCATATATCATATCATATATGCAATAATAAAATGTAATTTTTATTTAGTTGCAGTAATGTTTTCTTGATTTTTTTTTGTAAAATCAGTTTGTCATATCGCCAAGAGTATCAAAATATAATATTATTATTTTAGGGTCATATCACCCATCTCTAGTTTGTATACTCGGCAGTATTCAATTAGAAACATTTTACAGCCAGGGAAGAGTACATATGACACTCCTTTATGATTGACTTTATTACTACAGATGAGCTAGGCACATTAGACCAACATGAAACACATCACCCTAATTTGATGAGAGCAAGTTCTGCATGCTCAGTGCCACCATGTTCATGTTTCATATTGACTCTTCAACTTCACTGTATCACTCTGTCATAAGATTTCTGTATTGACTCCTCTTTTATACAGCTCTAATTAGTGTAGTGTTACATCATTAGTGTTAGACTGCTTCACAGTATGCAGTCAGGGACCTCCTACTGTGTACTGTTAAACGGTTCAAATGTTGGGTGCGTTAGACTGATATGCATCACATCACATCACATGATTTAACTGGAGCAAGTTAGACTCAGGTCTTATGTATGTTGTTAATATGTATTTTACTTTAGTCAAGATCCTGAATCAGGATTGATGTGCTGTATCTACCTATAACATATCCTATCCTGACTAAATCATTAAATCAATGAAAGTTGTGCTTTAATTTTTGTATTAATTGCAGATATTACCAGATTTGATGTCATTATTTTACTTTAGATAGTCTAGTAAAGAGTTAGTTCTAGTACATTTACAGAGTGGAGAGATGAGTATAATGAGATTGTGACATACTGTATATCATAGTGTTTTTTTTGGTTCATATCAAAGTTTATATGACAGCTGTGACCTGTAGGGATATAAAACTCCCCTATTAAGTCTGAAATAAAAGATAAAAGTGCTCCATCCAGTACCTTTGGATTCAGTTGAGGGGTAAGGTGTGGGTAAAGTAGTTTGTCACTTAGAGGTAAGAAGGTGGTGATTTACTTTATTATAATGCTCTTGTTGCTAAATTCAATAAAATTCTCACTAAAAAATGTGTAAATTTCTACACATTTTTGTTGATATAGTATATCAAATGTAATACAGAGGTTTTGAAAATCAATACCGACAATACAGTGATACTTTGATATATCAGTATTTTCTTATGCCCCTAATATCTTAGGTATATTTCCTTCATTTTATCTTATTTAAATACTTGCATATCTCTCTTTTCCTCTGTTTTACTCTTTCTTTCTCACTCCCTCTCTCTTTCACTTTCAAAGCCTTTTTGCCAGTTTCCTCAGAGGACCAGGGCTTGAGGCATAGGCAGCTTTTAACGCGAGTGGTTTCCTCAACAATAGAAAAAAAAGAGAAAAAAAAAGCCAGCAACATCTCTGTGTCATTAAAACCCATCTGTGTTTGTCTTTCTCGTGCAAATGGAAAAGGCATCAGTCAGGAAATACGCGGTCACACATAGCGTTAACCGATTACACATGCCATCTCTCTCCCCTCACTCCACTATCGCTGAAACTCCAGTTTGGACGCGAGTCAAATAGCGAGTCGTGAGTAAAGTGCTCTCTCGTAAATGTGAAGTAGCTTATAGTGGTCAAACAAAGCAAGTTTTTTTTTATCTCTTCAAATTTCCCTTTTACATAGTATAGCAGATTGTTCCCCAGGCCTATGAATGGGGCCTCATTTGGTGGGGAATGAAATCGATGCTCGGTGAACTCAGCCGTCACCTCATTGGCTGGCAAGTAGAACTCTAAAACATCTGTCAGGGCGAGAGATATACAGAGAGTCAGAGTGAGAGAGAGAGAGACGGCTGTTGTATTTCGGTAATGAGTGAAGGAGACGGCGGCTCCCACAGACGACTCCGATGCTATTAGCCTTGCCCTCCACCCCCTCTGCTCACATGGTCCGTGGGGGGACCGGCTTGTAAAGCTAGCAGCATTCATGGCCATCTCTTTAATGCACAGGCGCTTAGTACTGCCGGGGCTCAAAGAGGCAGGGATTATTGAGGGAGACACACATGAATCCAATAAGCACGACTTTTTTAAGAGGGCTTTGCCGTCGCCGGGCTTTTTTTTTTCGCGGATCAATTTGGGAGCGTTTGAGCAGAGGTACTTCCCAGACGAGAGGGAAAATTGTTATTGCTGTGGAATTGTTATTGCACTCTGGGCATGATTAAGTATGAGCTGCTATAACTCGTTTCTCAGCCTAACTTTTAACATTTTATTTTTCTCCTTTTTTTTTTCCGGAGGTAGCCTGAGAGGGTGCTAAGTGTGGTGGGTGGTTCAGAGACAGTGCCGTACTCCCAGTTTTAACTCCCTGTAATAAGTCTTTTTAATTAAGGACTCAAGGGCCTACATTCCAAAGGAAAGCACAGCAGAGCATTTGGATTCGGTTAATAAGAGAATGGGGTTTGCACATTAATTACTCTTGTGAGCGAGCAGTGAGTTTACGGTACTTGGAAACTGTGGAGTCGCTGACCATGTTTTAACTGAACTTTTTATACCTACTTATCTTGTGTAGCTTATCAGCACATGGGGAAATGGGTGGCCATTATTGCAAAGCATGTGAAGTTTGTGTACACTAATTATACACCTGGACAGAAAACAAGAGCTGGGTGGTGTCAGGGCTCATTTATACTCCATTTTTTATTTTGTTCTTGTTAATAATTTGTGGTTAAAACGGATTTCATAGGGCTCTTTTAACAGTGTAAAGAACAAAGCCAAAGTCTTAAGCCAAAAGTTCCCCAGTTTCTTTTCTTTTTTTTTATCTTGACAGTGATTGTCTTACTTGAACTATTGACTATTGCTTTCATGATCATTATTATTATCATTTTATTTAAATAGGAAATTTACATGGCCTAATTTACATGGCCAATCACACAACCCACTCATTAGGACTCCCCTATCACTAGTGATGACCCAACAACAGAAGGGTAAAGACTAGCACATGCCTCGTCTGATACATGTAAAGGCAGCCACCACCTCTTTTTCACCAGATGCTGATGCAGCATTTCCGAGTAGCATCACATTGCACTCGGAGGAAAGCGCAGCGACTCGGTTCTGATACATCAGCTCACAGATGCCCAGTACTGATCGACAGTTGTGCAAGCTACATGAACAGGATTTGAACCGACGATCTCCTGATCATAATGGCAGCACTGAGCCCGCTGGACCACTTGGAGCCCCTGATCATGATCATGACTAGTGAAATCTGGCTAGATTTCTAATTGTCTGTGCCAACAATCAAGCAACTCTCAACAATCAGCCAAGCAATTGGGCTTGTGTTGCCGCCAGTAGCACAGAAATATACTTTCTAAAACATAAATGCTTCAGATACTGTGATGGTGGTCTAATGGGAAGGGATACAGGATCAGAATTAGATCAGTATTAACTGATAATTGCTGTTGTAGAATCATTGTCTTTGGCCGATTTGGTCGACATTTCAAACCAATGGGTGTAGAAACAAGGAGATTTGGCCATAATGTAATGCTTGATCCTTGTAGGTTTCTTAACTCAAACATATGAGATAAGTTTGAAACAAGTTCAGATCAAAGCAGATAGAGGCCAAGGTGTAAAGCCTGATACAACTTTTATCAAGTTCTCTGTACCAGACATGATCTCGCCTTTTTTTTAGGCTTTAAGAGTGATTAAAAATAACAATGACGCAGGAGCTTTAACCGTGCATAACAAACTCCAGCTCTTTCACTCATTATTATTTTGGTGGAGACTAATGGCTGTGAAATTTTGAAGTAATGGAATCATTGTTTGGCGTGTCATCTTGTAAGACACACTTGAGAGCTTGTCTGGACATAATTTTTCTTCCTCGTCTGCTGTTCTTTTGTCTCTTAGCACCGTCACATTTATCGAACCGACCCAAAATAAGCGGGCATAAATCCTTTGCGCTGAAAACTCTACTGGATGGATGCCATTATGTAATTGTTGCTGTGATTTTTGGGGAAGCTGGCAGAGGATCAGGAAAAAAGCCCTTATCAGATCCATTTGATGGCGCTATATTTGGGTCTAAAATGCACAGGGGCCTCAGAGAGTGCACTAGCAGTACAAACAGGAATAGTAGGCGGACCCCAATCTGCAGTCAGCAGCACCACAGGATAAACGTGCAGGTGCTTGCGTATATATGCCTAGTAGTGTTTTCTTTCTTTTTTTTTTTTTTGAATGCCAAAATATCATTTTACAGAGAAGTGAAACTGTAGTTACCTGTCAGTATCAAGACTTTTTTACGATTTTAAAACTCTGTAAACTCCAATAACTGATAATTTTGGCCTGAGATCATAATGTACTACCTATTAACAGTCTATTGTAGAAGTTTAAATGTGTTTGTTCAAAACAATTAATAAAATTGGGAAAACAAGTTCCAAATGAAGATTGTGCTTACGACAGAGATGTATTACTGTTACAGTGTCAAAAAATGAATGTTGGTGCTTTATTATTGTATCCAATATTGATAAATCTAATGCTAATCACTTTTTTCCAAAGATTTGAAGCTTTATTCACACTCAAAAGTAATGTTTTGTGGCTCCTAGGTGGAGCGACAGTCTAAGTGTTGGCCTTATTATTATGGGATCATAAGTGTGGGCAGTGCAGTGGCTTGGATGCATGGCTAGCATGTTCGCCTTTCAGTGCTGGAGTCTTAGGTTCAAATCCTTATATGGGTGAAGTTTTCATACTAGGAATTAAGGGTCGCCGATATGGCCCTAAAATAATACCACGTTATTTTAATGGTATTTTCACGATAACGATGCTCTTGGTGGTATGACAAAACACTTTAAAAATATATATTTAAAAAAATACACTATACACTGCAATAAATATATATATATATATATATATATATATATATATATATACAGGTGCTGGTCAACGAATTAGAATAATTTGAAATAGTGCAATCATGAAATTCTTTGAATGCATTTTCAAAGCAAATCAGGTGTTCACCGCACCTGTCCTACTCGTTAGACTAATCACAGAACTCGTAAATTTGCTCAGCTGAGCTTTCCAAAAGGCCCATTTAGGCCATTTAACTGTGACACTGTTGTTTTATTGAATTAGGATAATGGAGAAACCGTTTCATTGAATTAGAATAAATGCTCGAATTTTTGTTTTCTGTGAAGAGTGTTCACTGTGCAGTATAAAGTCAGGGTTGAGTGGAATTTCTAAGTTGTAAAATCAATCATGGGTAAGCAGCGCGACCTCTCAACCGGAATAGTGGCTCAAATTCAAGCCCTTCGCCAACAAGGCTTGACCCAAACTAAAATTGCTGAGCAGCTCGGCATCAGCCAGTCTTCCGTCTGCAAAGCTCTCAAGAAAAACTGCAGCAAGCGCACCAACTGTTCCGGCGTCCGAAAAACTTCTGCTCGCGACAACAAGCAGCTGAGAAAGATCGCAGTCAGCAACCGGTTCAAGTCCACTTCCGAGCTCACCGACTTGTGGAACAAGCAGGCCGGCGCTGACGTCTCCAGATCAACCACTAACCGTCGTCTGCGCGAACTCGGCTTCAAATCTCGCGTTCCAGCAGTAAAACCGATGCTGAACAAGAAACAAATGGAGAAACGGCTGAAGTGGGCCAAAGAACACGGCGAGTGGACTGCTGAAGACTGGCAGAAAGTGGTCTTCAGTGACGAATCATGCTTCTGCATCTCCTTCGGTGACCAAGGTCCTCGTGTCTGGCGTCGTGGTGGCGAAACCTACAACCACGAGTGCGTGAAAAGATCCGTCAAGTTTCCCCAGAGCGTTATGGTCTGGGGATGCATGTCCGCTCGAGGTGTAGGGAAACTCTGCTTCCTCAAGAAGACTGTCAATGCTGCCGTATATCAAGATGTTCTGGAAACGTTCCTGATTCCGACTGTTGAGGAACAGTTCGGCGAAGAAGACTTCATATTTCAACAGGATCTTGCACCGGCTCATGCGGCAAAGTCGACCAAAGATTGGTTCACTAAAAAACAGCTTGAAGTTTTGGCATGGCCGGCCAACTCGTCTGACCTCAATGTCATTGAAAACCTTTGGGCCATCGTCAAGCGGAAAATTCGCAACAGAAAGCCTACTACGCTGGACCAACTGAAGCAGAACATCGCCACTGCCTGGGAAGTTGTGAGTGCGGAAACTTGCGACAAGCTGGTCAAATCGATGCCATGGAGACTTCAGGCAGTCATACAAGCCAAGGGGGCAGCCACAAAATACTGAGAAAGTGATGATTGTAATTATAATAAAAATTATTCTTATTCAATGAAACGGTTTCTCCATTATTCTAATTCAATAAAACAACAGTGTCACAGTTAAATGGCCTAAATGGGCCTTTTGGAAAGCTCAGCTGAGCAAATGTTTTTCCAGGTAACGAGTTCTGTGATTAGTCTAACGAGTAGGACAGGTGCGGTGAACACCTGATTTGCTTTCTGCACAAAAAATGCATTCAAAGAATTTCATGATTGCACTATTTCAAATTATTCTAATTCGTTGACCAGCACCTGGTATATATATGTATTATTACATACAATATAATACTTCACACTTTGAGATATTAAAAAAATACAAGAATTTTATCAGATTTGTAACAGAAGTCAACGATCCAGAATGTCACGATAATAATAATGCACTCCAAATATACCCATTTATTCAGAATTAAAGTAAAATAAATGATACTGGACAAATATAATCTGTCTCTAGCAGATATACAATGGGAAATGGGATGGGTGATATGGCACGATATTTTAGGGTATATTATCATTCACGATATTTAAATTATTAATTACGATATGGCACACTCCTACTAGGGATTCCTCCAAAAACATGTTGGTTTGGTAAATTGGTTACTCAGAATTACCCTGTGCATGTTAATGAGCCTTTTTCGCAAATGTGAATGCATGTAGACCTGCATGCCCAGATATGGATTGGGTTATCGCTGCTAGTGTTATTGCAGTGTTTTAGGTGGATGATCATTGTTGAATAAGAGTATGTTGCCCAAATTTGTGTTTAGTGTTAAAGTAAATAATTTAGATCCCAGGTCTTCAAATCTGGACCTTAAATCCAGTTTCTAGTCCTGGATTTTGTTTTTATTACACATTAAGAAAACAGTTTGTGTAATTGATCGGCTATGTAAAGTCACACATACCAACAATTGCAACGCCAGTCAGTGTAAACTGGATTCAGGGTCCAGATTTGAAGACCTCTGGTGTTGTGTGTTGATTGTGTACTTGGGTTCTGGAAAGGCACGTCTGTATTGTTCTTTTACAAGCAAGTTCATCTCTCCTGTGATGATAAATCATAAGCTTAATTGTGTGATTGTGAGACACCAAGGTCCCTAACTACTTAAAAACTAACATGTCATGCATTTACACAATGATAGTGTTGAAAACAGCCCTTGAGCTAAACTAAAGGTGAAGAAAGACACTGACTATAGATAGCCAACAGGTGCGTTCCTCTCTGCTACTGTTTGCCTGTCCACTCCTGTTCTAGCCTATTAGACTAGTAGAAACATTGAAAATACAAAGCCAAGTACAACAAATGTGCTTTGTTAATGGTATAGTCTTCATAGCAATCTTTATAGTCAGACTAACATTACAAAAACTGTGGATCACATGTGGATTGTAGGATTTACAAGGGAACAGTTTGAGCATGATGTTCTTTAGATGGCTATGTTGAAGTGACATTCCATATTATTTAGTTTCTAAACTGAAAGCAGAAGCATTTCTGAGTGGAAAAGGGATAAAATATGGTTTAATGTTTAATGGTACCAGTGCCTGGGATCGACCATCCCTGCTTAGCCTAATATATTCATTCTAAAAACTGGGGTGTTGGGTCGCTTTTCGCGCGAGTTCTTCCTGTCACATCACGCGTCTTTACGTACTTACATCACACGTACAGACCCTAAAAGAGGATCTGGCTTAGTTTTACTGAACGCGAGCGACTGGTGGAGCAATGGAGACTTCAGAAGGGAAAACTCAGAACTCAGTAGCTCGTTCGCTCATAGTAAAAATTAAAAAAGTGAAGTTCCGCCTGAGCGTGCTCTCTCTTTCTCTCTCTGACTGAACATAACCTGTATTCGTATGCATCCACTCTGAAAGGAGACCGCATCACACCCACCCAGCTTTTGCATGCTTGGTGCATTCTCATTCTCACCAGAAAGGGACCTAAGTCCCCTAAATCCCAAAACTTACGGACATCAGCTTTAAGCAAAGTGCATTTAGACAAAGTATTAATAACTTAGCTTAGATTAGGAGACAATTAAAGATGGTATCTGGTTGATATTGATCTAATCTGATCTGATGATTAGTCGATTAGTTTCGATTAGTCATTGATTATTTCTGCCATGTCCTCCATCTCTAAAAACAATAGAAACAGTTGAACATGAGATTTAAAAGGCATTTAAATGTCTAGATGTTGTTTAAATGTGGAAAGTACTGATATTTAAAACGTTTTTGGACACTTTTGGAGACACAGACTAAGTTGAGTGTAACCTGTTAGAGTGAGCCATTTACCAATCTCCCATTGTGCATCTGTCTTCAGCACTTTGGGTAATGTAGTACTGTTACAAATTGACGATTGGTCGACAATGAAATTTGTAGTCGACAATTTTAAATAATCAACATTGTTGATTATATCAACTAATTGTTGTACCCCTATCTGACTCGCATGTATCAGAGGAGGCATTTGCTTATCCTTGTACTCCTTGAGCACGTGCAAGTGATATTAGGAGTTTTAGTGAGTGGGTGGGTTAAATGGTTAAATTAACCTACAAAATTAGGCATAAAATACAATTAAAGAGTTATTTATTGCTTAAAAATAAACCTTTAAAGCAGCTTCTGTGTTACTGTGTGTGTGTGTATGTGTGTGTCTCCTAGTGCATTGCCTGTCTGGTTTCTCTAATCTCTTTTGAGAGAAACTGCTTGTTCTCTTCGGTTGCATGGAAACAGTCTAATTTGATGTATGACCTAAAGGAATACTTTTTTTTTTTAAACCTAATCTCTATCTGCCACCTCTGTAGCATGCAGTCAATTACTCAATGCAGAATAATTTCAGCATATTTTCCTCTACTAAGTAGAAGAATAGGAAGTCCTCAAAGCACAATAATAGAAGAAGCCAGGAGCAGATGTGATACAGATGTGGCTGAGAGAGTTGTGGAATATTCCTTTAATGTCTCTGTCAGCTCCAAAGGCCTCTGTGGTACAGTGGCATTGACTGACAAGCACTTAAAACTGGACATGATTTCAATCTTTCTTCAACATCTGTTTAGCTTCTGCTTCTCATCTCTCTCAGAACGGAACTTTGTAACTAAGGATGAGTGATGATTTCTGAATTGCACGGGTATCGCCAGATAATTGCTTGGAAACATGAACAGCTTTAGAAAGACACTTAGATTTTAATATTTTATTCTGACTCTGGGAAAAATTTACTTAAAGTCTGACTACATAATATTGACATAACCATGATATAAAAGCATGCTGATTATTTCTCATAACTCAGTGTTCTGTCCACTGGGGGTGGAAATTCCTTCTTCCTACTTTGAGTATTCCTGATAAACAGGTTCAGAAATGGAATGTACAATCTATCTGGCAACTACTATCAGGCCTGTCTTTAACTCTAATTATTTATATATCCTTGCCATTTGCATAGAGCTGGGGGATGTGGTAAACTATTATATCACAATATTTAAAGACTTTTTTTAAGATGCACAATGCTTTTACCTTTTTATTTATTTTTATTTATCTTTTCATTTATCTAATTTTATGTTTTACCTTTTAGCCATTTTATTTTATTTATAATTTTTTTTTATCCTTTTATTTGTTTTATTACTAGTTTTACTTTTGGCCTTTTACCTTTTTATTTCATAATTTTTAAAAACCTATTATTATCTATTTTATCTATTTACTTTTTCAAAAGTGTGGTGATATTTTAGTGTTTGTTTTATTGCATTACATTTTAGCCTATCCTTTTATTCTGAATTATTTTATTTTTTCTTAATTAAATCTTATATTGTTTGTTTGTTTTTATAATTAAAACTTATTTTCAGTCCTTTTATTTTTGTCAGTTACCCTCAATGTATTACCAGGTGGAAAAAAGGATTGATTGATTGATTGATTGATTGATTGATTGATTGATTGATTGAAAATGCATCAACAGTGGCAGATTCTTAAAAACTGGTTATTAATTAATTAAGCATTGATGATATCCTCAATATTCTTTATAAAAAAAGCATATTGTTGTTATGGCAAAAAAACAATACACACAATACTATAATATATCATATTGCCCACCTGTTTGAGAAATCTTAACTTATAAAGATATGGCCGTTTCCAAATCATCCCCTGAGGGAACATTTCATGATCAAAATACATTTTTTCTAAACTACTGTTCATAACATCACATTTTTTTAAGTACCGTATTTTTCTGACTATAAGGCGCACTTAAAAACTTTTAATTTTCACAAAAATTGACAGTGCGTCTTATAATACGGTGCGCCTTTTGTATGGATTTTACTCGTCAGGTTGTAAGGAGCAGTAAACACACACTCCGTGCAGCGTTATAGAGAGTTTCAGTGCTATACAGAGTCCAGAGCCGTGCAGCTCCGAGGCTGAGCAGCAATAGCATTAGCTAGATGCTAACCGCTAAGCTAGCTAGCTTATTCACTGAGATCAGTATTATCTAAATTTTACTCGTCAGGTTGTAAGGAGCAGTAAACACACACTCCGTGCAGCGTTATACAGAGTTTCAGTGCTATACAGAGTCCAGAGCCGTGCAGCTCCGAGGCTGGAGCAGCAAATAGCATTAGCTAGCTTATTCACTGTTCAGAGATCAGTATTATCTAAATTTTACCCATCAGGTGTAAGGAGCAGTAAACACACACTCCGTGCAGAGCCGTGCCGCTCCGAGGCTGGAGCAGCAATAAATAGCATTAGCTAGATGCTAACCGCTTAGCTAGCTAGCTTTTTCACTGTTCAGAGATCAGTATTTTCTAAATTTAGCACTTTTAATACTGCTGGAGCAGTATTATTAGAGTTAGATGCTAATCGCTAAGCGTTCACCGTTCAGAGGTGAGTTATCGGCCTGTAAGTCTGTGCTGCTTTGCCTGGCTAGCATTAGCTAGATGCTAAGCGCTAACTCTCTCAGAGGTGAGTTTTATCAGCCTGTAATCTGCTTGTTTACCGTGTTAAAACAAGCTACGGGGGACGAATCGCTAGCTAATATCTCACTGTCTTACCAGAACACGCAGGATTACTCAGTGTAACGCTGTCGTTTAAGTTTGGGTTAACTTTACTAGTTTAGGTGACTAGCTAGCGTGCTAGCGGATAGCTATGCTAACGCTGGTGCAGCAAGCCTTAGTGGACATCTGGAAATCTAAGCTTACTGTAAATAAACTGAAGCACGTTACTCACCCAAATAAACAGTTTTCAGGAGAGGAATCTGTGTAGATTAATATCCAGCACTCGTTTGACTTTGAAAGAGCTATATTTTGTATACTGAGACGCTCCACCGGCAAGCGACCACCCCCGGTGGGGGAAGGGAAACATGGCGCCACCCCTGTTCACTTTGATATAGGCACCCTTTCTAGTGTCACTTAACGCGCCTTATAATGCGATGCGCCCTATGTATGGAAAAATAGCAGAAAATAGGCGTTCTTTGATAGTGCGTCTTATAATACGGTGCGCCTTATAGTCCGAAAAATACGGTAAGGAATTTTAAGGACCCTTTAAGGAAGAAACAACAGTCTGTATCCTCCTCCCTGTTTACCCACATATCGATTGTGTGTCCTTGGGTTTATAGAGCGTGTGGGTTGGAGTGAGTGAAGGTCTTGCTTGGCCGCCCGGTGTTTGTGAGAGTTCACACTTTTTCTCTCTGCTTACTTTGTGGTGTTGTTTTGGGCCGGGGGTTCAGCCATGCATGACGGCGGAAGACAGGAAGAGAGAGAGAAGAAGAGAGAGAGAAAGAAGCACAAGAAGACAGAGAGAGAGATATATCTGGGCTTAGTCCATCCCGAATACCTCTGTCAACTCTGGGGCCTAATCCGGGTTCAGCATTGCGGAGGTGGAGGCAGGAGCGGGCGGGGGCCGGGCGGGAGGGCGGTCTCAGCGGGCGGCCCATCTGCAGCATGTCTCTCATTTTCATAACACATCACGCCAGAGCTTAGCCAGGTGACGGCTCCTCTCCGCCCTGCAGGCCCACCAGACCACTGCAGGCTTTTAGCTCAGCCCGATGCTATCTCTCCCTCCGTTCCAGGGTTTATTTTGACGTGTTTATTTGGACCATACTCCTGTCTCACCACTGAACCCTGACTTGGACTGAAAGAAATTTGATCTGGTGGAAACCTTTCCACATTTTCTAACTGTGTAAAAAAAAAACAGGTCTAAGGGAAGGATGATTAAAAAATGTCATTCTGTACTTTTCTGAGTAATAGTTTTATAGACATACAATTACACATAAACACATAATCAGCCATAGTAATAAAGTCACTGGCAGGTGAATTGAATATCAATAACTATAACTGTTTTAGGGTAGATATGTTAGGCAGTGGAGATCACCAGTTCGAATCCTGTTCATGTACCTTGCCATCAGCTACCAGACCCCTGAGGGAGCACATTTGGCCTTGCTCTCTCCAAAGCTGCTGTATTGAAACAGAGTTGCTGCGCTTTCCTCTGAGTGCGCTGTGATGCTTCTTAGAAATGACTTCACATGTATCGGAGCAGGCATGTATCGGACACCAGTCTTCACCCTCCTGGTGTTGGGGCATCACTAGTGATAGGGGGAGTTCTAATGAGTGGGTTGGGTAATTGGCCGTGTAAAATTAGGGAGAAAATGTGAAAAAATTAGAAATAGAAAAAAAGCAAGAAAATGGATACACAAGAAGATCTAAGCACCTTTGACAAATTGAGTAGGATGGCCACGTTTAGTCTCATGCACAAGATAACACCTCACAACTTAAAAATACACATACAGATGTGGGTTTTTCCACGTCGTTCCATGAGGGAACACTTTATAAATACTTAACAAACTGCTTTATTGCTGTATATACAGCCTACAGGTGCATATCTTGAAGAGTTTCTTTGATTTTGCCTAATTGAAAACCTCTGGAATATCATCAAGAGGAAGATGGATGATCACAAGCCATCAAACCAAACTAAACTGCTTGAATGTTTGCACCAGGAGTGACATAAAGTTATACAAAAGCAGTGTGTAAGACTAGTGAAGGAAAACATGCCAAGATGCATGAAGAAAACTGTGATTAAAACCAGGATTATTCCACCAAATATTGATTTCTGAAAACTTAAAACTTGAATATGAATATGAACTTGCTTTCTTTCCATTATTTAAGGTCTGAAAGCTCTGCACCTTTTTAGTTATTTCAGCCATTTCTCTTTTTTTGCAAATAAAAGCTCTAAATGTCAATATTTTTATTTGGAATTTGAGAGAAATGTTGTCTGTAGTTTATAGAATAAAACAACGATGTTCATTTTACTCAAACATATACCTATAAATAGCAAAATAAGAAAAAAATGATTCAGAAACTGGAGTGATCTCTTCATTTTTTTTTTCCAGAGCTGTATCTACCTCATTGCCACCTGTGGAAATTGCTCAGATCTAAATGGGACAGAACAATGTACCCATGATCCCAGTATTCTAACAATGAAATAGAATCTTCATCACACTTTAATATTACGTCTGACTGCTGGCTTTGATCAGATTTCATGCTTTGATAAACTCTAACTTAACATGAACCCGTGCATGATCGGCCCGGAGGCTTCTTCCCCAGCATGTCTCGTAAAGCAGGAGACCATCTTGAAAAGCTATCTGTAAATAAGCGTGGCGGCGGTGACATCCGGAGCTCTGTTCTGGCCCTGGACCGCCGTGTGTGTGTGTTTGTGTGTGTGCTGGCTCGGCTTGTACTGTCTGACTGCGCATCTCTGTTTCACGCTTTCGCCTCCACTTCGCTATTGTCTCTGAGACGATACACATGTCACACACACGCTCTTTTGATGCTCTTTTAAGCAGGTATTATCAAAGCTGCTTTCAACAGGTGTCCCTCGCAGGAAGTAGATCTATAGCTTTGATCTTCGCCACACTTCCCTCGCTGCCTTGTTTACCAGTCAATCATTGTTTGTGTGGGTCTGTGTGTTGTGAGCACCTGCGATGGTACGGTACAGGTTTATTGCTTTGAACATGGGTGAAAGAGGTGGTCCTGTTGTTGGATGCCAGGGATACAAGATGTAGACAAAATACTGTTGCAGTGCTACTACATGGGATCAGTATTGTGTCCCAAAATAAAAGACAAAAATAAGAGACAGTAGTTTCTTTGATTTGACCAAATTGAAAACTTAAATATGGAATATAAAAAATAGGAAGATGGATGATCACAAGTCATCAAACCAAGCTAAACTGCTTGAATGTTTGCACCAGGAGTGGCATAACGTTATCCAAAAGCAGTGTGTAAGACTGGTGCAGGAGAACATGCCAAAGATACATGAAAACTGTGATTAAAACCAGGGTTATTCCACCAAATATTGATTACTGAACTCTTAAAACTTTATGAATATGAACTTGTTGTCTTCTTTGCATTATTTGACGTCTGAAAGCTGTGCATCTTTTTTGTTAATTCAGACATTTCTAATTTTCTGCAAATAAAAGCTCTAAATGTATTAAAATATTTGGTATTTGATAGAAATGTTGTCTGTATTTTATAGAATAAAACAATAATGTTCATTTTATTCAAACATATACCTATACATAGCAACATCAGAGAAACTGATTCAGAAGCTGAAGTCTCTTAATTTTTTTTCCAGAGACAACAAAGTGAACACTTTTTTCATTTGTAAAAGGCTGTTACTATATTAGTGTGATTTGTGCTCAGAAAGCATTATCATAATGTTTCACTCACAAAACTTAACTTCAAACTTTACTCACATTGCTAGCTGTTGTCTAGACATTACTGCAGTGCATGTATATATGCTTCTGTTTACACCTAAACCATCCTGGTAATTTCCCAAATATAACTCCAGGTCTTATAACTTGATTGTTGTTGGTTTAATTTTGCCTTGCGTTTACACTTGATATTTTCCAGCTTAATTACTGTTAAATCCCTGGTAAATTAAAAAAAGTGCCTGTGTGAAAGGGGCTTATGAACTCAGTATCATAAAGACCACTATTCCAAGCAGTGATATGATTGACTCTTACTGTATGCAGCCTTGCCTTTCTCGCTCCAGGGCTGTTTGTTTTTGTCACCTAGCCTTCACTTCTTGCTTTAGTGCTATTACGCACACAAGTGGCCCTTTTGTTCCTCCTGTGAAAAACTGGCCTTTATGTGTCTGTGTAACTGTGTGTTAAGAGGGATGTTTCTCTCACCCTCTCTCTCTTTCTCTCTCCTCCAGAGAAGAAAAGCTGTCTTTGAGGGCCACACTCTGAGGCTGTGGTCCGTGGCGAGGCTGTTGATTGACAGAAATTAATTAAACTTCCTCTGTCCGGTGTACACGTGCGATGCGAGACCGTTAATGACTGTCACTCCATTTCCTGCATGTTGCCAGCATGATTCGCTTCTACATATGGGCAGATTGGATACAGTTGTGGTCGGAAGTTTACGTACACTCATCAAGGACGTAAATGTCATGGCAGTTTTGAGCTTTTTTTTTTTTTTTCTTTTTCTGCAGCAGAATAAGTGAACAGTGCACATGTTCAATAGAAACAAACCAAGAATTTGGTGCACAAGCTTTTAAACAGGTTGTTCCTTGACCAGATGCTTTTGCTTTTTTAACAACAAGCTTCTGGCAAAATTTTTGTTAGATATTTACATTTACAGTTATAGTTTTTCAGGTTTCCTCCAGGTCCTTAAAAAGTAATTTAGGTCTGAAATTGTATTAAATTGACTGTACTTTTCCGTAGAAATAACATTTTCAGATGGTGCTTTTACTGCAGGTGGAAAAACACAGTGGCCTATTGTAAACATCTAATCTGGAGAGAGAACTAAGATTAAAGAAGAGCTAGCTAACATTAGCAAAGAAAGATAGCTAATGTTACCAGGGAGAGAACTAAAAGAACTATTACTAAATTTTTGGATCTTAAAAAAAGGCCTTAAAAAGCATTAAATTTGACTTTTAAAATGCAGGTGCAGGAACCCTGTATTTAGAGCTCTATTTCAAAGCAATTTACAAAAGTCCTTAGTGATTCATTTTACAAAATCCAAAGCTATTGTAAATAGTACTATATTAATACTATATAATACTGCTATACTGCTGTACTGTAGTGTATAAATACATATTTTTCGGACTATACGGCGCATCAGATTTTTAGGAGCACTATTAATAAACATCTGCTTTCTGTTCTTTTTTCATACATAAATTTCACCAGATCATATGGCACATTAAGCGACACTAGTAATAAAGTCTACATCGAAGTGAGGAAGGGTGTCATCATGTTTCTTTTCTAATGGAGAAGCTGTGGGAAGCGCCTAAGTAAACAAAACTGTAATTCTAAAAAAAAAAAAAAGACTTTCTTTCAAAGGCAAACGAGCGCTGGATGATAATTTACACAGATTTCTCTTCTGAAAAACGTTTATTTACAATAGAATACAAGCTTAGAATTCCAATATTTTAGGGTAAGTTTTCAGGGAAGATTAGCAGCAGCATTAGCATTAGCGGCTAATCGCAGCACTAGCAGGGCGAAATAGCGCTAGACTGAGGAACCCTTACTGTTGCGGTTAGAGGCTTAGTGCTGGAGAAACTTCACTGGAAACTCACCCTTATAATGATGTAGAATTCATACATAAGACGCTCCGGAGTATAGGGTGCACTGTCGATTTTTGGGGGAAAAGGATTTTTAAAGGATTTTAAGTGGGCATTGTAGTACGAAAAATACGGTAATAGACCATTCATCAAACTTTTTTCTATAAAAATTAACTCAAGTAAGTGGTAAAATGCCTGGGCGTGATGGATTTTATCTAGTTTTAATCAAATATGCAACAAAATACTTTTTTTTAAACCAAATTCACCACATTATATAAGGCTACAGTATTTTGGACTATTCAGTAAATTCTTATTTTTTTTTCTCCTATGAAAAGCTAAATCACTCAATTGAGTGGAAAAAAATAAACATAAAATTAGAGACTACCAAACTGTTCAAAATCATATGGTAAAAAAAACAGGTCAAGTGCAATAGAAGCTATATATATATATATATATATATATATATATATATATATATATATATATATATATATATATATACACATAATATGTATTATTGCTTTGTACCTTGCTGCCAGAGAATAACCGGATGCTTGCCTTCCATACATTCTGAGAGATGGAGGGTCAAGTCGAGCTGAACAAGTGTTTCATAATTGGGCTTCTACTGGAAGCCAGTAAAAGGAACATCAGGTTAAAGATTGGTTGAAAAGGCCTTTCCTAAATCTTAATGTTGGCCTGCTTTATACGTTCCACCATGAGTTGATTGGTCTTGTTTTGGATCAAAGTCCTGTAGTCATGTGACATAACCTTAACTATTCTAAAATGTTATTTGCTGATAAAAAAATATAAAAATAAATAAAAGTTCCCATTTGGACCACATATTGTTCGTGAAAGAATATAGTTGTCATTTATGCAACTGAAATAATGTAGATAATGCAATAGCAATGATGCAATTATGCCACAGTTTTAAAGAACAATGAACTTTTAACTAAAAAGATTGCAGCATATTTTTTAAAAAGCTGTTTGTCTTTTTTTTTTTTTTTTTTTTTTTTTTTATATATATATACCATCGTTTAGACTAAATAGTGGGTCACACACCATTTTCTGCGGTCACATCTTTATTTATACTGTAGAGCAAAAGCATCTGTAAAAGCTTACTGTTGGGAATGCCGACTGCAGTTTTTGTTCCCAGCTCACGAAACTGGGAATGGTTGGGATGGTTATGTTTTAGATTAGTATATGTTAGATTCATTGCTGCTGTATTTTTGATTAGTTATGGCTTTTTTAGTAATTCACCATATGATTCAGCTTTATCATCACAGTTCAAGGTCATGATGAAGTTAGTGCACAGGGCAGTCAGAGGTACGTTTAATAGAGTTGGCATGTGTACGCTGTCACTAGCTCTTGTGTATCAGCGGTGTGTTATCTCAGCTGCTGGACATTACACTTGTTCAGCCTCTTGATTGCAGCGGCTCAACCTGCTTTTAGCTCTGCTGGCTGAGAGAAGGGCTTTTGGAGGGGATTTGGGTCCTTAAAGCCCTTGGAACATCACACTTAAGCTAAGGATAGGGCCACATCATCACACAGCATGAATAATTTTATGAACTTTTGAGCTCTCTTTATAGTTTGCAGTATGTTTCTTTTGACCATGGAACATTGAACCATTACACAACACTACTACGCTAATATAATAAAATAGGTGTTAAATAGGCAAATTATAAAATTTAATAGTTAAATAAAAGCAGTAGTTATAGAGTAGAAACTTAAGATGATTGAAAATAAACTGACAACAGATCAAAGTTAAAATCAACATGCAGAAGCTAGAATTAGAATTGAGAATACATTTTTAGATTTTTCCTTATTGCTGGATTTATGAATCTGCAGATCAGAAATTACATTCTGGAAGATGATTAGGTAGAAAGTCATTGAGGTGGGCATTAGCTCTGCCAATAACAGTTATTAGAGACCACTTAAAAATGATGAGTTTGGAACTCTGGAATATAATAAAGAGGAAAATGGATGATCACAAGCCATCAAACCAAGCAGTGTGTAAGACTGGTGGAGGAGAACATGTCAAGATGCATGAAAACTTTGATTAGAAACCAGGGTTATTCCACCAAATATTGGTTTCTGATCTCTTAAAACAGTATTTATATGAACTTGTTGTCTTTATATTATTTGAGTTTAGAAAAAAAATGTTTTTCATTTTAATCAGTTTTAGATAGTTTTAACATAGTTTTATTAGGTTTTACGTTGCGTTGCTCTGATACACTCTGTTCCAACTCTAGTTCTTTTTTTTAAACAGACTCATGTACAAATGTGATAAAAACAGTTAAACGAACAGGCCAAGTCAGGAGCCCGTCTGGCACCCCGATGTGAAACTTTCGCAGATGGCTTTTGAAGAGGTGCCTTTTATCTACAGGCAGACTTTGTCCCAAAACCCTGGAAACGAAGCCCTCTCCTTTTCAGAAGCCCATCCTTCATTTCTACCCATCTCCCTTTCTCTTGGTGGAGGTCCTACGTGGTAGAATGCATGACCGTCGTCTCCCCTTTCTCCTTGCTAAAGAGACAAAGTCAGGGTGACATTATTAAAAGGGGCAAGCGTGATTTTCTGCAGAGATTCTCCCGCTTCACTGAGTTTTATTTGGGCTAACCACAGGCTCGTAAAAACACGAGCAGACCCTGCGCATAAAGCCCTGGCTGGGGTACTTGGGTTACACTGATTTCTCTCCCTCCAGCCCTCCCTCCCCTTCTCCTGCCTCCCTTCATTTTTCTCTCCGTTGGATCTTTTTTCCCACCAGTAAGCTCTCCCCTCGGGGGCAGACCTCCAAAGGAGTCAAAAGCCGGCTCCCAAAAGAGACGATCCTCTGGAGAATTATGGTGTGGCAGGCAACCCAATATGGCTACGGCGTACGCTGCACGACATCAAACAGCCAATGAGCTCGGCAGCTTCGTTTGCTCAATGGTTTCAGGTGGAGCCTAGTAGCCTTTTCATTTTCAGTCTAGTGTTGCTGATACTCCAGCTTCTCTGTGTGCACCACAAGAACACGTGGGAAGTTATTGAATTATAGATCAAATGTGGGTGGGATTGGCCTTTACATCAGCAACACTAGCAGGCTGTATGTTCTAAGGAGTCCTGACAGGTTTGATTAAAACATCCTCAACTGGATGTTATGAGAGCCAGTCTACAGGTTAGACATTTGCTGATATTTTACTGCTTTCTGTTTTAAAAGGTTTTACCAGGTAAAACATGAGAAATCAATGGTTAAAATGAGAGTCAGAGTCTGTTCTTGTACAGTTTTGCCCTGGTCACCCTGAGTTCAGCCTGTTTCAAAGGCAGGAGGTGGGTACTGATCCATACAGGCCCATAATCAGCCTGGCCCTACCAGACAGCACGTCGATGAGACGTCACTTAGTGAAACAGATCCGTCCGATTTCAAAACATTAGCCTGCACTTGCTGAGGAGAACTAAAAAAGACAGTGCTCCAACTGAGAGACACCAAGGCTAATAGGAGTGAATCCATCAGCGGCTGAAAAAAGGAGAAAGAAAACAAGGGAAAAAGGACAGCCACCTGCTTGAGCTGCAGTCTGAGCTACATTTACTCCAAGAGACACCTTTTTTTTTTTTTTAGAGGCTTCTGAAGGTTCAATGGCTTCTGCTGACCTATATAAGGTGCCACAGTCCAAACATGTAAACATAATGTGTTTCTTGAAAGTCTCTGCTAAATATCCAGAAATCTGTGTGTTTTAAAGCCCAAAACCAGTCCAATCCCACAATAATATGCAAAGCAGCCTGACCGGGGTTGTGTCTCACAGAATAATGGATTTTCAAACCATCATCTGCTGCCCTTTCCATGCTTTAAGGTGTAGACTTGTATCGTCATTAAAGCATTATCACGTACTCTGCCATCAGTGGCTGTGTACGCCAAGCGGGCCCGGATTTCCACAAGATAATTGGATG
Organism: Astyanax mexicanus; assembly: GCF_023375975.1. Taxonomy (NCBI): domain Eukaryota; kingdom Metazoa; phylum Chordata; class Actinopteri; order Characiformes; family Acestrorhamphidae; genus Astyanax; species Astyanax mexicanus. Next base: position 38,926,540 of record NC_064419.1, on the reverse strand, counting down.
CCCTTTCTCCATAACCTTGCAATCAAGCAGAATGTCAGAGTCTATATCTGAACAGGATACTTTTTTTGAACTGTCCTTTTGCAAACAAGACTCACAATTGTTTGCCAATACTCAAATGTGAGACCAGCTCAAACAAATGAGGATCTAACAAGGACAGAAAAAAGAAATACCGATTCAAAACACCAGAAACTGATGAAGTCTGTAGAGGAACAAACTTTGTGTGATACAGTTAAAGGTGTGAATTAATTGCTTGTTGCTATAAATTGGGTTTTCTTTTTCTTAAATAAATGTGACACTTCAAATGGACAAAAAAAGAAATTTCTTGTACCGTATGGACATAAAGGTCCCATTCATTTACCTGCATTATGAAAGGGACTGTACAGGTTATACTGTACTGTGCAGAAGTTATGAAGTTATGAAAACATACAAAATATTTAAATACAGTAGTCATTTAAAGTGATTAGTGTGATCAGAGTGATTTGATTTGATCTCAAACTCAGGTTTTCTTTTTTACAGTTGCAGTGTATCTTAGGGGATGGCTTGGAAAAACACCTGTTGTGTGGTGTTATCTGTATAAGTAATTGAGGATAAACGCAGGCCAGCATGCTCATGGCAAGTAGGCCTGTGTATTGGCAAGAAAATGTATGAGGATACAGGGGTTAGGATTTAATACAGTGCAATATATTGAGATCGTTAAAGTAACATTTAAGCAAAATGATATATTACAATTTTGTCAAATCAGAACAGTGGGATCTTTGGATGTAAAACATTTATTGAAAAAACTATACAATATTTCAAACCAAAATATTGCGATACTGCAATGTATTGATAATTTTTTACACAACTGATGGAAACACTGTATAGATTATCGAGCTACACTTTGAGTCATGCTTAATAGTGGTTGCTAACATTGGATGGAACGTTCCATTTCTGAAGTTAAATGTCAGAGCATTTTACATTGTTCAATATGCTGTAATACATCAAAGAAAGTATTACAATCCACAGTGGAGAGTGCATTGGGTGGTAATGATGGTGTCTGGCAGTATCTGTCTAGGACTGTCCAGAATTGCAAACAAACAGGCGACTTAAAAGGCTGAAGAAATCACAAAAAACATCTGTGAAAGTTTCACATCGGGACGCCAGACGGCTCCTGACTTGGCCCCGTCTTTAATCTGTGTTTTTACAATCAGTGCTTGGCCCCATTTTCTGTTTGTCAGTGCACTTGTGTGTTAGGAACTGAGAACAGCTACAAATAATTCAGCCAGCTTATTAGGAAGTGAGTCATGTTCACCCTTATGTGAGACCTTCCACCAATTCTTCGTGACTGATGACAAAAGTTGAAATGTTCTGACTTTGCAGTTGGAGTGGACGAGCGTGCTCGGGAGTTGTGTTTGTATTCCAGCTGTAAGTGATACAGTGGGATGAGTATTAATGGAAAGAGAGAGTTTTCCGTGCCGTCTCCTTGGCAGTCCCCGAAGTCCTCATGGTGTTCCCAAGTGCAGCGGTTTCAGCACAGATCGCACCCTCTGGCACACACCAAACGCACGCAATCTCAAGTTTCTAATTTGGCGTTTTGTGACATTGCCATGGAAATGTAGGAACAAAGGCAGGATGCCGGCGTCCCCGTGGGGAGCGAGAGTGAGTCGAGTTGTGCGGCTGCTCTTGGACAGGCAGCGTTTTACGCTGGTGTGAGCTACGACGTGACGCAGTGGCGGATCCCATGACAGGCCTGAGAGCCGGGCCGGAACACACACGTCAAGCCGAAGGACAGGCTGCCAGAAAAAAAGAGCTTTGTCTAAATTTGTCTTTATCTACAGTAAACCGTGCAGACCAGTTACAACCACACCACAGCCTGTTTTTGTTCAAATCAATCAAGATAAATATGTCCATCAGGTAGTTTAGCAGATTTATATTGGTAGACTTCATAGAAACATATTTGTGGGATTAGTTATTATATATATTATATATATTATTTATTATATATTTATACTACTACGCTATAAAACCTAACCTAAAGTAAAATAAAATGCTTTAAGTACACCAATTGCCTTAAAACCTACATGTTTTAATAACTTAAATTCTTTACACTTAAAAAACACACTTAACTGAGTACAAACAATGTGCTTGTTAAGTAAATTAAGTGAACTGTCCTAACTCTATTCAACATTGACGTTGACTGTTTTTCAAACAGCATTTTTTGTATAATTTTGCATTGTGAAATTGTTGCATTAAGCCAACATAATAATGCCAATCTCAGAATAAAGGAGAAAGAGGGTTAACATGTTCATACAGCTCCCACATTTCAAATAAAATTAGTCATTTAAAGCATTTATTGGCAGAAAATGAGAAATGGCTGAAACAACAAAAAGGCCTCAAATAATGCAAAGAAAACAAGTTCATATTCACAAAGTTTTACGACTTCAGAAATCAATATTTGGTGGAATATCCCTGGTTTTTAATCACAGTTTTCCTGCATCTTGGCACGTTTTCCTCCACCAGTCTTACACACTGCTTTTGGATAACTTTATGCCACTCCTGATGCAAAAGTTTAAGCAGTTCCGTTTGGCTTGATGGCTTGTGATCATTCATCTTCCTCTTGATTATATTCCAGACATTTTCAATTTTGTAAAATTGAAGAAACTCATCATTTTTAAGTGGTCTGTTATTTTTTTTTCCAGAGCTATATATATGGCCTTGGAAGCCTTTAACAGCTTATAGAAACTCACAAACACACGTACGTTATTTTGTAGGTAGAGCGTAGAGGGACAGAAAGGTGGAAAATATGAGCTTAGTCGTCTTGGTCGTGTTTTCCTGTGTATGCCTGAGCATGTCATTGATTTCCTGTGTTATTGTGCTTGAGACTGTCACTCATTTTGACTAAACCTACACCCGCGTGCCAGAAGACTATTGTTCCAGACATGTACTACATGAGAAGAATTCCCCTTGTTTGTCATTTTCAGTCAGCCGTTCAAAAACTCTACACTTGATGAAGGATGACACACTCCCCCACACAATACCAGCCTTAATACAGCCTCGATAAAGACTTTACTCCAGAGCATGTCTGAGAGACCTGGATTCCGTGCAGGTTTTCTTGAGTGTTGGAAGATAAAAGAGGTTCCTCAGTGTTTAGAAAGTGCTTTCTGAGATAAAAGGAACGTCTAGGTTTTGCTTTCTTAGACGGGGGTTAGGTGTAGTCCTGTAGACTGTGTATCTCTTTCAGTGGAGACTGCATTCACAGTGCTGTATAGTTTAGAAATAGACTTAATCTCTGTCTGGGAAAACCATTTCCTAGAAATATAGATATATACAAAATATATAAGATGCATTAAAAACTTAAATTTGACATGCCACACATGTTAAGAAGAAGAAAAAAAGAGAAGTTAGATAGAAAAATAGTAGAAAGTAGAAGCTATTGAATGTGAAATTCCAGCAGCGTCTTTATTTTCAAGTTCCTGAATATTTCAGTATTTAGAAAAAGTAGGTGATTCTGAGTAATTTTCTTTAATTTAATTTGTACAGTCTACATGCTCATGGCAAGGTGGTGTAAATTAGTGAGGAGAAGGGCCTTTAACATTCCTCAATATGCAGGTCATTTCTACATATTTACTGGGAATATGTCATAGACAGACAAGGCATTAGCACCCATAGTGGACAGTGCAGTGGGTGGTAATGATCATGACCGGCGATGTCTGGCTAGAATTGTCCGTGCGTACCGACAAATGATGATGTGGCAGTGATCACATGATCTGCATGATCAGTGCTGGAGGCCCCACATACTGTACATATCCTACATGTGTGGTCAATGCAGTGTTCTTTAAATTATATTAAACATGGCAAAAGTCATGGAATAGATGCTGAAGTAATTCCTGTCCAGTTAATTTTGGCATGTCAGTATATGTGAACATATCATACTAGCACTTTGTTCGAACTAGCTAAATGCCTGATATTATAATTTTTTAAATATATATACAGTAATGTGCAAATGTTTTAGGCACTTGTGGGAATTTCAGTAAAGAAAAAGCTTCTTATCTGCGCAGTAGGTGTTTATTAGCTCAGTAAAACACTAAATTAGCATTACAAAAAATACAAACAGCAATTTTACAAAAAGCAGTGCAGCTTTTACAGCCCTGTTTTTCTTAAAACATCTCCCAATCTCTCCTCATCTGAGTTTAATAGAGTTATTTCTAGTTCTCATCATATTAATCGACACCTGGTTTGGTAAATTGGTAAATGTGGTAAATCAGGTGAGCTGCTGACGGAACTGAACATAATATACACATGCTGGCTGAGGAGCATCCAGGAGAAATCTGGGACTACACTTTGTTCTTCAGCTTGGCTCACAGGATATAACATACTTATTTAGAAATGAGAATTCCTTGTTACATTTTACTGTATGTATGTTTATTTGCATCTGTACAAAACACTCATATTGCTGAAATAAATGGATTAGTGTAATTTGCTTAAAACTTTTGCACACTACTGTAAATATATTTAGCTTTTTAAAACCGAGGCGCTAATGTGTAAAACTCTTAAAACACTGTGTTCTTTGTTCATGAGTGTGTGTGTGTTCTGGTGGGTGAGGTGAGAGAGATTCTTCTTTCTGAAGATGACTCATTACAGGGTGGAGTCGTGGGAAGAGCAGAAGTGTCAGCGACTCTTGGAGGGCACTGTAGCATGTTGGGCTTCATTAGTGCGAGTGTGTTGAAGTGAAGCGATATGACACATTTCTCTGAAGGGATTAGAGCACAATATGTTTGACTGATCCAGTAAGTGCTCTTTGTTGCTGTAAGGCTTTGGCCTCGGGTGGGTTCTAATTGAAGCCTGGTGATGCTGCGCTTGAGGCATGTGGCTGAGCAGCGGCGGTGGCAGGGTGTGGCTCCATGCGTTTAAGCCTGTGTGTAAGTGTGTGTGCTGGAGTGTGTGTGTGTGTGTGTGTCATTCTCTTTCACTTTCCACAAGCAGAAACATAAGCTCAGCACCTATGAGTCACCCTGCTTCTTTTCACAGGGGTGTAATCAGACACAGCCTGAATTGCCAACACCTCCTATCGCTCCATTCTGAGGCCCTGTTTGACTCGGGAGGTCCCTTCAAACTGCGCCCAGGCTGATAATCACGCTCATTGTATGGCGAGCCGTACAGTAGATCCTCACGTGGTAGTCGGTCAGAGTGAGATATTGCTATAGGAAGCCTTTATTGAAGCAAGTCAAAAAAAAAAAGAAGGTCCATAATTTTTCATTAAGCTCCTCTGGATGTTTATTTGCGTGCCGCTAACTTTTCCATGGCTTTAATGGACACGGCATGAACAGGCTCTTTCATGTGGGGAGGAATGAAAAAGTCAGCGGAAAAGCAAACACTGGCTTGGCCCGGCGCGGCTGCACGTGTGTTCCCAGGCCGGTTTCGGAGACTTTGGAATGGCCGTGCATTTTAAGGAAGCCAGCGTGGTAAGGGTGTGTGTTTTGTGGGGCTTGGGGTTTGTTTGATGGATTAAGTCATTTCTTTTTGCAGCATGTGGACTGAGCGGACTGTATTTGAGAGTTTAGAGTAGTTCAGCATGGATTTCATCTGGGGTTTTGTCAGGGATGCCCAGTATACACTACAGGCCAAATGTATGGAGGATGGAGTGGGTGTTTTTTTTTGTTTTGTTTTTTTTTGGGAAGGTTTTAAAGTCTACAGTTGAAGTTTGCCCGAAACCAACATTCTGAACTTTCCTGAAATATTACCCTGCCTGCTCCACAGCTGTCTTACTCTACGCTCTGGAAAATAGAGGCAAAAATAAAGAACCGCTTTGTTTTTAGTGAATTAAATGTGTGTTCATTACACTGCCTGTGGTTCTAGACTTTTCTAAAGAATTGTTCCAGTCTACGCAGTATGTGATGCTTTCCATGTACACTCTTATAAAAAAATAAAGCTGCTTTAAAGGGTTTTTTGAACCACTTTTGGTTGCATAAAGAACCATGTTTGGAATAGAGATTTGAGAGTAGGTGAAGAATGATAAACTATTAAATTTGTAAAGAGCTAATACATCAAAGTTCTTGGCACTCCCAAGCCTCTGTTACAAAAGTGGTTCCTCTATGGCAAGAGTTTTCAGCCTACGTAACTCGTACAAACGCTATTTTGCAACTCCTAGGCCCACATGAAACTATAATTAACCATAAATATAGAATAAAATCAAATAACCAGCCTTTTAAATTGAATGGTAGGGTCATTCACAGCAACAAGCCAGAGCAAAAAGCGGTGTATTTTTTAAAAAATGTGAAAATGGAAATAGAATTAATCATGATTACAGAATTGTAGAACTGCATTAATGTTGTAGAATTTTTTTTAAATTTATTTTATATATATATATATTTTTTTTAGGACTGCAGCTTATTAGATAAGGAAATTCATCAGTCTTTTTGTTAATATTCTCAAATTCCCATCGCTTTTCTTTAATATTAAATACACACTCCAGGTTTATCACAGATTCAGAAGCATCTGAATGAGTGAGAAGTAGGTGGATGTAGTCAGTTCAGCAACACTTTAGCAGAATGTGGAATCAGATTCTGTAGATGTTTAATCAAAGCTTTTCTATATATATTATAGTTTGTATGTGTTGTTTGTGTTTGAGGAGCCCTCTCTTTAACGTAGCTCCACTCCGTTAAACCTACCTGAAGCTTCTTCACAGTGGCATCCACTGCTAACAGTAGCCTTCTTCAGGTACTATTGACCTATGCTATAATAAGCAGCAAAACGTCTTTTAAACCTTGCTATTGATCCCCTTAATCCTTCTCACTGGCTGAATTCTACTGGCTAAAGTGCTTTTGGAACCCCCCGCCATGCTTGTTTTTGTACTTGGGCTTCAAATGATAATGATACATATCACACAATCCCACTGTTGCAATTTGATACCCCACATTATGGAACAACAAACCATTTGGTAGACAGTAGACCCTTAGTATAACTTGATTTTTTTTCAGCCTATAAATCTTCAGAATCATGCCTGTGTATTTAGTAGGCACAGATTATCCATAACATAACACCACCTCCTTGTTTCTATAGTGTCTGTTCATCTTATTGAACTCCACTGCCCATTTAGGAGCATTTTGTGATTAAAAAAACTGCAATATTCAGGGCCCAATAGTGGTGGGTCTTTATTCTCAGCTCTGCAGTGACCCTGAAATGCTGGTGATGTGTTATTGTGTGCTGTTGTGCTGGTACAAGTGGATCAGACACAGCAGTGCTGCTGGAGGTTTTAAACACTTTAGTATCACTGCTGGACTGATGTGTTCACAGTGTCAAGTGGGCACCTATGAAAGACTAGAGGATGACCAACACAAACTGTGCAGCAACAGATTCAGAGCTTCTATTTCTGACTTCATAAGATAGACAGTAAGTGTACTCATATTAATTGGACCACTGATGTCTTTTGGTTGATGAACAAACTAGGTGTGAGAGGTAGGCCTATCACAATAACTACATTATCTACTTATCGTTCAATAAATGAACATGACCTCAATCATTTTAATAAACATGATATCAACCATTGTGTTTACACCTACAAAATGCACTTATGTATATTGCGACTGAGGGCGTGGCCATTGTGACTCGGTAGTGTGGAAGCACAGAGAGACACAGACACAGGGAGTGAATGAACTCAAAATATATCTTTATGAGGCAAATGCCCTCCATCAAGACCCGAAACAAACTTTAAAAAACATAATAATGGCCCAGTGCAGCTCTAGTTTCTTAACTTCAGTGTCTCTTAGGTTTGTGTTGCCTCAGCCTTCCCTTCATCATCAGTGTATCTCTTGATTGAAGGCTGAGGCAGGGTCTTTATGCTGGTCCAACGCAGGCCAGCTGGGACAGACCGGGGGGTGCACATCATGGTGTGGGGCATATAACCTACTATAACCAAATTTGGTTTCAAAATTAGGTGCATGAACAGGAATGGAAACAGGTTAATTGCCTTTAAAAGGGTGTTCAAATTCCTTTGTTATGATATTAAGCTATCATTATGTTAGTTCCGTTTATTAATGTTTCTTAAAATGCCAACAATATTCTTTATCACAACCATTTCTGGGACGACATATCGTTTACAAAAAACTGTTATCGTGACAGGCCCAGTGAGAGTTTTGTCCTGGACCAATGCCTTTGTTGGTCACATTTGGGCACATTTTAGTGGATTTGGATCCTCGAGGTGGAGTGGGTTTGGTTGCTCTGAAACAATTGCCGTTCTCAGAGGCAAATTGAGCGTAGAGTGAGTACCCGCTGCGCTCCACCCCCTTTTATAACTTCAAATTCCTCTCGTCTTTCAAAGGTGGCGGATCCGATGAGCATGGGTGGGCCCCTGAATGGTGCTTAACGATGGCTCGAAGGCCAAGGAGACGCCACAAGTTTTATCAGCCCAGGAGCCAAAAGACTTCATTATTTCTCCTTTTTCTTTTTTTCTACACCAAATTATGTCTTTTCCGAGTCTTCGGGGAAGAAAAAGTCGAGCCCTAACCGCCCATTTTTCAAAGGAAGGCCGCATGATGAAGTTTCTCACGGTCAGGTTACTGTAATTTGGGTTTTATGTGACTTGTGCTAAGACACAGTAGGAGGCTTTTGTCTGGCCAGCGCTTTTGTGAGACCTGGAGTGGCCTTTGAGCTCGTAACTGTAAAATAGTTCCCTCTTTCAGTAACGTGGACAAATATAGCGCCTTTCCTGGCTTAGGCGGGGTGCAGCCCGACATTTCCTAACCATTTTAGGGAAGGGTTTTCTAACGGATGAAAAACTGACTAAAACAGGGCTTTGAGAGGATGATGAGGAAGAGGAGGAAGACAGGATGAAGAGGGAGGTAAAGGTGTGGAAGAGATGAGAAACCCCGGGGAGTGATTTGTGGCAGGAGTCTGTGTAAGTGTGTGAAAGTGTGTACGAGCGTTTGGGTGGCTTGTGTTTTGTAGAGTGTGAATGTGTGTATTGTTCTGTTAGGCAGTGTGTTTCTTCTGTGTGGAGCGAGGGAACAAGGAGAACGAAAGAGAGAAAAGTAGCTGTGAATTGGGATGAGGGGATGAGATCAGTGGCTGGTCCCAGGCTGAGTAGCCGTGTGTGTGTGTGTGTGTGTGTGTGTGTGTGTGTGTGTGGTAGGGAGGAGGAGGCTGTGCTGTTCAGATCCTGATGTGATAATGGGGGTAATAATAGCAGCCCTGCCACCACCCATCTCCCACCACATCACTCTTCCTGCCATCTCTCTCTCTCTCTCTCAGTCTATCTTTGTCTCTCTATCTTTCTCTTTTTCTCTCTCTTGGTCTGTCTTTTTCTTTACCTCTCACTGTCTCAATCTCTCTGACTCTTTTTTTTTGTCTCCACCTCAGACTATCTGTCTTTCTTTTCTCTTTTCTCTTGTTTCTGCTTTTTCTCTTTCTCTCTGTCTTTTTACTATTCCTTCATCATCTTTCACATCAGACAACTCTTTCTGCCTTTTTCTTATTTTGTTTCTTAATCTCAATCTCTCTTTCTTTGTTCTTCCGTTCTCTTTTTCCACTTTTTTGTGTCTTCTATTTCTTTGTTTTTATCATTCTTTCTTCCATTTCCCCATCACCTTTTTTCTTTCTTCTCTTTTTCTTTTGCTCTCTTTTTACACTATTTTTGCCTTGATCTGTTGGACAGTCTGTCATGTCTCTCTCTATCTTAATTTCCCCCTTCTTTCTTTCTTTTTAACTCAGTTGGTTGGTCTCGTTTTCTCTCTCTCTCTCTCTCTCTCTCTCTCTCTCTCTCTCCCTCTCTCTGTATCTCTCTCAGTCTTTGTCTCTCAATCTTTCTCTTTTTTTCTCTCTTGGTCTGTCTTTCTCTTTACCTTTCACTGACTGTCTGTCTGGCTCTTTTTTTCTTTCAATCAACCCCTGTTTTTTCAGTTCTTTTCCTCTTTCTCTTTTTTTTTACTCGTCTTTTAATTTATCTTTTTCTTTCATTTCTTTCTGTTTCCATGCTTTTTTTCTTCCATTTCCATCAATTTCCTTTCTTTTTCTTTCTTTTGCTTTCTTTCTCACTACTTCTGCCTTGATCAGTAGGACAGTCTATGTCTCTCTTTATCTTAATTATTCCCTTCTCTCTTTCTTTAAAAGTCAGTTGGTTGGTCTCTCTCTCTCTTTTGGGCTGGTATAGGGTCAGATGAGGGTGTTCTCTGTGGTCTGATGGTGGGTCACACCCACTGTCTGATGTGTCTCATATGTTTGTAAGCTCAGATCAGGTCAGTGAGTGAGTGTCTCTGTTTAAGTTGTCTCTGTCTCTGTAGCTGATGTATCACTGGTCTCTGATCTGTGTGTGAGTGTGTATTACAGAAATAACTGAAGCTCGGGGAACGTGTTGTACAGAACATTGTGTACAGAAGAACATGGTTTCCAGATTGCTGACATTGACGTCTTATAAGAACTGACCCCGTGGCTGCGTGTGTATGATGACTGTGTCTTAATGTAGCTCAGATGAAGCTGCTTGGTAATTTGTTGAATATGATTCTACACAACAACTCAATTAGAGCTGATCCACTTATGTGAACCATTAGATCTTTGTATCTCAGTTTTCGTCTACAACCGTCCAACCCTCCTGTCACGGCACCAAAACCATCACACAGAGTCTTGTCTGATAAGTGCCCCCCTCCCCCAACGCTCTACTGTGTGTGTTAAGGACATTATAGAGCATTGTTAATGTTAATGACAGGAAGTAAACGATACGTTAATCTTCCTCCATTATCAGCATCATAAAAACACGGTAAACACTGTCGGCTAATGGCTGCAGCCGGGGTTGCTGATGGCCAGCGGTAGAGGAGCTGAAGAAGGAATGAAACCCAATCCCTGGTGTAGATATAGATGCTTTCTCCAGTAATCAGGTTAGGCCTGATTTCCATACTGTGAGATCAATGCAGGCATTAATGCAGGTTTTCCCAGCACTTAAATCCCGCTGTGCTCCTGCCCTCCATTTACTGTCTGCGCTCCGCGAGCGATTACGCCGGCGCTGCATTTCCAGCTCAGAGGGAAATATGATTTTCCTCTTATTTAGACGATTATCAGAGGGGCTTCTTTTCAGGCAGCTAGTTTTAATAAGCGCGACCTGTTTTTTCCCCTCCCTGCTTTCATTTCATCACGACTGCGGAATAGTTCTCCTAACTCCCCGCCTCACACTCAAACACTCTGCTTTCTAATTCTCTTCAAAGTGAATAGGAACATCTCCTGGGTAACTTTGTGATAATGCCACAGGGCTCAATGGTATTAGGTTTTAATGTCATTTAGGGCTTATGAAAGCCGAGTCATTTTTGGGCTTGTTTTCATTAAAGTCTGTGATTAAAGCATTGCAGGCCCAAAAGGAAATTACGTATGAAATTATGGCAAATCTTTGTATTTTTTCTTTTCCTTTCATTACCATTCAGGCTGCACATGTAGTGTACATGTGTGTAGTTACTGTGTACTGATCTTACATTGTTTACGGGTAGAGAGACTAGGTTAGAATTTATGTAAGCAAATGCAATTCTAGGTTTTTCACGTGTTCTGAGACTGAAACTAATATTTCAATTATATAAACTGCTGGAAAATGAGAAAATTGACAAAAATGTCCTGGGAATATTGAAAATATCCTGGAAAATTTTAGCTTTTAACCCCTAAACAGGCTATTGATCCACTTGCAGGCTAAAAGTGGCATTACACACTTAATTAAACAATAGCCTGAATAAATCTGCATAAAAGTGGCTGTAGTTACTGAATAATATACCTTAGTTTGTTGTATGTTAATAAATGTTACTAAAATGTGTTGAAATGTTGTTTAGCTTAGATCTATTTACACTTCTCTAATAAGTCAGTCTCTAACAAGAGGTTAAACATTTATTGGAGACAACACCAAGGAATTACAGTGATTTGTTTCTGATTAAAAGGTGTGTCAAAAAATGTACAGCCGTATAAGTTATGTTACATTAAAAAAATGTTTAATATGTTTATTATACTGTATGTTTTTTTATGTAATGAAGTGTGGGAAAAGAAATAGGAATCTAAATGTTTCCAATTTAGCATCATGTTCAGTACTATATAGATGTAGATGTGGATGTTTTGGAATAACAGAATTCCCCATATTTCCTGTGTTACAGTTGAGTCCGGAGCAGCTGGTTCTGCTGTTGGAGTTTCTGTTGGAAGAGGAGGTGCTGAGTGTGTCCTGCCTCAGTCTGCTGCAGACAACATACAGCCTGCGTAACCAGGATGCAGAGGTAACGTCTCACACACAGCCAGGTCTACTGTAGAGCTGATCTTACAGTGTTTCCATTACAAACACAAGCACTTAATACATCAAATTAAAGCCACATCAGAACCACAGAAATCCACGGCAGATCACATGTGAGATGAAGATGAGTTAATATATTTTAAAACTGTATTGCCTTCCTCATCTCTCCGTCTGTACTGTGCATGTGTGTTTTAAACCGTCAGTTTATAAAACTTCTCTTTAAAGCTTGTTGTTCTCATTGCTGTTCCCACCCTCCCCTTTTATACCCCACACAAACATGATGTTGAGCAACCAAAGGTGGCATCCTAATCACATTCACTTAAGCTAATCACATTACTCCTCTGCCTCACCTGCAGTGCATCCCAACCCCAGGTGGGCTTCTCAGCTCACATGAAAAACTCCAAACCCCAAAGTACAGCCTGGCTGTTTTCAGATTTGGTTCTTTGCAGTTGCTGAATAAGGACATGGCTTTAGCTTGGAAAATATGTTTAAGAAATTATAGTTTCACACATTACGTTTCTTCTTTTATGTCTTTGGTTTAGAAAACATTTGGTTTTGTCTCCCGATTTAGGAAAAGTATCTGACCTAATGACACTTCTCAAAGGTGCAGGAACTTGTAGACTGTGATTGGATAAACAGTCTGGTATGATATATTAAAGAACCTTGTTTGTAGGGTTGTGACTAGCGGTGTGCATCGAAATTTAATTCCAAAAAGACACAGACTAAAAGGTCTCAGTACTACTGATTACTGAAAGGTATAAAAAAAAAGTTTGGTGCCTGTTTTTGACAGTTTGCCTGAAATGTGCATAAAGGCGCCAAATGTAGGTAGCACACACAGCGAGGTAAAACAACCCCACATCAGAAACCCACACAAGCAGAGAGTATGAACAGAAATGCGTTGAGCATGTTGGCGGTGAATATTTGAATTGTCGAAACACCGACGCTGTGCTAACATCTCAGGCACCCTTTTGCTTTTGCGTTGTCTCTCACTAACTCGCACTGTCTTTCTCCCACTTGCGCTTTTTCCCTGCCCCTCTCTCTCCTGAGATATTATAATAGAGTAAAATAGCTTTAATCTGCCTGACCTAAACTATTGACGCCCCTCATAAAAATACAGAAAAAAAAGAATCATGATTATGATTAACTGTTTGTTTCAACAAGATCCAAAAAAGTGGAGTCTCTCATAATGACAATATGAGAATGAAATTACTCGGCTGTTGAATAAATACATTGTGTGAGAATAATTACCGGTATCAGTACAGAACTCAAAGTATCATATCAGTGCCGGTACCAAAATGTTTAAAACGATATCCAGCACTAGTTGTAACTAGGGCTGTAATTTTCAAACTTTCAAACTTTCATCTTTGCTTGGAGGCAACATTCATTCTGATCTCTGAAAAAATCGTGATTCCTTCTTGTTAAAACAGGCGAAGACTGTGCATCCGGCTGTATCAGAAAAGATCACATTTAGCAGATTAATTCTGAAGCCCAACATTTCCTTTTCAGGCAGTGAGAGGAACTCTGTTCTGCAGCAGGTTCTTTCTTTTTTCTCTGTGTGAAGTGCAGTTAGTGGAGCGCTAACCTCTCTGGTATTTAATCTGCTGATTCGATTACTCCTCCAGCAGCCAGTCGGGCCGCTCAGAGAGTGTTGCTCCATTCAGAGCAGTCCAGCTTCTGTTTGGGAGCGAAATCTGGCAGGTCTGCGCTAACCACCAGCCGCCGCTCTTTTGTAACAGAGCTCTGTTTTTTTCATAAGGCTAGCAGATGGAAAGTGATCGGAGGCGGCGAGCACAGCGAGTCCCAGACTACCACGGCTCGTTTTAGCCCGGAGCCTGTGGGGAGATTTTCATCAGGACCTTCCAGGAAAAACAAAAGGCTCTCTAAAAATAAATTGGGTTATTACTACCACCCCCCCACCCCCCTCGCCATCTCCTTTCATCCCTCTCTCTAATTCTCTCTCCTGTTCTGCCTTTTTCTCTTCCTCCGCCCTGGTCCTGATGGCTCTCCTCTTCCCAGCAGACATAATTCTACTGCTTACTTGCCGTTTATTGCCACACTGAGGTAATGTAGCCTTTTAGCATGAGCTTAATTAGCTCTGAGGGCAGGCAGAGCTCGACTCTTTCAGCTTTCTTTTTAGCATTCCCTCAGACTTACCATAAGCAGCAGAAACTGAAACACTCTAGTGTTTACTCTAGTACAGAATCAGGAGATGACAACTGATGATAGTGACACTGTGTATTTATTAAAAATAGAAATTTGCAGACTAAGGAAGACAAAATTGTCAGTCTTGTTTAATGAATGTCAAAAAAATGTTCTCTGTTTAGTTTTAGTGAACAAATGGACAAAGGAAATGTTGTGCAGTCACTGGCAATAGAATTGTACTACTGTCTAGTCACTGACAGTATAAAATGTAAATTTTACAGTATAATAATTTTACAATCGTGAAGTTATTGAGTAGAGAATTTTTTACTGTTGCTGTGTCACTGACAATAGAACTGTAGACTATTAACAATATACTAGGTACATTTCTACAGTCACTGAAGATAGATCATTACAGTTGTAAAGTCACTACAATAGACTTTCACAATTTTACATTTACCTACTTTTGAATAAAAAAATTCTGCCAAAAAACTGACAGATTTTCCATTTGCACAGTCAGAAACTATAGAACTGTACATTTGCGCAGTAACTGATAATAGAAATGTTCACTTGTGCAGACAGTCATTGAGATCTGCAAGATGTTTTGAACCGCCTCACCACAAACCACAAGAGATTCTGCTGTGCTTGAGGGCTGATGTTCTGCTTGAAGTGAATGTAAATCTGCAGATTGCACCTGGGACAGACAGTTGTGGTTTAGAGCTGGGCTTTGTGGGTAGGTGAGGAAGAGGGTAAAGGTTAGGGCACGGCTCACAGCTGGCTTTTAGAGTTTGGTCAGTGCAGCCTCGGGGCTGCTTCCACTCTTCTGAACAATGAGGCTCTTGCTCGGCTGGGGTTTTCTTCTCGGTGGCGTGTCGGAGTCGGTCGGTGGGCAGTGCGTGAGGTGGGCTGCTATAGGCTTGGCGTGTACCTCCAAGGGACTGAGGCAACTTCATATACTGTGGAATGTAGGATATATAGCGTGTGAGCATGGGCAGAGGCGTGAGGCCTTAGCGTGATGGCGTGTTGTTTAATGTGGGGACTTCTCTTTCTCTCTGTGCGTATGTGAGTGTGTGTGTGTGTATATACCATCTGTCGGTCAGGCACACAGAGCGCATTGTCCCACAGTTATTTTCAAAGGCCCGTCTCAAAGTTCACTCGGTCAAACAGGCCAGGAAAAGAGCATTTGATATGAGCCACGCCAAAGAGACTCACAAATCCCACCGAATATGGCACGAGATGTGTGTGTGTGTGTGTGTGTTTGCATGAGAGTGAGTGATTGAGTAAGGGAATGAAAAAAAAGGTGGTGGTAGTAGAAGCAGAATGTAAAAAAAATGCTGCAGTGACCTGCAGGACATGCATGTGTGGTCTCCTGCACTGAATGTGGGTGTGATTTTTGCCAGAGTCACTTGCCACAGTGTTAAACACTGCACTGCCCTGTCCACTGTGAGTGGTAATGCCTTCTATGACTTCCTGGTACACATGTAACACAGCTTTTAGTCTCAATTGTGTGTGTGTGCATGCCCGCTCTTTCCCCCTTACCCTGCATAGGCCTGTCAGCTGCAGCAGGGCTCAAAGCTACATTCCTGGGGAGAACCCGTAGGCAAGACAGCTGCTGTGTGTGTGTGTCTCTCACTCTCTCTCTCAGGGGAGACGCAGTAATTACAACAGGGCATACCACGATATACACATGTCCATCTTCTCTCTCTCACTTACTCATATCATATAAGCTCCTGCTTTATTGTACATTCACAGTGATGGCATTTTCTCACCAGTCTGTACTCTCACACACACACACACACACCTACAGGACACGTTGTTGTGATTGAACGGTCATGCAGGCTACATGTGAGTCAATTAGTGTGAAATTGCACTCCCTCCCTCTCCCAGCTTTAATAATGGGAGTAGTGTACTGATTGTGGTCCCCAGACTGGAATGCTGGAAGTTAAATGAATACTCTAGTGATTCCCAACCTGTTCTCTATCTGCTGCATCTCTGTCCCATTACATCTATGTTAACTATTTTGTGTTGACAATATATTTTCCCTGGAAATATTGTGATAAACAGTAAACTGTCATATTAACTTTTAATGAGTAGAATATTCAGATCTTGTTATTGAAAAACAATATAATTAAGTAAAGTCACAGTTTTTAAGTCGACACATCAGCTCATTCATGCTAATTGTCTCTCCTTCCTAAGAAAAACATAATATGCAGTACTGAAGTCAGCAAAAATTAATGAGGTTATGTCTATATATTATAATATAATAAATTGATAATGTGATTAGTGTAACAAGGCTATTACTGTAGGTGATCATTTTGGTGCCTGTTGGTGATGGACACTCCCAAAATAAGTTAATGGGCTTCAGAACATGTACAAGATTTTGGTCTTGAAAATAAAGAAAACAGGATTAACCATTAAGACCCAGTTTTAAACACTGATTCCAAATAACTGAATCAGGTAAATCAAATATCTCATTTTTCTGATTTTAGGTTAAAATCGCAAAAAAAGACAGTTTCATAACTTGTACACTGATATGTCAATAGTCATGTGACAGCAGTGTGATATTGATATTAAATACAGGCTCATGGTAAGGCAACGTGAACTGTCTGTTTGAGTGAGGTCTGAAAGTGTGTCAGATTGAAAACTGTGGTTGCATTTAATGTTCATTGATTGTGTCACACCAGTAATACATAATAGACGGCATTACTACCCACAGTGGACAGTGCTGTGGGTGGTAGTGATATTGACCGGCAGCTTCTGGATTGAACTGTGTGAGCGAGCAGACCAAGTATTCAACAGGTTAGGTTCCAAAGAGTTTGAAAAATACTGGACTTTTTCTTAAAGTGATCTTTTTTTTTAGGCATTACTGGACCAGTACGAGACTTTTTCCTTCCTGACACACATCACTTTCTTTAACTGCCTATGTCTACACATCTGCACGCTTGTACACACACACACAGTGTGTGCCAGTTACTCCCAGTGTGTGTCCTTCTGGTAATTACAGCTGGGTGTTTTCTCTAGGAAATGGCCTGGCTTGCCCTCGCTCACTGTATGGAGTCTGGCTTTCTCGGTACAGTGAAGCCGTCTCGCACACTGTGTGTGCGTGTGTTCAGGGGGCAAAAAGAGGCCTGGTGTCTCCCCATATCTCATGCCAGGCTGGACGGCCCATGGATCGATGGCATGGCTTTGATGAGGCTGAATATCTGAGCTGAGAGAAATTCAGGGGTCCAAGCACTGCTAATGTACAGCACTGTGTGGCCAGAAGGCTTCCCATAATGCTCTACGTCATCCTCCAGAGTCGCTTCACACCTTTAGCCTGAAGCTAAACGCTCACTTTCTCTCTGTCTCGCACGCACACACACACACACACACACACCACGGAGTAATGCACACACATGAACGTCTATCTTACTCTCTCGGGCCATTAATCATTAAACTCCGCCTGTCACCTTCAGGCTCCATCACACTCTCCTGACCTCATCACTCCCCCCCTCAACCACTGACTTAATTAATCCCCCTCCTCACTGACACACACACACACACACACACACACACACACATATCCTTGGAGTGAGAAAAAGACAGGAGAGGTCTAAGCAGAGGGGAAAATTACAATTCACAAAATGGAAAAGTCCAGTATAGTTAAAATATCTGTAAGATATCATATGTTTAACCTGGCAAACACCTCACAACCTATACAGGTATGAGCAATTCCAAGCCGTCTAAAGGATAAAAGGACATTGTCTAGTTTCAGGAGGACAATTTTGAAAAATGAATACAAAGAATTAACCAAATAAGAAAAAACTTGGTAACGTTTGAAAGACAAGACTCGTGTTTTGTCAGGTGACAAGAATCTTTTTTTCATAACAGCCAGCGAATCACATCACTACAAAGAAGGGTTAATATTCTAATTCATTAATTTGCTACCATAACACACAAAGAACATTTTGCCAACAGAAGTTCTGTTTTGTCAATTCAGAAAGTCAGCACCAGCCAGAAACACAAAGCAGGATAAAGGAGTGGAGAGGAAGAAAGGAGAGGGAGTGAGAAAGAGAGGAGGAGGAGGAGGTGTGGAAGGATGAGGGGACTGGCTGGCTTCCAGAAGGTTAATGTTTGTTTGCTTTAGTGTGGAGGTAAAGCCCTTGTAGACAGGAAACGTGTGGTTATCTGCAGTTCAGCAGCAGTTGCTGGGTCCCTATCACAGCGTAATAATAGATCAACAGGACAGGTGGGACAGAAAATCTCTGCTAACGTTCAGCACATCACTTACAACATCCCTCTACACTGCATCAAGAAATGTTCAAGAAGTACTTGTATGAAGTTGAGAACTGAATAGCCATTCCATGTGGTACCCACTATCAAGCCTTACTCTAACTTGCCGTGAGCGTGCTGACCAGCATTTAGCTTCAACTTATACAGGTGTGAGCATTTTAAAACCATTGCCGGGAATAACATTTCCTAATTTGAAATGACCATTTGAAATGCTCCAGTTTTATTCTTTTTTTTTTCTTATGTGAAGTTTTGGGGCATTTTGGGGAGGAAAGTCTTTGCGGTAGCATGATTGGTATGTATACCTTATACTGCAGAAAGTTAGGGCTAAGTTAGGGCTATGAACATTTGATGGGTTCAGGCTTGCATTACTCACTCATATAACTGAAGAGTATCCCGCCAGTTTGGACTGTTTTTCACTTAATTACAGAATAATATGCTTTAGGATGTGATACATCTGAGATTCTACTGAAGAGAATCCAAAACCCTTATTTTCTTTTTAGCGCTTTTGAAAAATGGACCTCATTTCTCTTTCTCACGCACACACACAAACGCACACACAAAATTGTGTATGGGCTGCTATAGTTCAGAACGGCTGGGGAGTTTTGGGGCCAGGACTCATTAGTGTTTCTCATCTGTTTACTGGAGTGGATCAGTGTCCCAAGAAACAGATCAAATGGGCAAATGCAAATACGCCCTTAGTTAAACCATAGCAGTTCATGTCTTTTATGGCCCAGCAGAGGGGAAAAAAGGAAGCAGAGATAACAGCAGACAGTTTTGTAATTTTCTGCTTGTGCTTTCATCTCTTGCTCGCCGTGATCAGAGAAGTGAGGGTGCTACGAGACACCGTGAGGAAGAGGAGGGGAAGAAAAACAGGCCCAGAATGTGGAATGTGAGAGAGGTTGCCAGTCAGGTGGTGTGTGGGGGGGCGGTGTTGTGTGAGGTCAGGGAGTAGACTGCTGATATAGTACTGAGATGAGATAGAAAGAGAAAAAAGAAAAGCAGTGAGGAAAGAGAGAATAGGAATAGGAATGAGAGGGTGAAAGGATGAGATTATGAGAGAAGAGGGGGAAAAGAGAGTGAGAGAGAGAAAGAAAGAGAAACAAAGAAAGAGGTCGAGAATAGGAACAAGAAAGATAAAGAGAGAAAGTAAAAAGAATGAGAATGATTGGGGAAAAGCAAAAAAGAGACAAAGAAAGAAAGAATAGCAATGAGGAAAGAGGAAAGAGAGGGAAAGAGAGATAGAACAAGAATGGGATAAAGAGGGAGAGAAAAGATAATATATGGAATAATATGGAAAGAGAAACACTAGCAATTAGAAAAAAGAAACAGAAGGTAAGAGGAAAGAATAGAAATGAGAATGAGAGAGAGCAAAGAGAGGGAAGAAAAAGAAATAATAGGGAAGAAGACAAAGTAAGAGAAAGAGAGATGGACAAGGAATAGGAAAAAAATGAGAATGAGGGAGGAGGGTAAAAGAGAGCGAGAAAGACAAAGAAAGAGAATAGGAATGAGGAGAAAGGGTAAGAGAAGAGGAACAAGAATGAGAGGGAGAGAGAAAGAAAATAGTAATGATAGAGAGACAGAGCCAGCCTGTGATCTCTCCGTGCAGCACCGCTAACAGAGCTCTCTTTCATACACTAAAGACACACACCAGCGTCCGGTGCCAGAGAGTGGCCTTTTAGACTGACCAGGACACACACACACACACATGGGATCATGTGATTTTATTCATCCCCTCCACCTTCCAGATCTGTGCCTCAAATTTAACACGATCGTGTGTAAAGACTTTGCTGTTGGTGTTAACTCTCCCTCTCTCTCTGTTTCTCTGTAGGTGAAGCATCGGTGGTGTGAGCTGGTGGTAAAGCATAAATACACAGCTGCGTATAGAGACGTGGAGAACTTCCTCATTCATGACCAGGTACATCAGATGTTCATCATTACTGTACCTGTTGATCTAAAGAGAGAAAAAAATACCTTTGTATTATCCTATTATTACTATTATTATTATTAAGTCAAATTTATTTATTTCCTGCAATTGAGTTTCCTGTGAGGGTCATAATTAGTGCAGGTGTCGCTGCCTAGTAGAACAGTGCAGATTTAGTTTCAGTTATACAGCATTTATACCAGCAGGACTCTCTGAAGGTTTCCTTCTGAAGGCCTTCCAGACTTACGCTTTACCGTTCATGTTAAATACCATTTAATATCTATATTATGAACCAAAGGAAACAGCTAAAAAAATGTTCTTACTCACCTTCTCAACAAACTCACCTGCAAGTTTCTTTTTCTTTGTGTTGAAATTTATGGTCATTTTGTAATCAAATGGTTTATGGTTTTATCATACTCAGAGCAAATGCAGTCTAAAGTAATCTAAAGTAGCTTTCAATGCTAATCCAGCATTACAACAGGCTGCTGTTTAACATTATTTAAACAGCCAAACTCATTTTAGAACACAACACAAACACATAGGAGTTGCAGGAAACCATATACTGTAATTTGTGTCCACTGCATTTTAAAGTTAAATAATAAATAAATAATTTTTGTGTCCTTATGTCCTTACATTTACTCTAATTGTTTAAATCTGGCTGTTGTATATCTGTGTAAATATGATTTTAATTAAATGTTGTGCTATCACATTTATGTTATGGTGCACTGTGTAATACCTGGTGCCTAAAGTTTGCCTCTTCAGATTTACACTGGAGCTATGAGGCTAAAATCTAATGGAAAGTTTTACCCAAGGTTGGCAGGTCCAGCTTAAAAACTTTTTTTTTCTGCTGCCTCTAGAGAATGGACCAGTGTCTCTTTGGTTTGCCAGCAATTCAAAACATATGATCAGTATATATTTAAAATCTGGTCTTTTTTATATTTCCCTGGCTGTTATCTACCAAAATGTCAGTCAGCATTGTGTGATGTGGGGAGTTCTGAGAATTCCCAATTATTGAGAACTGGCTATTTAAAATTAAGGAAGAAAAAAGGCATCAAACCTTGTGGTTTGATGCAGAAATAGATTTTTTTTATGTATCCTATGACTAACATCTGCAGCTGCATTTTTAGCTGTGGCAAAACAAATGCAAACCTGGCACCATGATTTTTAAACTGTGCAGTTCATCATGTGGTTGCCTTTAAAGCATGTAAATTGATTAGTAATGTCAAATAGACACTGCAGGACATATTGTTTTTTTTAGATGATGGGTAAAGAAGTACTGCTAATAGAATAGAACTCTGGATCACATAAAAATAAAATCTATTTGTACCACACTTAATCTAATTCCAAGTGTAGGACATAAGAGGGTATAAATGCCTCAGTATTGAGCTATGGGGCAGTGGATCTGTGTTCTCTGGAATGTTAGGAGTTTGATCTAAAACTTTTAGGATGAGTTTATTATCTAAACCTCTCTCCCTGACCTTATTAATGCTATTGTTGCTGAAAAGCAAAATTTGTAAATCTAGTGGAAATCCTTCCAAAGAAAGTAGATACAGTTATTTGTGCAAAAGCAGTATACCTTGTTTTTTTGAATACCACCAATTTTTGAAGTCCCAAAGACAAAGTGGCTGAGCTAGTGTCCCAAAACCTTTGGACAATGGTTTTGGGCAAGTGTTTAAAACTTAGGGCAGGGAATTTACATTAGTTATTGATAGGTAACATTACCTGGTAGCTACATTAGAATTGTAGCTCAAGTGCAAAAAAAATAAAGTAGCAAAATCTGCAAACTAAACATGGTTTTAGCTACAAACATTAATAAATCTTTTAATCATCTAATGCTTTTAATTGTGTTTTTATGTGTGTGCAGGCTATGGGGGTCTATCTGTATGGTGAGCTGATGCTACAGGAAGACGGCCGTCAGCAGGCACTAGCACGACGCTGCCTGTCTGCCATCAAAGATGACATGGACCAATCAGCACGAAGCCTAGTGGAGGAAATGATCCTTTAGTGCTGGAAAAGAGCAGGTATGGCTTGGTTTTAGCGTCAACACCCTCGCACTCATTTCCTACCAGTGTTTTTGTTGCCTGGCCTTTTAGCTGTCAAGAGTTCATTACCAGAAGCGGCAGCCTTGTTTGAACTTGAAAATAACCTCACTGTGAGAACACAAACAATTGTATGAGATCATATTTGTTGAAGAAAGGAGGTCAGTCTATCTCGGTTACGTCATTACATCTCACCTTGCCATGTCAACACGTTTTAAGACAGGGCACATGTGTTTTTAGACCCAAGTCCCAAGCGAAGTTCAATTTCCTGTAAAGAGGAAAATCCCATCAAGTCCTATTCTTAATCGTTCCAAAAGCAAATAATCAATGGAAGAAAAACATGCCGTACTGAAATGTACCCCTTGTGCTTTGAGACTTAAAATGGGCCATTGTTGTTCTGGCCTTTAGCAGGAGTCCACTCTGAATGCCTTGGCTACCATAGTCCCTCATTCTCATATCACCCACAACCTGCTTAGCTCATGCTCATCCAAGAAAGTCTGTCAAGATCTGTTTGTTGGAAGAGAAAATTTGGAATGCCTTCTTCAAACTGATCTGGGGCTGTTTTTTTTTCCATCTTTCTTTTTGCACGAGGCTTCAGGAGATATTAGATTAGGAGATTTCAGAAGGTTAGTATAGTTTGGCAGGTTTCTTGTTTTTGACAAAGCAGGACAAATTTAATCTACTGTTGTTTAGTAGAGTGTTAAGCAGCAAAATCAACTGAAAACCAAACTGTGCCTGATCTCCAGGTAAAGAGATGAGCATCCTTTGTGCAAAGAGTTTCTGGATGATCACCTTTTGACACCTTTTGTTTTGTTTTTTGTTTTAGTTTTTTTTAACGTAATTTTCTTATTTGCTAGTGTGCGCTTAAATGTAATACGTGCATACGTGAGGAGCTCCCACTTACAGCTGCGTCAACGTTCCTTCCAAGGTGTGGGAAGAAGAGGCAGTAAAAACATCCCCCTTTAAAGCGACCTATATCTCCGTGTCTTCACGCATTGATGTGATCCTGTTTACCGCCTTGGACCTGGGCTGAAGGAGCTGCTAAATACTTGTCAGACTCCGGGACAGAGGAGTTATAGGTCCTGCTGGGCAACTAGATAAATCCATTAGCTGTCTCCCACCAAACCCTTTCCGGTGAAGCCCGCCTGCGCTTTCATCTGCCAATGAGACAGCTTTATGTGTTTGGGGATGGGAGAGAGAAGCAGCTTTTTCCAGGCCGCTGGGGTTCGTGCCGGCTGCAGCTCAAATAAATCACACCACTCGCAACGGCCATCCGGCGTCCCGTGCCTCCGCCGCTGCATTTGCTTTGTCAGGCAGCCCGTTTGTCTTTGTCAGACAACGTCTGGCTGTTGCCGTTAATTTGCTCGCGAGGCGCCTTCAGCCTGAGCGTTCTCTGCGATGTGGGAGATAGAGGCTGATGATAGCAGATGACACCTGTTGTTCCAAAAGTGTGCTGTGGAATAAATCAAGCAGGATTGTAGCTTCTATTAAGTGTGATTAATAATAGGGGGGAGGTGTGTTAGCAGATCAAGCGATAGAACTGGAAACAGACTGTTTCCTGTTTTCACCAGAGCACAGTATGAGAGGGTTCTGCTGCTGGGAGGTTTGAATCAGTGAGGACTGGGATTCTGTGCCATGTGTGAATGGAGCTGGAGCTATTTAAAGGAATTGTCTGATTGCATGAACAATTCTAGCCAATCACTGCTGGTCAATCATTACTAATGCCACCTATGATATATTTCTGGTGCACACAACACTGTGGATCAAGAATGAAAGGGCCAGTAATAATTTACATAATAATTAATGTTGCCTTGCCATGAGCACGCTGACCAGTTTTAAACCTCTTCACAAGATAACTCCTCATTAGGTGTACAGGTGTTCCCAAGCACTTCATCATTTAGCTAAGGAATTTACATAATTTACATGAGGAGACATATTGAAAGAAATGTTTCTTTTGGGACAAGACGTGGATCAGGAACACTGATATTTTCCTCAATATTCCAGCTGACACTGATCCACCTAGTTGGCACCAGGCTGAACACACTCTGGATTAGAGGAAAACTGCAAATTAGTTTTTCGCTGTACTTTTCCAAACTTTTCCTTTTAAGGAACGCTCATTACAGTTGGCATCCTGTAACTGGATATAACTGGATAACTCTCATACTGTTACTTTACACCCTCCCTGCTGATGACTATCAGCATTAAGAGCCTGAAGCACCTGAGTCTGACTCAGGCTGGTGGAAGTGCAGTGTGTGTGAGAGGCGTTAGGGCCTGAGGGTGGGTTTCTCTCCCTCTCCGCTTCCCTATAAGGCCTGGGGGAGCTGGGGGCCGCCGCGGTGCCTCCTGACGGGGCTAATGAGGGACATAGCCACGGCTCAGCCGAGCGTGGCCGATGGCAGGAGAGCGCGAGGATCTGCAGACCTGCAGGTTTCTGCTTTCATCTCGGGGGCTGTGTGGGTTCCTGGCGTGCTGATTTGTGACTTAAGATAAAAATCACATTGCCAGGGATTACCACACAACCCACCGCCCGGACGGCTGCCATGGAAACCGGAGGTACCATCGTAGCGTGGTGCGAGGAAATCAAAATTACAAAAAAAAAAAAAAAGACATGACGGTCCGGGGGATGACGGGGGCTTAAGGAAGAAGTGTAGAAAGAAATTGCAGAGGAGGAAAGTGTTTTTTTTTCCTCTCTTCTTTTCCAGTGGATGAACGACGTGGGTGAATGAACGCATGCATGCATGCGCACACTTAAACACACATTCAGAGTGTGGAAGACTCTCTCAGGCCAGGTGCAGAGCTTAGCTGATTGGTGAACAGTGATTGAGCTCTTTGTTCACAGTGGCTAAGTTCTGCACTTGATGAGAGCATGACCGAGAAACACATGGGGAGGAAAGAGAGAGTAAGCGAGGTGTAGCAAAAGGGTGAGATTGTGTTTTCTTTTCCTATGGAGAAGCACATGAAGTGTTTATAATTAATCCTCTGACCTGAGGAAGGACTTACTGCCACTCGGGAGGGAGCGCGAGAGCTCTGGAGAGAGGCCTCAAGAAGGGAAGAGTGGAAGTTTTAACACCACCACTGCTTCATTCTCACTTCACTGTTTGGATTCCCCCCACCCTACTTTTTAACATTATTCCTTGTTTTAGTTTCTTCATTAACACACTCTGTTCCCATTTAGCTGTCCTAGACATTGTGTGGTGAATGAACCAATCAAAATGTAAACAAATCTTGAGTTCAGCCATACAAAAATGCAATGTCAAAAATTTGACACTGTTTTTTCTTAAGGTTGAGGAGGTGAGTCAACGTGATAACTGCCAGAGTTATCAGGGATTTTAGTCAAACATTACTAACATTACAGCATTTAGATTGGACTTTCATTTAGCTTTTACCTGCCATAGAAATAGCCTCAGGTTATATTAACCCTGTGTGAATCATATTTCCATCATATTCTGTGGAAAAAGCTTTTTGTAACTTCTCTCAAGTATGGATTGTGATCCATGAGTCATTTACTTCAGTTGTGCTTAGATGTACAGTGTACCTTTAACTGTTTACCCTACCCTAACTTTTACATCATATAAAGCTCCCTTAAATTTACTCATTTACTCTAAGCCTCTTTAACGAGCAGTTCATTACATAGTGCTTTGTAGAAAATGTGGTTCTAGGACCTTGATTGCTTCATTGAGAAAGTAACCTTTAATCTATTTTGAATTGAGGAATTGTGACAGCTCTAAGATGAACACAGTCAGTTATTATGGTGAAAAACATTTTAGAAGATCCAGCACAGTTCAAAGCAGGCGCCTCCATGATGAGCTGATTGGACGGTTCAGCTCACTGAGCGTGGGATACCACAAACTGTATAATGAAGTGAGGGCTGTGTTTGGTGGGACGGATGACGAGCAGCTCCGAGACACTTGAGAGGACCCTCATGAGGGCTGAAGAGAAACAGACCGAGGTAATGGAGTCCATGGAGTGAGAAGCTAGAACCCTGGAGTTTAACTCCTACTCTTTCTTCTTCCTTCTTCTTCCTTCTTCTAGTGTTTGATAAGATTAACTACCTCCACCACGTGAAAAACGAAATAGTTCTGCTTCATATTGCTGCTGGCTCAGTGTACAGAGGAAGCACTGCTGGAATTCTGAGAAAGTGCTTAAGACAGGTGTGGTTAATGAGGTTAGGGATGTGCTGCCACAAAGAGATATGCGTTGCTGGCATTTTTTTTTTTTTTTTTGAAGAACAAGTCTACTTTTAGTCCGAGTGGTTAAAATAGAGAACGACAGCACAGGAGACAGGAAACACGTTGAGTTAGCGGATGGATAACGGCCCTTTCTGCCAGCACACTGTCTCCTAACCCATGACAGATGTAGGAGTTAAATATGAAGTCGGGCAGAAGCCGGGCCATAAATGACTATATTTAGCAACTGTTTAAAGATGCATTACCAAAGGCTAGCACAAATGGAATTAGTTGCACAGGCTGTATTTAAAATATCATTAAGTGATATTCCATGGGAAATGAATTGCTAAGCACCTTCACTGGAAGCAAATTAGGCCCTTCTGACGACTCCGCCGAGGCTACGGCAGCCTGGTGCTCTCTGCCCGAGTGTGTGCGCGTTCGTACGGGTCGCATACGGGCGGTGTCGGGCCGGAGCCTTGAGCCAGATGGACCTGGCCTCCCGTGCCTACTGAGCTGATTACAGTAATACAGAAATGCTGGCTCAGTTCAGCAGGAACAGGAGTCTGGTCCACAGACCCCCAAACCCACAGCCACAAAAAGCAGCACCCTCCAGAACTTTTTCCTGGTGTCTCTTTTATTCTATGTTGATTTATATAAGATATACTAGATGCTGGCTTCTGCTGGTGCACAAGAGTGTGTGTGGATTGTTTTTTACTATTATTAAGCCTGGCACCAGTAGAACCTTTCCATCTTTGCCATTTCAGGAATAAATAAATGATGCTTCACTGATTGTAGAAAACTACATATTATTTATTAATGAATTTACATACATACATACTTACACATACAGGTGGTGATGTGGGAAACGTTGCAGTGTAAAGTCTCTTAATAATGTAAACAGTTATTAGGTTGGTTGTCGCAGGAAGCATCATGTGATATAAAAAAATTATTGGGGGGTAAATTTAAGCTCATAAAAACATATTTATATGAAGAAAGACATTTTTATGTTGCTTTTAGAGGCACCGCAATCTCCACATATCTGTTCAACCAACAGCACCACTGTAAACAGTTCAGACAGTGTAAGACCCTGTTTATACCAGGTCACTCCGTGTGTTTTAAATATTATTGTTTTTATCTAGATTTTAGATCTAGATAAAGCCAAAACAAGTAAATGTAAAAACACTTACTTTTTAATACAAAATAATACAAATCCCTTTACTCAAATCACTTCAGTAGGTGAAGCATCTGAGAAGCGTCTGAGCCACATTATAGCAGTGTAAACTCATCAATCGTGCCCGAGACAGCATTGAACTTCTGCCTGAATAAACAGACACATTTTACTACCAAGTGTAAAAGTATATCAGGACACACACATTGACCTGGTATAAATGGGTTCTAAGTTTCTGTAGAGTGGAGCTCTACAACTTGGATAAACATTTTAGATTGGTGAAGGAAATCAGTGGAATCCCTTTTAAATGTGGTCCATCGATATTTTCACTGTCTGACGTTTTTGCTCAGCCTTAATTTGCATCACACATACCGACCACACTGATTGTTTTTCTAGGCTGATTGACCACATTTGGGGTAAGAGGAAAAGTATTCTTCTGTGTGTAATTTACATTTAGTTGACGTGTCTCTTTCCTGTGTTCACGCTGGTGCAGGGTTCGAGATCATCTCTGCAGTCTCAGGACTCTGTGTGGAAGCAGCTGACGGGGACCATCGGAAACACACGGATGCCTGAGGCTACATCTGTTTGGATGAAGCTTCTGCTGTAAATGGAAACAAGATTAGAAGAAAATAATTAATATACTTTATTATATTAAATGCAGCTGGTACAGTAGACTACAGAGTACACCCGTACATCATACGGAGATAAAAATCTGTGTAGCTCCTGTTCTCAAAGCTTCAGCAGAATCAGATAAATGGAAGCTGTTTGTGTTAAAAACAATGTGGCTGATATTTTCATATTAAACATTTTACCTCAGGGGCACTAGCATTGTCCTGCAGATATCAACCAGTACAACAACATCTAGAGGTCAGTTTCTGGTTTGTCCCTGCTATTATTTATATAAAAAAAGCTACTTTAATTCCACCTGTAAGAATGCTGTACCAATACGGCAGTAACAATCTACACAAACAGCACTATTTGTTAGTTTTATATTGAAATGTGAAATTACAGTTCTTCTACTTTGATGTCATTTTGTTCCAGTTTGTGTCTGCTCTGATTAGACTTATTTATAGTTATTTGCTTAGTTTGACTGGCAGTATTTTTACTTTTTATATTTTATTTGGTCGTTATTAATTTTATGTTTATTTGTTTTATGTAATTACTGAGACTTTGGACCAAAATGGTGCTACTTCAATAAAGTTTTTTTTATATTTTTAGCAAAAGAGAAGTTGCACTTGGGTTATCATTACTGAGAACTAAAGCCTTACTCAAACTACTTTTCTGTTCCAAATCAGGGTATCCACACACTTTAATTTCAATGCAATTATTAAGTCTTTTAATACCTCTAACAGGAAAAATAAAACAATAACTTTGGTAAAAATCTTGACACTACAAATCTCATTTTCACTGTGATCATTTAGAAAAGGTTGATACTACATTCTACGCTAAAAAGAAATGAATGCCCCCATTCTACAATTACAGACATTTGACCAAATGTAGGCCTTTTAAGGTCCTGCTACTGCTAATCATGCACGTAGAAGAGAGTTGCCCCAATTTGAGAAATGAATTACGTAAAAAAATACCAGGAGAACGAAGCTGGCTTGGCCAGCTTTGATAATGGAGGCCTAAACACCTGGATACACCAATTAAATTTAGGCACGATTTGACAGAACAATGAAATTATTTGACAATACCTTGTGACGCTGCCTACGCTGCACAAGAGCTTCTATGTTTATGAGAAAAACAGATTCACAATCAGTTCTGTCAGCAGAGAACAAAGACCTATTGTGATTATTTTGTACACTTTTTGTACCTTTTTGCCCCCTCTTTTTTTTCTTTACACACAAGTATCCAATGGAGCCTAGAAAATAACATTAGAAATTAATTCGTACTCCGCTTTTGTGTCAAAATGACAAGTTTATGGCAGTGACAGAAAATAGTATTAATAATACTAATACTCTAATTCTCTGTTACACAAATATCAGCATTTAATTTTTTTTCTTTTCGTGTGCTTTATTTTTACATCATTTTTTGAATACTACTACTACTAACTACATTCATTTTTTTACTATTAATAATTTATTTACACAAAATTAACTCCGCTTGAATTTTACATTAAACTATTAAGTGTGATCAGTTGCATTTTTAACAGTTATAAAGTGAACTGCACACAATCTATTTTCTGTAGAAAATGTCTTTTCAGTAATTAAAGTATATTTTATGTCACGGTTCCACTAAAGCTTCAATAACTCTGCCTCCTACACTGTTTGCAGTGTTGTGCAGTTCAGTGAGATATCAGACTTCCTCTTTTCTTATTTTGTATAAAAATGTTAAGGATAGGTCAAAATCTATTCAGATTTTAATGAATGGTAAATTCAGTTTTCAGATGTGCTGCATTTAAGGTTAGCCTAGATTAAGGTTAGTATATGGAGCCCAGAATGGAGGAAAATGTCAACTCTGCTACCATCAACTCCCTTAATGGTTTAAACAGTTAAACCTTAAAAGAGTTAACTGTTGAGTCAAATCTTTCCATACTTGAAATGTACCCGCGATCTGTACTAGATGTCATTTTGACGCATACGCGTAAAAAGTAACATGAAAAAAAATATTTTTAAGATTAAACAGATATATTTCTAAGCTTCTAGCTATAAACTCCTCTATTCAGAGTTCTTTACCGCAGGTTTATTTGTGTTATCTATAAAAAGAGCAACTGGGCTTAGCATATAAATGCCATTTGCAGCAGTGTGGAACTGAGTGTGGAACTGAACTGTTCCAGGAATCCTTTTCCTAATAAACAGCTTACCGAGAGCCAGGGTTCGGGCATGTTGCAGTGTTTACGTGCAACCTGGGGCGTTGGCTGGAGCAAGGCTGTCCTGAAGCGTCTTCAGTCTGGAGTGAACTCTGGCATCCAGCAAGTCTGCTCTGTTTAGTCTGTGCTGCACGGAGGAGAGTATCCACGCCGCCTTACGCCTCATACCAGCCTCCATCAGCAGCTGCCAGCATGGTCAGGCCACACACATACACACACAAAGAAAGAAAGAACACTGAGTTACCTGGCCCTTCCCACATGTCAGTCTTTTCATATTTGCATTTCATCCAGGCATGGAATTCAATGAACTGAAAGACGGTGCAGGCAATTAAGAACATACAGAAATAAAACAGTGAAATCTGAAGCCCAGCCGCCACCACGTTCCTGGAGAAGAAGCCAGATGCAGTGAGGGAAAAAGCTGGAGGTTGTAAACTTGTTTTTGTTCTGTGCCGGGGGTAGAACTGAACCGCTCTGGATTTTACAAGAAGCTGTAAACAGCTGGGAGCATACTGCACCATGTTTCTTCCCACATACCACTGGAACTTCAATACAGTGAATATGGGGAGCAGGCGCTGGTGATAGCTTCACTGGGCTTTGTTTAGTTCTGGTTTTGTTTGATCAGATTACTGGGGTCATATGTACAGTGTTTACACAGTTTACAGTTTATACTGTCCATCAACACATTTACGTACGGCCATTTCTACTAGATTAGTTCTGCAGAATATAATATAATAGTGTTTTCATTACTATTGTGATGTACAGCTTTGCAGTACTAAAGTACTGATATCACAGAAGACCATGATATATATATAAATGTACCTCTGATCAATCACAGTGTTTACTGTGTTGCAAGAGAGTTGTCTTCAAAACAGGAATTTGTTTTAGATGGGGGATTATGTTAGTATTTTTATTAATCATACTACTCCCGTAATGCAACAAAGCAAATTACTTTAGTCAAAAAAATGTGAGACAATCTGCAACCATATTATATTAATTAACCAACCAATTAACCAACTTTGACGTTACTATTTCTAGGTATATGTTTGAATACAATGAATATTGCTGTTTTATTATATAAATTAAACAACATTTCTCCAAATTTCCAAATATTTTTTTTCATCATTTTTTTTCATAGCATTTTTTTTTTGCAGAAAAGAAAAATAATCAAAATAAAGTAAAGTAGATGCAGTGCTTTCAGACTTCAAATAATACAAAGGAAAAATATTCATATTTATTTAGAAACAATACTAATTAATATAGATTTCAAAAATCATTTTTAAGTTTGGTGGATTAACCCTGATTTTAATCACAGCTTTCATGCATCTTGCTCTCCACCAGTCTTTCACACTGATTTTGGGTTTACCTTATGCCATTCCTGTTTCAAAGATTCAAAAGTTCAGCTTTGTTAAATGGTTACAGACCATGCATTGGGCTGGCCATGACATAGCCATACTGTCTGTCTACATTTCTTCTTATACATATCTGGGATTTCTTTAATTCACAAGGACAGAAAGAACCCTTGCCAGAAACTCTATGAAATATAGCAGTGAGTGAGTGACTGACTTTCGTACTGTAGCTGCTGTGGCGTTAAACTGTAGAACTGTGGCTATATTTAGCTCCTCACTCAACACCTGCCTGTGATGAAAGCAATTATCAAGCTTGACTTAAAGCTTACCTCACTCAACTAAATGTGCTGTATGCAGTAATTTACCTTCTGTATGACCTCGCTGACACTGCTGGCAGACGCTTGAGAAAACACGGCAAAGTTAAGAAGAAGATGGAGGACGAGGTTTGTAGAAAACATGGAGGAGAGAAGCTCCTGCACAGGAGACAGTTTCTCAGGGGGAGGAGTGTGGGTGAGGAAGAGGATCCTCAGATGACTCCATGCCTCTCTTGCCACCATCTAGGATGAAAAATATAATGAGTGAGTCATCAGTAATTTTCCACTTGGCTTGGCGGTGTTTAAATACAGCAGTACTTTCCAACCTGGAGCTCCCTACTCTGGAATATGTTGGTGCTTCTATTGCTTTAATATACCAAACACAACTAATTAAACTAATAAATACACCTTTTATGAGTTTAACTACTCCACTGAGCTGCAATAGGAAAAGCAGCATCTCCATCATCGTTTCCTCAAGCTCAGGACACACCAGAAACTGCACTAAGTAACTCTGGCGTAACAGGCTGTAAAATACATCCACCTAATTATTAATAACGCTGCTAACCCGAGACAGATTACTGTAAAATCTGATAGCTACACCATTCTGTCCACACACTTCTTTCTGTATATCTCAGAGGCCCTGAAAGCATGTAAGCGTGCCCTTTAGGATATTCTCAAATTCACAAATTCGACTTCTTTGCTGTAGGGCGAGCCCAGGAGCAAGAAGTAATCATCATCACCAATCATCCATAATGCTACTTTAAAGGCTTTCTCTCTGAAAGTTTAGGGTTTAGGCCTGAATGGAGCAGTACTACTGAATATTGGTCAGTGTAACATTTTAAAAAAAAAAATCGTCTTTCTGTCCCTTACTATCAGAATTTCAGGAAAAATGAAGATTTTCCAGCCTACTTTTATTACAAGATGCGAAAATGGGGAAATCAGAAAATCAAGTTAAGATTATTTTTTGTGAGGAATGGTAATAAAAAACATGACAATTGTGTTAAAAAGGGATACAACCCCATTTTTTTTTCGTTATTATACCAAATACATAAAAAATTGATTTTTTTCTAATTTAGTTACAAAAGAGAAAAGATTGAAATGATAAACGTAACACCAACAGACATCCACCAAACCAACATTTTTCTATAATGTATACATGGTTTCTAAGGCAAAAAAACAAAAAAACAACAACAACAAAAAAATAGCTTTTTAATTTATGTCTACTTTACCCATCATTAAGTTAACATATGAAACTTTGAATTTTTGTATACAAATTCATCAGTTGTTTTGGATAGTGATAGCTGGATTGAAAAGTGTATTTGCGTTGTATTACACAATTTTGAGTTGAACATCTCCACTGTTAAGAAACAACCTATAAGTTTCATGACAATTAACCATTTTACATAAAAACACTTTAAATGATGTCATCATCACTAAATTATTCAGAAATGTCTGTGGAATTCTAGCACAAATTTCTGCTAGTTTTTGAGTCTATAGGAGAAGTATATCATCAGGTATCAAAGGTCAGTAAAATCCAACTTTTAAAAAAGAAAACTGATTGTTGTTTGGTGCTGATTCACATAATTCGTCCACAATGCAAGGCTAACGGGATTTTTGTTTCTTTAAATAGCTTGATACGGCACATGTTGGCATAGCAACATCAGTTCCTTTTAGTACTAAGTGATGCAGTATGTTAATATTAATGCGCAATAACTAGACAGAAAACCTGTCGAAACTAAATTGAGTAGATAACAGAATATATCTGGATATCTCACAGTCTGCTGAGTGTTTTGGTGCCCTCTGTTGGTGGGGTGATGGTAGAACGTCAGGAGGAAGAGCAGAGGTTCAGATTCCTCAGATCCTACAGAGACCAGCAGCTCAGCAGCTGCGTCCACCCAGTGTCCACACTGCACCAGCAAGAACCAGGTCTCAAACACAGCCCTGCGCTGCCTGCAACACAGACACACACACACAAGCATGTGAAACGTGAAAGATGGTGAGATTTGAGAGAACCCAGACATTACACAGCTGTTCAGGCAGAAGCGTGTCTCCAGAGAACGAGAACGCTCATATTTCTGCCCCGTGTTCCTCTCCTCCAACCCTCGACCCCTCTGCCTGCTCTACAGCTACAGCACACCAGCAGCTGACACACTCGCCCAGGAGTTACATCACTTTCCCAGCAGCAGAGCTTTCCCACGCAATCCATATATCACTGCGCTGCAATAAAACTGGTAATAAGCAATATATTTATATCGCTTCATCTTTAATATGGTTAGCATTGTATGCAGCTGACATAATTCCACAATAGAGCACAGACGGATGGGAGCACAGCTCTGAAGGAAATAATACATTGCACAGTTAGGACATTGTGTGCTGAAGCCAGGTTGTATGCTTTCACTACTGGACATCCAACACTGCAAGCTTTCCTAATGAAACCTTGTGATTAATAATGACAAAATAAAATTACAACACATCAGGGTCAGGGAAAACAAAGCCTTATGAAACACTAAAGCTCCAGAGGCAACTGCAATGACAAATTAGATCCATCATTAGGGCTGTTTATTGGTAAGAACCTGGCAATACAATACAAATCATGATACATACACAGCATGAAGGAAAAGCAGCAACTATTGCTCAGAACCTCCAGGAACTCCTTCAAGACACTGATACCTCTTTTCCACCAACAAAGTGCTAGTGCTGTAGCCGGAGCCAGTTCCTGCAAAGCTGCGAACCTTTTAATAACCGGCCCGTGTTTCCACTGCTCTAAGGAGTCACTCACTACGTATGTGAATGTGGGCGTAAACAGAAGGGGGGGGAGATTTGAAAACAACATGGCGGAACCTAAGCTCCTTTTAAAACTTGTGCTGCTGATCCTCGGTGGACCACTGTTGATTCATTTTCATTAATTTAGCTGTTTCTGCTGCTCTTAGCTGTGAATTGAGGTGAGATTTGTAAACAACTTTGCCCCCGAAACGCTTCAGCGCCCCGCCCTTTGGCCACTTGCGTCACAGGTTTGCTGGTTCCAGATCAGCAAGATTGTGGGGCCAGAACGGAACCGGCTTTTCTGGCCCAGAACCTGTGATTTTGCTGTGGAAACGCAAAGAACCATTCGCGAACCTGGCATAAGCACCGGCACCATGCCGGTGGAAAATATGAAAAGTGTGCAGATCTGCAACCAAAACTAAATGTGGCTGTTTAAAAGAATCTTAAGTATAAATTCTGGTTTATTTAACACTTTATTCCACACATGTTCCTGTAAAGCTTTAATGTCTTCAAAACAAAAAGGAATTAAAAAAGAAAGAACACACACTGAATGAGGTGTCCTCAAACACCTGACTGGTTCTGTGGAGACCTCACCCACACTTCAATTTTTATATTGGTGCAAAATCTTGCCCAAGCATCAGCCCAAATGCTTCTTGCACTTGCAGCAAAGGTTTAGTATCAGTATCTCTCAGCTTGTCCAGAAATGCATGTAAAAAGAGTGTCCTTTAGGGGTGGCTCAAAGAGTCTTACACTACCTGACTGCAGGAGCAGTCTTTTAAAAAGCAAGAATTACCAATTCTATTACCCATCACATAAATATGCTTTAATTAGAACTAGTCTGGTATTTTAAGGCACAGTTATAAGAATTAAAAGGTGGACATTCAAAACATAAATGTAAAACAAAATGAAATCTACCAGTCTGGAAAGAGTTACAAAGGCATTGCAGAGAACTCCAGCAAACCACAGAGACAGCCATTATTATCCACAAAAAAGAGAGAAAACTTGGAACAGTGGTAAATCCTCCCAAGAGCGGCCACAAAGTACATCAATGACTCATCCTGGAGGTCACAAAAGAACCGAGACGAACATCTAAAGAACTGCCGTCCCCATTCCTCTTCTCATGTGGTGATACACAGCAGCAGGGTGACCCCTGTTCACCATTCAATAGGCAAGAATCAGCTAAAGCTAACAGTGCAGGACAGTGAGCACCAACTAAAGGGTAATGGTCAGCCACTGATGCTCAACTGTAGCCTGACGCCATCCAGCATCTGACAGTCAGCCTGGTGTGCAGGGGCTTAAGGGAGCAGCTTAGTTATATTACTGTGATCATGCTTATGTAAGGATAAGTTGAGTTGGGAATACAGGAAATAGAACCCCTCTATCTTCATTTTTCATCAGTTTCAAATGAGAAAATAATCTTTTCCCTGCTGTGCTGAAGCTCAGTCAACTTTTATTGCTGCTCACCTCCCCAGCCTACGACAAATATATTCACAGGGTACTGCTGTGATGCAATCTGTCCTTTCTCAAAAAAAAAAATGCATTTAAACCCCTTTTAAGCAATCTAGGAATCTGCAAGTGGGCTCTTCTGGGATCTAGGATTAGATGACCAACTATGCCAATGAGCATGCTTTCCTAAAAGTCTGCACTTTGTGCTTGTTTTGCCATTTTGCTGAATATTCAGGGCATTCTTAGTTAAATTATTTCTTGCTTTCCACTATTCTGATTCACTGGATCAGATCGGGACATGCTTAATAACTAATAAGCACCTTTCCAAATCTTGATTACTTATGTTTAGGGCTGCAACTAACATTTATTTTGATAATTAATTACATTTTTAGATAAATCGATTATTAGTCAGAAAAGGATAAAAAAAAAAAAAATGGACATTGGATGATGCTGCCATGTGCTGAGAATAAAAGGAATTGAAAAGAATTAATATATATTTGACCAGATATTGTACAAATATTTAAGATTAATGAGTAATTGTATAAGAAACACAACCTAACATTAAAATATTAGTATTTACAAGAAGAATTAACCTGACATTTACATTAATTTTATTATTTTCATTATTTAATAACACAACAACAGTGTGGGTAAAGTAAATATACATATGGATGATTCTCAAACACTTTACTCTGAATGTAACTTCTACCGCATTTAAGATGGAAAGAAAAATTTTACAATTTTACAAATTACAATTTGTTGCTAATGTTAGCTTGACAAAAACAGTTTGTTTTGGAACTGCTGGTCAAGCTTCCACATTTAAGGTAGAATTTAAGGTGTAAGAAAAAACTCTGGGAAATGCAAAAGCTAACTTGTTAGCTAAAGGTGAGTGAGAAAACTAAGAATGATGCATATTGTTTAACTAGGAGCTCAAGGAACATTGAGTGAGAAAAGACCATGAACCGTAAATCTTCTTCACCCATGGCTCCAACATGCATCCAACATACTGGTGCTTTACTGCCATGGCTTTGGTTGCATTACTGCCCCACATTAGGGGGTAGCAACTGAATGTAAGATTATAACATCATTAGTTGCCAACTATTTTAATAATCTATTTGTTGTTGCAGTTTACTTCTTTCTATTCTTCCTCTAAAAAACAACAACTAACAAACAAAAAAAAACACACACTTTCATTACTGTTCTGCTCAGTTAACCTTACTCATCCCTCTCTCTTTGAGAACAGCCAGGTTCACCTCACATGCCCCACGGCCTAAAGGATGTTCTGCTCAACAACTGAAAAGACTGGCTAAAGGAAGTGAAGGAAGTCACAGTGAGACTCAGCTCAGATCTTTGCTTTCTCAGGTCCCAAAGGAAACCAGAAGAGTTTCATCTTTTACCTTCTGCTCTTTTCTTCCTCCTCCTTCTCCTTCCCCTCTTCTTCTCCGTTTCTCTCACACAGGATCTCCTGCACTAACTCCCTAATCCAGCACAGGTGCTGCAGCCAGGCCTGCTTTGGAACCTCTGTAAACAAGGAGAACATGGTATATTTAACAGAACTGATCAACAGATTATGAGCAATGTTGCTTAATTAGATACAAGCCTATAGGGGGAGATAAGATTTCTTTAATCAGCAGATTTACATGCAAAAGCCTTTTAAACAAAATACAGCTGCTAGCAACAGGCTGATATGGTGGATACAACTACTTATTAAAGAGAAGGTACATATTTTTCTTTTATGCAGATATTTCCTCTCAAAATATAAAACAGCCACACTGTACAGCATCTGTTGAATAATTTCATAGCAAATAAATCGAGGATATTTTTCTTTATTGACCGTTTCAGAAATTGGTCTAAGTTGCACATCATTTACAATTTCTCTAACCAAATGTAGGGGAAACATTTCAAATTCACTAATTATTACATCAACACATACATACATAATACAGAGAGAAAGAAAGAGAATAATTTGAGGAATGTATATGTTAAGCAATGGACTGATAGGAGGAAAGATAAAGCGAGAGAGTGAAAGAAAAAGAGGAAGTAAGATAGAGAGAGAAAGAGTCAGTAAGAGGGAGAGAGAGAGAAATTATTTTAATTCAATAAAGTATGTATATAGACTTAAATTTTAGGTAGATGTATTTACTTGTTTGCTTGGTTTACATTTATCATTTGTTTTGTAATTATTGTTACTTTTATTCTATTAGAATTTTGGTTGTTTTTGTTACTGATATAATAATTTAGCAATATTGTTTATTGCAGTCATGACAAAGCTCTAGCATCTTTGACTCTTGAACTAAATCTTGAGACAGAGAGAGAGAAAGAGTATGAGAGGGAGAGAGAGAGAAAGAGAGAGAGAGAGAGAGAGAGAGAGAGATATACCTCCTGTCAATCATGTAACATTCACACTTCTTTGGAGCAAATAAACACTAAAGTAAAAGCACACACACACACACACAAACACTCTCTGTGGCTGGTGGTGTGTGAGAGTGCAGAAACGGAGGCTTTGTGAGGATATCCTCCTGAGCCGAGGGGCCGGGGGGGGAGCGCAGTGGTAGATATGGATCTGCAGGCTGGGCTGCGCTGTGTGCTGCAGGGTGGGTACTGCAGGAAGGGGCAGTGTTTGTTTGGAGCTGTGCTGAAAGGGGGGCAAGACCGGGTGCAAGATAAGGTCGAGCACTCTGAGGATCCGGATGGTGAAGCTAAAGAGGCTGTTCTGAAACTGGGTCTGCACTGTGCTGATGTTTTCTTTTCTTCTGTGAGGTGGAGCACTGGTCAACATGCTCATGGCCTGATAGTGAATACCAGATGGATGAAACACTCCAATTCTGAGATTTTGCAAGCATTTAATATTTCTTAATTAAGAATACATCACAAAAGGCATAAGCTCAAGAGCGCTCAGTGTAGTGGGTGGTAATGATCGTAACCGGTGGCATCTGGCTAGAACTGTCTAAGAACGGACAAGCCACTCTGGAAGAAATGACTTCCCCATTCAATCCAGGAGACCCCACATACCCATCCTGCAGATCCATGGCACACTCAAAAAGTTATGGGACATGAAACTAGTCCCAAGTCTCAAGTCTAATTATACTTGGCATGTCAGTGTTTGATTCACTTGGTGGGAAAGGTTTAAATAGGGTTAAACTTTACCTGATGGTGTGGTCAATAAAGGTGTGAGGAGGCTTTGGGGTACATGTGGAAAAAAGGCCTTCAGTGGGGGTCTTTCCTTAAAAAAAAATCAAGCAAACACAGTATATAAATCACACACATTAAAGCTACATTATGTAGCATTTCTACCTTAAGATAGCCACTTCAAAACTACTGTGATACTCCACTGTCTCTGTTGCTGCTACTCTGGGATTAAAAAGCTGCTAACTGCAGTATGTAACTTTGGAGATGCGGGCAGGATAATACACATGGGAGAACGGCATACTGCTGGGAGTTTGTGTAGAATCTGGTCATATCACTAAACCTCCTGAGAACACATGCTCCTTTCAATTTCAGTGATGTTCTATATCTCTGAGCTTGTCTACACTTGTGTACCCCAACTGTAGGGTGAGATCAGGAGCAATAAATGCTAATTTTCCGTAGTTTTGCTTTAAACTTTAAATAAGCATTAAAAAAAGGCTTAATCATTACTATTTTTTTTGTAAACGTAACCATGGAAATACTAGTGTACTACACAGTATGTGATTTACATTTTATCCAAGATGACTTTCACAAAGCAGGACTTTGGTCATATGGGCTCAAATTAGTATCATGATTAACTGAACTTTCTACTTCAATAATAAATAATGAACAATGCACACAGCATTTTTGGTACCAACTACTTAATTTGCTCAGTTGGCTTCGTGTTGGAGTTTTTCACAGGGTAAACAACATATGTGGTAATATGTTTTAAGAATAAAAAAATGAAGAAAAGCAGATCAGCACAAGAAAAACAAGATTACAAGATTACATTAATTCAAAACAGTTTTGAATGATTATTTTTGATTAATTTTGATTACTTGCCCAGCCCTCATCTTTCTTATTGGAAAGCAATTCTAGAAGGCTGCCATGATCTTGGGTTTTTTGTCTAATTGAGAAAGATTGTCTTGTGAAACATGCGCCAGTGAAAATGATTATTTATGCTACTTTCTAACAAACAGATTTTTAAACCAGAAAGCTGCTAATTGCAGTATGTAACTTTGGAGATGCAGGCAGGATAATACATGGGAGAACGGCATACTGCTGGGAGTTTCACTAAACCTCCTGAGAACACTTACTTCTTTCAATTTCAGTAATTAAAACAGACTTTTAAACCAGGAAGCTGCTACTTTCTAACTAAAACATTCAGAAAGGTGCTAACTGCATAGCAAGGAATTATATAAGGCTGACATGATCTTGGTTCTGTTCTATCTATCTACTTGAGAAGGCTTGTTTTGTGAAACACCTCCAATTGAAACAAAAATTTAAACCTTTAACCAAAGTAATCTTGCTCATATTTGGTATATAACACTGTGGGTGTAGTCACATGACCCTATTGATGCAACATATAGAAAAACTCAAACACAGAGCCAACTCTTCAGCTTCTTCTACAGAAAAATGTTATGTCTGTCATTCATTAAAATATTAATTAATTGCAATTGAGGTTAAATGTGCAATTAACCATGAAACTGATTTAAGTTGCCCATCACTATTTTGCATTGTGTACAACAGTGAAGAGACAAAACACTGAAGGATGGAAGCAGCTCTCACCTCTGGATTCTGGTCAGTGCGGATCTGGAGAAAGCATGCAGTAAAAACCTGTATGAGTGACCTCACAGCCAGATTCTCCTCCATTGTCATCAGCACATTCCTACATGAAAACACAAATACCAGGAGGTATCAGAGCAATCATACATAGACCTTTATAAAAATGGTGCATTACTGAAATGGATTTTACATCTTTTATCAAGAACACAAATAACTTACTAAAAATGTCAGTATAAGCAGATTTCAGCACCCACCTGAAAACATCATTTACTAACAGAGAGAGGTGGCAGTGCAGCGCTGATGCTTTTGGCTAAAAGAAAAAAAAAAAGAAAAGGAAAAAACAAACTGTTAGAATAAACAAGTGCAGGACGTACTCTTACTGACCACCAGATGGCAATATTGAGACAGTGATGAGGACTACAAGCTGTTTAATTCCTTCCACTGCTCTTCTCACATGAGCTGCTGTTGTTAGATTAGCAGCCAGGTTTTTTCTACCTTTTTTTTTTAACACACCGCTCTATTGTGCAGCGTATCATCTGTTTTAAATTCTACGAGTTTAAAGGAGACAACATATACCAAAGCAGCTGTACTGTACATGCGTGCCTGGCGCTGTGCGTTTGCTCATATTTTTGGGAAAACAGGCTTAGGCTAATTAATATACGGCCATTCTTGCATCAGTCATATGGGCAAAGAATGCAGTAAAACAACACAAAACCATTCACACACACTCAAAACATCAGTGCCCCAGAAAAGGGCCCATATGTGCCCCCTCTGTCTCTGATCCGGAGTGTGTGTGTGTGCATCTGTGAGTACATGAATATGTATGTTCATGAATTCGATAGAGATGGGTCTCATTATCCTGTCTTTACATTAAAGAAATCTTATCTTGCCTGTCTCAAAAGCAGTCATGTTCACACACACAAACGCACACAGACGCACACACAGACACGGACGCACACAAAAGCAACAAGAAGCATCTCAGATATTCCCGTAACCCCAGCTATTCGACGCCTGCCAAGAGCCGCCAATTTGCTGCTCCAATAAAAAGAGACGCGTTTCAGCTACAAACACCAGACGCTCTATTTGATCCCCTCTAAGAGTGAGGAAAAATCTTACAGCTGTAATACGGAGGCCTGATCAAAACTGACCGTGACTATGTGCAAAAACTTCTGTAAGCTTTAATGCTGCAATTTGCTTGTAAGTGGCAGAACATCAGGAATAAGAGATGGAATTAATCAAATGCCCAGTATAAATATATAAGTATATCAATACTGCCCATTTACTCTTCATTTTCTGTACAAAATGGATCTCCTATCCAACAGCCACCATCAGGCCTCTCTCTTAAACGCTTGCCGGTAATCAAAATATCGGCAAGACTTCAACCTCACTCACAAGATATCTTCCCATGCCATCCCTCGATATGACCCTTCATGATCATGGAGAAAGTAATGGTCAGCCTATTAACCAATAAAAATCAAGAAGATTTTAAACCAATGTAACTAACTGCCAGATTGACATTGTTAAAATTGCACAGCAATACAAGGTTTTTGCCTGACCCTGCATCTATAAAATGACCACGTTAAAAGAGATGAAAAAAGCTTTTTTTTTTTTTTTTTTTTTTTTCTCAATTTAAGTCAATCTAAAGAAAATGTACTTGGTGCATTTCTATTGGTCTATTAATTTTTAAATGTTGACACAATGTAAAAAAAAAGCGAGATAACAAATAAAGGAAAAACAGCAAAAAAAAGTTTTTTTTTTTTTCCGCCCAGAAGACTTTTAACATTAATTTTCTTTAAATATACATTTATTTGCAAGGGCTGGTGGTTTTTCCAAGGTGACAGGTGGCAAATAATGCCAAACAGAGATCTGGTTGGAGTACGGTCATTGTGAGATATTGACGTCCACAGAATTACTGTCACCCAATAACTTGGCGAGTTTGGGAATAGACTGCAATGTAATAAATAACATACCACAGTTTAATCAAAACCCTCATGTGTTTATATCTACCCGAGTGCTTCTTGCTGCAGTCAGCGCATGCATCCAACAATAAAACATCCAGTAGGTGAGATTCATCAATGATAGAGCTGGCACTGAACAGAATGACAGAAATAGCATCAGCAGCTGGTGATCTTAAATCCCTGATTCGTTATTAAAGTGGCATAGCAGCTTTTAAAAACTTCAAAAGCTGTTAATTAAAGCTTCCTCTTGTTACTTAAGCTCAGAAAGTAGAGATCAAAAGTGATTAATATAGAGGCATGAGCAAGCGTTTTTTTCCCTTCTCTTTTTTCATCCCTAGTGAAACCAGATGCGCTTTTAATGCCCCATCCATACCTTCTCCCAGCACTTCAGGCAGGGTCAATTACAGCATGGACAAAACATCCTGTTTTTGGCAGCGGGGATGCAGGGAGGTGCTGTTTATTGTTATTGGATCTAAACTCCGGGGAGGGAACGGACAGGGGACGGAAAATTAATTTACTGTTTCCATCATTTTTCACTGCAGATTAAACAACTTGTTCACAAAAGTGGGAAAGGCAGCGCAGAAGAGCAGCGCTCTGGCAAACTGGCCTACGTGTGTTGAATGAGGCCTGAACCGCCAAACATACGAGCAGCAGATGAAGGAGCACAGCAGGCAGATAAAAGAGGGGCTGATTTCAACCTGTTCATTAACTCCTTCGACCCTGAATGTACACCGATCAAGCACAAGACTGACATTATAATCCTTG
The DNA here is from genome assembly GCF_023375975.1 of Astyanax mexicanus. Lineage (NCBI taxonomy): Eukaryota > Metazoa > Chordata > Actinopteri > Characiformes > Acestrorhamphidae > Astyanax > Astyanax mexicanus. Next base: position 38,882,483 of record NC_064419.1, on the reverse strand, counting down.
TTTCTACCTTCATTATCTATTTTTTCAGCACCACTGACCATATATGACACTATGTAGTTCTTTCATTACAGACTGTAGTCCTGTATCTGTTTTTCACACTTTATTATCCACCTTTCACCCTGTTCTCCAGTCAACAGGACCACCACAGAGGAGGTATTATTCGGGTTGTGGATCATTCTCAGCACTGCAATGCTAATGACATGTTGTTGTTGTGTTGGTGTGTTTTGTGCTGGTAAAAATGTACCAGACACAGCAGTGTTATCAGGGTTTTAAACATTGCTGAGAAGAACAGTAAACCAATAGCATTCCGGGGGGTAGCATCCTGTGGGCAGCATCCCTGTCCCTGATTTTACATCTACCAGCTATGTAAGATTGCCTAATAGAGTGGACAGTCAGTGGAAAGTGTTTAAAAACTCCAGTGGCACTTTTTGAGCTTTGTAAAGCTCAGTGGAGCCCAATATGCTCAGTGGATAATGGGTAAAGAAACATGAATGTTTCATTTAACCAATATAACATAGGCTCTAACATATGATCATGTGGGACTCCAGAAGAAATGTAAAAAAAATCACACAATCAAATAATCAAATAATTAAATAGTTTCTCCATTAGAATGAATTAAACAATTAATATCAAATATCAAAAGTTAATGTAGTCTGATGAAGGTGATCTAAGCCAGCGTTTCTCAACCTTTTTTCTATCACGGCACCCTTTAAATATATGCGAGATGTCAAGGCACCCCAGTTTACGGACGGGATGGGGGGGGGGGGGGTGGTGGTGCTGGCGCAGTACTTCAGGTGAGAACGAGGGGTGTTGCTGGCGGAATATGAAATAAAATAGCGCGTGCATCGCGTGGGGGGACAAAAACTTTACAGTGTGTCCCAATTTAGGGGCTGCATCCTTCAGAGGCTGTATTCGAAGACAGATTGCGTCACAGCTGCGCAGTAATACACCGCCTCTGTGGGTCGCATCCTTCAGAGTATGCTGCCTGTGAATTGGGACACACCCCGACACGAGCTGACTCTGGAAAGGAAATATGCACGTGAGGCGCAATATTTTGACGGCACCCCCGATGAAGCCAGACGGCACCCCAGGGTGCCGCGGCACCCTGGTTGAGAAACACTGATCTAAGCTAACTCAATGTACTGTAAACTGCATTCTCTCCAGCACAATGTCTTTGGTAAAGCAGCAGCTCTAAAGCCTGGAGCATGTCCGTAATGTGTGTCCTAGTAATGACAGAGCATCGTGTAAACTGTAAACTATGCATAGCGTCGTCAGCGGACCATCATTTCCAAATCTCAGTAGTAAGGAAAGAATGCAACGAGAATGCATTCCTCCACTGATGAGCCAGTCGTTTAGTTACTTACCTTCCACGTTTCCACTGGAAACACATTAGTAATGGCTGTAAATATTATGACTTGCCTGCTTCTATCAAAAATAACCGCATCACACGCACTCAGCACCAACCAACACAACTTGTTCATTCCCTATAATCCAAAAGTCAACCAAGAGCATGTAGTCTGGCACTGTTTGAGCCTCGCTGTTTATAAGACATGGCCGACTTTACAAAGGTTTAAAACAAATGGAAAGCAACAGTGTTCGAAGCAGAAGACAGCAGAGTTCAGCTTACATTATTTCTCCAAAATGAGTGTCACTCTTCAGTGATGGACAGCTTATTCACTTACCAGTAAAGAGTCAGTGACAGTTTTTTCCAGACTCTGCATCACTGATCCTTGGTCAGATAAAACAGACTCAAGCAGACTTAGCACTGCCCTCTCCAGGCTAGACAGGCTATGACACCACAGGGCAATTACAGCCAAGTCTTCAATCACCAGCTTCTTACTGTCAAAAAAACAAATATGACAAAAGAAGGCCAAGATATTAGATTTTACAGTTTCAAATATAATTATAATAAGACTTTTCATTCAGCGATTACATATAAACTTAAAAAAAGAGTCATAGAACAGGCACAGGAAAAATATTTATCCTGACTTAGTTGAATAAGCAGGATTTAGTTAAAATAAAATATAAAAAATGCCTGCTGTACCTGAGCCAGGCAGTGCTCACTGCCTCTATGAACTCCTCACTGAGATGAGAACAACCACAAGAAACCTGGTGCTTCAGCAGAGCCCCAGTGAGAGGAGCCACTAGGGGACATGTGACTAAGGGGACACAAGCAACGGACACTGCACGGAGACGATTACATGAGCACCTGCAAATAATGGTTCATTTATTAATGATTTGTGATTCATAAATCATGCACAGTACTAGATTAGGTTCAGGTTACTACATATCATGCATTTAGATTTTTAAAGAACACAAAGTCTACAGACAAAAGTAATAAATATGGATGCTACAAACCTTTCTGTAAAGGGAGTTGAAGAGATACGATTCATACTGACCTCCTCAGTCAGTAATGCCACCATCTACATCAGACAAATATACACTTAGGTGTCATATTCACTCAGCACTACTATATTAACATCACCATATTACACTGACATGCCAAAAATCATGGGATATCAGTATGTAAATCAAATCTTTAAACATTGTGAGTTTTTTTTTTGTGATGTTATCAGAGTTTGAGCAGGTCCTCATAAAGGGCGCCAGATGAAAGGGACTGAATACGTCACAAAAGCATTACCTCCCACAGTAAACAGCACTGTGAGTGTTTATGGCAGTGACTGGGAGTATCTGGCTTGAAACAGACTAATGCCTGGCAAAAATCACATTCATATTTATTGCAGGAGGCCCCACACATATACTCCATATGTATATGGTATATAAGATGCTCTTTAGTTTCAATGGGACAAGGCAAATGTCATGTTGGTGTAAATCACTATATTGCTTTAATTATACATTAGCTGAAAAAAATTACTGAATAAAGACCAGTAAAATGCACCATTACCTTTTTAAGGGTCTCTGAATAATAATGCTGGTTTAAGGAACCAGAGTGCTTTTCCAGAGCATGCCCCACACTGCCTTCTTCTTCTGATGTTAGGTGGTACAACAAATTCTGTTTAACATAGACATTAAAACAGACAATGATCAGCTTCTCTGCAGCTGCTGTGCTCCAAAGTGGATTTCTCAAACACAGTTTCAGTTTCACTCTGCAACAAATGTATACAAAATCACACAGAACAACAAACTAAGACTTTTCTAAATAATATAATGCGACAAAACTTTCCTTCAAGCAAAGCTCTGTAGAATCATTCTCAGAAACAAATAGCATGCAAAGGACTGAGACTCTCTCTGCAAGCCTAAAGGCTTGGAGGAAAACATGGCTGCCTGTGGTGGGGCTGTGCGGTTTCCTTAGGTTTACAGTATGCTAAGATGTCTTCCACAGGCCCAACTGGCTCAATTACAACCATCTGAAGTGCAAAAACACTGCTTAGCTCCAAGCTAGGCTGCGGGTGGAGCACACAGGAATGGAATCGTGGCTTTCTCTGAAAAATGTGAGGTGGAGATGAAGGAAGGCAAGAGGTAGTTTAGTCATTTATATACTGGCCATATGAACAGATGAAAGATTAATCTGAATCCAAAATAAGATTCAAACTTTAAATAATAAATAAAACAGCATGTTGCTGAGAGGGGAAAACTGGTGAGGGAGGAAAAGGGAGTTAGAGAGAGAAAATAAAAGAAAAAGGACTGTGGTGTGATAGAAAGAGAATGAGTAAATGATATATTTTGATTCTTTTCCTTTTTTCCCTTTCGCTTCTGTGTTAAACAAAAAAGTCTGAATAATAAGTAAACAATTTTTATTATTATTCCTTATGTTTATGTTATTGGGCACAGGTGTCTAAAGAGGTGGGCAGCTTTCTCTGCAGCACCCAGGGAGCAGTCAGGGTTAAGACCCTTGCCTAAGTGGTATCTTGGACAACCAGGGTATCGAGACTCATAACCCTGCTATCAGTAACTTGGTGCTTGATTCACTGAACCATAAAATTGGATGTCCTAACATTTTTGCCCAAAGTACGACGTCCATGGTTTTTTTGTTCTGTGATCTTTAGGTAGTCCTGGCATTTTTTCCCTTTTTCTTTTCAGTTTTCTATGCACATTTACTAAAATCTAGTGGACCCACTTCAATGTAGTGCTCTCTATAAAATAAGCTGCATATTAAGGTTGCAATGCATTCATGCCAGACATAGGAACAATGAGTGACAAGATTTTTAAAACCAACAGATTTAAAAGCATGCATTCTTGTAACTCATGTATTATGAATCAATAGTATAATAGTTAAATTATTTTGATTACTTTTACTACTTTTTATACTGTTATTATTATTGCTATCATCACAAAATATCTTATTATAACTACATTTTATTGTATAATATATATTTCTATATTATGAGAAAGAAACAGAAAGAAAGGAACCACAAGAAAGAATCAGCAAGAGAGAGGAAAAGACTGGGGGAGAGAGAGAAATATGGGTAAGGGTGCGGTGGGGAGTGAGTAAGAGATCAGAAAGAAAGAAAGATTGAGTGAGAGACAGACACAGAGACAGACACAGAGACAGACACAGAGGCAATGAAAAAGAGAATGAAAGAAAAAAATAATAGAGATAAACAGTTCATGTGTGTGTGTGTGTATGTCCGGGCTTGTGGCAGCCATCACTTCTTAACTCCTCTAAATTGACAAACACAGCCTGGACCTGGGGGAACTCTGTGTGTGGGGGAAAAAACGGGATGAGCGAAAGGGGGGAACAGAGAGAGAGAGAAAGAAAGGGAATCTCAAACATGAGCTGGTCTCTGATGTGGAGGAGCGGGCGAGTCAGGCTGGCGAGGCAGAGAGGGGGTGATGGTGGGGGAGCGGGCAGTGAGGTCTGTAATGACGGGACTTCAGGCTGCGGGTCTGCTCAGAAAGGGCCAGCGTCCCACCCCTCCACTCTGCCTCTCAGGCTCAGCCGCCCACATGAAGAGGAGGAATAATGCTTTACTCTCCCAGACATGACTCCACTGCTCTCTCTTCTGACAGGGTAACACACGAAGGTTACAAGAGGAAGAGAGAGGAAGAGAGAGAGAGAGAGAGAGAGAGAGAGAGAGAGAGAGAGAAAGAGAAAGCCTCCAGTGAATTGATAACAGAAAAACCTCATGATTGATGCCCCTCCCAGGAGAGGATGAAGGATGTATTAGTGCCTTTATATGTGTGAGCTTTAAGATGATTATGTGCTTAAAGGGGAAAAAAAACTAAGTACAGAAAAATGGGCATGCACATTTTTTCATTAAACTGCAGTTCTTCTCTGGGTTCTGTAGAAAAGGCAGTGGTTATATATATATAGAAGAGACCACACAAAAAAAACAATAACTCAAACAATTCGTTCCTATTCTGAAGTGTGCCACTTAAATTACATATGGACTACAAGACTGAAACTGGATGTCTAAAACTTAAAAGTAGGTTTAACGGTAAGGGTGCATTAAATATTTGACAACCAAAACCACTGAGGTCAATTATGACCAATATCAAGCGGCTGCGGTAGCTAGCTAGCTAATTGTGTGTTTAGAGTAGCACCACTGAAGTAAATTAATAATTATAATATTAGTGCTGATGTATAAGTATTTTTGCTTTGTTAGTATGTCTGCTTGGATTATTTAAAAACGTTCACTCTACATCTCTACATATGATTCTACCAAGACCTACCACTACTCCTGCATCTCTACTGTACTCAACTTTACCTTACATACTCTGGCCTTTCACACATGCTGCATTCTACTCACAGAGCCAGTTAGCAAAGCACCATAATACTGTAAAACTAAACACCACAGCAGAGCCCCTCACAGAGCATCCACACACCCCTCGGCCTCCACTTCCCCTTTATAGGTCAAAAAACATCTGGCAAATTAAACATTGACTTTAAAAGCTCTGCTTTAATTAGCACAATGTTTTATAAGATAAAAAAAAAATCAAAAGAAAATACACATTTTAATCTGGCAAAATATGAAGGGTTCTTTATTGCTTATGGTAAAACATCTGTGTGAACTCTAACTCATACTTTGTGTAAAATTTAAAGTGTATTTTCCACCTCTATTACTCATTATTATTGAAACATGGAATACAGAAGTAAAGAGGACGAATATGAAGAATGCGCAAGAAATATTTAAAATAATATTTGGGGATATTTCAGAATAATCTGCAGCCCTCAATATCCCAAATGTCCTACAGGTATATTTGGCTACATCCATATACCAAACCCTTTTTTGTTGACTAGAAAACAAGAGAAGAAATCCTCTATGTAGCACACAAAAACTTTAAAGAATAACTATGTTTGTTTTCCATACTTTATCCCTAATAAAATTCTACACTTCATATTTATATACATTTTTGACATTATATATTTATGTTACTAAGATAATGATGAGTGACATGCAGTCTCCAAAGATCTTAAATAAATAAATAAATGTTCATCAATTATCAGAAATCATCAGCATGAACTTCACCAATACTAGGATACACCAAATTTGCTGCACCTCAGTATCATGATATCGGTCGAGAAATAATGAGCCTAAGACAAACTACACAGTGTGACTCTACCTGTATCCACTCATTGGCCCTGCGCTCCACAGCATTCTGGGGGTTTACACTATACAGATGCCACACACACTGCAGCAGGAGCCTGCTGCTTTCTCCTGAGTGACACACAGAATACAACAGAAAGAGGCTTTTAAAAGCTGTAGACGTGACTCTGATATACTTCTCTTCTGAAAATAAACTCACAGATGATGGGTCATTTAAACACTCAGGGCATATCTGTGTGTTTAGAGTGATAATGTAAATAACGGGAGGGGAAATATGTGGATCTTGGAGGAGAGACAAGTACAGAGCAGAGAAAAGGGCAAGCAACAGGATGGGAGAGAAAGAAAGAGAACGAGTGAAAGAGAGAGCGCAAGAGAGAGCAAGAGATCAAAAGCATGAGAAAGAAGGCACAAGAGCATGAGAGAGAAAGACAGATAGAAACAAGTACAAAGCAGAAAAAAGAGAGAGAAGGAGAGAGTAAGAGCATAAGAGTAAGTGAGAAGCAGAGCACAAGGCTAAGAGAATAAGAGGAGAATAAAAGATTGTCTGAAAAAAAGGAGATCAAGTGAGATGAGAGAAGGAGAAAGTGTGAGAGAGCATGAGTGAACAGAGATCGATAGCTAGCATGAGACAGACAGCGCAAGGGAAAATAACTAAAAGAAAGTGAAAAAGAGAGAGGGAGAACAAATGCCCAGCAGGCCACTACAGGGCTTATTGGAAAATGAGTGTAAATACCCAACCCCTGCAGACCCATTTATTTGTCCCAAATGGGAAACATACCCCCAGCAAGTAGGAGTGTCATAAATTTACCATCTGCAGTAACATATGGGTTCCAGCAAAGTCTTCCCAAGAACTGGCCCACAAAGGGTAGGTTCTTCATGGCCTCAGCGGTGGAGCTCTGAAACACAGTACAAGAAAACACACACATATGAATACAAATACGTATACTGATTGCTTAGCCCATAAAAAAAAAAAATAATAGCAAATAATAGCAGCAGCAGCAACAACAGCATGGTGATAGTGATGCTAGAAAAAAAAACCTGTTCAATGAACAATTAATTGCAATATCCCCTCAGCATCACTAGTCAATCGATGTCTTAAAAAAAAAAAACTATTCCCACGCAGCCAGTCACAGAGAGTCACTGATCGCTGCTTTAAAGACAGTTACGTAATTAATGAAAACCAGCTCGCTAACACGGAGGAATCTCCAGGATCGCAGCTTTCTGCATGAGTTCAAGATGTGCGCTGCTAATTTACTGTATATTGGAATCCATTCAAAGGAAGGGGCCTCTCTTTTTTAATCATGCCTTCCACACACATACACACACACACCAATGCTGACTGATTTGTGTGTGAACTGAATGATAAAACCCTAAAAGAATGTTCGGCAATATTAAAATGTGCATATAAAAATGGTCACAAACAGAAAGGCACAGAATGCTTTGGCGAGAAAAAGATGAAATCTGCGGCAAATAGAAAGATCTGGAACTAAAAACCTTCCAGAGCTGCTACAATTCACACCATTTCATTCATCTCACCCACACAGTCCATGAAAATAAAAATAACTCTGTACAGAGTATAAAGAATATTATTATTAATTTGCATTTGTCACGCAAAATCCTGCTATTTCTATTGACATTGCTGATTTGTACCTGGCAGTTTTTTATATATTGTATCAGCCTTTAATGATTATTCAAAGAATAGAAATGTGTTTAAAAGTATTAAATAATGTACTTTTCCCCACACCTCCAGAATTCAGGTTTAAAGCAGCTGTATGTGAGAACTGGATTTTTTTTCGTACCTGGGCTCCACCTACAGGTGGAAAATTTACTCTTATTCCACCAGATTAAAGACACATACACTTAACAAGCTGGGAGATACTGGTATTTTAAAGTAAAAGCTGATGTGGACTGTCTCAGTAGAGTCCACAAATTCTAATCTACAGCTGTATGGACCTGCACTCCTCGGTTTGTAATTTTTTCCATCATTTGTTTCTACCATTCACTCCCATACCTTTTTATCCACACCCAAAGTATAAAGATCCATTTGCATGATGTTGAACAAACAGCACATACTCCATCAGAGCAAATCCCTAGGCAATTTTCCATCCCTTATCCCCCTATTTATTTGCAAAACCATTTGGTGTTTGTTGCAGGTAGTGCAGATTTCTAATAAGAATTGTATTTATTGGAAAAATAAACAAAGTATGGGAAAGCCATATCTTCAGTATAGTCTTTACAGCACAGACAGCCCACACAGCTCCTGTAAGGTGGAAAAAAATCATGTAAGCAAGTAAGTAAAAGTCATGTAAGCACATTAGCAAATCGGCAAACATGAGATGTGCGCTCTCACACACACGCATACATAGCACACACGGTTCTCTATGCCATGAAACCTCACATTCTGCTCCGGGCTCATTGACGTGGGCACTCGGCCAGCCAGCACCCACTGAGCTGAAGGTGGGAGGGGAGGACGAGTGGTGGAGGGCTGGGGAAGTGGCGGGATGCTTACAGGCGTTCCTTCTCCAGCAGCAGGGAAAGATTCAACAGATTCAGTTCAGGAATGCTAATAAGGACAATGACAGAAAGTGGAACATGTGTACACATGCTAAAAAAAGTAATTCAGTCATCAAAAGATGCATCATTCTGCCTCCGTCTTTTACGAGCCTGTGCCGGGAAGAGGCTCTCAGTCCAATTAAAAGATCTCGAACCCAATCACGTTGAGCTGACCCATGCTGAGAGTGATGAAAACGGAGGGGTGGGGGGTGGGGAGGGGAGTTATAACTGCATCTTGGCAGGCGGCCATTGTAACGGGCGAAATTAGAAAGCCTGACAACGGCAAACTTGTTTTCCTTTCCTTTCTCAGTGGCAGGCGCTGAGGCAACACGGACGCATGCAGCAGAGAGAGCTCCTGGGGCGCTAAGCTGCTACAGGCTAAAGAAAAGGCTCCTTTCAAGGTGAACATGGACGGTGTGAGGCAGGACTTTTTCACGAATACACTGGACCTTCAGAGAGACCCCCGTCCCACCCCCTTCCTCCATCTGATCCCTCATCCAAGTTTTGATCCAAACACTTGATGCAGGGATACATTAGGTTAACGCTGCCAGTCCCTCTGTGGCTATTAGCCCACTAACTCAACACTGTGGCCATGCCAATGGCCTGCCTGCTCCAGCACAGAGAGGCTTCTGTTAAAGCCGCGGTCTCCAGAGTACAGTAGCAGTCTGCTCAAAATACTCAGCTGAAGGACTGTATCGTAGGTTTAATGCTGAAGACTGATGAGAGATTTTTATTTCACTTTACCTTAAAGTTTGTCTTTGTTTACTTGAAAACATGAGAAAACTCTAAAGCTGTTCATGTTCTGAAAAGGTAATGTACAATGTACTGTACAAATATTCTGTATTCATTAAAAGTTATCTATAAAGCTGAAATCATCAATAAAATAATTGCATACAATTATCTATAGAGCTGTATACACAGCTGATCTGGGATGCACACTACCAATCAAAAGATTGGACACACCTTCCCATTCAATGTTTTTCTTTATTTATTTAATTATTTTTTTATATTGTAGAATAATACTAAAGACATGAAAATAATTAAGGGACACATATGGAATTATGAAGTAAACAATAATAAAAAAAAGTGTTGGGCCTCCACAATCGCCCAACCTAAACCTAAAGTAGGTGGGTGATTTGGGATGAGCTGCAACTATTGTTCAGCACCTCCAGGAACTCATTCAAGATGCTGAGAAAACTAAATCCAGGTTACTCTACCTCATGAAGACAATGTGAAAATACCAAGTGTATGCACATCTGTCCTCAAATTAAATTTACAATGTAAAAAATCCTAAAAAAAAAAAAAAAAGAAAAATATTGAATTAGAAGAGGTGTGTCTAAACTTTTCTCCTGGTACTGTAAGCCTTTATCTGTTCAGATAGCATGAACATTACAATAAATATTATCAATACATTGTGACTGTAGTACTGACATGCTAAAGTCAGGGAAAAAGGAACTAGCATTGTGTTCCATTACACAATGTGTGGAGCTTCCTGCATTGACTGTGCGTGAATGTAAGTCACATGTCTGTTTACACTGACAATTCTAGCCAGACAGTACCAGTTATAAACATTTCCACTATATCTTTGATAATCTATTCCCAGAAAACATGTGATACTGTGGATCAAGGAATATTAAAATGTACACACTACTATAATTTCATATTTATAAAAAAAAATCCTTCCATTAATGAAACTATTCTATAAAGAACTCAGAGGTTCTAAAGCATTCCTCCAAATAACCCCAAATTACCATTGACTGCAATTTCTCCAGGAGCTGCTGGAGGAAGCTCCTCAGTGAGTTTAGGTGTTTGGTGGTATCCAGTCGAGCGGAAAGAGATGTAGCCTGACCCCACGTCACTGCTTTGTCCATCCAGAAGGATACCTGCAGCTCAGGAATCACAGCCATGGCTTAAATTCTGTGGGAATACAAAAAAATACTATATTATTTTAAAATTCAAGTCAATGGATACAGTGAGCTAGTATAACAACACAGTCTCCTATGTACAAAGCACATCTTATGGCTAGACCTGTAAACTATGAAGCATATTTCAAACACTGTAACTTAATAAGCTGAAAAAAAAATAAAGACACTTAATTTTTTAGATAAATAAAGTTTGAGTTATGATACCTAGATCTATACCGGCATGGCACTGTCAATGTGGGTAATATGACAATAATTGTATTGTATTAAGATTTATTTTTGTAATAAAAGATACTATATGATAAAAGATACTATATACTATACTATATTTCTGAGTATATCACTAGTGCCTAAAACACACTGGCCAACTGCACAATACATTACAGAATGTGTAATTAGTTTTATTTATTTTAAGCGCAGCATATTTAGCATTAAACAATGGGCTTTATTCATCAAGCAAGTACTGATCTAACATTACCTCTCATAAGCTGTCTAATACAATTTAGGTAACTTTAACTGACCCTGGATCAGCATTCTTACTCTGAGACATCTGATAAATATGGGCCAGTGTATTAACATAACTGTAGTATTTAATTTGAGTTTTTTAGTATCTGCTGCTACTTATCCATTCTGTCTGCATGTGAAAATATAATGATAAATATTGTGCATCATAAAAATCACTTCAATATTGCAATACAATAACTCACAGTGAAGTGAATGAACCGGACCAAACCAAACAAGCTAGCTCAAAATTTATAAGCTTAATTATAAGCTACATTATAACCTTACAAAACATGAATTAGTTCTCATCATCACAGTGAAACCCAGCACATAGTGTGGTCTGACCCCACACACAGAGGTATTCTTACAGTCGTACAAGCAAGATTTGTGGTCAAAGGGTTATGGGTTCTCAGAAAGGTCACTCAGTGACAGCACACCCAGCTTCAGCAGGTCGTTACCCACCACCATAGACGAGCTGGGGGAGGAGGACTATAAGAATGACGTCTTTATGCAGGGTCTGAAGTGACAAGGGCCATAATCGAAAAATTAAAAGAGCTGAAAATGTGTGGCCCAGCTGGGCTCTCTGAATTTGTCATCACCTTGTATTTCACTTCTGGGCAGTAAAATAAAGGGACTCTTTAATAACCCGGCACTGGGCAGTGCAGTAGAGTCTGCTGGACTATACTTCCAGTAGCCTTCTAACACAGCACACCAGCATTACTGACAAATTAAGAAAGCCCAACAAAGCGGACGGCACCGTCGCCGGTTCCTGATGCGAAACCAGATTCCCACATCCGCTCCGTCTATCTGAAACTGGCGAGAGGAGAACAGTTGTGAAGAAAGAGGCTTTAAACTGGTGAGCGCAGGAGCTGGTGTTCGTGGGTAATTGTTGTTTTTAGGCTTAATGACAGGTCTGCGAAGGACACAACAAGGGACCGCTTTTATGACGGCCTCGTAACGTCGACTTGTTTAATGTCTTGCCATCACCCCTGCTGGAAAGCCCCCATGGCTTAGGCAACGTGTAATTACCCACTGCGTTTTTTTTTTAATCATTAAAACAAAATCACAAACACTTTGAAATGACGAGTCAACAAGACACAGCTTTACACAAAGAAAGTCTAGTCTGATGTGTTTCCTAAAACAACATCTGCGATTTGATTTTAGGATAGAATATTAGGGACAACACAGTTGTGAAAAACAAAAAGCAGATCCATAAGTTTGCTTTTTTTATTACTGATTCTTTTCTTTGCATGTTATAAAAGAGGGAGGAGGGGTGTGACTGTGATGGTAAATATTCCAGTTAGACAGATGTAGATTTAATGTTTAATTGTCATCTTTTTTATAAGGGTCACTGAAAGCTGATGAGAGGTGATCTAAGATCAGTAATTTTACTCTGAGATGCTTCATAAATGAGGCCCTATGTTTTAACATTTCTGGGGTCACAAGCAAGTCTTATGCACTTTGTGTGGAATCCATGCTGTTTATGTTAAGAAAAAATGTGTAGGCCTGTCTCAATGAATTATAATATTCCAATTAGATTTGCTTAAAAGGAGGTAATTGGATACGTATGGCATTATTTTATTGTTAGTGATACAAAATGATCTTTAAATAATAATAATATACTTTATTGAAGTTATTTATGGAGCAGTATATAAAAAAACATGTTTAACAGAAGAGGCCTACATGTGATTCACATAAAAAGTTAAGAAATTGTTCTAAGTTGTACTCCTGTTAAAACAAAAATTAAGAAAATTCTCTCACAATCACCACACAATGTTAAATATGTTTGAATAAATAGAATGGGTTTTATCTAACCTGTTTACTATTACTGTTTATGATGCTGGAATTTCAAACTCTGTTTAATCTATAGTTTACAGTCCGCCACTGGGTGCCGCTGTTTTACATTTTACTTCTGTGGATCTTTCCCCTAGTCCTTGCACGGAATTTATTCAAATAATCAGGAACTTGGTTAAAATCTAAGTTTCCATGGTGCACATTTTTAATGAAAACCCAAAAGCCAGTGTCTCATATGATATTCAAAGTTTCTGAAGAATTTGGTACTTTTGGCAGTGTGTGCAGCGTGCCGAGTCATGCTGGAAAATGAAATCCACATCCCCATCTTCGGACTTTTGACTTGGACCAACACCAGCAGATGACATGTCTCCAAACCATCACTGATTGTGGAAACTTCACACTAGACCTCGAGCAGTTTGGGCTGTGTGTCTCTCTACTCTTCCTCCAGACTGATCTCTTGATTTCCAAATGAAATGTAAAATTTACTGATGGTCAGTGATGATTTGGAGAGCCATGTCAGTGGCTGGTGTTGGTACACTGTGTTATATTACGATTAATTAATTAATATTATCCAAGATTAATTAATTAATCACAGGACCTGTAACTTAATTGTTAAGTTAGATTCATTTTAGTAGGCTGACAGCTGTAGTTAAAGCCTACAAATCTGAAATGTGACCAAAAAAAAGACAAAAAACGAAAAGTAACTGTTCATGCTATTTCACTAAATCCTCCTCAGCTGACTGGTAATTAGTTGGGTTAATGATAATTAGTACCCAACTAGTCTCCCTGATTGGAAAAGAGATTTATGGTCAAAACTTACTGGTAAAATAACGAATTTATATGGTTCTAGCACGCATAATGTTACAGAAAACTATTCTAGATATAGTTTCAACGGCTTTATTACATTCAGTCGGTGATTTGGTAGTTAAAACGCCAGGGTTTACCTGAAAAACGTAAGCGCTAACGTTAGTTAGCAAGTTAGCTAGCGTTAACTATAGTCAGGTTATCTACTATTCTCACCGCAAGAAATGTCTCTCCGACACTCATAAAGCCGCTTCTTCATAAATAACTTCTTCATAAAGTCGCTAAACCCGCTAAATTCACTGACCTGAGGAAGTTCTCCCCTCACTGAAACGCCGACATTCCCGCTGAACCTCGCGCTCTGCCGGGTACCCGGATGTTGTTTTCTGTGATTGGCTTAGCGCTGTTAAACGAGGCGGGACTTAACCTGCAGCACTGATCCAGGATCAGCTGAAGGAGATATCTGACTCAGAGCGACCGCTCATTAAAGCAGAGCTTAGCACTGATCCAGGATCAGCTGTATGAAGCCCAGGTTACAAAAAGCTGTACACATACTCAAGAGCGGTCACTCACTAAAGCACTAAAGCAGAGCTGAGCACTGATCCAGGATCAGCTGTATGAAGCCCAGTTATAGGGCTGTACACAGACCTAGAGAGGCCTCTCATTAAAGCAGAGCTGAGTACTGATCCAGGATCAGCTTTATGAAGCACAGGTTATAGCGCTGTTCACGGACCGAGAGCGGCCGCTCACTAAAGCGCAGCTGAGCACTGACCAAGAATCAGCTGCCGCTTACTAAAGCAAAGCCGAGCACTGATCCAGGATCAGATTTACTCGCCCTACTAACCTACACTGACACACTACTACTACTACTACTACTACTACTACTACTACTACTATATTTTTATTTATTTATTTTTTATTTATATATATATATATATATATATATATATATATATATATATATTTGACTGAGTACATGTCTGTGTTAATGTTTGAGGTGGCATTTATGGACAACTTCCCTTCACAGCCAATAATACCTGCAAGATTATCTGTAAAGTCACTAAATCACTATATATAAATATATTTTGTAATTTCCATGACCATTAGGTGGCACTGTTTAAAGGAGAATGGCTTTTTCTGCTTTGAATGAAGAGAGGGAGGTATTTAGTCCCAGCACTGCCAGCAGCATTAGCACTTCTGTAGCAGCAAGAGAGCCTGCAGACATCACTGGGGTGGCCAATTCAAAATTCAGCACGAGACAATAAGAAATGTGTCTAAATGGTGATATGCAAATTAGGGTTTTAAAGCTATGAAAGCTATGTTTTAATGAAATTACCAATATTGAGAATATGTCATATATAAATTTAAAACATATAAGTTATTTGACATTAAAACATCTATTTGTTCCAATCAAAATTTCTGGGATTTAAATTTTATTTGATCTTTTATTTGCTTTGCTACAGTCTGTGTTTTTATAGTCACCCCCTGCCCCCTGTATGGTCACTTTGTTTTAACCGCTGCTCAAAATCAGTGGGATTACTGCACACAGTCATGCATCATTTGCTGAACTAAACAGGAGGTACTGTTTTAAGGAGAGCACACATTACTATTCCCAATTAACCCATAAAGAAACTGTTTTTTAGCCTAACAACAGTATGTGAGTCTTGCTGTGTCTGTGAATGAACTGTTATGTTAAAGTGGGTTTGGCCCAAATACTTTTATCTGACTAAAAGAAGGGTTGGTGTAGTGGTGGATGGTTACTGTATTGTTATTTTAGTATAAAACCCTAAATTATAAAAAGCTAGGACAATAGCGAAAATGAAAAATATCTTACATTACATTGACTTTTACTTTTCTGTCGAAAGTTTGCATAATAGTTTATGTTTTATCTGCTCAACTCCATTTCATGTTTTAATATACATTAATTTACATTTCTGCATTTGATGGCTGCAAAACATTCTAAAAAAAAGTTGTGACGGTAAAGCATTTAACCACATTTATTCACTATAGCGTAGTTAGTGAGCAATCACAATGAGGTATAGGGGTGTAAGCCTCGCACAATGGGATGACTGTTTGAAGGCCATGGGGAGCAGGATATGGACTGTACTACAGAACAGCAGAGGGAATTCAGGGGGCTATGAGGCTGTCCCCATGGAACCCAGTAATGCTTCCAGATTGCATGAGTATGAGGGCAATTTGTGTGTGTGGTGTGTGTGTGTACATTTTCAGGAGAGAAATGTCAGGACCAGGAAAACCAGAGAAAATCACTGTTGACCTAAAATAACAAGACTTACAAAAGCTACATTAAACTGAGAAGTAACGACCTTACACCAATAAGACCAGGGATCTTAAATGTGATCTGCTTGCTGGTTGTGTCAAGACTAGCAGAGAGTCAGCGTGCTAGTGGGGAAAACAGCCCTCAATGTGGGCGGCACAGTGGCTTAGTGGTTAGCACGTTCGTTCACATTCCAGCACTGGGGTCTTGGGTTCAAGTCACTATCTGGGTGGTGTTTCCATGTTCTCCCTGTGTCTGTGTGGGTTTCAGGGACTTCAGTTGCCTCCCACAGCCCAAAAACATGTGGTATGGAAGCTGCTCTGCTGCAGAGGGTGGTGAAGGCTGCACAGAGGATTGTTGGAGTCAGCCTCCCCAGCACCACGGACATCTACACCTCTAGATGCAGGAAAAGGGCCGCCTGCATCAGGAAGGATCCCACCTACCCAGCACACTCACTTTCTGTCCTGCTCCCCTCAGGCCGGAGGCTGCGGAGCATCAAGTGCAAAACTACAAGACTGAGAAACAGCTTCATTCCAGAAGCTGTAAGACTCTTAAACTTTACCTAAACAACACACTGCACTGACACTTTACAGGGTCAAATACTGCTCACAAAAACACTGTCACTTCATCGCACTGAGACTTTTTATTTTTTTTACTGCTCTTCATTCACACTATCATGCTGCTATAGCTAAACTTGCACTCTGGACTTCATGTTGCTGCTACTTGCCTACTCTACTTATTTTTGTGTATTTATCTTGATATCTATTTTATTCTATTCTATTTTATTCTGTTCATTTTTTATTTTTATTTCATTTTATCTATATTTATCTATTTTAACAATTGCTCTTTGGGTGTAAACTGGATCGTGAGATCAATTTACAATTTCGTTCCACCTCATGTACCACATGTGATGTGAATGACAATAAAGTCTACTTGATTCCTTGAATCACCAAAACACCAGATGAGGGTATCATTGCGAGGGTATCATTTGCTGCAACACTTTAAATTAGATGTTGAACACTGAGGATCTGATTGCATTTAGCCACAAGAGACATTAGGAAGATCAAGTACTGATGATGAATGATTTGTTTCGGATCAATGCTTCTTCACTCCAGAGAACACAGTTCCACTTCTCCACAGGCTTTAAGCCCTCCTACCTGATGTTTGACATTGGGCATTCCCGATCCCATTCTATTGAAATCACATGTGCCATATTAGCACACCTTAAATATGTGGAAATATGTCAGTATATACAAATAACAAAAGATACAGGAAAATATAGTGCTATTATATGTATCTGGAGTTTTGTGACATATACGTTGCTTTATTTAGTCATGCATTGGTACTTTAGAAGGTAATTTAGAAATTTAGAACGCAGTTTAGAAGATTATTACTACTTTTTATTTAGGCTGAAATATGGATTAAATCTCATAACTAACTCTCACTAACCATTTTTGGTCAGCCAGACACACCACACTAAACTACTATTTTGCCTAGCTCCGAATACAGAAAAACACCAATAAACACCATTGATATAGATCTAATTCTATTTTGCCAATCAAATATTCATTAATTTATTTACATTTTAATATCCATTATGAAACGCTTAAGTCTTATTTCTGTTAAATGAGTTGAAACCACTATAAAAACCCATTTTATTCATATCCTGACATCACATACAAACACAATGGTCAGTTTTTATCAAATCTCTCAGTGTATAAATTCTGCTACAGGATCACACAGCACCTAAAACAACCACACAGATTGATAAGGCTTAACTAGAAAGTGTTATAACTCAGAGATGTGTGTTTTTATGTTGTGTAATGTGCTCTAACACTGGAGAAAGGGGAAGGGAAAAAGAGTGGAGAGAAACTGTGTGTGCTTTGGAGAGGTTGGCGAAGCAGGCTGTAACTTGGGGAATGTGTTTAAAGTGGGCTAATGGCTCCAGATTAGAGCTCACCACCCCTGTGGTTTCTGCGCTGGTGTGTTGTATGTGTTTGCATGTGTGTGTTTGAGAGAGAGCGCGCCTATGCTTTCTCCAGTGAAGGGTGGTGCCTCCAGCTTCTTCGCCAAATGGAAAAGTTGCACAGAAAAAGCTCTATGCGTAGCACCAGGCAAAGCAAATATTTATTTTCAATAACTCACTTAATCACCAGAGTTTTCAGAGTTTTAACGGGTATGTTCAAAAACAACACAATCACCCAGACCCCAAGCATTAAATTCTGAATAGCTTAGAGGGAAAAGTCACCCGTTTTTCTAAATTTCTACATTAGGTTTTGACTGAAATGGCAATATGATGTGGAGAAATACTCATTTCATAAGAAATGGATTTAGAATTGTGTTCACTATCATTATGATGCGAGGAGCTTTAGTTTAAATCCTGGGTCGTGCTTGGCTTAGTTTTCTTAGAGGGGAGTTGATGGCATTTCCTCCCTACATCACTAGTACTGTGATGTTGGTCAGCACAGGCATCTGTTGGCTGTTGATTTAGAGTTGGGGATCCTGCGCTTTCCTCCAAGTGTGTTGGCTGCCTAGTAATGCTGCTAAATAATGCTAAATAAATTATTCATAAATTAAATTATCATACAAAAAAGTTATTATATTAAAGGGATACAAGTACACAGTAAAATCCACATTATTAAAATCACAGTGTAAACATGTTTTAAGTCTCTGGAAGTTTTTCTAACAACCCTTAGTGATAAAAAATCCACAAAGATGGATAAAAGTAAAAAAAAAAATTCAACTCTGTATAACAGTCTCTGCCTCTAGTTCTTCTCTTAGCATGCTCTGCAGTCACCATTATGCTTCCTTTAGGGTTATTATGTATGTGTGTGTTATATGTGTTTTGTAGGTAAGTGGAGTTTAGTTGTGGTGGTTCTCCTGATGAAGCATTATTCACTGTGTGTTGGGTTGAATGGTGGATAAGGGCAGTTTTGATGGTCTCTCTTTTGTCATAAATAAAGCTTAGATAGGATAAAAAAGAAATTTATTCTGTGGTATATCTCACATTTTAAAATGTTTTATAAACTTGAATTAACTAAAGTTTTAACTCTTGTGGTAGCATTATTTTAACACTATACTGAGTGGACCATATGTTATCTAGGACAGTGTAAAATTCTACTCTTAAAAGTTCATTTAACACTGTCAATTGCTGTTTATGCTACTTAAACCAATTCATCTGCTTCTGTTTCTGCTACTGCTTCTGTTGCTGGTAGATTTGTGCATCCATCTACGTTTAGTGTGAAACTGACCAAGAGACACTCTTCAGAACTAAGGAACTGTTGAGCTGTATTTCTGCACTGCCATCAACCTTGTAGACCCAACAGGGTTAAAGCACTATTATGGAAAATTGGTATTTCTTGCTCCTGGTCTCCCCCTACAGTTTAAAAGCTTAATTTGCTTTTTGAGAGAATCCTCACACTTACTGCTTTTCTGGACAAGCTGAAAGAAACAGAACCAGCAGTGAAGGTAAATAAAGCAGGTGGACTGATGTGGTTGGGTAATATTACAGTATTTAACTCAAATGTGAAAAACAATGTGTTATGGGTTATGCAGCATTAAGTTCTCACAAGCATTTTCTAACCGCTTTCATATGTAGAGTATCAATACTATTCCAAATTCAGTATACTGCACTATTTAACTCTATGCATTTGCATAGAGTTAGTAAAGTGTGATTTATATTACTACCACTGTAAGAAATCAGAGCTGGCAAGTTTCTGTACATTTTAGAATTACTATCTATAGAATTCTAATTTCACACTTTCCAAAATATACTTTTCCTGCATTGATTTATTAAGACGCAGATGTTGCAGCAGATTGTGGTGATGAACTTACTTTAAACCCAGTAAAAGCAGTAAAAGAAATGAATGGACTATTTATTACAGGCCAAGGTGAGTACAAATAGGCTCTTTCTGTATTTTTTTCTTTGCTTATTAATGTAAATTTGGGTCAATTCAGGTCAGATTCCTTTGGTTATTGCACAAAAAAGCATCTGGCCTGGCAGGAACTTATTTAGTCATACAAATAGGAATAAAAACATGAAGTGTGGTTTAATGCCTGGGCTAGCAACCATATGTGTTTTAACTAAGCTCAAAATGGGTGATCTTGAGGAAAAAAATTAGGGAGGGAGAGAGAGAGAGAGAGAGAGAGAGAGAGAGAGAGAGTGTGAGAGGGAGAGAGAGGCTTGCAGCATGGTGGAGTATGGGGATTGGCAGAAAGCCGTCGTGTCCAGCTACTGAGATCACTAAGTGGGTGGCAGGAGCGAACTGTCTGTAGGCCAAACCATGAGAAACACTCATATCTTCCAAGCAGTTCGACCGGGGTAGGATGTCAACCGCCGAGGCCTGTCTGCAGGCCAAGCAGGCCAAGAGAAGCACAGATGGTAGTGCTGACAAATTAGTTCAGTTCGGATTCGGGCCCGTTTCGTTTCGGTACCTGGCAGCACTGGCCAGGCAGCGAAGGAGCTGTCTCCTCTTTCTCCTCTTTCTACTTTCTCAGCCGAATGTTTAATTCCCGTTCCCAGCGCTCGACTTTTCGCGGCTCCTGCAGGCCAAGCGATCGCATACTAAATATGCAAGCGCTTCTACCAAACGCTCAAAGCTCCCCCCGATCTCTTTATTTATCCTGAATGAAAATGTGCTGGCTGCCGTACATTGCTGCCGCCCACATAAACCAGAAGCCCCAGCCAGCTGGCCCCCCGAGCCGGCCTCCAGCTCGCCGAGAACAGAAGCTCACAGACAAGGTGTGGCCAGACCAACCCAGGCCTGCTCAGGTTAAATGCGGACAGGAAGAAAGGCTTTTTCTCTGCTATCCTCCCATATCCTTAATGTGGATTAAGCGTGGCGTAGCGCTTCTAGCCACAGTAAATCGTCAGGGGGAATGTAGGCTAGGCTCGAAGATGCTAAACATATGGCGCGAGATGAATCTGACTCTCAGTGCTCTTCTGGAAACCACACCAGAGGAAATTAAGCAAATAGAAGGAGTGCCTAAAAAATTATGCTATGCTAAGGAATTTAGCATAGTTTAATCAAAAATACAGTAATGCTAAGGTTCCTAAAGTGAACAGAGCTGTTTGATCACAATAAACTGGTTAATTTGTTCAGGTTTAAATAAAACACATGCCAGATTCACAGTAGACAACAGTAACTATACACAATGTGATCCAACAGTGTAAAGTAGCTGTTGTCTTTATCTTAATAAGAATAGTTCAGCCATTAATGCCAATGTTGTTCATAATGAATGAAGGCAGATGGTCACAAACAGCATTTTTAAATGATTTTATGCACACCAAACAGTATGCGAAAATGTTGGACCCAAATATGTTTGGCTAATGAAGCTTTCCAAAAACACTTGACTAAAATGCAGGTATTGTGACCAGAACTGGGTGACCAGAATGACCAGGGTGACCAGAACGATCCTGACTAGGCTGGATGACCAGAATGGCAATAAAGTTTATTTTTTAAATCATATATGTACATTTAAATTTACAACTAACTTGAGGGCTCTTAGTGGTACAGCGGGCTAAGCGCTGCCACTATAATCAGGAGATTGCTGGTTTGAACCACAGACATATAGCTCACCATCAGCTACCAGAGCCCTGAGAAAGCACAATTGGCCTTGCTCTCTCTGGGTGGGTAGATGGCGGTCTTCCCCTCATCACAACAAAGACGTCTGTGGACCGACTTGCGCTGAGCTTTCCTCCGAGCGCGCTGTGATGCATCAGCAGCAGTTAGAAAAGAGGTGGTGGCTGACTTCACATGTATTGGAGGAGGCATGTGTTAATCTTCACTCTTCTGGTGTTGGGGCATTACTAGTGATAGGGGAGTCCTAATGAGTGGGTTGGGTAATTGATCATGTAAATTGGGAAGAAAATGGAATAAAAAATTGAAGAATTTTTTTTTGATTAAACAGATGAATAAAAAAGCCATTTATATTCAGTGTAATTAAATATATTTGTTGATTACATTTCATCTGTACACAGCTTTGCTCTATAAGGGCCTGATCCTTGATTCTCTTCAAGCTCGAGATCTTCAAGGTACCGTACAGTACAATAAAGTTGTTTTGTGATGGCTTACAGGTTTGATGACAAATCTGAAATGGAAGCAAAACAAATGTTTAACAGCCCCAAACAAGAAAAGTCATCTCCAAGTTCTGCTGGAAGAGAGCAAAAGCAATTAGGCGGGTAAAAAATGGTATCAGGAGACCGGGACATCTTTCAGCAGGGGGATGAAAAAACAGATGTCCTGTCTTGCTTACAATTCATAAATCTTCTGTGCAGGAATGCGTCGTGCTTTTCTACGGGGATCCCAGCTACGAGCTGCTCGCCGCTCAGCCATGTGTGAGAGCACCGGAGGGACTTCACGCTCACTGACAGCGGGGAAGATGGTGCGAGACTAGCGATGAACAACACCAGAGCACTGGAAGATCTGTGGGTGGAGACAGGGGGTGTGCCAAACTGTATTGTACACAATAATACTATTTGTTTTATTTAAATGATAAAAAAAATCAGCAACACGTAACAATAAGGCTACATTAATTATCAGTCCTTATCACAGTAAATGCATTACTAAATGGTTAGGTAATGGTTTAACTAATTATTGATTGACAGTAGTAAAAAATATCATTAAGCATTTAAAAAATGTGATGCGCCAGAACATTGTAAAAACTGTTAATTGCCGTTAACTGTCAATTAATAATTAGTTTAGCCATTATGTAAAGTAATACTAAATATCCATAATGTGATAATAGTAGAATTTTGTTGGGAATCAATTAAATCTCATCTCTCTCTCTCTCTCTCTCTCTCTCTCTCTCTCTCTCTCTCTCTCTCTCTCACACACACACACACACACACAAACATATGCACCTGTTTAAACTTTTACTTAGCACATTATATATAATTAAAAATATATATATTACAGTAAAGTAAAAAAGGGCTGCAGCCAAAGGCATTCTTATTGCTCCTCCTCTTATTCCCTAGGCCCTGTATCCTCACCTGTTTCACTCACTATATATACCCTTTCACTCAAACACACCCTGCCGAGTAATTAACTAGTATTGGAACCTACAAATTTTAATATTATTTTTTTTACAGTAGTATATTCTTGAAATAAAAAAAAGTTTTTCATATTGCCTAGAATATCATAAGGCAAAAATACCCTGAAATATTATGATATATTTTAGGGCCATATGGCTCAGCCCTCGTGGAGAGAGGATGTGGGATAAGCGTGGTGCCTCCGGGTGGTACGTAGCTGTAATTGAGACTAAAAAAAAGAAGATGGTGAGTTTCGCTTGATGTTGAACAGGGACTGGTCTGCATGAGGTTCTTGTTGATTTATTTACTTTGCGTTGCAGCTTAAACTTGAATGGCATGTGATCTCTGTTTGTCTTCATTAAGGAGAGGATCTGATCTGAGAGGAGCAGGGCTTGCTTGGGCAACGCTAATTGCGAACACTCCGGGATGAAAGATGATGGGCCGCTTCGCTCCTTGTTTAGCTCACATCTGTGCGTGACTCTGAGTTCCGCTCATCAGTCTTCAGATTTGGGTTAATGTGCTTCAGATGATGCTTGCTCCTCTCTCTCTCTCTCTCTCTCTCTCTCTCCCTCTTTCTTTTTTTGGATTGTCTAACACTCCTCTCTTTCGTTCCTTCTCTACCAATTTTAAGTTTGAAATCACTTGTTATTTTAATCATTTTAATTTTGTTATTCTATATTTATTGACTTTTGGGAACATTGGGTGAAGCAACTGTCTAAGTACTGACCCTATAATTGGGGGATTATGGATGATGCTTGCTCCTCTTTCTCTCTTTCTTTCTCTCCCCCTTTCTTTCTCTTTCTTTTTTAATTTCTAACACTCTTCTCTTTCTCCTTTCCTTTTGTCTCCTCCTCTACCCTTTTCAAGTTTAAAATCACTTGTCATTTAATCATTTTAATTTTGTTATTCTATATTTAATGACTTTTGGGAGCATCGGGTGGAGCAACTGTCTAAGTGCTGACACTATAATTGGGGGATTATGGCTGTTCTCTCTCTTTCTCTCCCCCTTTATTTCTCTTTCTTTTTTTGATTTTCTAACACTCTTCTCTTTCTCCTTTCCTTTTCTCTCCTCCTCTACCATTTTTAAGTTTGAAATCACTTGTCATTTAATCATTTTATTTTTGTTATTCCATATTTAATGACTTTTAAGAGCACTGGGTGGAGCAACTGTCTAATTGGTAGATTATGGGTTCAAGACACCTGTAGCCAGGAATCCCAGAGAGGTGGGAAGCAACTGGTGTTGCTTTCTCCAGGTGGGAAGGACAGCTCTCCTTCTCCAACACCTAATAAGATGTTAACCAACTTGGATGTCTTTTAGTTGATGTAACATATTTGTCAGTTATACTGCATCCTATTTACAGAGGAAGTCCGATTTTGGAGCTGGAAATGACATTATTCCAGTACAATACATTTCAAAAGATTTTGGTGTTTACTATAACTGGTTGACAGTTATTTACTGGTGTTTTATTGGGAATCCAACATAAAAGGGAACATAGATATGTTTTTACACAAGTTGGAATACTGTAGGTTATACAAAACATGTTGAGAGTCAACATGAGTTTGTTGACTCTCAACAAACTCATTTTGCTGATTTACAGAAAGAGATGGATGTTTTTTTCTTGCTTGGAGTGTTTGTAGGGGAAGTCAAGACCCAACAAGAAATACAAAAGCATTTTTATAATCTATCCCCTTTACACAATCATAGATAGATGTAAAACTGTATAATAATGCTCCTTTTACTACTGTTGGTATGTTGTGCAGTCATCTGGGGGGCTTTCCAGATAAAATTTGCTTAAGTTACTTGGTACTATACTCAACACTGAAAAGTATTTTTAAATGTAGCATTTTTTTGGCTAAATATTTTATGTTTTTCTTGAAGAAAAAAATATCAATGATGCATTAAAAACATTTTCTGTCAAGACATCATCTATGACATTTGATCAGCACTTTTGAAAGAAGACCTATAATAGTATACTACCTATACTTTTTAATGTTACTTTATTTTTGGTATCTTCTTGGGATTAGCTTAAAAACAGAAATTCCAAAACCTCTGCAAAGTGCTGTTTACATTTCATCTGTGAGACAAAGTTTGATTTTTGTAGATCATTAGAAACAGTATATTAACTGCAACTTATCTGAAATGCAGTGGTTTATGGAAACGACAGAAATGATCAAGATCCTACCACATAGTTTAACATTTAACGGTCAGACATAGGCCAAGGCATATAAACATAGAATTTATTGCAATATATCCGAATTCTGATTACAATATTCTGAAAAGTTAAATGTAGGAAAGCTAATGTTAAGAAAATAGTAAAAACTGAGATTTTACAATGACAGCAATGATACGCAAACTCCACTGCCATTAAATAGACCTTTTTGTTATTCTGGACCGAAAACGCTGCTTCCTAAAGACTACCTTTAAGAGATCCACTTCTGTCCACATAAACAATTTTATGTAGCCCTGCAAATTTTATAGAGGTCATTTCACTTCAATGGTGTGAATGTGTGGCTTTAGTCAGCATACCAGGGTCAGTTATTGAGAAAGCCTAAGGTTTCATGTAAAGAGCTAGTCGCCTTCTAAGGCAGTTTACAGCAATTCCAGAGATTTTTTTGCCAAGCAGGCCTTTATTACTCGGTGAGGAAGCGAGGGATTCACTGGAGAGAGAGAAAATGCCCTGTGACCAATCTGAA
Organism: Astyanax mexicanus; assembly: GCF_023375975.1. NCBI lineage: Eukaryota > Metazoa > Chordata > Actinopteri > Characiformes > Acestrorhamphidae > Astyanax > Astyanax mexicanus. The sequence goes on along the minus strand of NC_064419.1, from coordinate 38,856,404 downwards.
ACAGTAAGGAACTCTCTCATTCACATATACCATGTATTTCTGGTGATTGTTTGTGTAATTCCAGGAAGTTAATAGCTTGAAATTATATTTAATATGAAATAAATTAAGTTACATATATCAGTATATCACGACCATCTCCTTGTTTATACACTCATTATTATTTTTTTTAGCTACACTGATCATATAGGAGTGTGGTCTTCTGAAAATTAGGTGTATTTATTTCTGGCGTATTGCTATCTTGGCAATTGAAAAACACAGACGTGCCCCTAACTGATTAGAACCCTGACAACAGTCGACTGTCAGATCTTCATTTCTATCATGGCAGTAAATTGTCACAGGTGCATCCCCAACTCGCATATACCTTCGCACACAGATGGACATGCAGCAGTGCACAAACCCATAGTTTGTGCCTGTTGGAGGCGAACTTTTACATCAACAATAAACAGAATAAACGAGCATAATTGGAGTATTTTACTTAGTTACGCCAAAAAAAACTTGATTAATTAAGAGAATTTGTATTTTAAGCACATTTTAAGCCCAACAAGGTGTACTTTTCCTGTCGTTATGATAGCAAAGGCACACTAACACGGTTGGTGGCTTACCTATAGTACGCTAAAATAGGGCCCTTGGTGTTTAGAGGCCAGTCTAGCCTCACTCACATGATTACACCTCACAAAGTATTAAGGGTGGTGGGGATTCAGAGCCATCCTCTGAATTAACTCTTCATGTTTAGTTTACATACTACACTAATCATTACATACTCAATGATTTGTGGCATGTCAGTGTACAGGTTCTGGTCAATGAATTAGAATAATTTGAAATAGTGCAATCATGAAATTCTTTGAATGCATTTTTTGTGCAGAAAGCAAATCAGGTGTTCACCGCACCTGTCCTACTCGTTAGACTAATCACAGAACTCGTTACCTGGAAAAAATTTGCTCAAAAAGGCCCATTTAGGCCATTTAACTGTGACACTGTTGTTTTATTGAATTAGAATAATGGAGAAACCGTTTCATTGAATTAGAATAAATGCTTGAATTTTTGTTTTCTGTGAAGAGTGTTCACTGTGCAGTATAAAGTCAGGGTTGAGTAGAATTTCTAAGTTGTAAAATCAATCATGGGTAAGCAGCGCGACCTCTCAACCGGAATAGTGGCTCAAATTCAAGCCCTTCGCCAGCAAGGCTTGACCCAAACTAAAATTGCTGAGCAGCTCGGCATCAGCCAGTCTTCCGTCTGCAAAGCTCTCAAGAAAAACTGCAGCAAGCGCACCAACTGTTCCGGCGTCCGAAAAACTTCTGCTCGCGACAACAAGCAGCTGAGAAAGATCGCAGTCAGCAACCGGTTCAAGTCCACTTCCGAGCTCACCGACTTGTGGAACAAGCAGGCCGGCGCTGACATCTCCAGATCAACCACTTACCGTCGTCTGCGCGAACTCTGCTTCAAATCTCTCGTTCCAGCAGTAAAACCGATGCTGAACAAGAAACAAATGGAGAAACGGCTGAAGTGGGCCAAAGAACACGGCGAGTGGACTGCTGAAGACTGGCAGAAAGTGGTCTTCAGTGACGAATCACGCTTCTGCATCTCCTTCGGTGACCAAGGTCCTCGTGTCTGGCGTCGTGGTGGCGAAACCTACAACCACGAGTGCGTGAAAAGATCTGTCAAGTTTCCCCAGAGCGTTATGGTCTGGGGATGCATGTCCGCTCGAGGTGTAGGGAAACTCTGCTTCCTCAAGAAGACTGTCAATGCTGCCGTATATCAAGATGTTCTGGAAACGTTCCTGATTCCGACTGTTGAGGAACAGTTCGGCGAAGAAGACTTCATATTTCAACAGGATCTTGCACCGGCTCATGCGGCAAAGTTGACCAAAGATTGGTTCACTAAAAAACAGCTTGAAGTTTTGGCATGGCCGGCCAACTCGCCTGACCTCAATGTCATTGAAAACCTTTGGGCCATCGTCAAGTGGAAAATTCGCGACAGAAAGCCTACTACGCTGGACCAACTGAAGCAGAACATCGCCACTGCCTGGGAAGCTGTGAGTGCGGAAACTTGCGACAAGCTGGTTAAATCGATGCCGCGGAGACTTCAGGCAGTCATACAAGCCAAGGGGGCAGCCACAAAATACTGAGAAAGTGATGATTGTAATTATAATAAAAATTATTCTAATTCAATGAAACGGTTTCTCCATTATTCTAATTCAATAAAACAACAGTGTCACAGTTAAATGGCCTAAATGGGCCTTTTGGAAAGCTCAGCTGAGCAAATTTTTTTCCAGGTAACGAGTTCTGTGATTAGTCTAACGAGTAGGACAGGTGCGGTGAACACCTGATTTGCTTTCTGCACAAAAAATGCATTCAAAGAATTTCATGATTGCACTATTTCAAATTATTCTAATTCATTGACCAGCACCTGTATGTATGTGGCTTGGTTTATTCATAGATTGCCCAAAAACAGGAAAAAATCTTATTTTAGCCATAAAGTTAAAGTGTGTTGTCTCATATTATCTCATTCTTAAACCAAATTAAGTCAGAATTGTCTGCCAACCTCATACACAACTGGTCGTGAAGGAGTGTATGTAGTGAAGGCTCATGTAATCTGAAAGGGTGAGTGATTGGATGAGTTCATCAGTGAAGCTGGAGTCTGCACAGACTGATTAAAGCACATGTACAAACATTACATAAACAAGTGTGGAGCAAGAGCACTGGCCAAACACAGATGGGCTAACAGAGCAATCACGGAAGATCAGACCAACAATCACGGCGAATGTTGCTCAACGTGCCCTTCAGACATGTGCATTGGTCTTGACTTTAGCTATAGCATGAAAGCAGTGCCTCACAATTCAGCATTCAGGGACCCCAGACAGATCCCTGTGTT